>NC_047086.1:68509306-69219306 GCF_902459505.1 Geotrypetes seraphini
CTTGTTTACAGATTTAACATAAGGTTGACATAGGGAGAACCTAGAAGAGACTGAACATTCTGAGAATATACGAGTAGGCTGGGGGGCAGAGGGGGGCAGGAAATCAGAGTCAGATTTCTTTTTTTTTTTTAAATAAATTTCTTTGTGGAAACAAATTTCAAAATTACAGATTTATGACAGTGGAAAACAGGACTTGGGGAGAGAACTGAGCGTGGGAGAATCGAAGTTGATGTTTGACAAAAGTGAAAAAAAGCTTCACTATCTGCTCTGTTGAAAGAAAATGCTTATTAAAAAAGGTAGCAATTAGATGGTATTATACTCCAGAGATATTAAAAGCAAGATTTTTAGAATCAGGCCCTAAGTGATTGTGAGATAAGGCTGGCAAGGAGATATGTTTGTAATCGACTTGGCTAAGGTAAGCTACCTTTATTATGATGATTTTATGTGTATTTGGTTCTGGGGGTTTAGCTGGGACCAGACTGACACTGACTAAAGAAAGACTTTGCCTTTTGAACTGAGAAACTCCTTTTCCTTTTTCCTGAACCTGTGAAGTATCAGGGCTCAAGTTTATAAACTAATACAGAGCTTTGTTGCACCTTTTATGTGCATCTGTCTGTGTGTGCACAGGCTTAACTACAAAATCTGCTCAGGCTCTTTCATACTGTGACAGTGGAGAGACATAAGCTTCCACTACAAAACAAAAAAGCTTTATTCATGCACCCCCAGGGCTGGGGCCTCAATACAACAGAGTAGTTTTGTTTTTTTTTCAAAAAGGAATAAGAAGACTAGCTTTGCCTTGATTTAGGAACCTGAAGTTTAGTTAGAGCTGAACAAGCAGGAAGATTAAAAAAAAAAAAAATTATTTCACTGTTATTGTTAAGTAATGAGAATACTACCATGGCAGTAGGGAAAATCTGGCCTAGAGGGAGGAAGAGAAAAAAGTGCATGGTTGGGCTTCAGAGTAAGCTACAGAAAGAAATGTCTTTGATAAGCTGGAAGATTTCCTTAATTAAATAGTAGATACACTTGGTGAGCAAGTATAGCCTGTAGGCAAATGAATAGCGAGAGAAAGAAAAGAGGAAGCTGGAGAGCCTTCCCTATTAAAGAAGTCTTAACAAGGAAAAATAAAAATTCCTGTAGGATGCTGGTACATCCTATAGAGGGGAGCAGGAGCTAAGGGTGTTGATATAAAGCCAGCTCCTGAATGCACAGAAGACAAGAGGGAGTAAGAGACTCCAAGCTGTGTAAGAGAAGGAAGCTGCAACTAGAGCAGCTGGAAATTCTGGAGTGGAATTGCTGTTAAGTCAGTATTCTAGGTGGGAAACCAGGCTACTTGTGAAGCGAAAAGTGAGACTCAAGATAGGAATCTGGGAGCAGGAATGGGAGGATATCTACTGGGCTGAGTACTCTCTTGAGAAAGCGGATGTGCCTGAAAGGGGGGGGGGAAGCCAGGTACTCCATAAAAGTAAGGAAAAGTTAAGGAAGATAAAGGAATCTCCAAGAAGAATCAGGCTAAGTGGGCTTCAGGAGGTTATGTGCCCTGCCAAAAGCAAAAAGATAGGAGCCAGACAATTGGCTGGGCAGCAGAGGAAAATGGTATCTAAACAAAGGAGTGAGTGGCAGCCTAAGTCCAGAAGCCCCAAGAAGAAAAAGAGGACCTGTTATGAACAAGTATAGATCAAGTGCTTGTCTAATGTGCAGCCCAAGAGGTGGAAGTCAACCATTGTAGTCCAGGGGTGATTGAAGACCCAGAGGGGTTAGGCGACATAGTGTCTCAATCATGGAAGAGATATTACTCTTGAAGATTACCTGACAGAGGTTCAGACACACCTCAAGATCTAGAGAGCAAGTTGGTTAAGGCCGAGCACTACATCAAAGTGCTGATAGAGGAATTGGGACTAGCTGCTAAGTGTGTGGCCCAATTTAGGGAGGAAAAGACTACCCTCCAGAGACAACTGGTAGAGGTTAAGGACTAGTTGCAAGGTCAAGATGGAAAGTGAGAGAATATGAGAGCATATTACAGCAGGTGGCAATAAAGAAGGGGGAGCTCAGGAGAGTCCTTGAACTGAAGATTGAGGAGACAAGGCAACTGACTGCTACATAGAAACATAGAAGTTGACAAAAGGGCTATAGCCCATCGAGTCTGCCCATACCAATGACCCACTCCCTGACTTTTACTCCCCTATAGATCCCACGTGAATATCCCATTTTCTCTTAAAATCTGACACGCTGTTGGCCTCAATCACCTGCTGAGGCAGCTCGTTCCAATGATCGACCACCCTTTCGGTGAAGAAGTACTTCCTAGCATCACCTTGAAATTTCCCTCCCCTGATTTTCAGCGAGTGTTCTCTGGTTACCGAGGGCCCTGTAAGACTGAAGATATCATCTTTCACCTCTATACGCCCCGTGATATACTTAAAGGTCTCAATCATGTCCCCCCTCTCTCTTCGCTCCTCCAGTGAGTACATCCGCAGTTTTTTTAGCTTTTCTTCATACGTGAGATCCCTGAGCCCCAAGACCATCCTGGTAGCCATTCACTGAACCGATTCAATTCTCAACACATCTTTCCGGTAGTGTGGTCTCCAGAATTGAACACAATACTCGAGATGAGGTCTCACCATGGATCTGTACAGTGGCATTATGACTTCAGGTTTTCTGCTGACAAAACCCCTACGGATGCAGCCCATCATTTGTCTTGCCCTGGACGAAGCCTTCTCCACCTGATTGGCAGCCTTCATATCATCGCTAATGATCACTCCTAGATCACATTCTATCGTGGTCCTGGACAAGGTTTCACCATTTAGTGTGTAAGTTCTGTGTGGATTATTTTTGCCTAGGTGCATTACTTTACATTTTTTAGCATTGAAGCCTAGCTGCCAAGTTGATGACCACTGTTCCAGCTGCCGTAGGTCCTGCGTCATAAAGTCAGGCACACTGCTTTTGCCTACTATGTTGCATAGTTTGGCGTCGTCGGCAAACAGTGATACTTTTCCTCTAAGCCCTTGGGTCAAATCTCCTATGAATAAATTGAATAGAATCGGCCCTAAGACGGAGCCCTGAGGTACTCCACTCGTCACAGCTGACGTTTTGGAGGTACCGTTAACCATCACCCTTTGAAGCCTACCATCTAGCCAATCCTTTACCCATGTAGTGAATGTATCCCCTAATCCCATCGATTTTAGTTTGTTCAACAGCCTGCGGTGTGGGACGCTATCAAAAGCTTTGCTGAAGTCCAAATATATCACATCCAGGGACTCCTCGGCATCCAGATGACTGGTCACCCAGTCAAAGAAATCAATCAGATTAGATTGGCAGGACCTTCCCCTGGTAAATCCGTGTTGGTGTGGATCACGTAAATTTTCTTCGTCTAGAATTTTGTTGAGTTTCTGTTTGATCAGTGATTCCATGAGTTTGCACACTATGGATGTAAGACTCACCGGTTTGTAATTTTCTGTCTCTGTTCTGCAGCCCTTTTTGTGGGAGGCTACGTCCCTAGGAGGGGGAGACCCTGCAGAAGTAGAACTATAGCCAAGGCTGGAGAAGCTCCAGACCTTGGAAATTTCCCTGGACTAGAGAAAAAAAGTTGCAGGAAAAGGCAGACAACCTATTCAATGAAGTACAAGATGCTAAAGAGTATACTTGGATAATTATATAGAGGTACAATGAAAAAGGTAACTGGTTGAGTCTAGTCAGTCACATGACCAACTCAGACAGCAGAACCTCATAACAGAAGAGCTGCAGAGGGACAAGGGACAGTTCATGAGTAGCTTTCAAGTGCTCACTGAGGAGAAACTAGAAGGTAAGAGAGATGGTGGAGTTGATTCAGGAACTACAGGGCCAGAAAGAAAGATAGCCCATGTCACTGAATGAGTAACTGCTACTATCCTTTAGGACAGGGGTAGGCAATTTCGGTCCTTGAGAGCCGGAGTCAGGTTAGGTTTTCAGGATCTCCACCATGAATATGCATGAGATGGATTTGCATGCACTGCCTCCTTGAGATGCAAATCACTCATATACATATTTATTGTGGATATCCTGAAAACCTGACCTGGCTCCAGCTCTCAAGGACTGGAATTGCCTACCCCTGCTTTAGGAGAAGCAAATAGAAATGAGGCAAGCACTTCAGGAGCTGCAAGAATTGCTGAAGCAGAGCATCTCTGTTGAGCAGGTTGAGTAGATGAGAAGTGCTTTGACTCATGTAGTACAGTAGAAAGTCAAGAGGCTGGGTGCAGTCGAAGAGCAATTGACACAGCAGCTAGACAAGCCCATGGAGCTCCAGTCCTAGGTGCGCCAGCTGACAGGCCAGAATTTGGTATATCAGAACCAAGTAGAAGTGGCTTGCACAGAAAGGGTACACCTACAACAAGAGCTGGCCAGGGCAGTGCCAGTGGAGAAGAATCTCCAATTGTGGAAACAGCTGTTTAACTTCCTGCAGGAGAATCAGGAGAAGCAAGCAATGATCAGAGTACTAGAGAACAGAAACGCTAAGTCAATAGTAAACAGTAAAAACAAAAGATGCACCTCCAGGAGGAGGTGACGACTTAGCGGAATGCAAGAACTAGAGAATGATAGTGACAGAATTTGTCACCATCCCCATGGTTAACCATGAATGGGCACAGCAAATGACCCTTAAGCCTTGCATTGAAGGAGGACTCAATGCTCGCTGGGCCCTCTCCATAGGTATAGCTATCTCACCAAATTCCTGCCACAAAGGTTTTTGGCAGAGCACTTGCACAATAGCCAGCACATTCCTGCTGACCATTTGCCTCCAGTATTCCAAAAGAACACAATGTTTTGTCTGTCCTGATTTTCCATATACTTCCAATTTAAATAATACGTCATCCACCTGGCCACAAATACTCAATCCTCCACATATTTAATCCAGACCAAGATGAATTGTGCTGATTTTTTTCCAGAATTTCAGTTCATGTAGTTTACCTTTTGCCTTAGTTCACTTAAGTGTTTCTTCAACTGCTGAGGAAGAGAAGTCGTTTGTCAGAGGCTGTATGCTCCACCATCCAGGCCTCTGGTTGTTTCAGATAGCAGCTCCTGCTCTGTAGACACATGATGTGAACTGCCCAATGCTCCTGAGGCATGTGGTGATCCTCGATGTCTCTCTCATCAGCATCCTTTTGGACTTGTGAGCAATTGCAGTAAATGAGCAGGTTTTATGCCTCATACAACTCTGATGAATAGGGATTGACAATAATTTACCTGCACTGATTAGAAGCTAAGGAGCTAAGCAGCCATACCAGTCAAAGATCACTTCTCATCAAAAGAAGCCTTGAGGGCCTTCATTTACTTTAATAAATATTGTCTTAGGAATGGAACAAGCACACTATGGTTAACTTCGTTTACCTTTCATATTTTAGAATGGTAAAATGTTTGTACAGTATTACTAAGTTTATAGAAAACTGCACTGGTTGCCAATAGAAGCGAGAGTCATCTTCAAATTCGCCTGCCTATGCTTCAATACCTTAACTGGCTTGTCCCCGATATATCCGTCTCACCACTTTGTGTTCCCCTGGAACCACTCGCACGCGTAATGCCAATCTGTTCACCTACCCTTCCCCAAAGGGATGCACCTACAAAAGATTCCTCATATGCTGAGGAGAGTGAGATCCTGCTTTCATCATTCTCACTTCGCCGTTCTCGTTCAATCTACCATCCTCTCTAGACTGGATTACTGTAATTCCATCTACATAAGCCTAACTAAGAAAAACCTCCATAGACTTCAGCTAATTCAGAACGCCGCGGCCAAGCTTATTTTCGCAAAAGGCAAGTTCGATCACGTCTCCCCACTCCTCTCCAAGCTTCACTGGCTCCCAGTATACTCCAGAGTCCTCTATAAATGTGCCTGCTTAGTCTTCAAGATCCTACATGGCGTCCTCCCTCCCGTTATCCCACTCTTTTGGAACTCCTCAAACCCACACCCCACTAGACCCTCACAAAAACTGAAACTGTCTTTCCCCTCTATAAAAGGTATATCCCGCGCAGGAAAACTTGGAACATCCCTCCTCTTTAGAACCACAGAACTCTGGAACAACCTCACCCCCCCCGCTCAGAAATTCAAGCTCCTTCCAATCCTTCCGCAAACACTTGAAAACTTGGCTCTTTTCAAAAATCTAATTACCTCCCGTTCTCTAGCAACCGGTCCCTCTCTATCTTCTTAGTCCCTCTCCTTTATCCCCTCATTGTAGTTCCTTTCCTCTTAACTTCTGTAAACCGTGCCGAGCTCTGCGCTTGCGGAGATGGCGCGGTATACAAACCTAAGATTTAGTTTAGTTTAGTTTAGAACTCTCTCGTACCAAGCTGGCAGATGGACAAACTGCCTGACCACCTTCATCTCATCTGCCCCATCCTACTCATCCTTCAGGAAATCTCTCAAATCTTTCTTCTACGACAAATTTCTCGAACCCCCCCCCCCCCCCATCACCAAATAATCAAATACTTCCATCCTGTAATTGATACTGGTTGCTTTTCCTGACATTCACCACCCTGCATTGGTTTTGTACACTGCTTTGTTCTCGATTGTAATGAAAGGAACTGTAGGACTTAGGACTGTAAAAACACCTTTACTGAATATGTACAGTCCTCATTGTATCTTCGCTGTATATGTACAGTCTCTTACACTGTAAACCGCTCTGAACTGTTTGTGGTACTGCGGTATATAAAATAAAGTTATTATTATTATTATTATTATATAAGGAATACTGCTGCAAAAGTTGCTACTTCACCCAAAATTCTAGAATTTCAGATGACGGAATATGGGGCAAGAAAAGAAAGTATTTATACTCACTCTTCTGAGCCAATCACTTAATCCCCCATTGCCCCAGGTACATTAGATAAGAGTAAGAGCCTGGGTTGCCTTTGCTATAAGGTTATGTAGGGTACCGCTCTGTTTTATATGGTTAATAGATTCTCTCTAGCATCGTATAAAAATAGTAGAAAATCTCATGCCCTGTTTACCTTCCCATCAGTACAGGGCTGTAAAAGCAAGAAATTTCTGGACCATACTTTAGCATTCCAAGCAACTTCACATGACAGAATTTCGATTGTTATTGCTTGGAGCCTGTTCATGTAAACGTTTCAGAACTCAACTGATAAAAACTTATCTCTTTTCAAAATACCGGTACTTGGTTAAATAAATTTTCTGTCAGTCCTCCATGCATTGGTCAGAGTTTACAAAGCAAACCAAACCAAAAAAGGAAAAACCAAAGGTCCAACTGTCTGCAGTAAAAAACAATACAGAACAAACAAACCAAAAACTGCAGATTTTGTACACGATGCAGGCAGACTTTATTTATAACAAGTAAATCATTGATTAAAAACCTTTTACCAGGCAAGGGACCCAACACGGTCCGTGTTTCGTACAATCTTCATCAGGGGTCCATTTTTGATAAAAGGAAAAGATATCAAAAAAATAGCCTTGGACAGATAGCGGTAGGTGACACGCTGAGAAAACTGAAACGCTGGGAACACGCTGGAAAAGTCGCCAAGATCACCTTGCCTGGTAAAAGGTTTTTAATCAATGATTTACTTGTTATAAATAAAGTCTGCCTGCATCGTGTACAAAATCTGCAGTTTTTGGTTTGTTTGTTCAGAGTTTACAAAGCAACAGAAATGTGGAGGACTAGGTCAATGATTAACACAAAGGGCTGAGAACTGGGGGAACAGGATTCAGGTTAGAATTTTCAAAAACCCGCGTTAAAAAGCAATGGTCTGCTACCACAGCAGTTTTGATACTAAATCTAAAAACCCGAGACATTCTTTAAAAAATCGCGCATGCAAATAAGGTTGGAAAACAGCAGCGAAGATTTCCTACATTTGCATGTTCCCATGGAAAGAAAAGCACCGTTTAAAAAAACCTCTCCTGCTGCACTATTGGACAACATGCCTTTCTCTCCAATAAACTCCTATAATTCAGGAAAATTTTGTAATTTGTTTTTAATGTAAAATTTAATCAAGACCCACAGCCAGAAACGCACAAGACAAGGGTATCATACACACGCTCAAGAAGAAACAATGGCTTTTAACAAGCACACAAGAAACATGCCTGTGTTTCCCAAAAACTCATAAGAAGCATGATTTTACTACCCTCTACTAAAAATATATAGATTCATTTTTTCGTTAGCCACAGTCAAAACACAAGTGCTGGCACTGTAACGGCACCTCCGGACCAGTCACTGCATTTTGTCGTCAAAAACAGATGCCGCTTTTCAAAAATGCCGTGGCGATTTTTAAGAATCCACTGGAGGGCTCATTTCAATGTTAAAGAGCCCATTTGCATACCATTGAGGGAAACCTCGCTAAAGACAGATAATCCATTTTGATAATCTGCCGCTAAAATGCATGCAGGCTAGACCGCCAGAAAACTGCTTAGCGACCACGTTAAAGTTTTGAGAATCTTGCCCTCAGTTCCTACAATGGTTCTTAGCTACTCTAGGCAAGTCATTGTACTCTACATTGCCCCAGATACAAAAACATTAGATTGCGAGCCTACTAGGGATGAAGAAAGCACCTGTACATATGTAATATGTAAACCGCTTTGGATGTACCACAAAAAGGTGATATCACAAATCTAATAAACAGTTTTATGGCACAATTTGTAGCAGACAGAAGATGGCAGCATCTACCTAATTAGGGCACGTACTGTTATTTGCAAAAGCTGAGGAGGAGGGGGTAAAAAAAACAAAAAACAAAACAAAACCCAAGATGCGAGTTTCTCATTGACCTGTTTAATTTTTCTGGGGTTCACTAGAATACACTTCCCCATCCGAATCCACAGTTTCAGCATCCACAGATTCTGTTATTCGTGATTTTTTTTTTTTAGGGGGGGGGACACGACAACAACAACAAAAACCAAACTTTATTTCGGACCTTCCCCGCCTCCCCCCCGGCATCCCAGCCTTACCTAGTGGTCTAGCTGGCTTTCAGGGCAGGAGCGATCTTCCTACGCTCCTGCCCCGTTCAGTTCACCAATAGGAAATGGCTGCTGTGAACTCCCGTCGTAGTCTCGTCCTATTGGCAATCTGCACGGGGCAGGAGCGTAGGAAGATCGCTCCTGACCTGAAAGCCCTCTAGACCACCAGGTAAGGTCTGAGGGTGGGTCAGAGCCGGCACAAAGTTATTCCCGATTTTTCACACTTCGCAGTCCGGCTCTGTCCCTAACCCCAGTGAATACCGATGGAGAAGTGTAGTCCTATGGCTGTAGCAGTGCAAAGGCAATGCCTACCAGGCTTCCGCCTACCTCTCTCTTCTTTCAGGAACAAGCTTCTTCCAATGGTTTACTAAGGACTTTGCCAAATCTCCAACATCAACATGTTTTCGGAATCCATTAACGGTTTTCCCAATGCCAGTTTCCTGTTAGAAAATTGAAGCCAAGTAAAAAAAAAAATAATAATAATAAAAACCAAACATCAACACAACCGACACCTCTTGGCCTGGAAGTTATTTTCCTCTTTGGATTCTAGTTCAAAATTAAACTAAAGTGCAATGAGAATCTTCATTACCCACATCTAGCTTAATCGTTAGTGTTAATCTTTGACCAGAGGCCACAGATCAGTTGCATCTGAAGTCCACATATTCATTCATTGGAATTAACTGTCTTTATAAGAGATTCACCTAAAGCAGTGAACAGCAGTTTGACATAAAATTTAGAAAAATATCATCGTAACAGTAGTGAAATGATAAAAACACAAGCATGAATGCAATCAATGAGAAACTTGGAAATGGCAAATTGAAGAAACTTGGAATAGTGTAGTGGTCAGAGCTGCTGACTCAGCACCCTGAGGTTGCAGGTTCAAGCCCAATGCCGCTCCTTGTGACCCTGGGCAAGTCACTTAAATCTCTATTGCCCCAGGTACCATAATTAGATAGTGAATCCACCAGGACAGGAAATATACTTAGAGTACATGATTAGATTATGCCATGGATGATATATCAAAAAAATAATCCTGGAACTTGGATATATAAATAGGATTAACATACAGAAATGCATACATTTTTTTTTTTTTCCTTCAATTTCTCTTTCCTCTTATCTTTTCTTTTACTATTTTTTCATGAACAGTCCTAGTACTTTAGATCTTTTAAAACGATTCAATTCTACATTGCACAATGTAACTGAATATTTGTTATACTAAATGTTTTGTTTTATATTTTGATACCATGTACTTGAACTGTTTCTTATATTTTTTCAAAAAAATCAATAAAAAATATTGAACTAAAAAAAAAAAGAAATGCATACATGCACCCTTAAGGGTCCTATTTACAAAAGAGTGCTAAGCAATTAGGGGGAGATTCTATAAACGGCGCCTACATTAGGCACCGCTAAACAGCCTAATTACTGATGCCTAGCAACGCCTAACTAAAATTCACATGCATCTTAAATTGGGGTTTATTTAATGGGTTAAATGGAATGGTATTAAAATCCCATTAAAAAAACAATTTAATTGATCATTTAGGTTGCACATGGATATCTGTGTGTCGCCTAGCAATGCCTAAGTCGAGGCATCCTCCAATGTGGTTATGGGCGGAGACTAGGTAAGAAAGACTTAGGCGCTACTAGGCATCTGAAGTAAAACCTGGCCTAATATGCTGAGCATGGCAACAGTTACCACACAACCTTCAAATACATTGTGATAAGCCAGTGTATCACAAACTGTGTGCCACAAGATGTCGAAAAGAGGAGAGGCTCCAGTTGACTGCTTACAGGATGTGTCTTTCGCGGTGAGAGGTACGTCCTGTAATCAAGTCAGCTGGCGCCTCTGCTCTCTCATCTCTCCTGCAGTACACACACCCTCCCCCCCTTCCCGCAATGGTGGTAATAGGAGGCTCAGGACTACGGATGTCGATGTGAAGACATCATGCATGCACATGACTTCGCGTCAACACCAATGCATTTCCGGGTGCCCTCCAGTCACAGCCGCAAGACTAGTGTGCCACACATCAAAAAATTTGTGACACATTGTGATAAACAGTATATAAAGTAAAGCAGTATAAAAATTAATTAATCTAATTCAATCCTTTGCACTTACTGCATTCATTTTTGTTAGTAAAGCTTTTAAGTACAAAAAATGTTTACCATACTTAGGCCTCTGTCACATCAATAGGTGCTATCATTGATTAAGAGTCAAGGCTACCCATCACCTCTATAAACCAGGGCAATGAACACTACTTCCATATTATTCCCAGTCAGTTTTAATTCTTTGGCCCAGCCCTCTATTTGATTCAGTTTTTTGCACAGTACTATGCCGAGTACACCAACATCTAGAATCTACCTTACAAAGGGTACAATCTAAACTGATTGTCATTGAGCTAGGATGACAGTGCATTTAAGGATACTGTCACTATAGCAGAGAAATGGGAAAGCATTCTTTGCATTAAGAAACCATAGATAAATGGAAAAAGAGCCTAAATGAGTAATTAGCCCATTCTTAAAAGCCAGTAGGGCTTAGCTCCAGAATTCACTAAGTAGTTCTTCCAGAAATTAATCAGGCTGAAAACTATTTTAAGAATGCTGAAAAGCCTGGCGTGGTTATTTGAGTACCCATTGAACTTTGTAAATGCTTTTGTTGCTTTCAACAAGTTCACCAAGACTGAATAACAATACAGGTATCTTAACTGATGCAACTTGGGGCTAGATTCACTAAGGGCACAGATCGGATCCGATCCAAGAGGGATCTGATCCATGTCCAGGGGGGGCTGATTCATGAATTGCCCTCATGCAAATGAGGGTGATCGGAATCACGCCCCCAACAGTGATCCTTGCCCATGCGCTGGCCCTCTGTGCTCGGTAGAGCAGGGAAATTTTTTTTCTCCCTTCCCAAGCCCATGGTTTTAACCGCTTTAAGCCCGCTGGTTAAAACTACAGGCTTGCACTGTGGGGAAGGGTGGGAGAGTCGGTGCTGCAGGAGTTCGGAGCAGAGAGCAGAAAAATAGGACAGAAGGCAGGGCAGTTGGAAATGACTGGTCCTCAGCAGTTTCTTGTTTGTGATTGGCCAGCTCAGTCAGTGTTGCAGGGTTTTTGCTAGTGAATGCCGTTCCCCCTCATTTGCATGCGCGGATCGGAGAATGGTCGGGACACAGGTTAGTGAATCAGGTCGGAGGGCAATCGGGTCGCAAACCGATTGGTACACGGTCAGTTTCCTTAGTGAATCTAGCCCTAAGGGTCTTCAAGAGCCACAGATTATAAAAGTGCAATGGGATAAAACGGGACTGTAGTATTTCAAACAGGGGGGGGGGAGAGAAGACAGGGGAAAAAAAAAAAAAAAAGATACCCCCATAATAGTGAAAAATTGAACTAAATTCCATTCTACTTGTTTCATGAAAATGTTTCCTGTGAAGACTGCACTTGTGCCATTACATTTCAATTTCTTTTGCACTTCATTACCAATTATTTGGAAATAAAAAGTTGACTTTTGCAATCTTTCACAAAAAATATTACAAGATATGTTAATGTTTTAACTGTCTTTCTTCCACTTACCCCAAGGACTTCTAATGACATATTCAGATCCTGCAATTCTTTAAGTGCTTTCATAATCTTGAGAAAAACAAATATATGTCAGAAGCAATCTCCGTGTACTTTATACAATACCTAAAAAAAACAGCCAACTATTTACTTTAACAATAGTAAAGTATATGGATGCAGACACATAGGCAGGCACCTACATAATATATCAGGCCTCATACAGCAATGTCCCTGGTCTTTGGCAACAAATTCAAGAGTTTATTTATTCATTCAATTTTCTAGAGTGTTCTCCCAGGGGAGCTCAAAATGGTTTACATGAATTTATTCAGGTACTCAAGCACTTTTCCCTCTGTCTCGGTGGGCTCACAATCTATCTAATGTACCTTGTGTTCTGGGATCCAATTCAGTTGCAACAATTTCTGCTGGCTAAAGAAATGAAATAATTTCTGTTTACCTTAAATAGAGGATTAAATACAATTTTGCCCGTAATATGTTAGATTGAATTTTGGGTTTAAGTTTTAGACCCACATTTCATTCATTAGTTTACCTTTTTACTTTTTCTGGATATTCAATGTGGTACCCCTGTATTATGGGCTTGAAAAGAAATATTGAAATGATGTGTTTTCTTTTATGTATTTTTATATTCTTTTTTTCCTTATTCATTATGTTTGTAATGTAATGATTGAAAATTCATAAATAAATTAAAAAAAAAAACAAAGACATATCTTAGAAAAGGAACGCCATTAAAAAGATAATAAAAGTATCTCCAAATCATTTAAAATTTCACTCATATATTAACCTCCCCCCCCCCCCAACATTCCCTCCTTTACTTGTTAGAAACAAAGGGCTAAATTCACTAACCTGTCTGATCGTGCCCGATCCACAGCAGGCCGACAAATTCAGAGGGTCAGCATGCTAATGGGGGCGATCAGAGGAATGTCCCCCATCGACCACACGGATCGCTAGTGAGTGATCCAGAAGCATGTGCAGACCATCTTCTTTGTCTGTAGATGGTCTGCGCATGCTTACACAGCTGCTTTTTTCTATATTTTTACTTTTTTATACTTCGCGAGACCGTGGTTTTAACCCGCTTTAAACCCATGGGTTAAAACCACGGGCTCACACTGCAGGGGGGGGGGGGATGGCCAGGAGATTCGGGGAGGCAGAGAGCAGGTTTATTTCAGGGCTGCAGGACAATCGGAAAGGACGCGAGTGACTGGTCCTCAGCAGCCGCTTCTTTTTGGATCGGCCAGCCCAGTTGGTGTGTCTGAGTTGTTAGTGAATCATGTCCTCCCTACTTTGCATGCCGTTTCCCCTCATTTGCATGCACAGCTCAGAGGATGATCGGCACAGAGGTTAGTGAATCAGGTAGGAGGGAAAAAAAAATTGGGTGGCAAAGGGGTCACAAATCGATCCGTACACGATCATTTTGCTTAGTGAAGGTAACCCAAAAATCTCTCACAGGCCTGGCTTTAAGCCTGTAGTTGGTCTCTGCAAACAGGACATAAGAACTGCCATCTCCGGATCAGACCCATGGTCCATCGAGTCCGGCTATCCGCACACGCGGAGGCCCAGTCAGGTATACACCTGATGTAGTTTTAGTCACCCATATCCCTCTATGCCTCTCATAAGGAGATGTGCATCTAATTTGCCTTTGAATCCCAGCACAGTGGATTCCTTAATCATCCATAGGACCTTTGTCATCCATAGCTTCAACTATGCTCAACTTTCTATATCCTCTCAGGAACATTTCACTAACAGGCCAATGTTCAGGACCTATCATTGGTGCTAGAGGCAATTTAATGCCAAACTAGCACTGGTGTTAGGCTGCGCACATGTTCAAAGGGCACCAGCACAGGGCACAGCATGAACGCTTAAGATCAGTGTGCAACTAACATTGTATGAGGATGTAATACAATAAGAACACGATTTGCTGTGCCATTTTCAGGGCAACAGATAAAACTGCAGGAACTTCTAGAATAATAATCATTTGCAGTGGGGAGAAAAACAAGTATTTTATAAATATGACTGCATATGGAACCTTGGGAGAAAATATTTGTAAAAGGTCTAAAAAAACAGTGTGGAGTGCCACTAATGACATGGACGATATGCCCAGTTCTCTAGAAAGCATGGGGAAGGTTGAAAGCATGGGGAAGGTGAGATCAGTAACTATGTCTGGGAATAGCCCTGCAGCGATGGCTCCATTTACCCTGCACTATAAATGGACAATGGAAGTGCCAGCAACTACCCAGGCAGTACAAAAAATAAAAAGCTGACCTTACAATCTGTCCCAGGGCCTAAGTAGAGAATCTAGGCAGTACGAGCAGATAGGACAAAAATGGACCTGCTTAAAACGCTCATACCATAAGAATTGGCGAGTTACAGAATTATAGAAAAAGCTAGATAACATATTATATTTAGTATATTTATGAATATTAGACATATGGTGGGGTGAGGGGAGAAAGGAAGGGGGGAAATCTATGAAATGTGATGTTGCCATCAACTTTTCTATCGGAAAGTTTTTCCATTAGAATGAGGCCCAGTACAAAACTTTTGTAATGGAAAAAAATGACGTGTTAGGAATTTAATAAAATTAAGGCACGAGTTTAAATCCATCTAGCTGTAGGCCAAGTAAAAATAGGGCGCTGCCCAACTGCTCTTTATGAAAACATCCTGTTGATACATGCAAGGGCACGAGCTGAAGATGTTTAAAATGCAGGCTGTGGATCCATCATACACAAATAGAAGTTTCAATTACCCACTCATCAAAAGAACGATAGCAATTGACAGGAAAATAACTAAAGTTTTATTTAAATATATAACAGAATTCAGGTAAAATTAGAATGGATAACCTAAAATGCTCCATTAGCATCCATATTACACTGCTTCCTGAAGAAAAAAAACCCCAAAACAAACATACATATATAGCTAGGCTATTGCTCTTCTGTGGTTTCTTTTTAAAGCAATCATTCTTATTGTATATAAGAATGACCCCCTTGTGTGTGTATATATGTGTGTGTGTGTGTATGTATATGTATGTGTGTATATGTATGTGTGTATGTCTGTCTGTCAAACACACACACAAAGGGGTGCTGAAAAGTTCTCAGACCAACCAACCTCCTAAAGTGCCAATTTGCAGCATCATAAGCCTATGTTTGGACATCGTTTCAAATCATTGTCAACAAAAAAAAAAAAAGTGTGGAATTTTCAAGTGTGGAACTTTGAGCAATCATGAAGTTCCTATTCCTGCAGAAGAAAACTCCAAAGGAAATCCATGAATTTATGATGCAAACACCGAGTGACAAATACGCATCTTACTCCACAGTGAAGAAGTGCCTTGCAAATTTTCAGTGTGGAGACTGAGACTGAAGATGCAGTAAGGTCTGGGAGACCTCATACAGTGTCAACTCCTGAAATTGTTGGCCATGTCCATGTCCTGATTTTGACAGCTCGGCAAATATTGGCTAACACAATTGCTGAGGCATTACGGATATCCAGGGATGTGTGAATGATCTATGAGCAGCTGGGTTTGCAGAAGCTGTAAACCAAGTGGGTACCCAAATATTTGACTGCTGACAAAAGCGACATCGATTCGACGCTTCCCAAGTTGATTTTGGAGTTGATTGGGGGGGGGGAGGGGAGTACGTGGTGCAGCAGTTAGAGCTTTAGCTTCAGCACTCTGAGGTTGTAAGATCAAATCCTTCGCTGCTCCTTGTGATCTTTGGCAAGTCACTTAATCCCCCAATTGCTCCAAGTTCACTAAATAGAGTTTGAGGCCACTGGGAAATATAACAAAATACCTGAATGTAAAACCACTTAGGATATAAGTGGTATATAAATAAAATAAGCATTTTCAGCAAACTGGTGCCAACTTTTTGACTAGTTACTGTTGATGAAACATGGTTACACCATTATGATCCTAAGACAAAATAACATTCCATGCAATAGCAGCATTCAGGTTCTCCAAGGCCCAGAAAATTCAAGACCCAACAGTCAGCAGGAAAAAAAAAAAAAAAAAGTCATGGCCACAGTGTTTGGGTCCACCTATTTTCCGTTTCCAAACCTTATAAAGTTTGAAAGTGCAACAATTTGAGTGATTTGGGAGGTGATTGCAGTAGCAGAGCAGTATTTCATCGACCACACAGAGTATTTTTTGGAAGGGTTACAAAAAATCCAGACACAATGTGCCAAGTGTAGTGAACTAGAGGTGAATATGTTTAACAACTATATATACATGAATTATTTATATTATATTATATTAAATACATATATACACACACACAGTGAACTGAAAAAAAACCCCATGGGCTCTTTTTATCAAGGTGCACTACGGGGGTTAGCATGGACATTTCATCACGTGCTAACCCCTGCGGCAAGCCAAAAAACTAACGCCTCATCAATGGAGGCGTTAGCGACTAACGCGGCAGGCGGTATTCCGCGCGTTAACTGCCTACGGCACCTTGATAAAAAGGAGCCCCATGAAAAAAAAATGTTTTTTGTTTCATCTTCCACAGAGCTCTGAAGATTCTTTTGAAATTTAGGGCTCCTTTTACAAAGCCATGTTAGGCTTTAATCGCTGGCCATGGTGGTATTAGCTCTTGACTCATAGAATTCCTTCATAAGAAAGGGGGGGGGAGGGTGTTAGTGTGTCATGTCCTGAACGAAGTTGATGTAAAATGTTGTAAATATTTCACACCGCACCACAACACTACCTTGTGAAGATGAATTGTTGCTATGGAATATGTGCAGAAGCAGACGATTAACTGCCTATCAAAATGGTTTTCACTGCAGAAGACCTATTTCTGACAAAGAACTTGGTACTGCTTAAAAGTTACAACAGTCGACGATTGTTGAAAGAGTTCCCGCAGAAGGGTTGGAACAAAAACGGCCTTGATGTGCCATTTGGGTACCCACTTGGTCGACAGCTTCTGCAACAGGCACGGTGGATCATAAGCCAGGCAGCGGAACACCGTGCTCGATTTGCACACAAGAGCGCATTGATGTTGTATGTGATCTTCTACCAAGCCAGGAAGACACACCGCAAAAACAGCAAACAACAAGAGAGGCAGCCGCTATACTCATTATATTCTATGGACACATTAGCATTTAGCGTGTGCTAAATAAGCTAGCGCACCTTAGTAAAAGACCCTCAAGATGAGCTAAAGTGTTCCACATTAGTCTTTTTATGTGTGTGCTCTAACTGCATGCTAGATATTTTTGTATTTTTGTTTTGAGGTGGCATGTCAGGGACAGAGAGACAGTGGGTGTTCCTTCACATCTACATTACCATGCTTTAACTGGTTAGCACACAGATATGAGAGCACTTTACCTCCTACAAAATAGGTAGAGGTAAGTGCTGCTGCGGTAGCTTTCAAAGATAGCCACATGATAATGGCAACAGAAATGAAAATTTTTATTTTATTTTATTTGCAGTTAAAATGGTCCTTAGCACATGGGGGGGGGGGAAGGACTTGCATAAGGGCGTGCAAGGGCTAGTTTTTAATGCAGCTTAGTAAAAAGCTTATTGAAAGCTTCTATACCACTACTAATGACAGGGGAGTCAATTCAGAGTGGATTACATTGCTTCTATAAGGTATTAAATACATGAGCTTCTGTAAATGGTGTTACAATACTTGTGCTTCTATGAAGGAGTTATATGAGCTTTTGTAATGATGGTAGAAAAACAGCGAGCGTTTAGGGAGCTTTGCCAGTGTGGATACAGCCAGAGGGGATTCTCGCCTGGTTCCTGGTCACCTACAGCAGCGGTTTGCTGCTTTTTTCTTACAGCCGAGCAGGCACTTACAGAGACGGACCCCTTGATGTCACCGGGTCCGTCTCCACAGCTTTAAAATCAAGCCGCCGCCGCGGCTGAATTCGGGAGCCTTGACAGTGTGGATACAGCCAGAGGGGATTCTCGCCTGGTTCCTGGTCACCTGCAGCAGCGGTTTGCTGCTTTTTTCCTACAGCCGAGCAGGCACTTACAGAGACGGACCCCTTGATGTCACCGGGTCCGTCTCCACAGCTTTAAAATCAAGCCGCCGCCGCGGCTGAATTCGGGAGCCTTGACAGTGTGGATACAGCCAGAGGGGATTCTCGCCTGGTTCCTGGTCACCTGCAGCAGCGGTTTGCTGCTTTTTTCCTACAGCCGAGCAGACACTTACAGAGACGGACCCCTTGATGTCACCGGGTCCGTCTCCACAGCTTTAAAATCAAGCCGCCGCTGTGGTTGCGGCCGCGCGGCCGCAAGGCGTGGCTGAAGGGGCGTACCCTAAGGGGCACGCCAGGCCCCTTGGGAGCCACGAGGAGCCCGGGAGCTGGAAGCTGGTCTGGTAATATAAAATCTTTCTATATACTTTTATTTGACTTTAAGAATATGGGGAAAAGAAAGATAAAACCTAAAAGCTCTACACCAGTGGTATCGGGTCCAATGGACAGACATTTATCATTACTTTCGGATAATCCACCAGTGATACCACCAGATGTAGATTCCTCTTTGTCAGGAGCCTCAATGAGTCCTCTCAATTGTACTCCTCCCCTTCATCTGGTACCCAGTGATAGTGGGAATATAACCCCCACTATATCTGATGCTCAAGTGATTTCATCCACCCATTTAAGTAAATTAGTATATGCTGAAATACCTAAATCTTTGACATTTTCTGGTGGAGTGGATGAAACCACACGAACAGAAGAAACACAGGATATTACCTTCAAAGACTTATGGTTAGGTATATCTAGGGTTGAAGGGTTTCTCAGGACAACGATGAAGCAAATGGGAAATTATTCCCAGTCAGTTTCTTCTAAATTAGAAAATGTGGATGCTAACCTAGGTTGTTTGGATAAACGATTAAATGCGGTGGAAAATCAATGTAATAATTTGCAAGCTGTCTCTGTATCAGCTGTTAAAGATTCAACTGTAATCTATATCTATATATATATATATATAAAATCGGAGGTATGTATGTGTGTGTGTGTATGTGCCGCGATCACGCAAAAACGGCTTGACCGATTTGAACAAAACTTGGTATGCAGATCCCTCACTACCTGGGATGATATGTTCTGGGGGTCTCGCGGCCCACCTGCACACATGGGCGGAGCTACAAACAGAAAATCGGATTTCACCCATTCATGTCAATGGAAAAAATGTAAAACGCTGCCATTCTCACAGTAATTCAAAAACGGCTTGACCGATTTGAACGAAACTTGGTATGCAGATCCCTCACTACCTGTGGTGATATGTTCTGGGTGTCTCCCGGCCCCCCTGCACACGTGGGCGGAGCTACAAACAGAAAATCAGATTCCACCCATTCATGTCAATGGAAAAAATGTAAAAAGCTGCCATTCTCACTGTGACCAATTTGGACGAAACTTGGTATGCAGATCCCTCACTACCTGGGGTGATATGTTCTGGGGGTCTCGCGGCCCCCCTGCACATGTGGGCGGAGCTACAAACTGAAAATCAGATTTCACCCATTCATGTCAATGGAAAAAATGTAAAAAGCTGCCATTCTCACTGTGACAAATTTGGATGAAACTTGGTATGCAGATCCCTCACTACCTGGGGTGATATGTTCTGGGGGTCTCGCGGCCCACCTGCACACGTGGGCGGAGCTACAAACTGAAAATCAGATTTCACCCATTCATGTCAATGGAAAAAATGTAAAACGCTGCCATTCTCACAGTAATTCAAAAACGGCTTGACCGATTTGAACGAAACTTGGTATGCAGATCCCTCACTACCTGTGGTGATATGTTCTGGGTGTCTCCCGGCCCCCCTGCACACGTGGGCGGAGCTACAAACAGAAAATCAGATTTCACCCATTCATGTCAATGGAAAAAATGTAAAAAGCTGCCATTCTCACTGTGACCAATTTGGACGAAACTTGGTATGCAGATCCCTCACTACCTGGGGTGATATGTTCTGGGGGTCTCGCGGCCCCCCTGCACATGTGGGCGGAGCTACAAACTGAAAATCAGATTTCACCCATTCATGTCAATGGAAAAAATGTAAAAAGCTGCCATTCTCACTGTGACCAATTTGGACGAAACTTGGTATGCAGATCCCTCACTACCTGGGGTGATATGTTCTGGGGGTCTCACGGCCCACAACTCTATTTTGCTTGCTCAAGGGTGGGTTCACCCAAGAATTTATATGTTCTTGCTCCAGGAGGTGAAACTAAAATTGTTGTTTATAATCACGTTTTGCATTAGTTGTACTGTATTCATTTTGTCAAATATTTCACTTTATAATTTGAATATTGTACTTTTTATTAAGCTGTAAAAAAATACTTTCATTCACCACTATAAAGTATCTTTATTTGAATCCATTTACAGTGTTATTGCTATAATTAAATACCCGTGCAACGCCGGGGCATCAGCTAGTACATTCTAAAATTGAATCTATGGAGAATATGAATAGAGTGAAAAATCTACGCTTGGTCAATTTTCCAGTAACTCACTTACTGTCACCTGAGATTTTATTAAGGAAATTCTTTAAAGAAGTACTGGGATTGGCCAATTCAGAGAATTTTCCAATAAATAATTATTATTATATTCCTTTCAAAAAACTTGAATCTGCCCAGGGGGAGGACCATCTGATCACACCAGAGGTAAATTTGACTGAATTTCTAGAAGACACACAGGATGTGATTCAGACTCGGTCCACCCTGGTAATAACATGCATGAGCAAGATGGATAAAATGTTGATAATGAGACTATTTCAAAAATAGGTTAACAAAATTTTGTGGGGATTTGGTCAGGATCTTTCCGGATGTATCCAGAACTACACAGTTGAGGAGGAAAGAATTTTTGAAATTGAAGGATAGAGTGTTGGCACTGGATGCATCCTTCTACCTGAAATTTCCCTGTAAATGTATGATCAAACTACTAGATATTGAATATTCTTTTTGGGATCCAATACAATTACAACAATTCTTAATTGCAAGAGAAAAGAAATAGAAATGAGATTTGTTTCACCTTTACTGAGAAAAATGAGGAGAATTAATATAATAGTATCCTAGATTAAGGAATGATTCAGGGTTCATAACTATGAACCAAGAATTACCATTCTTTATATTTCCTGAACTTTATTTTATTAGAAATAGCAAGTTATACTCTCCATTAATATGGGCTTGAAAGGAACTTTGTATGTATGATTTGATTATGTATTATTTTATTTTATGTGATATCCTTTTTTCTTTTGAACTGTTGGATATTGTAAAGTATTCAAAATTATAAAAAAAAAAAAAAAACAGCGAGCGTTTCTGTGATGGTTTACATATGGTATTTACATACAGTAAATACTTAGTATTTACATGGAGGGGCATAATTAAAAAGGTACGTCCAAGTCCATTTTGGGCCTAAGTTGCTAGTCAGACAATCGAAAGGTCCATTTTTGAAAAATACATCCAACATATTTTTTTTCCAAAAATCGTCTAACTGTACGGCCAGCCGTCTGATTGTCCATCTTTATACCCCATTTTCATCCAATTCAAAATGCCTAGAAAAAGACCTTTTGGACGTGGGTGGGGTCAGCAAAGTGATGGACTGGACACCCAAACATTGCACCAGAGTGCTGTAAGCTTCACAAAAAGGGTGCCACATACACATCTCACCACAACAACATTATAGGTCATGGCGAGCCCCCCAAAACACCCTCCCATAACTGACTAGACCCACCTGTCTACCACCCCAATAGTCCTTATTGCTGCAGGTACCACTTATGGCAGTACTTAAGGGTTTTGGGGGGGGTGCACATGTTTTACCATGCATACAGTGGTTGAGAATGGCTTATGGGCCTGGGTCCTCCTCTCCATGGTTCACTAGCCCAACCCCCAAACCACTTAAGCCACTTCTATGCAGCTCTACTAGGCTTTCCTATGCCAGGCTGCCAAGTGCTGATGTTCTGGAGGCAGATATGTAAAGTTGTTATTACGATTTTTATGGCAGTGGGGGGGGGGGGGGGGATCAGTGATTACTGGAGGAGTGTGTAGGGGTAAAGTTGTTATTACGATTTTTATGGCAGTGGGGGGGGGGGGGGGATCAGTGATTACTGGAGGAGTGTGTAGGGGTCTGTACTTTTTCCCTACAGTGGTTATCTGGTCACTTTGGATACCTTCTTCTGACTTAAACCTGGTTTTAGATGGCTCAAGTCACAATGTCCAAATTGCATCTAGGCAGTGTTATAAAACTTTCGGTAATACATGCAGTCCCGCCCAAATCCCGCCCTCACCACTCCTCCTAAAATGCCCTGGGTGTACTGCAGCACTGTGAAGGCCTAAGTCATTTATAGATACGTCTAAAACACGGTTCGATTATCGGCACTTGGACGACTTGTCTCACTGATCGTCTAAGTGCCGGTTTAAGATGTATTTCCATTTTGATTATGAGCCTCCTACTCTCTTCACCCTAAATATACACCAAAAAGTACTTTATATACTGTACAGAGTAAACACACACCTCCATCCTACATATTTATACCACAATACCATGTATATATACACTTAGGCCCTCTTCTAGAACTGCAATAGCAGTTTTTCGCGAGGGGAACCACGCTGAATGGCCCGCGCTGCTCCCGATGCTCATAGGAACTCAGTGAGCATAGGGAGCAGCACAGGCCATTTAGCGTGGCTCCCTGCGTGAAAAACTACTATCGCAGTTTGATAGAAGAGGGCCTTAATATTATGTGCTATGTTTGTTCTAAAATCTACTTAACTTACGTGTGAAATAGCGGTATCATGCATTATGTATCCTAGATATGCACACATCTGATTAATTCTAGATTTGTACTTTGATTTATCATATTCTCAACATTCTGGGTACATATCATCTTTCTAGTAGGAAGCTGTTAGTGATTTTTTTCTATGTTTCTACTTCCCCATCTGTTGCGTTATTAGTTAGTCTATGAAAAGTATAGTCTTTATCCCCTTGAATTGTCCAGTGTCCTTTTATAGTTTTTAATTCCTTCAGAAGGGAGTTCCACCACATATGAGCCATCACTGAACATTCTTGTCCTGATGCTTTTGTATTTGATGTCTCTGAAGGAGGGTTTTTCAAGCAGGTATTCTTGGCTTGAGCACAAGGTGCATGCTGGTTTGTTATATAGTCTGGTTACTAGATATTGCAGTTCTGAGAGATATTGCTTTCGATCAGGAGCCAGTGTAGCTCTGGTGGCAGTCATCTTCCTCGATTTTCCTAGCTGCTGTGTTTTGTACTATTTGAATCTGCCTGATCATGTACTTCAGGGTGCCCAGCAAGATTGCATTGCAGTAGTCAAAGATTGAGGCCCAGATGCACTAAAGAGGATTGGTACGACCGGGTGGATCTGCTCCAATCTGATTTTTGACCGATCCAAAGAGAGCTATTCATGCACTAAAAAGTTTGCATACAAACGATTCGCGCAGAGGTTCTTAGTAATATCGGACTCTCCCGTCTTGATTCAAGAGGGGGGGCTAAACTATGGACAGACAGGTAAACGACTGGTCTTGACAGATTGCTTTTTTTTTTTTTTTGGATTGCTAAAAGCGATCACTTTTTTTTGTGCATCAGGAAGCCATGTTAGAGCATCAATCACTCTACTAGCCTACATGGCATTACAATATTAAATTAACTTATTTGCAAGGTCAGATTGGAGAATGAATGATCATACAGAAAACCATGTGGTGAGCCATTTTCTACATCGGCTCGGCAAATGTGATTGTCGCTAAAGCTGTCAAAACAGGTTTAGTGACAATCGCTGGTTTTAGTGCATCTGGGCCCATGACATTACGTTGAACATTGCTTGATGAGTGAGGTGAGGTAGAGTTTACGTCCTCTAACTCTGAGTTTGTCATACGCATTTTTACGATGTGTTGGATCTGTATTGTCATGTCTAGGTTTGGGTTCAGCTCCCAGGTTTCTCACTCGCTCCATAGATGATTTTATGGTCTTTCCATTCAGATTTAGTTGGTATCTTGGGCTATTTCCTCCCATTTGTTAATTAGAAGTTAATTATAAGGCCTTTGCTGATCCAGACTATACTTAAAATTGAGCTACTGAGAAAAGGTACAAGCTAAATCTTAAACCCAGGATCAGATATGCAAGGGCGAAATCTAGCCAGGTGTTCAGTTAGTTGGATTTTAGTGAAAAAAAAAATCCCCCAAAAAACCAACCCTCCTTTGCCTTTCTCCAAGGCTTGACAAAAAACCATTTGTTACAACATGTTCTTGAAATTGTTTCCGATAGATACAATGCCAGATAATTTTCAAAACTCTACATTTGACATCATACAGGTATGTGCTTCCTCCAGGGATAAAAATTCATTTATTGCCCAACAGATTTAGGAAACAAGACTCCAGCAGGATTTGAGAGAATATAAAAAACAGGTGTGGCAACCTGTGCAATGAGAGGGAAGAAAGTTTTGCAATCACCAACTTGAACACAGGCTTCAGGTTTAAATTCAAGTCAGTGACAGCGGAGTGATGGTAAACAAGAATTTGCACAAAAGAATGGCAAGTAGTGGAGTGCCTCCGTGATCAGACCTGGGGCCAATTTTGTTTAATATCTTTGTGAGCAATATTGCTGAGGGATTAGAAGGAAGTGATCCAAAGGCTGTTAACAAGACACCTTGGAAGAAGTGGAAAGCATGAGCATGATCTACAATATTTAGAAGCTTGGGCTAATGCTTGCCTGTTAAATATTAATGTGAATAAATTTAAGATGATGCATTTGGGGTGCAGAAATCCAAAAGGAGCTGGATACAATAGGAGGAAAAAGGCCAATATGTTCACATCAGAAAAGAGACCTTAGGGTAGCAGAGTCACATTGTTTTGCCACCTTGAAATTAGGCAAGGCAAAAGCCAAACGGGCAGAAAGATGTATAGCTGCATTGAGAGGGGCACAACCAGCAGGGGAGGATAAGACCAGTGGTCCATCATGCCCAGCAGTCTGCTCACGCGGCGGTCCCTAGGTCAAAGACCAGTGCCCTAACTGAGACTAGCCCTATCTGCGTACGTTCCAGTTTAGCAGGAAATTGTCTAACTTTGTCTTGAATCCCTGGAGGGTGTTTTCCCCTATAACAGCCTCAGGAAAAGCATTCCAGCTTTCCACCACTCTCTGGGTGAAGAAGAATTTCCTTACGTTTGTATGGAATCTATCCCCTTTTAGCTTCAGAGAGTGTCCTCTCATTCTCTCTACCTTTGAGAGAGAGTGAACAACCTTGCCTTTATCTACCATGTCTATTCCCTTCATTCTTGAATGTTTTGATCATGTCCCCTCTCAGTCACCTCTTTTCAAGGGAGAAGAGGCCCAGTTTCTCTAATCTCTCACTGTACGGCAACTCCTCTAGCCCCTTAACCATTTTAGATGCTGTTCTCTAGACCCTGGATGCAATAATGCAACTATAGAAGTCGCTGGTGAGACCATACTTGAAATACTATGATAAATTTTGGAGGCCACATCTTGCCAAGAATACAAGACAAATAAAAGTAATTCAGAAGTAAGTGAGCAAATGTTAAGGAGATCATCTATCACACTTGAGGGGGAGGGAAGGGCTGATTGGCCCATTTTCTCAGGCCCACACCAAGTTACCTTCTGTAGTGTAAAGCTGATGGCAAGAGTGCTGATAACAAGGGTTTTGCCTGTTGGAACCTATTTTGACCCTGCAGGTCCAGCCTTGCTCTAGAGCTTAAGGGTACAGGGAGTTGACCACACTCAGTTTTGGTTCCGTTACCGAGACCAGAGATTTAAGCCAGATGCACAGGTTTCTTCTGTGCTCAGAGCCCAAGATATATAATTGGAAGTGGCTAATATGTTCTCTGTGCTTTGCTCTAGCTGCTATAACTTATGGTCCATTACTCTCCTACTACCCTGAACTCCTAAAGCCTTAGCTGTTGAAATGCCAATAGGCAGAAAAGCTTTAATCTTTGACAAAGATGAGTATTTTTCTGCATAGTAATGCGGAGTTTCAAAGTCATATCTATGGTTTATAAATTTAAGGTTGTACTGCCTGATGTGGGGTCTGGAGAGGGGGGGCTGGGGGTAGTAGAGTTCTAAAGGGGTATTGTTACATAAACAGTATTGATGTTAAATTCTTATTAACCACATCATCAAAAAGGAGTCTAAGAGGGAGATCATACGACTCGAATCCCTAACGTACGATTCAATTGGTGGTACATATGGCGATAGACAAAAAACAGATAAAGGTTTGAGAGGAGATCTATTAGCTGATAGTATAGGTCTTCCAAGTGGCTTGGTAACAGACTTATGTATCTTCAATAACATGTAGATCATTGGAGTTACTGGATATTGTTTGACAAGGATCTCACTGTATGGAATTCTTCCTTGGAGAAATTGAAATATCTTGGTTTCTTTTTATCTTCAAGGTGTACAATGTCATTTAGAACACATGTGGAAAAAGCTTCAAATGAGATATTTGGTCTGGGCAGAACCCACCCGACAAGATTTTTAACTATGGACCTATCCACGTAGTTGGTAGATGTGTTTGTAAAACAAAATGTATAATTTGTAATTTGCGAGTGAATTGAAATAAACCAACTTTAGTGTGGCGCAATGGTTAAAGCTATAGCTGCAGCACCCTTAGGTTGTGGGTTCAAACCCATGCTACTCCTTGTGACCCTGGGCAAGTCACTTAATCCCCTCATTGCCCCAGGTACATTAGAAAGATTGTGAGCCCACCGGGACAGACAGGGAAAAATGCTCGAGTATCTCAAATTCATTTAAACCGTTCTGAGCTCCCCTGGGAGAATGGTATAGAAAATTGAATAAATAAATAAATAGCATTGTAGTTGCAAGATGGCACAAAGCTCAAGCCTTTTTTAAGAACCTCTATTTTAATTTCTGTTAAAGTGACAGACAAATAGAAAATGGGAATGTCTAATTCTGAGTTTGTTGGCTGTAATTGTATGTTGCTACCTGATTGCAATAAAACGTCTGTCCCTGTTAGTATGGTCTGCCCCTCCCACTGCCCCTGTGGGGGGGGGGGGGCGAGGAGAATGGTTCCAAGGTTTCTGTGCCGATTGATGTCCGCTCTGTAGAGGTTGATGTGGGGGTCTTCTGCTCCAAATCCGGTCTAAAAAAAAAATGGCCCAACGCCTGGTCCATGTTCTTGCCTGAAATTATCAACAGGGCTACTAAATGGGGAGGTATATGAATCATTACTATTGCAAGGCAAGGTCTTCGCTCTGCTTTTTTGAGGGAATGTGGATAAACATACCTTACTGAAATATAAGACACACAAAGAATGCCCCGTCTCCACGGTAAATACCAGGGCAGCACATTACTGGATAGCATGATCACTTTTGAAGCAGAAATCTGGTAGGAGGGAGGGGGGGAAGAGTTCCAGAGACATGTATACATATGCGTGAAGAAAACCAAAATATAACCAGCAGTATCAGCATCTGTTTTCTACATATAAAGCCTTGCAAAAAATTTATGGGCAGGAAAATTTAGGTACAGAACAGGCGCTGATCTGCGCTTTCACTTTTGGTTTTGTTCGAACCTGCATACGTGTCTTATATCCCCCTCCCCCATCTGCCTTTGAAACTTGCAAGCACTTTCTTCTGGTTACAAAAGACAATAGAACTGGCAGTTACATCTCAAGCTAGCATGAAATCCTCTCTGCTAATCTTTCTATGCAGCCTCAAAAGCTGCCAATAAACTTCCTTGTATTCTGCACGCAATAAAAGCCACGATTTCCTTCTCTGTATTCCTGTAGAATACTTAAAATGTTTATTAAAATTTGATATATTGCTGACGCTTACAATAGATCACAGTAGTCTACAATAAAAACACATACATATAAAGCAAACCAGAACTTCAAAATAGAACATACCTCACCCAACGAAGACTACAATCATACATCAAGCATGAACCAGCTGACGTTCAGGCTAGTATCAGAAAAGAGCGAGGAACAAGAGACATTATTGCCAATGCTAGATGGATACTGGAGAAGAGCAAAGAATACCAAAAGCCCCTATATTTTTGCTTCATCAACTACAGCAAAGCTTTAGACTGTGTGGACCATTATATACTATTGGAGAACTCTAGCACAAATGGGGAATACCCAAATACAACTCAAGATGATAAAGAGCCTACACAAATCAAGAGGCTGCAGTGAGAACTGAATATGGAAACACTGATTAGTTTCCAACAAAACACGGTGCCAAGTGAGAATGCATCTTGTCACCTTACCTGTTCAACATTTGCAGCAAAGCCATCTTCAGAAAAGCAAATTTGGAAGAAGAGAGAGTGTTGGTTTTAAAGTTGGTGGCTAAAATATAAAACAACCTGCACTATGCAGATGATACAGTCGGTGCTCATCACCAGGAACAACTGAGAAAAGTCAAAGCCAAAAGATATAACATGGGATTAGAACTAAACATAAAGAAAAGATCATGAACAGGGAAAATGATGAAGATTTTGAGCCTGAAGGTGATAATGATTTTAATCTCCTGGGCTTCTTCATACACAGGAAAGGGAAGAAATACTCTGCAAAATAGCACTGGGTCGCTCTTCAATGAAAGCTCTTAATAAAGTATTCAAAAGCACAGAAATAACACTCCAAACGATGGTCAGACTTGGCCATGCACTCATTTTCTCAGTGGTCAATTACATATGCAAGAGCTGAACACTAGAGATACAAGACAGAAAGAAGATTGACTCATTTGAGCTTTGATGCTGGAGAAGGATTGTGTGTGTGCCGTGGACCACCAGAAGAACTACGAAATCGATTCTAGAAGAGATCAAACTTGCTATGTCACTTGAAGCCCAAATGTTGAAGTTATGACCGTCTTATTTTGGTCACACTGTCTGAAGAAAAAGATCATTGGAGAAGGATATTATGTTTGGGAAGATCGAAGGAACTAGGTGAAGAGGGCAACCTGCAATCAGATGGCTGGACATGTTCAAAACCATGGGGATGACCTTACCGGACAAGCACATAACTGATCTCTTTTTAGATCTATAATTCATCAAATCGCTAAGACTAACATGAGTCAATGGCACCTAACCTCATCAAGAATCATTCAAAAACATGTTGTGTCACTATTATTAGTAGTTATATGCTGTATACTGCCTATCGATGGGAGGATGCCTAAGCGGTTTACATTCATGTACTGAAGCATTTTTCCCTAACTATCCTGGAGGGCTCACAAAATCTACAATATCTATCTAATGTGTCTAGGACAATAGTGAATTGAGTGACTTGCCCAGGGTCATAAGGATCAGCATGGGGATTGAACCCCCAACAACATCAGGGTGATGAGGCTGTAAATCTTCATACCAATCAATATGTATGATCGATCGCTCTGCGAGTTTCCTTCTCCAAAAGCTAGTTTTAAAAAGTGAGTTTTTAATATAGTGTTTTGGCTTTGAAGTTAGGTTCCAGACAAATTTGCCTAACTACCATACATGTATTCTGCATGAGTTAATACCTGCACTCAGTCCGTCTCTGCATTGCTTAGCACATAAAGCTTACATACAACTTGTAGCAACCACAGAGTAGCTTTCTACATTGGCCCCACATGGCCAACTTTTCAGATGCTTAAGTCAGAAAAATTGAAACACACAGCAGTGACACCTATGCCATGAAAACACCAATGCAGACTAAGAGTTCGTGATCTCACAGAATCACTAATTAGTTAGAACACACCTAAGAACAGAAGCCCTAACCATAATTATGACAGAGGGAAAAAAAAAAAAAAAAAGTGTATACAATTAAAAGCCATAAATCTACGACTACCCATAATGTTCATGTCCATATACTTCCTAATTCTATTGCATGAGCACCTCAATTTATGTGCTATTTGCATACTCTGATTATAGAATACTAGCACGCACATACATAGATGTTACAGATTCATATGAGCGACATTGGGTCTGATGGGATCTGATAAACATTTCTGGGGACCTTTTTTGATTCTTTTTTATATTACTACTTGTGTGTATCGTATTTGTTTGAAGTTTTGATTATAGTGACAGCAGATAAAGATCTGAACAGTCTATCCAGTCTGCCTAATATAGTCACATGCATTATACTGTCATGGATAAATTGTCTCTCTCTTTAATATTTCTGGGTCAGACTAAAACATAGAAATATGATGGCAGATACGAGAGGCCAAATGGCCCATCCAGTCTGCCCATCCGCAGCATCCACTATCTCCTCTTCTCCCCTATCCCACGCTTTCTTGAATTCATACACAGTCTTTGTCTCCACCATCTCTACCGGAGACTAATCCGTGCATCTACTACCCTTTCAGTTTAAAAAAAAGTGTTTATTTAGATTATTCCTGAGCCTAATCACCTCTCCTATGTTGTCTCATTCTGGAGCTTCCTTTCAAAATGAAAGGCTCGCCTCAGGCATATTTATGCCATGTATTTAACAGACCTATCCCACTTAATACTTACAATAAATACATACAATAAAAACAATAAGACACACAAAATTACTTATCCTATTTATCTGCCCCATATTGAATAATACTTCACAGCTCTATTTTAAAAAAAGCTTCCACAAATAGAATATTTTAAACAACAACTTTTAAAGCATTGAATGTTCTCCACTATACTTAACTAACTAACCAGGTTGTTTCATAAGATTACCCCAGCTAATGAAGTGACCTTTACTGATAAACATATTTTACGCATTGCAGACCATGCAATGATGAGATGCATTCAGTGGCATAGTAAGGGTGGGACAGACCGCCCTGGGTGCCAAATTGGTGGAGGCACTGGCACCCCTCCTCCTCTCTATCCCCCCAACCCGCCACGTGCGCACTTCCCCTTCCCTTCCCATGCATGGCATCCGGAAGTGACTTCAGCAGGAGAGCCGACGGGGTCATGAGGAACACATTGACTGCCGCGAACTACAATTTCAACTAGAGGTATGGGGGAAGGGAAGGAGCGGGAGGGTGGTGGAGGGGTGCCTCACCCTCACTTTGCCACTGAATGCATTGCCCTTTCAGATCTTAAATGTTCAAACCTACCACCTCCTTAAATAAGTCATGCAGCTGCATTTTGTATCTCCTGTAGTGCTCTACATCTGGAGGATACCATCCCCAGGTAAAGAGCATTGCAATAATCTTACTTCTGTAACATACTCTAAACAATAAAAAAAATCCTATTTTGATAATATTGGTTTCCGATTTACCGTGATCAAGAAGATGATCTCAAATTTCACCAAGTTAAAAAGAGAATCCCTAAGGAGGAAGAGGAGGAGAAATTATCTGCCTAGAAGTGGCAACCAAGGACAAAGAACTGTGCCTTTTACAAAGACACCGAAAGTAATGGCAGATTAAGATCATACAGCCTATCCTAAAGTGCTACTTTGTATCCCTTCCCCCCTCCCCCCTCCCACACACACACACTTGGCAGATTTCCCATTGGTGGGGGTAGGGCAAAGCATAGTTTTGGCATAGGTCTGTGCTTGTAGGGCCCATGTAGTGCCAATGCTTGCTTAGTCTTCAGGCCAGTCTGGGAGGATGTCAGGGTGGTGGGGTGGGTGGGGGGGGACAACAGGAGCAGTAAGATGGCTCAGTGTGCCACAGCCAATGAAGTTCGTGCATTATCCACTCCTGGCGGAATTCATGCAGAATCCTGCATGCTGTGCGGAATACAGTGCAAATAACACAGGCAATCGAGGAGGAAGTGAACCACTACACAATACATTACTTTCTCCTCCTCTGCCAGCGTGCCAACTGTTTATGTGCACCACTCTCTCACATGCACAGAATTCCTCCAGGAGTAATCACCACCTCCAAGGTCACCAAGGTCTGCACAAGAAATTATCCCTAACCCCCACCCTCTCCAAATGAAATCACAACTTGACACTTGCCAACAAGCCTCCTCCAGAGTGGCCCCACACACTGGAACATACGCCCAGAAAACTTTCAGCTTAATACCAAGACTTATCACTACTTGATGAAGCTGGCAAAAACTCGCTTCTTTCATTAGACTGGGAGAAGAGCAAACTAATCACATATTAGACACACTGGCTGCTCTTCCTGTATCAGGACCTGCTTATCTACTTCTCCCTAGTTAGTATCGTATCCATGTAGCTTTTCTGAGTCACTAACCCCTATTATTTTATCTAATCCACCCATATGTTCCCCCCCTCCATTTACACCCTTTGTTTTAAAGCGTTTTAACATAGGGGAAAGAGGAAAAGCGACTGGGACTTGTACACCATCATTTTGTAGTTCCACAACCACACAAAGCAGTTTACATTTATACAGGTTCTTATTTTGTACCCGGGACAATGGAGGATCAAGTGACTTGCCCAAGGTCACAAGGAGCAGCCCTGGGATTCAATCCCACATCTCAGTGTGGAGCAGGGGTGTCAAAAGTCCCTCCTCGAGGGCCGCAATCCAGTTGGGTTTTCAGGATTTCTCCAATGAATATGCATGAGATCTATTAACATACAATGAAAGCAGTGCATGCAAATAGATCTCATGCATATTCAGTGGGGAAATCCTGAAAACCTCGAGAAGGCTCTTTGACACCCCTGGTGTAGAGGCAGCAGTTCTACCACTAAGCCACTCCTTACCTTACATACAGTATATTGTGTTGACATTTAACTAGCATACCATGTGCATAGTTTGAGCTTTTAATTTTTTTTAAATCTAAATTTCCTATATACTGCCTACAAGGAACGAAAGCTATAAAAAAACAAACAAACCAAAAACCAACAATCTACTTCTCTAACTCTGAAGGGCTCACAATCTGAGTTTGTACTCGAAGCGAAAGAGAGTTATTCTAATTGCCCTAGATAACATGGAGCTTCAGTATGATTTTAAACAGACTCCCCTAATTCTCAGTCTCCTGCTCTAGCCATTATTTAATGTTATAATTGTTTAATATCTATGTCTGGCTTATTCTTGCAGTACACCACATCACGTGAATATCTTCAAAAAGGCAGTAAAGAAACCGTTCAGAGAAGTGTTCAAGTTCACGTTTATTTGATTAATCGCCTATATAAGAAATTCTAAGTGATGTACAGTTAAAACAAATTAAGGGAAGACTAACTGTCTAATTATTAAAAAGTTAAAAAGCGTAAAACAAAATTGTTAACAGCTTATATAAAAAGAAACAAGTTTAAATAAAAACATATATCTCATTAAAAATAAATGAAACAATAATAACCTGCAATTTAAGGAAAACACTGTACTTTTAGTTTTATGACAAACATGACTGAGAGGGAAGGAGGGAAAAGTTACAAATTTTGCTCAAATAGAAATGAAAAACATGTAATGGAAAAAACAAAAGGATGGGGGTAAGAAGGAAGAAAAATCAAGAGACTAACTAATGCGTCGTTGAATAAAAAAGTCTTTAATTGTTTTTTTAAAAGAGATAAGATCTTTGTCCTTTCTAAAGTGCTGTATCTATTACCTCTAGAAATCGCCAGAAGAATGCTCTTTGGTATAATGCAGGGTTCTCAAAGTCCCCCCTTGAGGGCCGCAATCCAGTCGGGTTTTCAGGATTTCCCCAATGAATATGCATGAGATCTATGGGCATGCACTGCTTTCAACGCATAGTCACTGGGGAACTCCTGAAAACCCGACTGGATTGCGGCCCTCAAGGAGGGACTTTGAGATCCCTGGTATAATGCAAGCTTTGAGTACTAGAAGTACATCCGACATGATGATCACATTCATTATACCTTGGGTTTAGGAGCAAGGTTCATTCCTCTCATGGTATGTGCAAAGAAAATCATTAGAAACAATCCTGAAAGTCATATGAGCAGGTTTGACTTGGTTCCAGTATGAATAAAAAGAGCTACACAGCATACTTCAAAGACATTTCATGAGCTCAACATCATGCAACAGCCGCATACAAGTTCCATCTACTGCAGAAACTGGTTGCTAGAAGACAGACCTACAGTACATGAGGGGGGGGGGGGAGGGCGAAGAGTCATATCCTGAATTAGAAGCTACTGTTACTATCTGTGCTGGCACTAAAAACAGTTAACACACAATTGGGGGACCTTGGCAGTTACACTAAGTGAGCCATGTTTGAGCCAAATAATTATGCTATCACATCCCACTCTATAGATAGAGACAAGGGGGAAAATCATAAGAACATAAGAATTGTCATAGTGGGACAGACTGAAGGACCATCAAGCCCAGTATCTTGTTTCCACCAGTGGCCAACCCAGGTCCCAGGTACCTAGCTAGATCCCAAGTAGTAAAATAGATTTTATGCTGCTTACCCTAGGAATAAGCAGTTGATTTCACCAAGCCATCTCAATAATGGCTTATGAGCTTTTTTTTTTAGGAAATTATACAAACCTTTTTTTAAACCCCGCTAAGCTAACCGATTTCACGCATTATGAACATAAGAATAACCTTACTGAGTCAGACCAATGGGCCATCAAGCCCAATAGCCCTTTCTCATGGTGGCCAATCCAGGTAACAAGTACCTGGCCAAAATCCAAGGAAAAGCAATATTCCATGCTACCGATTCAGGGCAAGCAGTGGCTTCCCCCATGTCTCTCTCTCTCAATAACAGACTATGGACTTTTTCTCCAGGAAATTGTCCAAACCTTTCTTAAAACCAACTATGTTATTCGCTCTTACCACAACCTCTGGCAACACATTCCAGAGCTTAACTATTCTCCAAGTGAAAATTTTTTTTTCTCCTATTAGTTTTAAAAGTATTTCCCTGCAGTTTTATCGAGTGTTCCCTAGTCTTTGTCATTTTTGATGGAGTGAATAATCGATTCACTTGTACCAGTTTTTCTCCACTCAGGAATTTGCAGACCTCAATCATCTCTCCTCTCAGCCATCTCTTTTCCAAGCTGAAGAGCCCTAACCTTTTTAATCTCCTCATACGGAGGGGAGTTCCATCCCCTTTATCATCTTGGTCACTCTTTTTTGAACCTTTTCTAGCACCGCTATATCTTTCATGAGATAAGGAGACCAGAATTGAATGCAATATTCCAGATGAGGTGGCACCATGGAGCCATACAGGGGCAACAAATCCCAGAGTTTAATTGCACATTATGTGAATAAATATTTCCTCTGGTTTGTTTTTAAATCTACTATTTAATAGCTTCATCACATGTCTCCTAGTCCTAGTATTTTTGGAAAGAACGAACATGCGAATTACATCTACCCTTTCCATGCTACTTGTTATTTTATACACCTCTATCATATCGCCCTTGAGCTTTCTCTTCTCCAAGCTGAATAGCCCTAGCTACTTTAGCCTTTCCTCATAGGGAAGTCATCCCATCCCTTTTATCACCCTTCTCAGTACCTTTTCTAATTCTGCTATATCTTTTTGAGATACGGCAACCGTCTACGAAGTTTTTAATCTCTTTGTGCCTAAAGTGGCATTGTAAGCATACGAGTTCATACTGTGTGGTGTAAACCAACGATGCTACTGTATACTCAGAGCTACCGAAATATCCAGTTCCAGAAGGGACACTTTTTTGGCTAGCCTTGGTTTTAGTCCTTGATTCTACACCTTGAAATCTGCATTGGAGGTCCTACAGTGCATCAGGATGGGGTTGTCAAGCCTAAAATCTCCCTCTTGGAATTAGATCATGTGAAAGCTCTGGTGTACCAATTATATCTTTCTTTGCAGACATCTGTTCAAAACTATCCATAGAGCCATTTACTACAATAAAACCACATACCACACAGGAAAGCTAGGGACCTCCCTCCACTTCAAAATCACTGAGCTCTGGAACAACCTTACCTCCCCTCTTCGGAACTTGAGCTCTCTCCAAGTTTTCCGCAAACATCTGAAAACCTGGCTTTTCTCAAAAAATGTAAGTCTCCATCCAACTTAGGAATCAAGGAAACTTATATCTTGGCATCCCAAGTCCTGTAAATTTTCTTCACACTTCTACCTCTAACCCTCTGTTGTAGTTCCTTCCTATTTCTCCTACTGTAAACCGCGTCGAGCTCTACGAATGTGGAGATGATGCGGTATACAAACCTAAGGATTAGATTATATTAGATACCGATAAATTGTTCAAATCCATAGGAGGAGTGAGCAACCATGATCCTCAAGGACCACAACTCAGTTGAGGGTTTCAAGATTACCATGCTGAATATGCACGAGATCAATTTGCATACAATGATATACATCAGCAGTCTCAAACCATTTGCAGGGCCACATTTTGTATTTGTAGGTACTTACCTCATGCAAAGTTGTCATTTCTTTAATAAGACATTAACTATTTTTTTCTGTGGCCCTCCAAGTACCTTCAAATCCAAAATGTGGATTATCTGAAATTATCAGAAGCAATTAAGAAAATATTTATAACTATAGTAGATATCTTGAAAACCTGACTGGCAAGAGGGTACTCCAGGACACAGTTGAGAAACACTGCAGTAGAGGCAGTGTATGCAAATCAACCAAATGCATATTCATTATGAAAACCTGACTGGCGGCAAGGGGGCACTCCAGGACCAATTTGGGAAACACTGCTTTATAGTACACAGGCCAAGGCATTTGCTCAAGTTGCGCCCCCTAATATTAGCCCTGAAAATATTTCTACAGGTCGTATTACAGTATATATGAATGAGTTATATCAAGACAAATTACGGAAGAAATAAAAAAACACTACAGTGTGTGGTTTTTGGTTTTAGGAGGGGGGTTGAAGGGTTAGAGAAAAAACTAAAGAGTTTCAGTTCTAAAAGCAAAACTAAGAAGAGACCCAGTTTTTGGAACAAGACTTTTACAAAAAAAAAAAAAAATCCCTCACATGCCAATGTATTATTGGTATTTGTTATAGTCCTGCTTCTTCTATTTGCAGTCAACCTAAATAAGCTTAGTCCTGGTTTAACTTACAAAATACTACAGAGCAACCAAGTTATCCAACTCCACTTTGGCTAGTACCGGTTATAAACTTATAACCCAAAAGAATCTACTGTTTGTAGTCCCATTGGAATCAATACTGCAGGCCCATAATGCAACATGATGAGGTGTCTGAAATCTTGCTTCTGGAACCAGGTAACTTGGCAGCTTTGTATTCCGGGGAACCAGAATTACAATTACACATACACAACAGGGCAAAAGAGCACTACAATTATTCACAAATTAACAGCAAGTATAGGATTGTCTTAAGGTCAAGCAAAAAATAACTGCTAAATTATAATTTTAAAACATTTAAACAAATACCCAAATCACTGTTTCAGCTTTATGCCTCTAAATAAAGGCTTAAAAAAAATTATAGACCCCAAAACAGTTAAGGAAAAAAAAGCAAGATACATTTGATTTTCAGCTTTTCTTTTGAATTCTTGTAAGGTTTCCTTTTCAATGTAGGGCCACGCGATATACAAGTACAGCTCTCACATGAAGGACAGAGATGAGCAGCATTATGGGGCTGTGTAAGGTCACATCTGGCAGCCCTAGGCAAAGCAGTTAATTGACTGCAGCTGAAACGGAAGGGTTGCAACCAAAGTGCCAGGATCAAAGGCAATTTACCTGAGAGAGAGAGCTTTTAAAAAATAATTAAGTAAGAGGGCTAAAAAAAAAAAACCAAACAAATTAAAACAGGTATAGGCTTTAAGGGCTTCTTTTACAAAGGTGCGTTAGGGCCTTAACGCGTGCTAAATTGCCGCGCACGCTAGACCTTAACGCCAGCATTGAGCTGGCGTTAGTTCTAGAAGCGTAGCATGAGTTTAGCACACGCTAAAATCCTGCGTGCGCTAAAAAACGCTAGCGCACCTTAGTAAAAGGAGCCCTAAGTGATGCCCAAGTGCTATATTTAAAGCCTATACTGACCACATACTCTATACCCTCCCCTACCCCATAGGGAAACACCAGACTATATAGAGGGGGGGTTTAAAAAGCAAAACTGCTGCACTTCCAGGTGGCAGACAAAAAGGACTGAAGAAAACTTTTAATATATATATTTCAAATCTTTAAGTCATCAGTTGTAAATACTGTTCCTATTATAGTAATCAGTTTGTAATAGTTTAGCACATATTACCCAATAAAAATGAGTAAAGAAACATACTTCCATTATCCTTAAAGTAATAATTGAGCATATAATTAAAACAACAGACAAACCATAAGTTCCTTAATTTAAACCAACCAAACATAAACTGATTTTAAAAAATACCTTCTTAGGATCCTGGTTTCCACTGAGTCTTTCTTTCAGCTGTAAAACCCGCTCTAGAACACTCTTACAGTCAGCCATGCTGGTGAAATCCTAACAAGATCTCCAAGAGCTATAATTTCTCTACCAAACCTGCTAAAGCTCAAATAGCAAACAGGTCCTAATCAGCTCCCAGAAGACAAGCAAGCCTAAGCAACTCCTTTTATAGCTATGTACTCCTTTCCCTTGAAGTCTTTGAATAAGGCACAGAATATTTAAGGGGGGGATTGCATATAATAAAAATAAAAATTCTCTGTGTGTTAGTTTTTCCAGTCTTTTCATAATTTGTTGATGCAAAGCTGGCAAGTTATCCACTTCCAAGTGGGGGGAATTTCTTTCAAATCAAAACTACAGGTCCCACAATGCACCAGGATAGGATTGCCTGAAATTTCCTTCTTGTAACTTGGCAGCTGTAATGTCTCATCAGGGTTTTAAAAGTTATACACCAAAATGAGCCATCCTTTGGGATAAAATGAGGAACATTCTAGATCCCTGCTCCAGAAGAGTTCCCCTTCCTGGATGTTGCTGATGTGATAATCTGATCAAGAGTAAGACTTTATGTGGTGTTGGAGGGAATTATCAGAAGAAGGACAAGATGAGGTTTGTCTCTCTCTAGAGGAGCCCAAAGATTGATTGATTTATAAAATTTATAATCCACATTATCTGAACTTCTAAGTGGCCTATAAAAGTTGCATGCATAAAAACAAACTATAAACATAATATACATGTACAAACAATACAAACTACTAAAGCTACAAAAAAATCACATAAAAAATCAGAACTTGATTTGCCTAAAATCTGTCATATGAGTTCTAAGGACATTGGTAAACAAAAATCAGATTCTTGCCAAAGGCCTGCTGGAATAAAAATGTTTTCAAGGCTTTTTTAAACATATCAAGAGATTTCTTTGAGTGTATATTGTAAGACAGTTCATTCCACAGTTTTGGCCCAGCTAAAGGAGGGTTTCCCAGATAGTGGCCTTGGAAGAAAACAGTGAGGGAAGGAAGATGGGTGTTCTCCCTTCACAGGAGAGGAGAGAGGAACCCTGATTCCTACAGGAACTACAGGAGCAGGAGAGAAGCCAACAGGCCAAGACCCTTGCTACTAATAAGAAAAAGTGGAGTTCCTCAACTGTGGAATAGTTGGAAAGGGAAAATCAGTGGGTGAATCTTCCCAATACTGTAGCGCAACTTAAAACTATGCTGCAGGGACCTGAACACCAGGAGCATGCTATGTAGCCAGCAAAAAGGGAAGAGAAACAGCCGTGTGTTAGGATAAAACTCAATTCACTATCCCTTGGTGTCCCTTGTAGCTTGCCTAAAAATTGGCACTGATTTGAAACTGCACACAGTGGAGATTGGAAGTTTTCCCTTGTACTGACAAACCCTTGCTTAGTTATCTAGCAGGAGAGCTGACAAACTAATAACACATTATCCACCAGATTCTAGCCACAGAGAGAGAATGAAATACCAGAGAGACAGGAGATCCATAAGACATTAGAAGTTTATTTGTTCCTGTGCAAATTTTTTATTTGGGCTGTCTTTTTACTCAGTTTGATTTTGTTACTGATATATATTTTTTTGTTTGATTGGGGAGTGTCCAATAAAGGGAATTGTTTTAGAAAACAGTCCTCCAAGGGCTCCAGGATCATTTTTATCTGTCTTACCTGCTTGGCCCCGAGGGTGTTCTTTCCTTGTCCCACCACACCCTTGAGTTTCCAGTCTGTGTACTAAAGAAAAGGTAGTGCAGAACTGTAGTCTGGGTCACATCAGACAAAAACGTTTTTTATTTTTGTTTGTAGTGCTTCTAGAGTCACCTTCAGCCCCAAACATACTGAGTAAGGTCCCCTAAGTTTCCAATAGTTCCAAAATCCCATGATGCACAGCAGTAAATCCTGTCATGTTTAGCAGAAATGAAAGTGTCACAGGAAGAGACAGCACCACAGCCATCAGGGGCATTGACTTGCTGGGTATTCACCTCTGTTCTCTTTCTATTAAACCTCGATATCCCTTCATTCCTTCTCCTCCTATTCCAAGGCAACAGCTCTAATGATAGTGCTGGCTAGCTTACAGGGCTACCAAAAGGGCACATCACTTCTTGTCCATGCAGAATCCCTCTTCCTCCACTTTAAACAGGAAGATTGATAGTGTAACCCACATGTTATCTAGGCTGCCCTTGCATCACCAGTGCCAAGCCAGGACCACTGGGCACCATCTCTCCCACTGTGCAGAACACGCTAAGCAGCCATCTGGCATGATGATGTCACTTCCTCATCCTTTGAAGTACCGTAATACTTCTTGAACTCTTAAAGCAAATCAAGGGAGAGTGTGGTACAGTGGTTAAAGCTATAGCCTCAGCACCCTAAGGTTGTGGGTTCAAACCCATGTTGATTCTTGTGACCCTAAGCAAGTCACTCAATTTCCCTATTGCCCTAAGTACATCAGATAGACTGTGAGCCCACCAGGACAGATAGAGAAAATGCTTGAAATACCTGTATGTAAACCACTTTGGTTATATTATAACTACAAAAAGGTGGTATAAAAGTCCCAATCCCTTTCTGTGTTTGTGTACTAAAAAAAGAGGTGGTGTAAAAGTCCCAAGGTGGTATTAGATAGATTGTGAGCCCACCAGGACAAATAAGGAAATATGCTTGAGTACCTGAATAAATTCATCTAAACCATTCTGGGAGAAAAATATAGAAAATGAAATAAATTAAAATAAAGCCTAGCCCTCTGGGTTGTGACTAGAAAGGGAAAAAAATTGTATCCCTGACAGTAGGGGGGAAGGGCTGGTGCAGTAAAAGGGAAAATACAAATATTTTCTGACTGAGGGTAGAAAAAGATAAGCAAAAATCAGATTAAGGTAGTATTTCATAGGTTTAATTTAGGTTTATGGAGATAGGGTAATAAAAGGAAATCAAGACACAGCAATGCAAGCCGGTCAAGGCTGTACAACAAGTTCACATTTAAACCTTTGTACTTTCACTTTTGACTTCAAACGGGAATCCTTTTTTCACAATGAGTGTTTATCAGGTTCACTGGCAGTGTCTCTGGCCCAAAGCAGAATCAATCTTGAATGTACTTATACTGTCATCTTTACTGCTGGAATAAAGTTCTGTTAGGGCCCCTAAAGTATATGTGAGTGTTGAATGTCAAAAGTGAGCTCATGTATCCTTGGAGCCCTTCCGTTGAGTGGCTGTAGTGTTGAATGGATTCTTGGCCCTTCTGACTGGGTGCATGGTTAAGGTTACCATATGGCTCCCGAAAAAGGAGGACAGATTGAGACATCTGGGTTTTACTTCCATCGAATGGAAGTAAATTGCCTCTTAAAGTAACCTGTTTCCAGGGCCGGATTAAAGAATAGGCCCAAGAGGCACGTGCCTAGGGCCTGACATTGTCAGGAGGGCCCCGGGGCCGGCATTATAGGGAGCAAACAGGGCAGCTGGCCTGGGCCCCACAGATCCAAGGGCCCCTGCGGTCCAAAGTGCTTTATTAAAATGCTACATTTTCCTTTTCAGAGGGGTCCAACATGGCAGCCATTCTCACAAGCTGCCGGCGGCTGCCCCGAAGCTTTCCCTCTCTGCAGCGATCTGCCGCGGCAGAGAGAAAACTTCAGAGCAGCCACCGGCAGCTTGTGGGAAATGCTGCCATGTTGGACCCATCTGAAAATGAACCTCCCAGCTGACGCTGCCTGCGCTTCCGCTGCACGTGCCTCCGCTCAGATCAGAAAAAACGGTGGGCAGACGAGACCCATCTCCACCGGCTCTCATGGGTTCCAGTCCTCCAGTACACCCGCCTTCCTGCTGCTGCTGGGGCTCCCAGTTCGGATCTGCACAGGGAAAGGATCTTTAACTGACAGATGCGGGAAAATAAAAGATCATGGGGATGGCAGGTATGTTTCCCTTAAAAGCAATCTTCTGCAACTGCCAGCAAATGAAAATGGGCAGGGTTCTGTTTGCCAGTGACAGGAGGCTGTCCAATGATCCACACACCCTAATCCAAGGCCCACCCCGACCATCCTAGGCCCCTTATTCCAGTCCCCCTCCCTCCCTCCCTAAATTCCCGATGATCTAGAATGTGTAATTGGGGCAGGAGTGATGCCCATTCACTCCTGCCTATGGCCACAGTTACATCCAATATGGCAGCTGCAAATCTTATCACAGATTTATGGTACCACTAGGGGTCTTGATAGTAACATGAGAGACTGTTGTGGCCACCCTATTCAGTGTGTCTGCAGCCATAGGTAGGAGCGGATGAGCATTGCTCCTGTCCCAACATCCGACTAGACCATTAGGGATTCAAGTAGGCTTGGGGGACTTATGCGGAGTGTGGAGGGTGCAGGACTTAGGGCCTCCCTCATCCTTTTGTTGCCAAAAATAATTTTCAGGGTTCCCCTTCCAAGAGCAGATAACCTCCACCTTCTCCAAACAAAATGAACATTCCCCTAGAAGACATAGAAAATGATATGAAGTGAAAAAAATTTGGCTACCCATTCTTAATATGTGCCTGTGAGAAAGGGTTTAAGGGTCTGTACTGGAGGACAGTGAGTGTGTGTGCGTGTAACTTTGAATGACAGAGATGTTGTAACCCGTCTTCACTCCAGGCTACAGGACTTGGGGGATATCTGTTGCTGTTCTCACCTGGTTCCACATGGCCTAGTGCCCATTAACTTCCCTCTCTACTACTTGCTGGGCACCACTGGGCTCTATCCTGGAAAGTGTATAGAGTAAGGAAAGAGGTCTGCAGAGAAACTAAACTGATTGGGGATAGCTCAATAGGGAGAGCTGATCCTGAGTTTCAGAAAACAGAAAGTAACCGAGCGAAGCTACTTCTGGCCTATAGTCCTAACAGGAAAAGGACTGGATGCTGCTGAAAGAGAGAGGAGGTGGGGGGTCCAAGTCTTGGGTGCTGCCTGATGTGCATGGTCTAAGTGAAAAGGAGCACTGGGGAATGGGGAAATGAGGAGGAGAAGGAGGAAGAAAGAGAGAGATTGGAGCTTTCGAAATATAGTGAGAGGAGAGTTCAGGTCTTGGCTTATGCCCAGAAGCTAGAATATAACTGAATGATTGATAAAGAGGAGAGAGGCAAAGCATCACATAGAGGATTTTAACAATTGTCTGTCAAGAGTGAAAGATATGTGATCTTGAAAGTTGCTCTGAGGAGATCAAGAGGTACACTCCTAAAACCTTTGAAACCTTTTGATGCTTTTGCAACTTCTTGTTCTTTATCTACATATTTCTATTTTTAGTTTGTGATTACTTATTCCATACTGGGGCGGGGCATGGCCTGGGGGGCCCAGTGTACTTTTGTGCTTAGGGGCCCTCGAAGAATTAATCCTGCCTTGCCTGTTTCCTGACATAAGAAATTCAAAGGGAAAGAAAATTTTAACTACACTCGGCCTAGTTTATTGGAACCTTAATGTACTATGTGACACTACCCACAAAGAAAATGCAATAAGGGGCTCATAATTGAAACTTAAACACGTCTAAAAAACCTCCCAAGTCGTCTAAGTGCCGATAATCGAAACGGCTTTTTGGACGTATCCAGGGGCCTTTTAGGCCTCTGAATCCCACTGTGCATCTAGAACTGAAAGGGGCGTTTCTGAAGGAGTGGTTAGGGTGGGATGTGGGCCGACCTAGACTTCGCCGTCCTGCAGGAATAATCGAAGGTTTGATGAGACTTGCTAGGCGAAATTTATATGTTGTGAGTTAGACAATGTAAAGACAGGTAAAAGTGCCATATGGGTGCCATCTGTAGCCATAAGGGCTATTGGGGTTTTAGACAGGTGGGTATAATAGGGGGGGGAGGGTTTGGGGTGGGGATCACCATAACCTATAAGGAAGTTCTGGTGAGATGTTTATGTAGTACCTTTTTTGTGAAGTTCACATCAGTGCTCTGTAAGGTGCCCCATGGCTCTGTTGCTATGTCTGAGTGGCCAGTCCTTCACAATGCTGGTCCCTCTCATGTCTAAAAAGTCTTGTTCTGGGCATTTGGGACTTGGACGAATTTTTGGTTGAGAATGTGGTATAAAGATAGACATATTGGCGGTCTAGATGATCAAAAGCCTGGATGAACAGAGAGACGATTTTCGGAAAAAAAAAAATAAATTTTACACATACTTATCGAGAATGGACATTTTTCCGCTGCCGACTTTGGGCAACTAGTGCCCTAAGTCCAAATCAGACTTAAATGTTTATATCCCCCCACGTGTTCCTAACTACAACTAAAATGGGTATATGGCAGTGCAGTCTCTCCTTTCTTGCACTCAAGGGGGTAGCTCAAAAGATGTATTTGCTGACTTCTCTTAGCTCTACAGTCTGTGCACAACATCTCTCTCATGCTGCCCCCAGCAGCTGGGCCCATGAATGGGGGACAAAGAGGGCCAAGCCATATGGAAGGGGCACAGAAAGAGGACAGACATTGGAAAGAATAAGAGAGTGAAGAGAAGGTGAGGAAAGCAGAAACCCAGGGGGGATTGCTTGAGGATAAAGTAGTATTATAGCTGTGTTAATACTGAAAATGTTTATAATATGAAAATGGAAATAAGGTGATCTTTTTATCTGACTAATTTTAATACATTTTGACTAGCTTTAAGAGACCAAAAACCCCTTTCTCAGGTCAGGAGGAGTACTGGCCTGAGGAAGGAGGTTTTGGTCTCTGAAAGCTAATTAAAAAATGGATTTGTCCAATAATATCTAATCTAATCTAATCTAATCCTTAGGTTTATATACCGCATCATCTCCACGTTCGTAGAGCTCGACGCGGTTTACAGTAGGAGAAATAGGAAGGAACTACAACAGAGGGTTAGAGGTAGAAGTGTGAAGAAAATTTAGAGGACTTGGGATGCCAAGATATAAGAGTTCCCTTGAATCCTAAATTGGAGGGAGACTTACATTTTTTGAGAAAAGCCAGGTTTTCAGATGTTTGCGGAAAACTTGGAGAGAGCTCAAGTTCCGAAGAGGGGAGGTAAGGTTGTTCCAGAGCTCAGTGATTTTGAAGTGAAGGGAGGTCCCTAGCTTTCCTGTGTGGGAAATGCCTTTTAGCGAGGGGAAGGATAGTTTTAATCTGTGGGAGGATCTGGTGGTATTAGGGTTTGAGGAATTCCAAGAAAGAGGGATAAAGGGAGGGAGGATACCATATAGGATTTTGAAAGTTAAACAGGCACATTTATAGTGGACCCTGGAGATTATCGGAAGCTAGTGGAGCTTGGCCAGGAGCGGGGAGACATGGTCAAATTTACTTTTAGCGAAGATGAGCTTGGCCGCGGCATTCTGAATCCGTTGGAGTCTGTGGAGGTTTTTCTTAGTTAGGCTTAAGTAGATAGAGTTGCAATAGTCCAATCTGGAGAGGATGATGGATAATATGGTATCTTATTTTCCATTTTTGTTTTTTTCTATATGGTGATTGGTATTTGTCAGTCTTTTCAAATTTACATCTGCTGTCTTTATATTTTGCACAGCATTAGGGGACATGCATCACTGTTTATGTAGCGCTGCATTCTATGTAGAATCTGGCTTCTTAGGATGAAGTTTCATTGCTGTCTATATATTCCATTTTTAGTTTGTAGTTACTTATTCTATACTGGGGGAGAGTATATCTGTGGTCTGGGCGTGCAGAAAAAGACATGCCTTTCTGTTGGCACTGGCTGTGCAGGATCAATTAGTAATAATCTGGCTTGTTTAGTTTTACAATGGGTGTATTGATGTTCTAGTGCTCACTTCAAAGTTTAAGATGCTGCCTTTTCTTAGGTATGACTCGTGGATTATTACTAAAAATATTTTTTACATAGAGAGGAGAGGTTGTTTAAAAATGATTGGTCCTGGGTGTCAAATATGCTAGGCCCTATGCTGCAGTAGTTAGCCCGACAGTTATCATAGATGCACAGCATGCACCAGTAGAGGTCAGCTCAGATCACACCAATCAACTTATCATCTGGTGCATACTGTGCGCAGGGCCGGATTTTCCTATAGGCTAACTAGGCTTCAGCCTAAGGCCTCAAGATCAAGAGGGGCCTACATTCAAATTGTTAGCAAAATTAAAATTACACTATTCTAAAAACAGTGAACACTAAAACACTGAACCGAAAATAAGGAGAAATTCTACGCATATGACTAATAAACAAACATAAAAATGTATTGGTTAAGATCAACGCGTTCGGCTCATTGGGTCTGTTTGTTTGTATATACTAGATTGCACCAAAGTATAGTTCATACATTCACTGATTGCTATGGCAAATATTGACGTGCCTTATGCTACTAAGCTCTGGTTTGTTCTTGCATAAATAAAGTGCAGATTGGTGTAGATTGGAACAGACAAACGAACAGACCTATTGATATCCCGATGTTCGGTTATATTCGTGTTACTTCGATAATATGAAACACGTGTTAATGTTATTAGAAAAAATTCTTATTTTAGGATTGCGTACATGATCATTTGATTCTCGCCTTTTGAGTTCAGTAGGTTCAATACTTTAGTGAAGTGTTTATAGACTATTGAAAAATATTTTTGTGACAATATCTTCATTTCGCAGAATTCTAAGTAAGTTCTTAACATATGTTGTAATTTGCATATTTTAAAATGTATATTATGTGCTTTATTTTATATTTTCATGATTATATCATAAATAATAAAATCCTAGAGCGCGCATGCGCTGTTGAAATATCGTGAGTCCTGGTGGCGTGAGGTGTGCTTCTGTGTCACTCCTCACGGTGCCTGCGCCAGCGACTCATCAAAATTCAGCCGGGGGTGAGGAATCCGAATTGCACCTGTGCTCCAGCTCCGGCCCCGCCCCCCCCCCACACACCCCACCCCTTTCCCGGCTCCGGAGAGGAATCAGTCTCAGCCCCGGGTGATGTATTTTATTATCTCTCATGTAATTTACAAACTTAAAAATGGGAGGTGAAAGGGCCTCATAAGTGGAATAGCCTAGGGCCTCTTTTCATCTAAATCTGGCCCTGTCTGTGCGGTAAGCAAAAACAACCTCCTTTCTCCTCCAATCTTTTGCACTGCATGTAGCCGGCAGCCACCAAGGCCCAAGGAGAGAAGGAAAGATTCAAGAGGCTAGCCAGGATAAAGGAGGGACTTACTGCACAGACAGTGCAGGTGCACCAGTGTTCTGCTGCCTAAGTCAGCCTGAAGTTGGGACAAAATAAAATAATGCTTTCTGTCCTAAGATTAGGGACAACCGAAAGAGGATGTATCAGGAAGTTCCTCCCAATTGCCTGTTCCCTGGGAAAGAGAAAAAGAACATAAGAAATGCCTCTACTGGGTCAGACCTGAGGTCCATCGTGCCCAGCAGTCCGCTCACGCGGCGGCCCAACAGGTCCAGGACCTTTGGATTGGCTGCCATGTCCTCAAGAAATAAACGCCAATGGAATGGATGCTATGGATTTAAGATAAGTAGAGAATATTTGGGGGGAAGCGGTGGGTTTGACTTATGCTCTGCATGTTACTGAGACCTCTGGGGCTGTTTGCTATATGTGACCATTTGCTGAATGTTTTAAAAAATTTGGGAGGGAGAGGTATTGAACCTGACTATGGTCAGGAAAGAGAGTCGGCAGCCGTGGGGAGGTGCAGCAAGGTCCAAGATGACTGTGGCTGCCAGTAAGTGACGTCGGAGGAAATGGACCAGCAGCCATGGGGAGGTGCAGCAAGGAGGAGTACAAGTAGGAGGGGGTTGTATTTTTAACACAATCAAAACTATTTTCTCCAGCTGTGGAAATCACGTACTGATGGCCTCTTTCATAAAGCAGCGCTAGCGGCTGCCGCGCGGCAACAGCCCCTTTAAATCTCTATGGGCTTCGGGGCCGTTACGCGCAGCTTTGTATAAGAGGCCATGAATCTTGTTGGGGATAATTATGCTGATTCATCACATTCTTTGGACGTATTTAGCAAATCTATAGTCTTCAGTAGCAGCAGTGCTCCAAGGTGGGAGATTTTGATTAAGTATATCCATGTTTCACTTCAGGGAATGTCAACAACCACATGGTGCTAAACCTGTTGCAGAGCATATAGATTCTTTGAGAATGCTGAACAAGAACCTGAAGATCTCATGTGCACATCTCAAGCCTGTACTGAATTGAAGCCAGAACAGAAGTACAGTCAATATTTGGATGCATCTTATTGTCATTGAAATAGATGAAGTTACTTAAGATGATTCATGAAACTGATCTTGTGATTGAGAATTATATTGTACTTGACATACATTGTGAAGTGAAAAAAAACCACAACAAAATGTTTTTTGGCGTATCTTCCACAGAACTCGGCCAGTTCTTATGAAATTTAGTGTGTCGTGTCCTGAATGAAGTTGATGTACAATGTTGTAAATATTTCCCACCGCACCACAACATTGCCTTGTGACAATGAATTCAAGCCAGAACATAAGTACAATATATGTCAATATTTGGATGCATCTTATTGTCATCCAAATGGATGAAGTTACTTAAGATGATTCATGAAACTTGTCTTATGATCGATATTATACATCACATTCGCTGTGAAGTGAAAAAAACCACACCAAAATATTTTTTGGCGTATCTTCCACAGAACTCGGCCAGTTCTTATGAAATTTAGTGTGTCGTGTCCTGAATGGCATCTCTCTCTCTCCTCTCTCTTCCCTTTCCTGTTCTTCTCTGGTCTTCCTTCTTTATTTTCTGCCTCCATCTAAATTAAATTCTTTCTTATTATGCATTCCTCAGTTTCCCTCTTTCCTCTGTGTCTACCCACAGCATGCCACCCCTTTCCTTCACCCCTCCACTATTTCACTAACTCTATCTTCTTCTTCCATCCAGCGTATGTCCTTTTTCTTTATCCCTCCTTCCATCCAGTATGTGTTCTCTTTCTCCACTTCCATTCAGTATTTCCTCTCCCTTCTCCCCACTTCAATCATCTGCCCTCTTTTCTCTCCCCCTTCTCCCCACTTCCACCATCTGCCCCTTCTCTCTCTTTCCCCCACTTCCATCATCTGCCCTTTTCTCTCTCTCCCTTTTCCCTACTTCCATCATCTGCCCCTTCTCTCTCTTTCCCTCCACTTCCATAATCTGCCTTCTTCTCTCTCTCTCTCTCTCTTCCCTTCCATCATCTGCCCCCTTCTCTTCATCCACCACAGACCCATCTCTCTCCCTTCCTCTCACCTTTCTTTAAGATTTTGGTAACAAGATCGGCAACGGGCCCCCCCACAATGACACTCAAGATAGGTAACGGGCCCCCGCCAGCATGCTCTTTTTTTCAAATTTACATCTGCTATCTTAAGATAATCAAGGACCCTATAAGACCCCTAAGGAAGGCATTTTTGCCAAAACATGGCCCGTGTTGGGTCATTTTTATTGTATGCATTATTTGGTTTCTCTCTTGTGGGTCACTTGTGACTGTATACACCCTTTAAGGATTGTTTTATGATTATGGCTTTTAAGTTATATAGGTGCATATTAAACCACAAACTGGTACATCCAATCTCCTGTTCCACAATCTTTGTTGTTGTTTTGCTGCTTCATTTCCTTTGTGGAACCTTTTGGTGCTATTTGGATTTTGTTGGTTTATATCTGCTCCACAGTGCAACCTTCAAAGTACACCAATGCTGAAGATCTTGCATTGTAATTCATTGAAAAGCATGGGGGGGGGGGAGGGCAGGAGTTAAGGGAAAAGGACAAGAAATCTGTGTTTTAAACATTCTAATAGCACTGCAGTGCCAGAAGCAAGTGGATAAAGTACATAAAGCAAACTGTGTTTTACTGTTATTTGTGCATCATCTTATATTTCTGCTGCATTGAATCTCCTTCATAGCATGCCTTGGAAACAGTGGTATCTTTCTTTGAACCAGCTGTATCACAAACATTAAACTGGTTTTATCAGGAATCAGAATGACAACAGAGTACTTTTATGCCATTACAGTAGCTTGAAAATATTCATTATAGTTCTCCCCTTCCCTAACAAATACGAAACCAATGACTAATTTCTGATCATAATCAAATATCTGCAGGAACCTTGGGCTCCTTTTATCAAGGTGCGCTACAGGGGTTAGCGCGTCGGACATTTCATCACGCGCTAACCCCTGCGGCAAGCCAAAAACCTAACGCCTCGTCAATGGAGGCGTTAGCGACTAGCGCAGCAGGCGGTTGAACGCGCGGTATTCCGCGCGTTAACCGCCTACCGCACCTTAATAAAAGGAGCCCTTTGTGTTGCCCCTGCTTACCAGAATTTCACGTCTCATATGTTATTATATAGTATAATACAGCATAATAGTATACAGTATTATACAGCATAATATTATTTAGTAGTATTCTACTTGTAGGTTACAATGTCTAAAATTTTAATTTGTTTGTGATATGTATGAGTGCTAATATCTTCTCCATTGATCTCTAGTGAGCTGGAGAGAAAAAAATGTATTTCAATGATGATTATATAAATCAAACAATGTTGGGAGAGAGTCATGACAGGTATTTTTGCCTTCTTGCCTTTTAATCAATGTACTGCTATCATCTTTTTCTCTAAGGGATCAATGTCATCAGAGTAACTTTGCATATCTATAATGAGATTTATGGATAGGGGAAGGAGAATCCATCCCAGGACTTGGAGCAGGATAAACCTCTGCCTCTTGAAATACCCTTTTTGCTATATTCAGTTTTATTCCGTTTCCTCATATGTCATTTCAAATGAATGCACATCCTTAGTTCTGGATATGTTTTTCATAAAATCCATTTGGCTAAGTCTTTCACAGCACAGACACGATGGAAAAGTAAGGTAACCACCTGACCCTTAGATTCTACGGCCTACCCAAGATCCACAAACCAGGAGTTCCACTGTAGCCCATTGTAAATGCAGTTAACTCCCTCTAGCACAGTGGTCTCAAACTCAAACCCTTTGCAGGGCCACATTTTGGATTTGTAGCTACTTGGAGGGCCGCAGAAAAAAATAGTTAATGTCTTAGTAAAGAAATGACAATTTTGCATGAGGTTAAACTCTTTATAGTTTATAAAACTTTCCTTTAAAAGTTAAAAGGAAAGATATATAAACTATAAAGAGTTTTACCTCATGCAAAATTGTCATTTCTTTAATAAGACATTAACTATTTTTTTCTGCGGCCCTCCAAGTACTCTATTTTTTCTGCAGCACTCACATTTAAAGTTTAATATCTTTTCTTTCTCAAAACTTGCACATTTCAATCACTAAATTGAAAATAAAATCATTTTCCTACCTTTGGTAATTTCATCAGTCCCTGGTTGCACTTTATTCTTCCGACAGTGCATCCAATATTTCTTCCCTTCTTTCAGCCTCCTGTATGCTTCCTCTCCTCCAGACCTCATTCCCTCCCCCAACTTTTTCTTTCTTTCTCTATGTCTGTCTTTCTCTGATTCTGTGTCCCATTTTTTGCTTTGTTTCTGGCTCCCTGTCCCCCCCTTCTTTCTTTCTTCCTTCCTGCCCTCCCCCATGCCACCACCACCAGGGAATAGGCTGCTGCTGCTGCTGCCGCCATTGGGAACAGGCCAAGATCTCCATGCTTCTCTTCTCCACGGGGCCGACCGCCCGACGTCAATTCTAACGTCGGAAAGGACGTTCCGGGCAGCCAGGCAGCGATTGGCTAGCCAGAACGTCCTTTCGACGTCAGAATTGACGTCAGGTGGCGAGAGAAGCAGGGAGATCAAAGAGCATGGTGCCGGCCTGTTCCCCGATGGCAGCGGTGAGAAGGGAAGGGAAGCAGGTTGGGCACCACTGCTCTAGACGAGCCGCACTCTAGGGAGAACAGTGGAGGGTGGCCAGCTGTGCGGACCGCCGCCCCTTGGTACGCCACTGGAGCAGCAGCCTGTCTGGCCGGCTCGTTCCGTTTAAAGCCGCGGGTGGCGGCTCCTTGTGAGATCCGCGCCTGCGTCTGAAGCCTCTCTGATGTTGTGATGTCAGAGAGGCTTCCGATGCAGGAGTGGATAGCGCAAGGAGCCTCCAACCCGCGGCTTTGAACGGAACGAGCTGGCCAGACACGCTGCTGCTCCAAAAGGAAGAGAATGATCCAGTCCAGACCGCGGGCCGCAAATAAAACCTGGAGAGCTACATGCAGCCCGCGGGCCATGTGTTTGAGACCGCTGCTCTAGCATGCTGTCTTTAAGAACTTTAGCTGATGGCATTGAACATTTGAGATTCTGCCCATTTCATATAGATCATCACTGGCCTGCAACTGACACTGGTCAGTTTTGTCATAGTTTCCCTATTCACCAAAATCCTAGTGGCTGAAGCAATCCAGGTCATAAACCAGAAGCTAGAGACACATGGACTACCAATGGAATGGGCTAACTTAGCAGCATTCTGTTTAAAGACAACTTTCTTTCAATATCCAGAATAGTACTATGTTCAAACAGAAGGGCACAGCGATGGGCTTCCCCCTCTCCTTGGTGGTAGCCAACATATTTATGGAGTTTCCCAAATCTACCCCACTGGAGAGTGCCAAGCTCAAACCTAAACTGTGGATCCACTATGTAGAAAGAGATGAAAGATGACGGCAGAAAAGGGCTATAGCCCATCAAGTCTGCCCACTCTACCGACCAATCCTCAATAAGTCTAAATGCTAATGACCCAGTTCCTTAACTCGATCTTCGTAGGGATCCCACGTAGATGTCCCATTTATTCTTGAAGTCGAGCACGCTGGTGGCCCCGACCACCTGCACCGGAAGCTTGTTCCAGTGATCTACCACTCTTTCCGTGAAGAAATACTTCCTGGTGTCACTACTAAATTTTCCCCCTCTAAGTTTAAGCGGATGCCCTCTTGTGGCCGAGGGTCCCCTGAGACAAAGGATGTCATCTTCCACCTCGACACGTCCTGTGATGTATTTAAATGTCTCAATCATGTCCCCCCTCTCCCTGCGTTCTTCTAGAGTGTAGAGCAGCAATCTGTTCAGTCTCTCTTCGTACGAGAGACCCTTGAGCCCCGAGATCATCCTAGTGGCCATCCGCTGAACTGACTCGACTCTAAGCACGTCTTTACGGTAATGTGGCCTCCAGAAATGCACACAGTACTCCAGATGAGGTCTCACCATGGTCCTGTACAGTGGCATTATGACTTCTGGTTTCCGGCTGACGAAACTTCTATTGATACATCCCATCATCTGTCTTGCCTTGGATGAGGTCTTTTCTACTTGTATGGCAGCCCTCATGTCTGCACTGATGATTACTCCCAAATCTCGTTCTACTGAGGTCTTAGCCAATGTTTCTCCATTCAAGGTGTAAGTTCTGCATGGATTTCCGCTACCGAGGTGCATGACCTTACATTTCTTAGCATTGAAGCCCAGCTGCCATTTGAGGACCAGTTTTCCAACACAAGAAGGTCCTGTGTCATATTATCCTGCAAATAGCCTTCACTTACTATGTTGCATAGTTTGGCGTCATCGGCGAATAATGTTACCTTACCCTGCAGCCCTCGTGTCAAGTCCCTTATGAATATGTTAAAAAGGAGTGGACCCAAGACTGAGCCCTGCGGCACTCCGCTGGTCACTTCCGATGCTTCAGAGAGGGTGCCGTTGACCACCACCCTCTGATGTCTACCACTAAGCCAATCATTGACCCATGCAGTTATTGTCTCGCCCAACCCCATCGATTTCATCTTGTTTAGAAGCCTGTGGTGTCAAAAGCCTCGCTGAAATCCAAGTACACTATGTCCAGAGACTTTCCCGAGTCTAGCTTTCCTGTTACCCAATCAAAGAAGCTGATGAGATTGGATTGGCATGACCTACCCTTAGTGAATCCATGCTGATTTGGATCCTTTAGATTCCCTTCATCCAAGATCGTGTCCAATTTATGTTTAATTAATGTTTCCATGAGTTTACACACTATCGATGTGAGACTCACTGGTCTGTAGTTCGCAGCCTCTGCTCTGCAACCCTTTTTGTGCAGAGGAACGACGTTAGCTTTTTTCCAGTCCAGGGGGACTCTCCCCGTATTTAGAGAAAGATTGAAGAGCATGGCTAATGGTTCCGCCAGGACATCGCACAGCTCTCTGAGCACTCTCGGGTGCAATTCGTCTAGACCCATGGCTTTGCACACCTTGAGTCTTGACAGTTCGCTGTAGACATCAGCTGGTGTGAACTCAAAATTCTGAAATGGGTCTTCCGCGCTTGACATTGTGTCCAGATGTGGCCCGTGCCCTGGTGCCTCGCAAGTAAAGACCGAGCAGAAGTATTCATTCAGTAGTTTGGCTTTTTCGGAATCAGTTTCCGCGTAGTTCCCGTCCGGTGTTCTAAGGCGTACTATCCCGTTTGTGTTTTTTTTCCTGTCACTAATGTACCTGAAGAAGGATTTGTCCCCTTTCTTAATGTTCTTTGCTAGAATTTCTTCCACTGCAAGTTTGGCCTCTCTGACTGCTGTTTTGACTGATGCAGACCTGGTCCTGTATTCAAAGTTAGCTTCTCCTTTCCCCGTACATTTATATGAAAGAAATGCTCTTTTTTTTTCCTTGACGAGGTACGAAACCTCATCAGTGAACCATTGTGGTTTTTTGTTTCTTTGTTGTTTATTTACCGATTTTATGTAGCGGACAGTTGCCTCGTGTAGGGTCAATTTCAGGATTGACCACATTGCTTCCACAACATCAGTTGCTTCTTGATCCTGCAGCGTCTGATGGACGAAATCTCCCATGCATGCAAAGTCAGTGCCCCTGAAATTGAGTACCCTCGTTTTTGTTTGTGATTTAGGGAAGCCTTTCCTAAGGTTGAACCATACCATGTTATGGTCACTTGTGGCTAGCGTTTCACCCACCGAGACCTCCGAGACGCTCTCCCCGTTTGTAAGTACGAGGTCTAGGATGGCCTTGGCCCTAGTGGGCTCTAGCACCATTTGTTTGAGCTGTACTCCCTTCATGGACGTTAATATCCTCCCGCTACCACAAGTTATCGCTGAGAGTGTGTTCCAGTCTACATCAGGCATGTTGAAGTCCCCTAACAGAACAGTGTCCCCCCATAGAGTGATATTCTCAATGTCTTCAATTAATTCTGTGTCCTTGTCCTCCGTTTGTCTTGGAGGTCTGTATACCACACCAAGGTACAGGTATTTTTCTCCGCCTCTGGCCAGGTTTACCCAGATGGATTCCCCGGTGTACTTGACATCTGTGATCCTGGCTATTTTGATGTTCTCTTTGATGTAAAGTGCTATCCCTCCTCCTAACTTACCCTTCCTGTCTTGACGAAGTAGGTTGTATCCTGGTATAGTTATATCCCACCCATGAGAGTCTGTGAACCATGTTTCGGATATTGCCACCACGTCTAGGTCGGCATTCACTATTTCTGTTTCCAGTTCTAGAAATTTGTTCCCTAAACTATGTGCGTTAACATACCTAGCTCTCCACTCTTTGCGCTTGTTAAACCCCTGTAGAGAGTTTCCCATCTGAGACAAAGTGTCTCCTAGCGAACCTTCTGCAGTGAGGGTACTTACCTCGGACTTAGAAGCGGAGTTTTGGATCATCACATCAGGATTGTTACTTACTGCACTGGTATATAAGTGGGTACCCTCCCCCAACTTACCTAGTTTAAAGCCCTTCAAAGCAGGCGGGCTAATCGGTGTCCGAAGACGTTCTTACCTCTGCTGGTCAGGTGAAGTCCGTCTGGTCCCTGAAGTCCCTGTAGTGCCTCACCATGATTCAGGAATCCGAAGTTCATTTCCCGGCACCATCTTTGTAGCCATTCGTTTGTCTTCAGGATACGTTCGTCTCTATCCCTCCCCTTGCCCCTAACAGGAAGAATAGAAGAGAATACTTCTGCTTCAGTTTTTCCCCAGAGCTCCGAAGTCTCTAGCTATGTCCTCCGGGGTGTTCTTGGCAGTGTTGTTTGTTCCGACGTGGATGAGCAGCATGGGAAAGTGGTCCTGGGGCCTGAGAAGTCTATCAAGACAGGTGGTCACATCTCGTAGTCTGGCTCCCGGCAGACAGCAGATCTCTCTCGACTCTGCATATTGGTCCCTCGGTGCCTCTCAGCATGGAGTCCCCAATGACTATTACTCTGCGCTTCTTTTGGGGGGGGTCGATCCGTTGTGCCTGGAGATGGAGACGTGTGTTGAACCGGATCCTGCTTCACGTCGGTAGTCTCTTCTTGCTTCACGTCGGTAGTCTCTTCCTACAAGACCTGGAATCTGTTCCTCAGGTTAAGTTGTGGAGTCGATGTGGAGCTGCCCTGGTAAGAGAAAAAGGATAAGAAGGTGAAGGGATTGTAAATGGGGGGAGGGGTCTCTTACGTTTACCTGTGGAGGAGGTCACTGATGCCAGGAGTCAGTGTCTCCAGCCATCTCTTGGACTCCAACAGTTGGTTTCAGTGTCGACGGCCCTGGTGTCTCAATGAGGGGCCTGTCACGGGCCTGTTCGGTGATTTGGGACAGCTCCTGCACTAGTCCATCGATATAGTCCTCATCCTCTCTAATGCCTTTCAGGCGTTTCACCTCCTCCCTGAGGCTCCTTAGTTCTGCTGGATGACCTCCTCTGTCTGTGTAGAGGCCGTACTGTACTGCTGCGGGATGGCCTCGGTCTGCACGGAGACCTCCTTCCCTGGTGTTGTGTTCTCCTCCGTCTGTGCGTAGGCTGAGGTCACCTCCCGGAGCACCTCCGTGTAGGGAATGCCAATCTTGTTTGTAGACTTCCCACTTCTTGTTCGCCCTGCCATACTCAGGTATTGTATGAGGTCTGTTTGTTAACGAGTAAATGAGAGAGATTAAATGAGAGAGAGTAAATGAGAGAGAGAGATAATATGAGAGTATGTAAAGATAGGGCGTCTGAAGGATAGAGTTGAAAGTTAGGATGTCAGAGAGATCTAAGCAGTAGGGTGCTTAGAGTGAATGATTTGGAGGAACGATTAGAGGGTGAAAGATGTGTGATGTAAGATTGAGATTGAGATTAGGGTGCCTGGAGGACCGCTAGTTGCCCCACTGTGTCCTGTTGTCCTAAATTGGGCTCTTCTTTAAGGCTCTTTGCAAAGGCGCTCTCGCTAAGGCGAGCGCCTTTGCTGCTTGCCTTCGCCGCTCACCGAACGGCTGCGCGCCGTTGGCTCGCCTCCTTTAATGGAGGAGCCCGGTCGCTGCCTACTGACGTGGTGGGGTGGGCGAGCTTACTCTCGCCGCGACCCCACAAGCCCCCTTAGGAATCTGGCGCTGCTAGCGCCTTGCTCTGCCTCCCGCCGCCTTAACAACCTCCTCTCCTCGCCCTCGCTGATCCTTGTGCTCTCCTGCTTGCCGCGATCAGTGCAGCGCCTGTTGGCTCGCCTCCTTTAATGGAGGAGCCCGGTCGCTGCCTGCTGACGCGGTGGGATGGGTGTAGTTTACTCTCGCTGCGACCCCACAAGCCTCCTTAGGAATCTGGCGCTGCTAGCGCCTTGCTCTGCCTCCCGCAGCCTTCACAACCTCCTCTCCTCGCCCTTGCTGATACTTGTGCTCTCCTGCTTGCCACGATCAGTTCAGCGCCCGTTGGCTCGCTTCCTTTAATGGAGGAGCCCGGTCGCTGCCTGCTGATGCGGTGGGGTGGGCGGAGCTTACTCTCGCCGCGACCCCACAAGCCTCCTTAGGAATCTGGCACTGCTAATGCCTTGCTCTGCCTCCCGCCGCCTTAACAACCTCCTCTCCTCGCCCTCGCTGATCCTTGTGCTCTCCTGCTTGCCGCGATCAGTGCAGCGCCCGTTGGCTCGCCTCCTTTAATGGAGGAGCCCGGTCGCTGCCTGCTAACGCGGTGGGATGGGTGGAGCTTACTCTCGCCGCGACCCCACAAGCCTCTTTAGGAATCTGGCGCTGCTAGCGCCTTGCTCTGCCTCCCGCCGCCTTCACAACCTCCTCCTCGCCCTCGCTGATACTTGTGCTCTCCTGCTTGCCGCAATCAGTGCAGCGCCCGTTGGCTCGCCTCCTTTAATGGAGGAGCCCTGTCACTGCCTGCTGACGCGGTGGGTTGGGCGGAGCTTACTCTCGCCGCGACCCCACAAGCCTCCTTAGGAATCTAGCGTTGCTAACGCCTTGCTCTGCCTCCTGCCGCCTTAACAACCTCCTCTCCTCGCCCTCACTGATCCTTGTGCTCTCCTGCTTGCCGCGATCAGTGCAGCGCCCGTTGGCTCGCCTCCTTTAATGGAGGAGCCCAGTCGCTGCCTGCTGACGCAGTGGGGTGGGCGGAGCTTACTTTCGCCGCAACCCCACAAGCCTCTTTAGGAATCTGGCGCTGCTAGCGCCTTGCTCTGCCTCCTGCCACCTTAACAACCTCCTCTCCTCACCCTCACTGATCCTTGTGCTCTCCTGCTTTTGTCATAAGAACATAAGAGCATAAGAACATAAGAGTATAAGAATAGCCTTACTGGATCAGACCAATGGTCCATCAAGCCTAGTAGCCCATTCTCATGGTGGCCAATGCAGGTCACTAGTACCTGGCCAATACCCAAGGTGTAGCAATATTACATGCTACCAATACAGAGCAAGCAATGGCTTCCCCATGTCTTTCTCAATAACAGACCATGGACTTTTCCTCCAGGAACTTGTCTAAACCTTTCTTAAAACTAACTACACAATCCGCTCTTACCACATCCTCTGGCAACGCATTCCAGAGCTTAACTATTCTCTGAGTGAAAAAAATTTCCTCCTATTGGTTTTAAAAGTATTTCCCTGTAACTTCATCGAGTGTTCCCCTAGTCTTTGTAATTTTTGATGGAGTGAAAAATTGATCCACTTATACCTGTTCTACTCCACTCAGGATTTTGTAGACTTCAGTCATATCTCCCCTCAGCCATCTCTTTTCCAAGCTGAAAAGCCCTAACCATTTTAGTCTTTCTTCATACGAGAAGAGTTCCAACCCCTTTACCATCTTGGTCGCTCTTCTTTGAACCTTTTCTAGCGCCACTATATCTTTCTTGAGATAAGGAGATCAGAATTGAATGCAATACTCCAGATGAAGTTACACCATGGAACAATACAGGGGCATTATAACAGTCTTGTTAACCCTCACTTTTTTAATAATTCTTAGCATCCTATTTGCTTTTTTGGCCACCGCTGCACATTGGGCGGAAGATTTCATCATATTGTCTACGATGACACTCAGATCCTTTTCTTTGGCTCTAATCCTCAAGGTGGACCCTAGCATCCGGTAACTGTGATTCAGGTTATTTTTCCCAATGTGCACCACTTTGCATTTGTCCACATTAAATTTCATCTACCATTTGAATGCCCAGTCTTCCAATTTCCTAAGGACCGCCTGCATCTGGCCCCATGGACGGGAAAACCTCTATAAATTTCTAAATCATCTGAATATGGCTGCCCCAACCTAAAATTCACCATGGAGACCAAGACCAACGGATGCTTCCCTTTCTGGACATAATGATCAAAAAGTGGACAGATTGGAAGCCTGGGGCACACCATATACAGAAAACCCACCCATACCAGCCATTATCTGCATGCAAATCCCATCACCACCCAGCCACAAAAATAGGGGTTCTATACACACTAGTGAACAGAGCATTAAGAGTTTGTAACCTGGGCAGTCTTTAGAAAGAAAAGGATACCCTCCAGGACGCATCTCTTGCTAGTAGCTACAGCAGAAGGGTTACTTCTAAAGCCCTAAAACGTCTGGACAACCTGACCCATGAAGTCAACAACCAACAACAACCATTAGAGGACAATGCTGCAACAGGACCAAAAATAGTAGTGCTCCCCTAAGTCCAAGGAGTAACAGATCGCATAGGAAAACTGCTAAAGAAAAATAACATAAAAACAGCCTACAGTGCACCAAAGAAACTTGCATTCACACTCACACATGTGAAAGACTGGCTACCCCTGCTCCAAACCCCTGGAGTGTACAAAATCCCATGCATTTGCAGCTAATCATACATTGGTGAAACTGGACGCAATTTAAAGGAAAGGCTACAAAAGCGCATGAGACACCACAAGCTAAGCAACCCCCCAAAAAATCAGCTGTAGCCCTCCATGCCAAAGCAGTCATACGATTAGATTTGAGGATACAAAAGTTTTGATGAAAGAAGACAGTTGGTGGCTGAGAAGAATGAAAGAGGCAATAGAGATACCAAGACACCCCAATAACGTCAATGGAGATAAAGGGCTCTCCATAAACAAAGCATGGCAACCACTCATCCAAAAGAAATTTAGCACAAAAACATAGAAGCATAGAAACATGACGGCAGATAAAAGTCTAATGGCCCATCCTGCCTGCCCTTCCCCACCATCCATTAATTTCTCTTCTCCCTAAGAGATCTCACATGCTTGTCCCATGCTATCTTGAAGGTTCGGGGCCAAGGATACATGCCTTTTCCTTTCCTCTCAAAGTTTCCAGCCTTTTTCCTGCCACAATTTAAAATTGTGACCAATGGACTTTCCCATCAAAATTCATAGAAACATGATGGTAGATAAAGGCCATAAGGCCCATCCAGCCTGCCCATCCACAGCATTCACTATATCCTCTTCTCCCTAAGAGATCCCACATGCCTGTCCCACACTTTCTTGAATTCAGACACAGTCTTTGTCTCTACCACCTCTACCAGGAATCTATTGCATGCATCTATCACCCTTTTTATACAAAAAAAAAAGTATTTCCTTAGATTAGGTTGTAGTTTGATCTGCACAGCTAGGGTGAGATTTGATTTGGAGGGGCAGGGAGGAGGAGAAGGAGTAAGAGTATGAAGAAAAGTAGGGGAGGTATGACAACAGTAATGAAGATGGAATGGACTCAGACAAAATGGAGATGATTGAATGAAAGGAAGAAAATATTGAAATTTGAGAGCTAAGGAGAAGATAGAAGACAAAGTGGTTGGTGACGTGATGAAAGCAGAAAATGGCAGTGTGGTCTTGAGCTATGTGATGATCTGAAATGGGGAATAAGATAGGGAAGAGAAGTTTAGTGGAATCATAGGAAAAAGAAGGAGAAAGGAAAACACAAACCTGTGTTACAAAGTGATGTGTATGGAAGGAGCACTGGCTTGCAGGAATGGAAGACCAGATGGCTTGGAGTAGTTGAATGATACAACAAATGCATCTTGCAAAGGTACTATGTGGAAAAGTGATATGTGCAAATGCTCACAGTTACTTCTATTAAAGCTGTTAAATGTATTTTGCCTTTACTTTTTGATTTACCTTCATATGTTAACCAGGTCAGAACTTCTGTTTCAGTCCCTACGTCAGGGAGAAGACCCCTCCTTTGAGGTGGTGCTAAGTGAGAGGAGGTACCAGTATTAAGGAACTCTACATGCATATTCTATCCTTTTCTATCAAGGCTGGCAGGAAAGTATCACCAATGAAAACTCAATTTGTCAGTCTTGGCAGGTGGTGAATGCACTCTGTGTGTGGCTCTCCTTCTGTCCTGCTTCCCAGACAAGCTCAGCACTTCACTACAGAGGGTAAGCTTTCAAGCCATTTACCTTTGAAGAAAGGGGGAACTTGCCGTTGCCTTAATGAACTTTATTTGGGCACTGTTAGGTGTATTTCAGAATGCAGGAGGGAAGTAAAGATATTACTTTCCATTTTGAGATCAAAGTTTCCCCTGTTTCTGGCAAGTGAGCCATTGCTGTCAAATTCAGATAACTTGAGGGGAGGGTCGCAAACTGTTTTTTTCCTTACAGGCTTTAATGCAGCTTAACTCTTGTTAAGACAGATGTATTGTGTTTGAAAGTACAATAGCGGTAGGACGCCAATCAAAATATGGCTGTTGGAGAATGTTCAGAAACAAATTTCATTTGTTCAAATTCAAGAAAGAAAGAAAGAAAATTCAGCTGTTTGCGAACAGAAGTGAAATTCCGTTAGCCACATTTTGGTGCAACGATGATGAACTGCAACGTACAGCATCAAGCCAAGATTTACATTTATTGATGTTTGGAACTCATCAGCTTCTTCATAGGTGGTTTTTGAAGTTTTGACAAACTATATACAAAATCTGTTTAAAAAGTATAGATATTGAAACTGAAGCTTATCTTAAAATGGAAAACTGTGCATGTGCATTCAGTGTTGCTATTTCTAGAGCTGACGGTGATTGGTTTCAACAGATGTAGTATTTGGAATGCAGCACAGGGAGAGGAGGGGGAAGCAGCTGATCCCCCTGTTTGGCAGGATGACATTGTGGGAGAATAGTTGATACTGGTATGTAGTTGATACTGATAGCCAAGGTACATATGAAGCAATTCTGAATTCGGCATCTGCACTTTTAGGACAAAAGCAGAACCAACTTGATACAGTTCCTTCCTATAATTTCATCTAGAAATAGCAGTTTCCAAAGGCATTTACCTGAGCAAATTGGTATATAGTCAAGTAAAATGACCTGACTGAAAACCGCTTTCTTTGAATGGAGCTAGAAATGTGTATGGGTTCTATAATGTTTGCACATTTAGCTACATTTTTTAAAAAAGGTAATCCTGTGGACTTGTTAGGCTGGAGGGGGGGAGGAATTATGACATGCATTCATTTGATTTTTGAAATGTATGTGTACTCAGGGCCAGCCCAAGGATATCTGATGCCCTAGATAAGGAGTAGGCATCCTCCATCCTTGAGGGCTATAACCTAGTTGGGTTTGACAGGATTTCCCCAATGAATATGCATGAGATTTATTTCCATGTTCTGTCTCCATTGTATCATACATTCATATTCATTGTAGAAATCCTAAAACTTGACTAAGGTTGCCTACCTCTGCCCTAAGTGGATAGCGTAGCTTGTGTTAAGAAAGGTTTGGACAATTTCCTGGAGGAAAAGTCCATAGTTATAGTTATTGAGAAAGACATAGGGGAAGCCATTGCTTGCCTTGTATCAGTAGCATGGAATGTTGCTACTCCTTGGGTTTTGGCCAGGTACTAGTGACCTGGATTGGCCATTGTGAGAACAGGCTACTGGGCTTGATGGACCATTGGGCTGACCCAGTAAGGCTGTTCTTATGTTCTTCAGTTGTAGCCCCTCACCCCAATAATTCAGCATTTTTCCTTCACCTCCATACCACCCCCCCCCTCAGGTGCCCAGCATCTTATCTCCTCTACCCTATTTCCATGCCATGTCCAGCATCTATCCCTCTTCCCTTCTCCAGTGGTACTTACTGCCACCACTGCCACTCTTTAGTCCATAAAATAGTGAGCGATAAAAAGAAATATGCTAAAATAAACACAGATCAGGCAATTATGGATCGTAATCATTATAATCCATCCAAAAGTGTGCTTCATGTCTCTCTGAGCAAAACAGTAATTTGCTTACAAAGTTAAGAAATGTCCTCTTATTCAGCTTATTCACTCAGAGAATAGTTACCAGTAAGCTCTGGAATGCATTGCCAGAGGCTGTGATAAAAGCGGATAGCATAACTGGTTTTAAGAAAGGTTTTGACAAATTCCTGGAGGAAAAGTCCATAGTCTGTTATTAAGACATAGGGGAAGCCTCTGCTTGCCCTGGATCGGTAGCATGGAATGTTGTTACTCTTTGGGTTTTAGCCAGGTACTAGTGACCTGGATTGGCCACCGTGAGAACGGGCTACTGGGCTTGATGGACCATTGGTCTGACCCAGTAAAGCTATTCTTATGTTCTCCAGAACAGTATTATACAAGAAAAATCTGATTAGCAACAATTTACAAAACTCAGTCAGCAGCTAGCCTAGTTACTGCGACATAGGAAAAGGGGAAAGGGGTGGGACTTGATATACCGCCTTCTTGTGGTTACAATAAAGTGGTTTACATATTAAATATATATACTTATTTTGTACCTAGGGCAGTGGAGGGTTAAGTGACTTACCCAGAGTCACATGGAGCTGCAGTGGAATTAGACCCAGTTACCCAGATTCTCAATAATATTTATTTAGTTATTGAGATTTATTAACTGCCATTTCATGAAGAGGTTCACCAAAAGTGGTTTACAATACATTAAATAGTAATTTAGTAGCCAGATATCTTGGCCACTATGGATAGTTCTGATGTGGTCAGACATGATATTTAGTGGCACTATCAGAATATCATGGCAGGACCTGGTCAGCAGGAATTAACAGGGCAGGACCTGCTCCTGCCCAATTAACTCCCACTCAGTATCGACTCCTTTGAGTCTCTGTACAGTGCAATGTATTCCAGTTATACTTTAATAATAATTATGAAAATAACATTAATTATTATTATTACCAGGCCTGTATTCAAACTGGGTAACATAATAATAATGGGTAATTTCAACTACCTCGATTGCGACTGGGTAAATGTAACATCAGGGCATGCTGGGGAGGTAAAATTCCTTGATGAAATCAAAGACTGCTTTATGGAGCAGCTGGTTCAGGAACCAACAAGAGGTGAAGCAAATCTAGACCCAGTTCTTAGTGGAGCGCTTGAATTGGTGTGAGAGATAATAGTGCTGAGGACGCTTGATAGCAACAAATAGAATGTTATGAATTATCAGGAAAGCAACGGAAAACAAAGATGAAAATGTTATAATGCCTTTGTATCAATCTATGGTACTGCTGCACCTCGAATACTGTGTGCAATTCTGGTTGCCCAGGGGTAGGCAATTCTGGTCCTCGAGAGCTGGAGCCAGGTCAGGTTTTCAGGATATCCACAATGAATATGTAACATAGTAGATGACAGCAGATAAAGACCCGAATTATCCATCCAGTCTGCCCAACCTGATTCAATTTAAATTTTTTAAATTTTTTCTCTTAGCTATTTCTGGGCAAGAATCCAAAGCTCTTCCCGGTACTGTGTTTGGGTTCCAACTGCTGAAATCTCCGTTAAAGCCTACTCCATCCCATCTAAACCCTCCCAGCCATTGAAGCCCTCTCCAGCCCATTCTCCCACAAACGGCCATATACAGACACAGACCGTGCAAGTCTGTCCAGTACTGGCCTTAGTTCAATATTTAATATTATTTTCTGATTCTAGATCCTCTGTATTCATCCCACGCTTCTTTGAACTCAGTCACTGTTTTCCTCTCCACCACCTCTCTCGGGAGCGCATTCCAGGCATCCACCACCCTCTCCGTAAAGTAGAATTTCCTAACATTGCTCTTGAATCTACCACCCCTCAACCTCAAATTATGTCCTCTGAGATGGATTTGCATGCATTGCCTCCTTGAGATGCAAATCTATCTCTGCATATTTATTGTGGATATCCTGAAAACCTGACCTGGCTCCAGCTGTCAAGGACCAGAATTGCCTACCCCTGTGCTTGCCGTATCTTAAAAAAGATATAGCAGAATTAGAATTGGTATGAAGAAGTGCGATGGGAACAAAGAAGGGCCACAAAAGGGATGGGATGACTTCCCTATGAGAAAAGGCTAAAGCAGCTAAGGCTCTTCAGCTTGGAGAAGAGACAGCTCAGGGAAGATACGATAGAGGTCTATAAAATACCAAATGGTGTGGAAAGGGTAGATGTGAATCGGTTGTTTACTCTTTCCAAAAATACTAGAACTAGGGGGCATGTGATGACGCTGCTAAGTAGTTGATTTAAAACAAACCTGAGAAAATATTTCTTCACTCAAGGTGTAATTAAACTCTGGAATTCTTTGCCGGAGAATGTGGTGAAAGCAGTTAGGTTTAACAAAGGTTTGGATAATTGCTAAAACAAAAGTCTTGGGGAAATCCACTGCTTATTCCTAGGATAGGCAACATAAAAGCTGTTTTACTTCTTGGGATCTTGCCAGGTACTTATGACCTGGATTGGCCACTGTTGGAAATAAGGTACTGAGTTTGATGGATTATTCACCCTTGAGAAGAGAAGACTGAGAGGGGATCTGATAGAGACTTTTAAATTGCTAAAAGGAATCGACAAAAGCTCACTCACCAGCAGGGGGAAAGGATGGAGAGCAAGAAATAGCTTTATTCACATTGGCGAATGTGACCCAGACTCGGACCAGAGGTCATGGCCTGAAGCTGAGAGGGGACACGGCCAGGACAAATGTCAGAAGTTCTGCTTCACACATTGAGTGGTGAACGCCTGGAACTCTCTCCCGAAAGAGATGGTGGAGGAAACTACCATTCTAGGATTTAAGGGAAAATTGGATGCACATCTTCTTGCAGGACACATTGAGGGATACGAGTGACTAATGTATGCACCAGGGTACGCCTGGCTGAGCCTCCGCGTGTGCGGATCACCGGACTGGATGGAACCCAGGTCTGATCCGGTGCAGGCATTTCTTATGTTCTTATGTTCGGTCTGTCCCAATATGGCAACTCTTATTTTTTTATGCATGTATTTACTACTGGGAAACCATTCCCATATCTTTGTATTGTATTTTTAATTACTGTGTATAGGGTTCAACATTCATCAGTCATCATTTTGCTAACTGCTGCCGGCTTTATTCCTAGATACTCAATGCCAGGCCATATCTGGGCACCAGCACTGAACATCTGGACATACACGGCTAGCTAAGCTAGTTTAAGTATGATTTTTTTATTCAATTATTTAACCCGTCCTCCCATAGGAGCCCAGAACGGGTTACAAAGTACATCCACAATATAATCGAGACAGGAAAGAGATGACATAATTTACAATATAGGCATGACAATAAAACATACACTGAGCAGCATCTGGTGAGATTAGGTGGCGTAGGTGCGTTGACTCTGAATGGAATTTCTGGGTGCATGTCCTTAAGGCGCTTAACTAGCTACGATGAACCACTTAAAGATAGGACCATGTTTTATGCAGTCCTCTTTATGTGGTTTTCATAGCTAAGGGCAGAATACCAGATCTTAATTAGTTGTGTCAACTTTGCTCACAGAACAACCTCAGAATGGCACTTAGATATTTTGCTGCCACTTAGGTGCGTAAGTGTACACTTATCTGTCAGTGACAATAATGCGTACCCTCGCACACCCACGTGGCATGCAAATGCAAGCATCCACGTACAGAATTAGGGGGGGTTGATTTGGTATCCTTGATTTTCAATCTATAATTCTATACTTTGCCACAAAGGAGTTAGTGTAGACACCGAGATATCTTGGAGTTGATCCCAGGATAGTTAACTAGAAGGGTCATGTACTGAACTATACCATGTTGCCTGCACTGTGTGGAAACTTTGCCTGCTATTTTTTGCCCATGCAACTGAGCAGAGTAGAAAAATAGCATATGAAATTTCATCCCTGAAGCATATTTCCCATATAGTTTATCTGTGCACTAATAGCTAATGAGCTGCTTTGCATAGTTTTGCATTAGAACAGCTTATTAACATAGTAACAGTAATGACGGCAGATAAAGTTCAGCTCGGTCCATCCAGTCATCCCAGCAATCTCACTCTCATCATCTAGTAATTATTCAATTTACTTGATTATTTTTTGGGGGGAGGGGAGGGCATTTTATTGAGGAACTTAGCAAGACCTGCACTTGGATGATATGAATCTATATATATAAAATCGGAGGTATGTATGTGTGTGTGTATGTGCTGCGATCACGCAAAAACGGCTTGACCGATTTGAACAAAACTTGGTATGCAGATCCCTCACTGCCTGGGATGATATGTTCTGGGGGTCTCGCGGCCCACCTGCACACGTGGGTGGAGCTACAAACAGAAAATCAGATTTCACCCATTCATGTCAATGGAAAAAATGTAAAAAGCTGCCATTCTCACAGTAATTCAAAAACGGCTTGACCGCTTTGAACGAAACTTGGTATGCAGATCCCTCACTATCTGGGATGATATGTTCTGGGGGTCTCGCGGCCCACCTGCACACGTGGGTGGAGCTACAAACAGAAAATCTGATTTCACCCATTCATGTCAATGGAAAAAATGTAAAAAGCTGCCATTCTCACTGTGACCAATTTGAACGAAACTTGGTATGCAGATCCTTCACTACCTGGGGTGATATGTTCTGGGTGTCTCCCGGCCCCCCTGCACACGTGGGCGGAGCTACAAACAGAAAATCAGATTTCACCCATTCATGTCAATGGAAAAAATGTAAAAAGCTGCCATTCTCACTGTGACCAATTTGGACGAAACTTGGTATGCAGATCCCTCACTACCTCGGGTGATATGTTCTGGGGGTCTCACGGCCCACAACTCTATTTTGCTTGCTCAAGGGTGGGTTCACCCAAGAATTTATATGTTCTTGCTCCAGGAGGTGAAACTAAAATTGTTGTTTATAATCACGTTTTGCGTTAGTTGTATTGTATTCATTTTGTCAAATATTTCACTTTATAATTTGAATATTGTACTTTTTATTAAGCTGTAAAAAAATACTTTCATTCACCACTATAAAGTATCTTTATTTGAATCCATTTACAGTGTTATTGCTATAATTAAATACCCGTGCAACGCCGAGGCATCAGCTAGTATGGTATAAAATTGGCATTCCTGCTCCTGATCCATCTTTCCATATACGGGACACCAACTGTAGAAGTCCCTCCGGTATCGGCCACATAAAGTTCAATAACCTTACACATGTGAAAAACAGTACAAATTTTTATTCTTTATGAAGGCAAAAAAGTTTGCAAATAGCATGCTAAAATGAAAACAGTGATATAGTATGCACTAATTCAGATTTTAGCATGTAGAATAGTATCATTTGCAGAAGGTTCCCCTCAAAAATACTTTGACTTCTAGGTTACAAACTGAGAAATAGCAAAAGAAAGTAATGAAGGAAAAAAGAGTTATCAGTGAAGTGCATCAGAAAATAAACTCATTATTTTCATGAGACATTAGTAGGAAAGTTTTGTCTATTTGCCGAAGACACTAAGGGCTAGATTCACAAAGCAAACCAATCGTGTACCAATCGGTTTGCGACCCCTTTGCAACCTGATTTCCCTCCGGCCTGATTCACTTACCTCTCTGCCGACCATCCTCCGATCCGTGCATGCAAATGAGGGGCAGGCACGCGATTCTCTAACCAAAACCCTGCAATACCAACTGGGCCGGCCGATCACCAACAAGCGACTGCTGAGGACCAGTCACTCAAGCCCTTTCCGACTGCCTGCCTTTTGCTCCCCTGCTCTCTGCCCTGTCAACCCCAATCTCCTTCCTGCCCCAAACGCCTCCTGCAGCCCCGACTTTCCCACCGCCCCGACTCTCCCGCTGCCCCGGCTCGCCTGCATCCCCTGGCTAATGGAAGGAGCTGTCTTTTCTCCTGCAGCCCCGACTCTCCCGCTGCTCAACTCTCCTGCTGCCCTCATCTCCTGCCTGCCACGACTCTCCCACTCTTCCCCGCAGTGCAAGCCCATGGTTTTAACCCGCAGGCTTAAGCGGGTTTAAACCATGGGCTCCAAAAAAGTTTTTTAAAAAAAAATCTCTGCCGGGCCCGGAGGTCCAGCGCATGCACAGACCATCTACAGATAGTCTTCGCTTGTGTTGGGATCGCTATAGAGCGATCCAGGCAGGCAGTTGGGGGCGTGATTCCAATCGCCCTCATTTGCATGAGGGCGATTCGTGAATCAGCCCCCTGGACTCGGATCAAATCAGATCCCTCACAGATCGGATCCAATCCATGCCCTTAGCGAATCTAGCCCTAAGGCCTTGATTCTATAAAGTCCGTCTAAAGTTAGATGCTGATATTGGCACTAATCTTAATTGAATACCAGACTTAATTTGTGGTGATACTGGCACTCAACACCTTACAACTGGCTTTAATTGGACTTAAATGAAAGTTAGCTGGAAGAGAACTGAGATTCCTAACAGATCAAACAAAGGAGAGAGATCTAGAAATGTATGAAGAGTGGTCAAGTGCTTGGTAGCTAGAATTTATTGCATTAAGGCATCAGTTCTGTAGGTGCTAGAGCACCCCCAATATTTTTTCCAGCACTACCCAGACATTAGAGCTGAAATCTTCCCCATGTAGAACAACAAGGGAAAGCAGGAAGAAAGGCTGTGTCTCTGCATCTACTGTTTCTGCCTCGCCCTGCAACCTATTGGTCGGATATTCCTTAACCAGCCAATAAGCTACAAAGGAGACAGGACCAGTAGCTTAGGAGACACCATTGGTCAGACATTCTTTACCAGCCAATAGGCCGCAGGGGAAAACAGAAAGGAAGTTTGATGTCTCCTAAACAACTGGTCTTGCCTAGGGTTACCAGATGTCTGGGAAAACCCAGACCTATGTCCTCTATGTAGAGGACTGTCCAGTTGCCCGGAGTCTGGAGGGCCTATGCACATGCACGGCGTTGACAAGATGACATCACACGCATACACACATGCATATGACATCATCACGTTGACATCCACGCATGCACAGAAGCCCTTCAGACACAGCACCAAGCTGGTGAAGAATTCATGAGGTTCATCAAGTTTCAAGTTTTTATTAAAATTTGATTGAGTCGCTTATCCAATTTTCTAAGCGAGCTACAAATTAAAATATAATAAGGAAAACAAAAACATGACTAAAATAAAAACAATGCCAATAACAGGATAATTAAAAGAATTTAAATGAAACATCAAATAAATGGCGTACTAGCAGTTGACAGATTGACAGACAAACATGAGACAGAAAGGAAGCTGGGTTGGAACTACAAGTTATATAGGAAAGAAAGACAAATAAGTAACAAACAAAAGGAAGGGGAACATTGCTACTTGTTTCTTTAGAGAAATTTGAAGAATGAAAAGAGTGAAAGAATCAAATGTTGTAAGCTTCTTTAAATAGGTGGCTCTTGAGTAGGTCCTTGAAACGGACAAGGTTATTCTCCTCCCTTACGGGAGCTGGGAGGGTATTCCAAAGTTGTAGGGCCACCACTGAAAAAATGTCATGCGTGGATGGGGCTGGAGCTGGAGTGGGGTAGGTCTGGATCTGTAGCAGGGCAGGGCCAGGTGTCCTCTTTTTTAAAGAGGAAATCTGGTAACCTAGTCCTGCCTCCTCCTTCAGCCTATTGGCTGGCTAAGGAATGTCTGAACAATGGGCTAATAGCAGAAAGCAGAAGAGAGCAGCAGTGTAGGTCAGACAGGCTTCCTTTTGTCTACTATAGAGAGGAGGGAGAAGTACTGAGGAAGACACTAGGAAAGGAATGAGGAATTGATAGAGAAGCAGAGGTTAAGGAAAGAGTAGCACAGGCACTGAAAGGTTGTGGGAGGAAAAGAGGCTGAGGGGAGAGAAATGGATTGTGAAAGGGAGAACAGAGCTGAAGTGAATGCAATCTGAAGGGACATGGGCTGTGATACAAAGTAAAGTGGGTGAGGTATAGTCTGAAGAAAGAAAAGCAGATAAGGACAAGGAGAGGAACTAAAGCATGTGGTATTCAGAGAGTAGGGGCTGATAAGGGAGATAGCCTGAGAAAAGGATTCTGAGAAGAGAGAGGATCAACGTGGGCAGAAGCACTATTCTCTAAATGCAGTTATATGAACTACTCTAACATATGTTGGGTGAAAAATATATTTTTTCCTATGTGTTTTAAAAGTGCTACCATTTAGCATCATGGAGTGTCCCCTAGTTTTTGTACTTATTGAAAAAGCACACAATCGAATTGCATTTAGCCATTCCACTATATTCAGGATTTTATAGACCTCTATCTTATCTCCCCTCAGCGATCTCTTCTCTACGGTAATCTGAAGAAACCCTAACCTCTTTAGCCTTTCCTCATTTGAAAATTGTTCCATCCCCTTAATCATTTCTATCACTCTTCTTTGCACCTTTTCAAGTTCCATTTCATCTTGTTTTTGAGATGCACACAATATTTAATTTGTGGTCTCACCTCAGAGCGATACAGAGGTAGTGTAACGTGCTGTATTTTATTCTCTGTTTCTTTCCTGATAATTCCCAAACATTCTATTTGTTTTATTGATCTCTGCTACAGACTGAGAAGAAGATTTTAAGTTATTATCCAGGATGATACCTAAATCCTTTTCTTAAGCGGCAATGTTCTCTCTAATTTTTGCTGGCACATGAAAAACATTTTGGGCCTGATTCTATAAATGGAGCCTAATTCTGTAGGCACCCTCTGTGTGTCATTCAGAGTTAGGCACTATTTACAGATTAGCACCTGCAGCACTTAACTCAAGTTGGGCACCAGTAGACATAAAAAAAATGTAGGTGCCGGTATATTAGGACAGGGTTTTCTTGGCCTAGAATACTGGTGGCTAACTCATTGCTCACCCAAATTCTGCCCGTAGCCATGCCTACGTTTTGGTAGACGCCTACATCATGCTTACCCCAAAATTGTTTTTTAATTGTTTTTTAATTAACAGCACCGATTGAACCAATTAAAAAATAAAGTTAGGCACCAAACTGTAAGCGTCTTTTATAGAATCAGGGCCTTTGTGTGCAAGCTTCCAGCCTTGACTTGGTATGTGCAGCATAGCCTGTGGTTTACAACCTAGAAAGCCAGCAAAAGTTTTGTGTGCGCAGTTGCTAATCATATGCTCAGGCACATGCGCAAAGCTTAGAGCTGTACTTCTCAAACTTGGTCCTGGAGACACCCCAACCAGTCAGGTTTTAGAGATATTTGCATGCACTGCCTCCACTATATGCAAATCTCTTTCATGAATATTCATTGTGGATATCCGGAAAACCCAACTGATTGGGATGTCTCCAGGACCACATTTGGGAATCATTGGCTTAGAGAGAACCTTGCTCGGTGATAACTCCCAATATGGAACCAAGCTTCATCTAACTATAATTTCGGTTATTTTTCCAAGGTGCATCCCTTTTGCACTTGTCCACATTAAATTCAGATGTCCTGCAATTTCACGCACTCCACATGTGATTTAACAAATATTCCTAGTGGCATCATATCTACAAATCTGATCACTTCTTATCATTTATAGATATCTTAAAAAACAGATCCTTTTAGTATTCTACTATTCACCTTTGTCCACTTAGAGAATTGGCCATTTACCTTATTCTCTGTTTCCTATCTTTTAACCAGTTCCCATGCCACAACAGAATATAACCTAATATCAGTTAGATTTTAAAATTTTGTCAAGAGTCTTCCATGAAGGACTTTGTCAAAAGCCTTTTGAAAATCTGGATACACTACATTAATTGGATGACAAACTCAAGGTGAGCCAATAAAAGATCAAAGTGTTGTTAATTGGGAAGCCTTCTGAGCTGCCCAGTCCTATTATGGTTTTAGAAGGTGTATGAAAGGGCTTGAAAGTCAAATTTAACATAAGAGTCCTTGTGAATTCCAGCTTTATTAGGCATTCTCAAATTCAACCACATAATTCTTGCATTTTTTTATGATCCAGCAGTTGAGTACTTTTGGACAAAGTCTGACAATTTTGCTTCATTAATTTTTTGTCTAATTTATTGTATCAGTTTATATCTGTGGCTTCCTAGATCATATGGAAATTACACATGGCTGCCAGAGTACTATCTGGTTGTATGGGCCACATGAACATCCATTCAGTCCTAAAATGGTTTCATTGGTTGGGGGAACTAATGATTGTTGTGAAAGTATTTATAAATTAGTAACTCACTTAGGTCCTTGAGGCAAACCATGTTTTAGTATTTGAAAATACATTTAAAAATAAAGAGATGTGTTCCTTGTCATGTCTTCAAATCTACTCAGGATACATTTTTTATATCCCCTCTTTAAGGGAAATTAGATTGATTGTAACTAGAAGTGCTTTTCTGTATGCAATCTTGGCTATTTAGAATTGAATCCCAAAATCATTTGTCTTCAGGATGACCTTATGATCTTCTGCCTGATATTAGAATTTATTGTGGTTCTGAATGGTAGGCTTGGATGAACATTTTTGGGACAGAAAGGTATGGATACATTTTTAAATAGTTTCTAAGGAAGGACCAGCAGGTTCTTAGTGGAATTAGTTCTTTATTTTTAATCTATTATGCATATTACAGATAAAGTATGCTACTGATTATTTTATTCTATATTGTCATGATTATACCTGTTGTATGATTCTTTTCACTGTTTGTAATCTTTGATGGCTATAACACAGGTGCAATATCTCCAGATTGGTTTGCTTTGCACATACCATGACAGCAATAAATCTCACTCTTACGCCAGGGTATATGGAGTATGACTCCCAAATGCCGGTCATAAGCCAAAGAGAGCTTCATTCTGGAGTTGATAAGGTATAACATATGCAACCTACCCAGGTGTGCTTGAAAGTTTCTCACCACTTCTCTATTCCCACTTTTATGAAGAGTGACCACATCAGCCTTATTCCAGTCTTACAAACATCCTCTGGAATCTCTTAAACATATCCATTAGATGACTCACCTTTACCTCTTTGAGCTTCCTCAGTATCCTGAGATGTGTCTCAATGGATTCCATGGCATTGTTCACTTTCATAAGCTGTTCATAAAGGCTTCCATTCATGAATGGAGCAGTATGTGTACACCATCACATATGTATCTGCAGACCTTCCCAGGTTTTTTATTCTGTGAACAATGAATAAAAATATTCATTGATGCTACTGTTTCAGAGCCCAGTTTAATCTTAGGGTGAAACATGAAATGATGCAATCTTCCCAAACCATCTTGCTACTGGTAATAAATACAGCATAACAATAACATCTGATATAATGTTGGAAAGCCATCTTGAATATTTGCCCACATTACATCAAATGTTATTATTAGGCTGTGTTTATTACTGGTGATGAGATAATCTGGGAAGACTGTATCCTCACATATCACCCTAAAGCAAGACTAAATTCTGAAACAACTGCTGTTCAGTGCCATGAATTGTGGAGGTGGGGGTTCCTCCTTTTTTGTACAATTTGAATTACCTTTCATAGCAATAAAGGACAGAAGACAGAGCATATGCAGAACCCCTTCCTCCCCTACATCTATACAGTATTATTGCAATTATGTGTGCTTGGTCCTCCTGGGTCAGTGAATTTTAAAACATTTTGGTTAAAAGGTCTATCTATGGACTAGAAGTATTTATACTGTTGTTCCTAAATGCTCTGGCCCATGCATTAACCTAATATGACCTATATGTTTCATACATCAGAGTTTATATTTAAATAGACATAGCATTTATCAGGTCACTTACATGAACAAGAAAGGGTGACTGGCACATCAGTGTTATGTGGCCCTTTAGAAGGATATCCTATTATGGTGTCCAGGTACTCCTCTGGGTAGCTCTGGATCTTTGAGCACTCCAGTGGCTTCAGCATCATGCTGACAGGATAGCTGGCTGTGCGGATGGGTATGTGTGGTTGACTGGAGAGTGTTTGTTGTGACTGGGATGGTGGTTGTATTTAGGTGCGTGACTGAATGGGGGGGTTCTATTAAAAATGTGAATTTCAGCAACATTGTAGATGGTTTATAGACTTTCACTGGATCTTCTGGTTGTTTTCTCTTGCTTGTTGTTCAGTAATGTTGTTATTTGTACTATTCCTGCTTGTACGATCCATGTTGCAATTGTAAATAAAGAGACATATTTTTAAAAATAATAATGGTAACCACAAAATTTAAAAAAAACACAAAGCACACTGTATGCAGAGAAAATCTTAATTATTATTTATATTCATTTGTTTTTCAAAGAGGTTAAGGCAGATGAATTTAAAATATGCAATGTCACCTCAGTAACAACTATAGAAAAATAGGCAAATACAGTATAATATGCAAAATATAGACACGAGATATAAATTCTCAAAACTGACACATTTCAATCACTAAATTGAAAATAAAATCATTTTTCCTACCTTTGTTGTCTGGTGATTTCATGAATCTCTGGTTGCAGTTCCTTCTGATTGTGCATCCAATATTTCTTTTTTTTCTGCCTCCTGCACACTTCCTCTCCTTCAGACCTCATTCCCTTCACCCAACCAACATCTCTTTCTGTCCCTCCATAAGTCTAACTTTATTTCCTCTGTCCTCCACCCCCATTGGTAACATGTCTCCCTCGCTCTCACACTGTCATTCTCTCATTCCCTCCCTTGCTGCAAAGGGAGTGGGGAAAGATCCAGGGTGCATCTCTCCCACTCCCTCTACTGCCATATACGTTTCTCCCTCTCTCATCCCTTAGATCATGTAAAGTATTTTTCACCACTGCCCACCAGCCTCATGCCCATTTCTCCTTCTATCACCCCCTCTCCAGCACAATGCCACAGCTCTCCCTCAATCACTATGTCCAATATTCCTCCCCACGCATCCCCTTCAATCTGTCTCTCTGTTCCCCCTCCACCACCATAACCAACATTTCTCCCTCTCATCCTTCTATTCCCCATGCATCTCTACCTCACTCCTCTCTTTCTATGCCCAATTTTCCTCTTTCTTCCTTTCCCCATGTGTACCATCTCTTTCCCTCTCACTCACACACTCATGCCCAACAACTCTCCTTTTCTATTCTCTCCCTCCTATGTTCCAAATTAGTGCCCCCTTTCTCCCTCCCTTCTGTGTCCTATATTCATGCCCCCTCCCTTCTGTGTCCTGAGTTCATGCCCCCCTCCCTGCCTTCCAGCCTTTGTCCCAAAATCGTGCCCCTCCCATGTCCAAATGCGATCCTTCCCCCTTTCCTTTCTCCCTTTGTCCCAGATCATGTCTCCTCTCTACCTTACTTGCTTGAGCTACACTCACTTCCTTCAGGGCCGTCCAGCTGGGCTGCTCCTTCTGCCTTCAGTGGCACTTGTTGCAGGGACATGCAGGCAGCGGTTCACATGCTGCACGTGACTGACCCACAAGCTTTCCCTCTGACATCAGCTCTGATGTCAGAGAGAAGGTTTCTGAGTCAGCTATGTGTAGCGTGAAAAATCCGCTGACGTGTCCTTCCAACAAGTGCCACTGAAGGCAGGCAGGAAGGAGGTAACTGGAATCCCTCCTGACCCAGAAGGCTTTCCTCTGACGTCAGCTCTGACATCAGAGGGAAGCCTTTGGCAGAGTGGGCAGGCAGGAAGGAAGGATCCCCAGTGGCAGCTTCGGTGGAGGGGGTGGGCAGGAAGGAGGGATCCTCAGCGGTGGCTTCAGTGGAGGGGGTGGGTGGGCAGGCAATATCCTTGGCAGCAGTGGTGGCTAGTGCCACGTACCCCAAAGGCTACACATACCACGTGTTGAGAAACACTGTTCTAGTGGATATTAATACAATATAAACATTCTTATGTTCACTATGCAAAATCATTACTTTGTTTTTATTTTCTAGAAAGGTCTTGGCTGTGATATTCCGTTGCAGTCATGGCACCTAAAAAGAAGACAGTCAAAAAGAACAAAGCGGATATTAATGAAATGACCATAATTGTGGAGGATGGCCCTCTTAGTAAACTCAATGGTTTGAATAGCCTCTTGGATGGTGGTAATGGCTTCAGCTGCATCTCTACTGAAGTCTGTGACTCTTCTTATGGCTCCAATCTCATGGAAGGGCTCAGCAGAATGAGACAAGATGGCTTCCTCTGTGATCTGACCATAGCTACCAAAACCAAGTCCTTTTCTGTTCATAGAGTAATTATGGCTTCTTGCAGTGACTACTTTCATAACATACTTAAAAAAGATCCATCTACTGAAAGAGTTGACCTCAATGATATATCTCCTTTAGGCCTAGCAACAGTTATCACATATGCTTACACGGGAAAGCTTACTCTCTCACTGTATACAATCGGCAGCATCATTTCCTCAGCAATTTATCTTCAGATTCACACTCTTGTAAAGATGTGCTGTGATTTTTTAATGCAAGAAATTAGTGTTGAAAACTGCATGTACATTGCCAACATTGCAGAAACATATAGTCTGAAGAACACCAAAGAATCAGCACAAAAATTTATTAGAGACAATTTCATTGAATTTTCTGAAACGGAGCAGTTCTTAAAACTTACCTTTGATCAGATCAATGAGCTCCTCGTAGAAGATAATTTGCAGCTGCCTTCTGAAATTCTTGCACTACAGATTGCAATTAAATGGCTAGATTTTGATCAAAAAAGAGTGAAGTATGCAGCTGATCTGCTATGCAACATTCGTTTTGGTACCATCTCAGCTCAAGACCTGGTCAATTATGTTCAAACTATACCAAGAATGATGCAAGATCCTGATTGCCACAAACTTCTAGTAGATGCCATGAATTACCACCTACTTCCGTATCATCAGAACACAATGCAGTCTAGAAGAACAAGAATTCGTGGGGGTTCTAGAGTCCTCATTACTGTTGGAGGGCGCCCAGCTCTAACAGAGAAGTCTCTAAGCAGAGAAATCCTCTACCGAAGTCCAGAAAATGGATGGAAAAGGCTTGCTGAAATGCCTGCCAAAAGTTTTAATCAGTGTGTATGTGTAATGGATGGGTTCCTCTATGTGGCTGGTGGTGAAGACCAGAATGATGCCAGAAATCAAGCCAAGCATGCAGTCAGCAACTTCAGCAGGTAATTTTGTTTTACTTTTTATTGGTATCTCAAATACTATAAGACGAGATCCAAGCAAAGCATAATATTAGCTTTTGCAGATTGGATAACAAGTCTCCACAGATGCTAAAATGTCAATAATGCAATATATTAAGGGTTTTCAACTTATAAACAGACTGATCTAGGCCTGGTTTGCCCCACTGCATGCATGAAAATGTAATCCTACTCTTCTTAAGAAAATCAAAACAACCTCATGAATGCAATGGGGCAAAAACCAGGACAGGTTCAGCTGTTCAACATTTATCTGGTTGAGGTACCATCTCTAACTGCAATAGTTTTATTTTACATACAATAGGTTGTCACAAACATGTATTTCAATCTCTTTTATACTATCTATGGCACTCTGGCTATATTCAGTTTTTAGTCTATCCATAGGGCCAGATTTTGGTATGAAGCACAGGAACAGTAACAAAGGCTTCGCAAAGCCTGATAGTCATAAAAAGCCTAATATTGGGTCAGACCAATATTTTATTGCGTCCAGTATCTTTCTTCATAAGGTAGCCATTCAGTCACCATTATTATTTTTGTTAGCTTTCTCAGTACATTTTTTGGGTACAGAGAAGGGCAACATATTACTTGTGCAGTTTTGAAATAGCATATCTTCTCTCTTAGAATTTAAATTTCTGCAACTTCAGGAAGGAAAATAAATATACTAGAGGCCATATCATGAAGTTACTAAGAACTGTAGGTACATTTAAAATAAACTAGAGAAAATATGTTTGCACTCACCCCCAAATTCTATATATGGTGCCTACAAAATCGGCACTGACCAGAATGGTCCTTAGCGTGATTCTATAAAAGACACTCACCATATATAGAATCACGCTTGGTGGCCACACGCGTAAATAACATTTAGGTGCACCCATTTAAGCCAATGAAAATCAGGTTTAAAAGACATAGAGCGGCATAATTAAAAAAAAAAAGTCTAAGTCCATTTTGGGCCTAGAATGCTAGTCACCCAAAGATGGAAACAAAGTTCATTCTCGAAAAATACGTCCAAAATAATTTTTTTTTGAGAATCATCTGTACTTCTACTTCCAGCTATCTGATCATCCAGACCATTAAGTCGTCTATCTTTATACCCCATTCTCGTCCAAAAATTCATCCAAGTCAAAACAAGAACAAGCCTAGAACAAGACCTTTTGGATGTGGGAGGGGTCAGCAAAGTGATGGACTGGCCACCCAGTCATGGCAACAGAGTAGAGGGGTACCTTACAGGGCACTGCTGTGAGCTTCACAGAAAGGGTGCTAGATAAAAATCTCACCCTAACTCTCTTGCAGGTCATGGTGAGCCCCCAAAACACCTCCAAAACCTACTATACCCACCTGCCTACAACCCCAATAGCCCTTATGGCTGCAGGTGCCACCTATATGGTAGTACAGTAGGGTTTTGGTGGGTACACATGTTCCACCATGAATGCAGTGGTTAGAGTGGCTTATGGGCCTGGGTCCTCCTCTCTATGGTTCACTAGCCCACCCCCCAGACTACTTAAGCCACCTCTGTGCAGCTCTACTAGGCTTTCCTATGCCAGGTGCATGTACATTTTAATTCCGATTTTTATGGCCGGGGGGGTGTCAGTGATCACTGGGGGAGTGTGCGGGTGTCTGTACCTTGTCCCTGCGGTGGTTATTTGGTCACTTTGGATACCTTCTGGGCACTTAGACCTGTTTTTAGATCGCCTGATTCACTACATATAAGTTCTGTCTAGGCAGTCTCGTTAAACTAAGTCTAGGTCAGTCCACATTCTACCCAAATCTCGCCATCACCACTCCTTTAAAACGCCCCTTTCAGCTCTGGGCGTACAGCGGCAGTAAAATGGCTTAATCTTCTTTTAGATACGTCTAAAACCCATTTCGATTATCGGCACCTGGTTGACCTGTTTTTTTGATTGTCCAAGTGCCAATTTAGGTGGGTTTTTAGACATATTTCTGTTTCAATTATGTACCTCATAGTAATATAGGCCTAAATGGGTGTGCCTAAATGTTAGTCACACATATGGTCACCAAACGTGATTCTATATGCAGTGCTCCCCCATGAATTCACAGTCCGCGGTTTGCGGTCACGGTTATTCACGGTATTTTCCAACCGCGAAGGGGAGACAGGAGAGGACAGTTGAAGAGGAAGGAGAGGGCAGCCAGAGTGCCAGCGACAGAAGGAAATCACTCGCTGTATGCTTCGACCGCCTCTTCCTGTACTAAAGTCGGGCCTCACCAATCAGAAGATGCTTTGACACGCAGCTCCTGATTGGTGAGGCCCGACTTTAGTACAGTAAGAGGCGGTCGGAGCATACAGCAAGTGATTTCCTCCACTCGCCGGCTCTCCAGCTGCCCTCTCCTGCCTCTCCAGTTGCCCTATCCTGTCTCCCCTGCCTAAAAACCGTATTCACGGTTTTTCGACATTCGCGGGGGTTCCTGGAACAGAACCCCCGCGAATATCAGGGGAGTACTGTATTGCGAATGCCTTTTATAGAATCACACTAAGCACCATTAGATGTATGCTGTAATAGTGTATCTAACTTTCAGGAGTGCCCACAAACTGCCCATGCTCCTCCCCTGGCCACGCCACCTTTTGAGAGTCGCACTGGATTTTCATGCACCACTATTAGAAAGTTGTGTGTGTAACTTCTAATTAGTGCCAATTATGTCTTGTTAATTGCCACTTAACAGCACTGATAGCTTGTTAAACATTTAAGCTGCACATGCAAATAGGCAGGGTGCACAAATTTGCATGCAAAACTTTGGTTGCATTCTACAGGATCTGTACTTCGGTGCACAATTAAGCTCTAGAATACATTGCAGGGGACTATGGTATAAGCAGTTAGCATAGCTGGGTTTAGAGCAGATTTGGGCAAATTCCTGGAAGAAAAGTCCATAAACTGTTATTATTAAGATAGACCTGGGGAAAGCCAGGCCTTATCCCTGGGGGTCAGCAGCAGAAATCTTACTACTTCTGAGGATTCCACCAGGAACTTGTGATCTGGATTAGCTTCCTGCAGGACACTAGAGTAGATGGGCAATTGCCAGTATGACAAATTTTTATATTCCCAGAAAAAGTGTCAGCCAAAAATAATGCAACAAGTGCTGGGAGACTTTTGCCTAAAAGCCTTATATTTAACCAGCCCAAGATCTCTTTTGTACAAGATCATTCGTTGCCCAATGATATTTTTTCCAAAACTAGGCAAACCAACCAATGGGCTTTTTAATATCATTTTGTTCTTCTTTTACTTGAATCATAATGTAGGTTATAAATAAGGCATTCCATATGTAGCATACACTCCTCTTCTCCAAGCATGAGACTAAAACACCAGCTTACTCTACAGCACCTGGCACTCTCCAGGTCATAAAACGTTATCAGCAGAAAAGTGAAGAACACTGTGGACCTCATTATTGTATGGTTGAGTCATTATTATGCATTATCTGCATCAGGATCCACATCCCAAGCATTTGATACATGCAGGCTTCTACTATCTTATTCCCTCCTGCCCTCCCCTCCCTCCTTCTTTATCTTCCCTGATCTATTTGTACTCTGTATAGTATCAAAACATCTTACATAGCAACAAAAACATCCGAACACCTTTATGTGGATAGGTACAGTCACAGGCGAGTAGAAGAGTAGCAAAACATATTCTCAAAATTAATGTAACAGAAACACAAACAGTCTTATCACAAATATCTGAACAAAATTATCATCATAGTTGGTTAGGTCTTCAACTAATCACATTCTAACCCTTGTTTTAGGATGACTGGACAACATCTTGATTCTCTTCTCTATTTATATGCCTTTTAAGTCCCCAGTGCTATACCCAGTATTAACATAAAAGCCAAAATACCATCCATAGACCTTATGTCAAAGGGGACTGGGCCACTGAAGCCTACCCTACTCATATACTCATAGATAGCTTTTACCCCTAGCCATCAAAGTTCAGAGGCACCTCAAGATGTTTTCAAAATGCTCTGTCCAAATCGCTTTATCCTTGCCCAGCTGTTGAAGCTGATCTACTAATTTAAAGCATATGCTGCCTATTTATTGCCAGGCATTTGAAACATCAATGAGCAGTCTCAGAATTATTTTCCAATAGCCAATGTAGGCCTATTTTTGTCTAGCCATCACTACTTCAGCTATGAAAATCTGAAAGCCTCGTCCATGGCTAGGAGGAGAGAGGAGACACATTGGCTGCCAGAAAAAGTGCCATCCTTCACTAAGAGCCTGTCCTCTTTACATGTACCGTACTCCATCCCTCACCCCACCTTGACTATGGGTCCAGTCAATCTGTTGTCTATCCTCTACCCAAATCCCAGCCACTACCTCCTGCAATCTCTTTCCTTCAAACAATCCTCCCCCTTCCCCTTCCAGTCACCCTCATTCCTTCCTTTTACGCTGGTCTCTGCTGTGTTTTAACATTTTCTCCTGAATCGAGTATTGTCAAGTACTTTTATTTCTATGGGTCCTGTTGCAGATAACATATGATGACAGCATTATCATGTGACAACTGTTAATAAATAACCTATGTGTTGCAGAGAAGCACACTCAAATCTTAAAAACAGAACTTGAGAGGCAAAATCATTCTTACAGGCATATTTGAAGGTAAAGCATGCAAGGATACATGTAAAACCTATAGCGTACAGACTCATTACAGAATAAAAAATACAGCTTAATCTTAAGTGGTTAATAGAAAATAATAAGTTTCAAGTAGTACATTATCCTGTGAAAAAGGCATTTATCATTAAGTAATGTTTGAGGATTTTACTTATTCACCATTTTGGGATATTTTCCAGATATGATCCACGTTTCAACACCTGGATTCACCTGGCAAACATGAATCAGAAGCGTACACATTTTAGTCTGAATGCATTTAACGGCCTCCTTTATGCAGTGGGTGGCCGCAACTCTGATGGCTGTCTTTGCTCAATTGAATGCTATGTACCTTCAACTAATCAGTGGCAAACGAAAGCACCACAAGAGGTGGCAAGGTGCTGCCATGCCAGCGCAGTCATAGATGGTAGGATCTTGGTGACAGGGGGTTATATAAATAATGCTTATTCTCGCTCTGTATGTATGTATGACCCCTCTACTGACAGTTGGCATGACAGATCTGGCCTTAGTACCCCAAGAGGATGGCACTGTGCAGTTTCCTATGGTGACAGGGTCTATGTAATGGGTGGGAGCCAGCTTGGTGGCCGAGGTGAAAGGATTGATGTTCTCACTGTTGAGTGTTACAATCCTCAAACTGGGCAATGGAGCTATGTTGCTCCTCTTCCAACTGGAGTAAGTACTTCGGGAGCTTCGATACTTAGTGGTAAGATCTACTTGGTGGGTGGATGGAATGAAATAGAAAAGAAATATAAGAAGTGCATTCAGTGTTACAATCCAGATATTAATGAATGGACTGAAGATGATGAATTGCCTGAAGCCACAGTGGGAGTATCTTGTTGTTCCATTACCATGCCTAATTGTAAAACACAAGAATCCAGGGCCAGTTCAGTGTCTTCTGTGCCTGTTAGTATCTAAAAATAGTGCCATGATTATGTCTAAATAAAACAAGCAAATATATACAGGCTGTTTTACAAAGCCGCACTAGGAGCTGCCGCGCAGCCACAGCCCTAAAGCCCTTTAAATCTCTATGGGCTTTGGGGCCGTTACCACGCAGCAGCGGGAAGTGTGGCTTTGTAAAACAGGCCCATAGTTTATAGATCTATTTAATTGAAATGGCCATCTAACTAGTGATTTTTAAGTCTACCAAAAGAAGGTTTTAGAATTGGTTTACTGGTAGACATACAAACCAAATTGTTTTTGTAACTTTTGATTAGTTGTTTACATTTTCAGAATGTCACTTCATTTTTTCACAAAATTACCCTCAAATGAGTATATTTGCAGTGTTATTCTTTTATTATTTACGGGAGTTACATATACCTGATTTCCCATGCCTTTTACTGAAAATTTACCCCAAGGATAATTTTTGTCAAAATTATATGAAACATTGAAACTGTCTATCAATACAAAAAAAATGGCTAATATTAAAAAATTATAAAAACAAACTTTTTCATAATCATGAAACCTTCATATACAAATTGTACAGATTTAACTACATAGTTTAGGAGTGTAGTCTGAAAATACATTAGTATCAATGTTTACTGATCCATGAGGTGCCGTACACCAGTGGTCCCCAATCCTGTCCTGGAGGACCACAAGCCAGTCGGGTTTTTGGGATAACCCTAATGAATAAGCATGGGGCAGATCTGCACTCCTATCATCTTCATTACATGCAAATCTCTCATTCATTCATTCATTCATCTCATTCATTAGGGCTATCCTGAAAACCTGACTGGCTGGCAGTCCTCCAGGACAGGGTTGGAAACCACTCACTGCCTTACACAATTCTCAGAGAATGAATGCTTTCCATATTGTGCATTGGTGGACATCCTATAACAAGTTTCCCCTCTATGATTTGGTCCATATTATGGACCACTAGGTTGAAAATGACAGCATTAATACAGAAACTTGCAAACAACACGATCTATTTTTCCTGCTGTTTGTTCGCTCACAGTCATCAAGACAGTTTAACTTCTTCTAGAGTCCATCATCGGAAGGTCAAAAGAATCCAGGGACCCCTTCAAAGTCTGAATCTGTAAATATACAAAAAAAACTAACAGGGTCTTTTTGTAATAGTTATGGGACTGCTATGAACTTAATTTCACATTCTCTTAAAGCAGACACAGCCCACTCTCAATGTTAGCTCTTAGTTTTCCTTCTCCCAGATTAGTTGTGCATTCTCCCTCCCTCTCTCTCTCTCACTCACTCTCTCACTGTTTTCCTCCTTAATCAGTACACCAAGAGTTGAAATATGATCTTTCAATAAAGCCTGAAAAAGCCTTAACTGGCCTTTTCCAGACCCACCATATGATGCTATATCTCCTTTAGGGGGGAAAAATCATACCATATGGTATAGTTTCCTATATCCCGCAATTTTCAACAAGGAATCATTGCAGCTTACAATAACATTTGGGATCCGTTATTATATTAACAATTAGATTCTAGAGAGATTAGATTCTAAAGAGCAATATCTGTAAATGGCTAGTTTTACACATACCACGACAGTAATAAACATTATTCCTATGCCTGGGTATATGGCATATGATCTCATTCAAGTTTCAAGTTTATTAGATGACTTGATAAATCGCTTAATCAAATATTCTAAGCGATGTACACTTTAAATTTAACAATTAGTAAATATAAAAAACAAAAACAAACAATACAGTACATACAATTATTAAATAATGGGTAAGAACTCATGATTATTAACATTGATAAACGGGAAAGAAGGGATGAACTACAATTCATAAAGTAAAGAAGAAACATTCTCTCAGATATATGAGTAACACTCACTGGAGTATTTGCTTGGTAGCAATATAACTCCCTGTACGTAGGCAGTTCTGTTGTGTTCTAACCCTCTACTGAAAATCGTATGTGTGAGGCCTGTCAATGCAATCCACAGCGAGGATAGCATGTACATTATACCGACAGCTTTGACTTTTTAAAGTCATTATTATTATATACTTAAATATGGGTCAGTTAAACATACTCTATTCCAAAATAGCAGTATCAGAAGAAAAAACAGCTAGAAGAAAATAAAAAACCCACTTGTCTGAACACAGAAGTCACACATTTCATATGTAACAAGAGGCCAAAGCCATATTATATATGTGCTACAACTGTATTCTACTAAATAAAAACAGGAGATGTTTAGAATACTGTGTTCGGCGATTTGATAACATATCTGTCTAGCTCAAGTGTGCTAGTTGCATTTATTTGTTTTATTTATTTTACTAAAACTCTTTAATCTGGACTCAGTAAAATATAAAATATAGATAAGGCATACAAGCAAATAACTATAGAAGCACATACTACTCATTAAGCACTTAACATACAGTTTACGTATCATGCATTAACTGTTAGCACAAAACTGTGTAAACCCCAGATTCTTTATAGGTCACCCAAATATGGGTGTGGATCCTAGATTAAGCACTAATCAATTATTGAAGATAATAAGCACTTAATTGGCAGTTAGGAGTTACCACAGATATTCCCTGTTCCATACTCTATAACATGGGTAACTAAACTTCATAGTTCTCAATGCCAAAGAGTCATGGCCATGGGTGGGTTGGGGCATTCCAGAAATGAGGAATAACGTTATAGAATATCTACATTTACGTGTCTAACTGCCATCATTTGGGCGCGAGCATTTATACAAGCTTTTGGCATGTGTACGTGCTTCCATCCAAAGTTACTCTCTTCAATCTTGTGCTGAATAGTGTATATTTTACTCTACCGGCCTCAGACCCACCACTCCACCGCCTAGCAAGAGTTTCAAGCAGGAAGAATTACATGGTTCTTCATCATCGGCCCCAACATTTCTTTTTCCATTTAATCCAATACGTTCTCAATAAATTACTTTAAGATTCAATAAATAAATAAATATCTTTCACTGAAACTTTAAATAACTTTTAACTTCAACTTATCATAGTTTGTTTTTTTACTTATCTTATGCGTAACCCAGGAGGGAATGACCCGACATGTTTCGCAAAATGCGCTTTATCAAAGGTTCCCCACGGCCACTATTGCCATCCGACTCCTAGAACTCTTAAACTCCTTGAAACTTCTGCTAGGCAATGAAGTGGTGGGTCTGAGGTCGGTAGAGTAAAATACACACTATTCAGCACAAGATTGAAGAGCGAATTTGAAGGGAAAGTGCTGAATTTATTTGGGTTTAAACATCAAGATTTGGTGTCCACCCAAAGTTAGGCATAAAAAGTACACCACACTAGTATTCTGTAAAGGGCATTATGTGCAAAGCACCCCTTACGTAGAAAATGCTATCTTAGCATGGGTCATAATGGTGCCTGCCTTTGGGTACAGTTTACTGAATCTAGCCCTAAATAGCTTTCCAGTATTCTTGCAGATAGTGACAAACCATACATTAAGTACATTTTCTGTGAGGGTGTATCACGGAAGGAGACTGGGCATGGAAGCTATTTTGCAGTTAGTGCACTGCAAATACTGTACATTAGCTGACTAGTATGCAGTTAAATTTACCGCTCCCAAACAGGAGGCACAAACCCCCAGATTCTTTATAGACCGCCCAAAGTTGGGCATGGATCCCAGACATGTGCCTAATTAGTCAATTAAGCGCTAACAATCAGTTACTAAAGTTAATTGGAGTTGATTGGCAATTAATTAGGAGTCAAACTAGCTTCTAATTGAAGTGCAGATATGACTAGCCTAGAAGGACAAAAAAAAAAGTGGAGAAAAAAGACCTCAGCTATCAGGCACCCTATCTAACAAATACCATATAAACAAGTGGGAGCCATCAAGAAAAACCTTCATCGGTTAGAAAAAAAACTCTACATAAAATATAATACAACTGCCAGACCAGAGAAAATCTACACCTATGAACAGGAAATATCAGTTCGATCACATCAAAAAAAGGCAGATTTACTTATCTCTGTGCTGATCATAATCCATCAGCCCCTGTTGATAATCCAAAAACAACTCTACCTCTGAAGAAATCCGACAAGGAATTCCTGTTTCACTTCCACTGCATCAGGGGAATAACTCCTGTTCCATGGTCACAGCAAGAGCAAAATGGCACTTGGAGGGAAAAAAAAACACCAATATTTATTTATTTATGTTGTCGATTTTCTAGCACATCCTCCTTAAAGAATCCAGAATGGGTTATAAGTTTACATACATAATGAAAGATTAGCAGCAAGGTTACAAGCTGACATATGAGCAGACATACATAACAGCAGTTAGCGACATAGAATAATTAAGCATAACCATAATATGAAGAGGCTAGATGTTTGGTTAGAAGGAAGCCTGTTTGGATAGCGACTAGATGGGTTCAGGCCTCATATAATAGTAAGGCAATTTCTTTATACAGCATGAGAAAACAAATAGGTTTGAAAATGGTGTACAGCAACAGTAAGATAATTCCTATATACTGCATGGAAGACTGAATATATGTTTGGGAACTAAGTACAGTAGTATGACAATTGATAAGACACCCTATGTAAAGCAACAATAAAATACTTTTGATGCACTTGTTAATGTAGAACTTTCGATGCATTTGTTACTGTAGAACAAAATCTTTTCAAGAGAAAGGAAAATGGTAAAACCAGAGGGCATAATCTGAGGCTGAGAAATAAGAGACTCAAGAGCAATGTAAGGAAATTCTTCTTTATGGAGAGGGTGGTAGATGCCTGGAATGTGCTCCCGAGAGAGGTGGTGGAAAGGAAAACGGTGACAGAGTTCAAAAAAGCATGGGATGAACACAGAGGATCTAGAATCAGAAAATAATAGTAAATATTGAAGAACTAAGGCCAGTACGGGCAGACTTGCCCGGTCTGTGTCTGTATATGGTCATTTGATTGAAGATGGGCTGGGGAGGGCTTCAATGGCTGGGAGGGTGTAGATGGACTGGAGTGAGCTTTGACGGAGACTTTAGTAGTTGGAACCTAAGCACAGTACAGGGCAGAGCTTTGGATCCTTGCCCAGAAAAAAAAATAAAAATTTAAATTGAATCAGGTTGGGCAGACTGGATGGACCATTCGTGTCTTTATCTGCCATCATCTACTATGTTATTATGTCACTAAGTATAGTAAAAGACAATTGTTGAGGCACTCTTGATTTGGGTACATGAAGTAGAGAGACATGTCCATGTGTAGTCAAACGAAAAAATGAATTGTAACTTAATTGCAGTTACAGTTCAAGTGGTAGGGCACTTTCAATAGTTGGTTTAGAGTTTGAAGGTTTTTTTATGGGCAGGAGTCAGGTAAAAAGGTAGGTTTTTATCGCTTTCCTGAAGTTTAATAAACCCGCCAATGATCTAATAATTGGCATGATTTTGTTACATAATTTGGGTAGGAAGTGTAAGTAGACACGTTTGCGGGCAATTTCTAGAAGAAGGGTTTGCGATGGTGGGGTAGATAGTTTTCTTTCGCAGAGGTTGGTTGGGGATGTAGGTTGTAAGTTTCTTTGCTATGTAGGATGGGACCATTCTGTCAAGGAATTTGAAAGCTAGTGTCAGGGCTTTAAAGATGCAGCGTTTCCAGATGGGCAGCTATTATGATGTGATTCACCTCACTGACAAAGGGGGAGTGATAGTAATTTGGGATAAGAATGATTATGTTCAGGAAGCCCAATGACAGCTATCTGATTCATAAAGTTATATTGAACTTTCTCAAGATCCTTCTGAACAGATATCTCAGTTGAGCTTTGACTTGACAAGTGAAGGGAAAACTAATGGCTTCCTGACAGATAAGGAATTTAAATATTTGAATTGTGATAGGTTTAAAATCTTGATTTGCTATCCATTACCGATTGTGTTGGCCAGAGACTCGTTGTTAGAGAGGTCATGTAAATTTATTGATAAGTGCATAAAACCATATCTAAGAGAAGTGAAGTCATATGTTACAATACTACACACTTTTTACAGTTATTGGAATTGATGGAGCCTTTTATTTCTTCATGTTTACTGGTGACTCTTGATGTATGTTCATTATATACCAGTATAGCTCAGGAGGAAGCTTTAGACATCTTTTGTGATTGTGCCCCTATCAAATTCCAATTAAATTTTGGGTGTGTCTCAGTAAGATCACTATGAAGTCCCTGTTCATTAAGGTTCTTGGGGGCTAGGGGAGTCTGTACTATCTTTTGTTTTGAAATATACTTTAAGATCAGATACTATGCAAAGTAATTAGGGTACATTTACCAGTGTTGAAAGCTCACCATACATTTGAAAATGTTTTTAGAGTATTGTTTTCTTTTCAATGAAAATCAAGCTTGGGTGATAGTTGAGCAAATCAGATGTTAGGACTATTAGAAAACAATTGACATTTTTTGGACCATGGCCATAGGAACTGTGGTAATTGTACAGTGTGTTCAGTGATTTATTTTATTTTTAGGTATTTATATACTACCTATCAAGGTTATCTAAGCGGTTCACAATCAGGTACTCAAGCATTTTCCCTATCTGTCCTGGCAGGCTCACAATCTATCTAATGTACCTGGGGCAATGGAGGATTTGCCTAGAGTCACAAGGAGCAACATGGGATTTGAACCCACAACCTCAGGGTGCTGAGGCTGTAGCTCTAACCACTAAGCCACTCCTTCCTCCAGTGATGATGGAAGGCTCTGTTTATTGTTCTAAGCGGATGAGTAAAACTTATGAGTTGAAGAGTTGCATTACATGTGAATCATTGGGTGTGATTTATTTAATTCAGTGCCCATATAAATTAAGCTACGTGGGGCAGACTTCATGGGCTCTTAAGACCTGATTGGTTGAACAGGTAGATTGGAGGTACCTTTGGTAGCTCATTGTCTCCAGTACTTTCATACATTTGATACTTTGCATTGTACGGTGCTGGAACAAGCGCAGCCTTCAACACATTGGGGGAACTTTAAAGGATTCCTGAGAACAGAAGTGGATATTTTTTCTGAACTCAGTTGAATCTAATGGTCTTAATTCACACATTGAATGGTCAGCATTTTTTTAAAATCATGTTTCTGATTACGCTGCATGGATTCTTTTTCTCTCTGGCTATAGCTGAGGGAGGTGGTTTATGGGAGACTTTAAACTTTTGGTGTTGTTTTTTTTTCCCCCCCTGAGCACCATTTTGCCCTTGCTGTGACCATAGAATAGGAGTCATTCCCCTGATGCAGTAGAAATGATTCCTTGTTGGGTTTCTTCACAGATCAAGTTTTTTTTGGATATTCAGCAGGGGCTGATAGACTATGATCAACAAGAAGATAAATAAATCTGACACTTTTGATGTGATAGAACTGATATTTCCAGTTTATAGGTATAGATTTTCTCTGGTCTGGATATGTTTTATGTGTGTGTGTGGGGGGGGGGGGAGGAGAGATTCTGTCGGTCCCCGCTTGTTTATATGGTGTTTGCTAGGTGGGGTGCCTGATATCTGAGGTCTTTTTCTCCACTTTTTTGCTGTTTTTTCCTGCCAGGCTAGGCATTTCTACACTTCAATAAGAAGCTAGTTTGGTGTATTTTGATGTATTAAGTTTCACTCTCAAGTGTACTATGGTTAATAGTAATTAGGAGTTACAAATGTATCTTCTCTACACCCTATTCTAAAACATCCCCACCTACATGTCATAGTGTGCAACACAATAGGGGTATAGCTATGGGAGGAATATGGGTGGATCAGGAAGTGTTCCCAGAAGTTAGGTCTGATGTTATAGAATCATATAATTTCTACTCCTAAGTTGGGCACCAGCTTTACATCAGGTTTCAGTAGGCATAAATCCAGTGCCTAAGATTAGTCACAAGTTCTGCCTTTTGGGGCAGCGGTCGAAAGCATGGACTACACAACCCATCTTATGTATTTCCCTGGCCTTCTATCCTATCAAATATTGTAGTTCGCCCTCTTTCCTCACAGTCTGTAGTGTTTTCTTCACACCCTCCCCGTATTAGAAATGTAAGCTGCCCAAACATATATTCGATGGGCTGGATATAAACTCTTAATAAACTTGAAAACTTTTCTACAACTAACTTTGGGTGCAATTTACTGAGTCCAGCTTTAACAGCTTCTGCACAAACTCCAAGCAAAGTGTCCTAATGAACTTTTAATGTGGAACTTGTAAACACAAAAGCTGAGAACACTTCCAATGATTACTGCATCATATTTGCAGCTATTGCATGATAAAGCCCTACGTTAAGCTATGGTAACTGTGAATTTTAGCCCAGTTTATTAAAAGGATCCCTAGGTGTCCCAAGCATAGGTGCCAACATTTCAAAATGATTGGGTTATCAAACACAATACAAATTACCCCTCCCTGGATGCAATGAAAGAGCTTCCTCAATATTAGGGGAGCTCATAGTTGGGTTCGTAAAATGGTCCACTTTGTTGCATAATAAGGTATGCAGATTTGCAAAAGTCTCTTTTTACTAAATTGCTACTGGATGATCTATCTAAAAAGGCTAGAGCAATTCTTTGAAAGTACATTGTTGAATGGCAAATCTTTCTACACACATTAATAGTTTTCAGCATAAAGACACCTTTTCAGAGCAAACCTGTCACAAATGAGAAATGCAGTTTCTGAAACATTACATATTACCATACCATACCATGCAATGCAGTTTCTTATATCCCACAGTTTTCAGCTAGGAATCATTGTGGTTTACAATCTAGTTATAAGGATATACTGATTGGTATTACGGCATCTGAGATAGGTAGGTTTGAAGCAGGTTATAGAGAGAAAAGATATGTCTTTAACATTTTTCTAAAATTGTAGTAGGTGGGGAGCCATCATAGACCCAGATCTCTGGCTATTTCAGACCTTGGGTCTGTGATACTAGAAAGAAGACTCAAACAGTTTTTTTCCATTGAACTAGTTGGAGAGAAGGGAAGGCCAGTTTAATGCACATTGTTCTAGAGTTATGGAAGGAGTGAGAGAGCTTAATATCTGATATTAGTCCAGTGGCGTTCTCGCCATATATTGCCTTGTAAACCATGCAAGCAATCTTAGATTTAACTCTTTTTTTTTCTTGCAAGCTAGTGTTGATCTGCTAGCAATGGGTTGGCTTTTTCAAATCAGCTTACACAAAAGATAATTTTGTAGCAATTGTAGCCTAATGAATTCCTTTTCAGTCTACCATGATATAAGGAGTTGCAATAGTCTAGGTATGGAAGTAACACTGCCTGCCCAACTATTCTGAAGCTGGTCTGAGTTAGGACTGATCTTATTGTTCGTAATTGCCTTAGTCTGAAGAAGAATTTCTTAACCAAGGAGTCGATTTGGGCTCCGAAGGTTAGATTGTAGTCCATGATGACACCTAGTACCTTTGAAGTTTTCTCAATCTCTAGCTTTTCTCCTGTCTCCAGCACCAAAGATCAGTGCTTGGCAACACCAATCACCAAACCAGAGGATTTTTGTTTTCAGTTTGTTGAGCTTGAAGAAGTTATTCGGTGTCCATTTGTCTAGGTCAGGGCTGCCCAAGTCCGGTCCTCGAGATCTACTAGCAGGCCAAGTTTTCTGGATATCCGCAATGAAAATGCATGAGAGAGATTTGCATACCAAGAAGGCAGTGTAGGAAAATCTCTCTCATGCATATTCATTGTGGATATACAGAAAACCTGGCCTGCCAGTAAATCTCGAGGACCGGACTTGGGCAGCCCTGGTCTAGGTCCTCAATAATGCCCTTTAAGTATTGGGGGGTATCATTGAAGGATTCTTTTTTTTCTAGGCAAAGGAGAAAGATATCTGTGTAAGAGAATGTGGGGATGTGGGGAAAGGAGAAACTGCTGAATAAGGTTCTCAAGTTAAGTAAGGAAGGAGAAAGTAGAGAGAAACAAAAGGTATTTTTCTACCTTTGTTGTCTGATTATATTGGTTTGATCCTAGTGTAGCCTGCTTTTCTCTGTTTTTTTTTCTCTTTCCAGGGTTTCCTATACCTTTAACATTTCTTCTCTCAATATGTCCATTATCCATCTCTCTTCTCTGTCTTTTTCCTTTCTATCCAGTATCTTCCTCTATGTCCCTATCCTGCCCCATGTTCACTATCTCTTCTGTGTCCCTATCTTATTCTGTCCAGCATCTCTCGCTCTGTTGCTTTCCTTCCCCTTGTATCCAACATCATCCTTTTGTGTCTCTGTCTCTATGCTCTTTCCATGCCCATCATCTCTTTGCTATCTCTCTGTCCCTCTCCCTGTTTCTCTTCTTTCTCTTCCCTCCTTCCTGCAACTTCCAGCCCTTACCTTCCCTCTCCATAGACCAGCATCTCTTATTTTACTACCTTCTCTTTCTCCTTGGCCAAGGGTCTTACTCTCATTCTCATCCTTCCTTTGTCCAGGATGTCTCTCTCTCCTTAGTCCAGGGTGTCTTGATATGTGTCTCCCTCCTTTTCTTCCTCCTTAGTCCAGGGGTTATGTATGTGTATGTCTCTCTCTCCTTCTCCCTCCTTGTCCCGAGTGTCTCGCTCTATCCCTCCTTCCTTGATTCAGGATATGTTTCTCTCTCCCCTTGGTCCACAGTCTTGGTCTCTCTCTCTCCCCCGCCCTCCCCCCCCCTTGGTCCAAGGTCTCTCCCTCGCTCTCTCCTTGGCTCAGGGTATCTCTTATTGGTCCATGGTTTCTCTCCCTTTCTCACCCTATCTCTCCTTGGTCTAAGGTCTCTCTCTCTTCTTGGTTCTGGGGTTTTTTTCTCTCTTTCCTTATTCCACACCTCGAGTCCAGCATTTGTTCCTTCTCCTCCCCCTTTCCTTTGTTCCAGGGCTCTCTCTCTCTCTTTCTTTTACCTCTGCTACCCTGCTTAGCTTCATTCCAGCTCTATTACTAAAGCTTAATGCTAATGGAAGATGGGTAAAACTTATGAGTTGAAGAGTTGCACAAGGTGGAGAGAAAGGGAGGGGTCGGCTGTAGGCAGCTCTTACCATTAGGCGGCCCTGGGCATTTTGTCGGGCTCGCTCAAAGGTAGCTACGCCCCTGGTTGTAAGAAAGCGAACGGCACACCTTACTCAGAAGCCCTATTACTAAAGCTTAATGCTAATGGACATTAGTGTGCACTAAGTCCTAAGAATCCCATTATATACCCATGGACTTCTTAGAATTTATCACACGCTAAGTCTGTTGGTGCACACTAAGCTTTAGTAAAGGGCCCATCAGTTTTATTCCTTTTTATGTCAACCAGAAAAAAAGTCATTTTGACTTAAGTTCATATGTTCAGTTTTGTTATCATTTATTTTACTCTTCTTACATTTTACAAAACTTTAGTTTAGGGGTCTTTATATGACTACAGTGCCTTACACAAGAACACAACAGCACCTCATACAGGGTCAATAACTACCGGTATTTTACTTGTGGGGAGGTGACAGCTTATCAGACTTTGGGCTTAGAGAGGAGAGGTGGCAGCCACAGCTTTGTCTCAGCATTTTGCTAATACAATAATATTGTAATGAGGGACACTGTATCATGTAAATGAAAATGTTATAACTAATTTCTGATTGCTTCATGTCACTTTAGTATAGTGCCAACTTCCCTGTCCATTACAAACCCTGCTTTCTGATCCTCAGAGGACTCCCATACATGTGTCTTCTTATATAAGATTTTGTACACATTCCACTGAAAACAGAGAAACAGGCTGTTAATAAATATCTTTTACTGTACTACATCCTACATAGTGAATGAGCTTTTTATGGATTAAAAAAAAAAATGTGTGGGAGATATAATTACAGTATGGCTAATTGATATTTATATAAAAAGTGCAAAATGTAAAGCAAATCTTCTTGGTGCTGAAAGTGCTCTTTGTGAATCTGGTGCAAACAGCACCATGGAAAAACATGGTTTTGGTTTTGAGTTTACACCCACAATTTTAGTGTATCAAGTTCTAAATCTTATGCAGAATGAAATAGAATACGGTAATGGATAGATCACATTCATAAATAAGTAGTAATTATAATCAATAACCAAGCTTGACTGCAGGATTCTGCTTACATTTTCAAATGGAATGTTATTTATGGGCCGTGGGTGACGTGCAATGGGAGTTTGGTAGGTTTGAGAGAAGGAATGACTGGGCTATAAATTGCTTGACTATAATATGTATGTTGAAAAGTTGTGAACTTGTATGAAAAAGCATTTGTTTCTTTAGAAATGTGAAAAATTGTATATTAAATGTTATGGAACAATTTTCTATCATTATCCCTTCTGCTATTTATAACACAAAGCTAATGCTTAGACAAATCATAGCTTAAAGTTTTCTTCAATTGTAGTTGAGTTGTGCCATAATAACTATTCAGAAAAACTGGACGACAGAAAACCACACTGAAGATCATTTATTATCGTTTTTACATTAGAGCAGTATAAACTTAATTAAAGATAAGATAGCCATTAGCTTTTTCACTGGATAGAAGGAACAGCACACTGGAGTTTTTCTGTGGCATTACACTGTGTAGTGTATTAGCTGATCTACTTTAGTGAATCTAAAAGCTGAATTATATTCCTCATGTGCAGAAGACTCCCTGTGATACTTGTTAAACATGAATGAACATCCTGTGGAAAGGGGGTGTAGAACAGACAGGAAATGGTTGGTGTCTGCCCTGGAAGTTAATGAAGAAATTGTTTGTTACATAGATTAGCTGTTAACATGGCAGATAATATGGTGTAGTTAGTTACAGGTTCACCTCCAAATGTGTAGCTAACTACAGGGCCTTTATACTAAGCTGTGTTAGGTGCTAAAGCATGGTTAATGCAGCAAAAATGACTTAATGCAGAACAAGCTAAAATGTTCTATGTTAGATTGGCCATTTGTGCATGCTAACAGTGTAATAATTAATTCTGGGGGTTTTCTTTGATTGGGGGCATGTCAGGGGCAGAGAATGGGTGTGGATGAGTTAATCAACTAGCTCGTGCACACTACACCATGCTAACTGGTTAGCACATCCATAACACGGATCCCATAATGCAGGGTTACCAGGTGTCCGGATTTACCCAGACAAGTCCTCCTCTTTTTAGAGGACATGTCCGGGCGTCCGGATGGCTTTTCAAAACTCGGAACTTTGTCCATGTTTTGAAAAGCTTCCATCTCGGGACCGCATCGGGAGGGCATCTGCGCATGTGCGGATGCCACACGGTGATGCCACATGCATGCACATATGCGTGTGACATCGTGTCACACCTGCGCATGTGCAGATGACCTTCCGACGTGGCTCCGAGCGCAAGGAAAGGTTGGGGGGGGTGGGGCTGGGGAGTGAGGTTGGAATGGGGCATGACCTGAGTGGAATGGGGCAGGACTGGGCGGAACTGGGCAGACCTAAGGGCAGAGCTATGGATCTAGATTTTACAATAGTATAATCGGGTAACTATCATAATGCCACCTAAAGAGGAGGCAGTAAGTACTCCAGCAGTAACTCTTTAAAATAAATGAGAGCTAATTCTTACACTAGTGCATGGCCATTAATGAAGCAAAGGGGTTCTTTTTACTAAAACTTAGTATGTGCTAATGGACATTAGCATGTACTAAGGGCTAGATTCACTAAGCAAACCGATCGACCTGATTTCCCTCCAATCTGATTCACTAACCTGTGTCCCGACCATCCTCCGATCCGCGCATGCAAATGAGGGGGAACGGCATTCAAAAGATGGCAGACAGCGATTCACTAACCAAAGCCCTGCAACACTGACTGGGTTGGCCAATCACAGACAAGCGACTGCTGAGGACCAGTCGCTCAGGTCCTTTCTGACTGCTCTGCCTTCTGCCACCCTGCTCTCTTGCCCCAAACTCCTGCTTTACAGCCCTGCTTCCTGCTTTCAGACTCTCCCATCCGCCCCGATCTCCTGCTGCCCTGATCTCCTGCCTGCCCCAAACTCCTGCAGCCCCGATTCTCCCGCTGTCCTGATCGCCTGCCTGCCTGCCCCGAACTCCTGCAGCCCCGACTCTCCCGCTGCCCCGATCTCCTGCCTGCCCCGAACTCCTGCAGCCCCGACTCTCCCGCTGCCCTGATCTCCCACCCTTCCCCGCAGTGCAATCCCATAGTTGTAACCCACAGGCTCAAAGCAGGTTAAAACCACGGGCTCCAAAAAAGTTTAAAAAAGAAATAAATTTTCTGCCGGGCCCGGAGGTCCAGCGCATGTGCAGACCATCTACAGATGGTCTGCGCAAGCGCTAGGATTGCTATAGAGTGATCCGGGCAGGCAGTTGGAGCTGTGATTCTGATCGCCCTCATTTGCATGAGGGTGATTCGTGAATCAACCCCCCGAACACAGATTGGATCCGATCCATGCCCTTAGTGAATCTAGCACTAAGAATGCCCTCAACAATTAATTAACAGGTTTTCTATCAAATGTGCCTTAACTTTGGCTATTAATGAGTGATATGTAGAACAGTGTTCTTCAACCACCGGTCCATGGACCGGCGCCGGTCCACAGAAATTTCCTGTCAGTCCACAGGGCCGGCATGTGCATCAGGCCCAAAACTGTGTTCTTCAACTGCTGGTCTGCGTTGCGATCGATGCATTGTTAATAAGATTATATTGTGTGTATATATTAAAAATGAATGGAAAAAATAGTGCTACAATTAGGACTATGGGGGTAGGGTCTGGGGTGGAGATCGGGTAGAGATGGGCAGGGTCTGGCCCACGACTTAGCCCAGTGTTCTTCAACTGCCGGTCTGCGGACCAATGCTGGTCCACAAAATAATTCTTTTATTTCTGCCGGTCCATAGGTGTAAAAAGGTTGAAGAACACTGATGTAGAAAACCTTAGCACAGGTTAGTAAATTGGCCCCTACGGGTTTATAACCAAACTCACTAAACCAGAATGCTAATTATAGTGAGCATAGAAGTAAAAAAAACCAAACAAACAAGTAAAGTGCAAGTTGATTAAAAGGACTGAGAGAGTATTGGCCACACTATTCAGTGCACATTTGTTGCCATCTATTTGCCAAGAATCAGTGTTTTAGGCTAACCAGCTTCTCTGCTTGTTGGGAGAGTACAGTACCAGAAATTTCAACATAAGAGAAGAAAAATTATTTAACAAGTTCAAAGGCCTACTAAAAAGTTGGCTGTTTAAGGACGCCTTTAACTGACCCAATTAAAATCACATGACCTCACTCTGGAATATATCTGGACAAGGAACACTGTTAAGTAGAAATTAAGTGGGTAACGTTCCCTAACCTTTTGTCTCTTTACCTATCCTTTTTCATTTATTTTGGAATTGTAATTACTCCAATTTTTTTTTTAACCCCCCCTCCTTAACTACATCTTTATGTTATAATTGTTTTTAGTGTCCCGTTTGTTGGAGTTTTTATTTTTATTTTTTAATCTTTGTAAATCGCATTGGATTTGGATATTGCGATCATATCAAATATTTTAAATAAACTTGAAATTAATGTAATTAAAAAAATTGTGGACTTTGGGATTAAAAAGGTACAATTATTGGGATCTCAAAAATTGTGGATAAGCAGAAGATATTTCTTTAATACAGTTTTGTGCCATGGTCCAATATATTCCTTCCAATGGTATTCACTTACATTTTGAGCAGGATTTTGAATCACAATTCAAGATTTTCTGTCCCCACTGAAATATCACTGGTCATTAGGAAGAATAGGTGGCCCAGGTCTAGAATCTGGGAACAAAGCAGTGGTCATGGTAAGAAGAAGCTAAATCTACCTGAAGTAGGATGTCCAGGAATGACATAAGAGACAAATAAGATAATGAACAGTACTAACAGACAGTATAGGTAGTTAATACAGTATGAGGACTCAGGGTTACAGAATGAGATATGTATGGGTGATTGATGAGTGAGATATAGTTTACTTGCCATTGGTTGATCACACAAGGGGAATGCTATATATTTAGGGGAATACTACATGGAAAAATATTCCCAAGGATTTAAATGGGGACATAGTACATTTTTATTTAAAAAAAATACAATCAATCTGCAAATATTGAATAATGTCATGCCAGTTTAGAATTAATGCCCTGAATTTCAGTACAAGGGAACAGAAAATATTGTAAAAATTAGTGTGTGTTTTTTTTAGTTTAAAAATGTTTTTAGCCTGATACATATAATAGTAGTAGCAAAAAGCATGCTGGTCATTTGTACTGTTTTTCTGTAAACACTTTTAAAATATAATTAAAATGAAAACATGCAATAATTGATTTGTTGAGATAGTATTATATCATTGTTGTTGCTATAGTACTGCAGTATATTCAGAAGCCTAAATACTTCAGTTCAATTAACACATAAATTATTGCAACAAGATACTTGGGAGAGTGTAGCGGAGTGGTTAAAGCAACAGCTTCAGCACCCTGAGGATGTGGGTTCAAACCCACGCTGCTCCTTGTGACCCTGGGCAAGTCACTTAATCCCCCCATTGCCCCAGGTACATTAGATAGATTGTGAGCCCACCAGGATAGACAGGGAAAAATGCTTGAGTACCTGAATAAATTCATGTAAACCATTCTGAGCTCCCCTGGGAGAACAATATAGAAAATTGAATAAGTAAATAGTGTGAAAAGCTTCAGCCTCTGATAACCAGAGCTGGTATTGTGACATCATAATGCCTCATTCCACCCATGCCTAAGAGGCAACCTCATCAGTGATGTCACAATGGCTTGATTGTCCTTCTATACTTGGCTCACTTTTACTATATTTTGATTTCTAGAGTGGTGCCGAAGTTAAAGCTACAGCTTCAGCATCCTGGGGTTGTGGGTTCAAACTCACGCTGCTCCTTGTGACTCTGGGCAAGTCACTTAATCCCCCCATTGCCCCAGGTACATTAGATAGATTGTGAGCCCACCAGGATAGACAGGGGAAAATGCTTGAGTACCTGAATAAATTCATGTAAACCATTCTGAGCTCCCCTGGGAGAACAATATAGAAAATTGAATAAGTAAATAGTGTAAAAAGCTTCAGCCTCTGATAACCAGAGCTGGTATTGTGACATCATAATGCCTCATTCCACCCATGCCTAAGAGGCAACCTCATCAGTGATGTCACAATGGCTTGATTGTCCTTCTATACTTGGCTCCCTTTTACTATATTTTGATTTCTAGAGTAGTGCAGTGGTTAAAGGTGCAGTCTCAGCACCCTGGGGTTGTGGGTTCAAACCCACGCTGCTCCTTGTGACCCTGGGCAAGTCACTTAATCCCCCCATTGCCCCAGGTACATTAAATAGATTGTGAGCCCACCAGGATAGACAGGGAAAAATGCTTGAGTACCTGAATAAATTCATGTAAACCTTTCTGAGCTCCCCTGGGAGAACGGTATAGAAAATTGAATAAATAAATACTAACGTGTGCTTACACCAGTAAAATGCATTAGTCAGTATGGCCTGTTGCACTACATAGGACTTGCGTTACATAATATTGCTGATGAGTGTTAACATCCATGCGTTATTAATCGCCAAATTAGATTATTGCAATATCAGTTACATGGGCACAACAAAAAGTAATATTAGGAGATTACAAACTATTCAAAATACTGCTATTAAAATGCTGGGATTTAAAAGAAAATTTGATAGGATCACACCTTTATTCATAAAATTTTATTGGTTGCATATTTACTATAGGATACAATTTAGAACGCTATCTCTGGTTCATCAGGTTCTGTATCATCAACAACCTGAATATTTATACTCGTTAATAAGACCTTATTATCCCAGGAGAACATTAAGATCAATGCAAGATGGCAGACTAGTACTCCTGTCAGCAGAGTGCTAAACGGGAATTTACTAGAAATAAAGCTTTTTATTTCATTGGCCCCCCAATTATGGAATCATTTACCTTTTATTTTGAGGGATCATTTGGGAAGGACAGTTTATCATCAGAAACCCCTCGTATCTATTGAAGAAAATTGGTTCAGCGCAATTATTTTATTTATTTTTTCTCTATCTAGTGCTTTCTAACTATTGCTTTCCTATCTCTAATGGAATTCCTTTCATATATTATTTGTATTATAATGTAAACCGCTTAGGTCTGTAATATGCTGATGCGGTATAACTAATGCTAATAAAACATAAAGAGAGATTGTTCATCCTCTCCAAGGTGAAGAGAACGAGAGGGCACTCGCTAAAGTTAGAAGGGAAAAGATTCCGTACAAACTTAAGGAAGTTCTTCTTTACCCAGAGAGTGGTAGAAATCTGGAACGCTCTTCTGGAGGCTGTTATAGGGGAAAGCACCCTTCAGGGATACAAGACTAGATAAGTTCCTACTGGAACAGAACATACGCAAGTAAAGCTAGACTCAAATAGGGTACTGGTCTTTGACCTATGTGCCGCCGCATGAGCAGACTGCTGGGCACGATGGACCACTGGTCTGACCCAGCAGCGGCAAATCCTATGTTCTTGATTGCTCTGAGTTTGTACTGGGAAGGTAAATTTCATTCTGACTGCAAATTCAAACATGTCAATTAAATTCAACTGTAGAAAAAAGGGGCTGTTTGCTATTTAAAATAGCTGTTTGATTAGCAGCTTGTTCAGTGCATTGAGAGAAATATTGTTTTTTGGGCAGTTAAGGTCTGGAGGTATATTGCTGTGTGTTTCTTACAGTCTTCATCTAGAACAGGGGTGTAAAACTCAATCACATAATCTGAAAAACTCAATCACAAAATCTGAAAAAAAGGCTAAGCTGCGGGCCAAATTTTTAATTAAGATAATTAGGGGCCCTTTAAGGTACGCTAACCGATTTAGCGCGCACTAAATGCGTACCTTAATAAAAGGACCCCTAAGTGACTAAGGCTTAGTCTTAGTAGAAGTATAGGGTCACAATGTCTCCAACCCCACACCAGCTCTGTGGTGTAAACATAATAAATATTGTAATCACAAAACAGAAAATAAAATTATTTTTTCTACCTTTTGTTGGTCCCAGGCTCTGGTTGTCTTCTGATAACTCGCTTGCCAGGGTATCCTGCCCATTTGTCATTTTCTTCTTTCTCTGTGCTAACTATCCATCTTCTATCTCTGTCCTCCCCTTCTGTTTCCCTTCCCTCCCCTGGAGGTCTGGCATCTTTCCTGTTTTTTCATGTCCATATCCGCAACTGCAGCAATGGACCCCACCATCCCCAGATCCACCATCTGTCCTTTTCTCAACTACCCTTTCATCCAGCATTTCTCCCTCTTTCCCCACCACCCCAGGGTCCACCATCTCTCCATTTCTCTCCCCAACTACCCTCCTATCCAGTATTTCTATCCCCCCTCCACACCATCCCTTGTGTCCAACTTCTCTCTGTTTCTGTTCCTTCCCTCTCTCCATCTCTGTTTTATTACTTCCCCACCCCACCCACCACTCAGTCTGGCATATGCACATCTAGACCCCTTCTTTTCTCCCTCCGGGTACTTCTACATCAGGGTCCGCCCCTGTCCCGAAGGCCTGCATGTTTTCCCCCTTCTTCTTCCTGACCTCACCTTCAGATTTGGCCCGCCGTTCCTACCCTCCCTCCATCCCAGCTTCCTGGTCTCTCTGGCCCACCGGCACGAACCGCTGCTGCTCTTCACTCGTGTCAGCCTTCACCTGGCCTCCTCTTCAAAGCAGCCTGCAGAGGATTGCAGGCCGGCTGTAGCGAACCTCGCAGGTTGCTGTCCACCTCGGCAGCACGTTCCCTCCCCTCCTCTGACGTACGGGATCGCGTCAAAGAGAACGTGCTACTGAGGTGGACAGCGGCCTGAGAGATTTGCTACAGCCGGCCGGTGATCCTCAGCAGGCTGCTTTTGAAGAGGAGGCCAGGTGAAGGCAGACATGAGTGAAAAGCAGCAGCGGCAGCAGCGGTTTGTGCCTGCGGGACAGATTTACTATATAATTTTAAATGTCTGGCAGGCTAGGGTTTGACATGTCTGATCTAGAACAAATTTTTGCGAATTTCTTTCAAGTTGATGTCCTCGATGCTTAAGGTCCCATAGTCCTGGGGAAAACCACGGGAAACGTTTGTGCGTAGAGCAGAGGATCTTCTTTAGAGGGACTGTTTTTTCTTCATGCCATTGTTAGGCATGCATTCCAGATATCAACCTGTATTGACACGGTCATCATCTTTTCATCCTTATGGGAGTTGGACAAGGTCTCAAGGAAATTATCAGGAATCAGATTTCTCCTTGAATTTCCTTCCAAACTTTGCTTGAGTCCAACTCTTTTAGGTAGTCCTTAATAGAAAAATTTGATTAGAAAATGATCAGTCCAGGATAGGAGTTTTGTCTTGATGCTGCCAGCTGCAGAACACCAAGCCTAGCATATGACCCTTTTCATAGGCTGGAGATTTGATCACCTAAGTAAAATCCTAGAATTGTATCAGGGAAGGAAGCAGTGGTGGTCTCTCATGATCAATAACCTAGGGTAGCTCAGGGCTACCAGAGTCACCGGATTCAGCAGTTCTTGCACAGATGATGTGTTGTTATGAGAGATTTTATAGATTACAAGCAGGCACATTAGTTCCTTATCTCCCAGCTGGATTAGGAGGCATTTTGATTCATGATAGGTGGGGGATGAAGACTCTGCACAGTTTGATTGTCTCTCAGATTAGGACTGCTATCTCTGTACCCCACTTTCCTTGTCTTAGTTGGTACAGCATAGTAATTCCTGTGTGGCATAAATCAACCAACGGTATTCTTATACTTTCATCAGGTGGTATTCACTGATGACATCATGGATCATAGGGAATTTTTTATTGGTTGGTCTAGCATTTACTAGGCCCAAGTCTGCAACTAGTGGTCAGTTATTTGTGGTGGTTACATGGTATTCATGTGGGTATAGCTAGATAGGGGTTTGTGTCCTCTATGTGGATGGGGGAGTCAATTGTCTCTTCTTCTCCAATATACTGGAATGTATGAAAACCTTTGGTTTACTAGGCCAAAGCACATTTGTGTTTAAAGTAGGCAAGATTACAGAGCTCTCTAGCTATTCAATATAGCAACAGTGCTTGATGAGAGTCTGCTAATGATGAGCATGAGCTAATAAACTATTGTTCATTCAGTGCCATTTATTTAACCAATTTTTTAGCCCATCCTTCCAAAGGAGCTCAGAACGGGTTACAAATCAGGCAGAACTTACAGGAATGGGGAAGGACAGGGATAGCTACAAAACTTTCGTGGATGGGATGGGGAAATTGAGTTCCTGCGGGGATGGGAACAAATTTGTCCCCATGTCATTCTCTATCCCAGCGAACTCACAATCTATCTAATGTACTTGGGGCAGTGGAGGATTCAGTGTCTTGCCCAGTGTCACAGGGTGCCGAGGCTGTAGCTCTAACCACTACATCACACGCTCCTCCATAGGTATATGATGGGCTGTGTGGCGTTTAGCATGTGCTAATCATTAGCACATGCTAACTCCATTAGCACACCTTAGTAAAAAGACCGTAAAGTAAACTTCATGTCTAAAAACAACAAACTACTTTGCCCTAAAATGACGCAAAAGGAAAAAAAGTGTGTCTGATTTTATTTTTTTCATTTATCCATTTTTCCAGACTAAGGTTCAATCAAAGCAGTGAGCAATAAAAGTCAATAAAACAAATGCAAAACATAAAACACACATTAAAATACACAAACATAATAAAACATCGTAAGAACTATCTAGAACAGGGGTGTCCAACCTGCGGCCCAAGGGCCGCATGTGGCCCTGTGAAGTATTTTGTACGGCCCCAATCAAGGGGGATGCGGTGTTTTCCTCTGCTGCCCCCGGGTGTTTACCATCTTGCCAGCTCCCTCCTCTCTCTTGCTGCAGCGTTTGCGCGTTTGTGTGGCCCCAGAAACATTTTTTTCGGCCAATGCTGCCCAGGGAAGCCAAAAGGTTAGACACCCCAGACCTAGAACTTATACGCATACTGTCATCCATTGGTATTGAACACAAAAATGTCTTAGGAGAAAAGCCTATATGAGTCTAAAGTTTTTCTTGATGTAATTCCAGAGAGAGTGAATTTCACAGTTGAAGAACAATGACAGATAAAGCTTTCACCCAATAATGCACTTCCAGTTGAGTTGACAGCTGTGATTAGACCAAAACTACCTTTCTGTGTGTATGACCTTACCCCATGTTTTACTAAGGTGCGCTATGCGTTTTAGAGTGCGCTAAATATATGCACATTAACCGCTAATGCGTCCATAGACTAGCGTTTCACAACTGGTTAGTGTACCCCATTGTAAAAGAAGCCCTTAGTCTGCCTGCTATATCATATTCTGAATTCTGACCCCCTCTTTTACAAAGGCGTGCCAAGCGTTTTAGCGCCCACTAACTAATCGATTTAACGTGTGCTAAACGCTAATGTGTCCATAGGATATAAAGGACGCGTTAGTGTTTAGCACGCACTAAATGGATTAGCGTGTTCTAAATCAATTAGCATGCGCTAAATCGGCTACCATACCTTAGCAAAAGGAACCATGAGTTTAAATATGTTTACTAGCACTAGCAACTAAACTTAATATGCACTATTACTGGCAACCAATGCAACTTTGCCAATAGAGGATCTGAAGTTGCTGACCATATATAGTACTTCCTATTGCAGGGGTAGGGAACTCCAGTCCTCGAGAGCCGTATTCCAGTCGGGTTTTCAGGATTTCCCCAATGAATATGCATTGAAAGCAGTGCATGCAAATAGATCTCATGCATATTCATTGGGGAAATCCTGAAAACCTGACTGGAATACGGCTCTCGAGGACCGGAGTTCCCTACCCCTGTCCTATTGCTTTGAAAACATATTGGCAGCCCAGCATAGAGGGCCATTCCACACAAAGGTATGTAGTACCACCCAGAGAGACACATAATCTAAGAACAGCTTTAACTGCTTCACCAGACACAACTTATATTAGAGGTCGCTGAAAAGTTCTCAGCCCAACCACGAGAATGATGTGGAGCCACGAAACTTACAAGTTATTCCTCACTTTTCTTGACACTTCATTTCAATGAAATGAAACGAAAAAGTGTCAAGAAAAGTGTGGAATAACTTGTACATTTCATGGCTCCACATCATTCTCTTGGTTGAGCCCTCACACAATATGGCCCTGATTCTGTATAGTGCAACCAAAGTTGGACACGCAATTATGCACAATACTGATTTGCACATGCAAATAATTGTTTAACAAGCTAATTGGCATCAATAATTGGCAATTAACAAGGAATAACTGGCACTAATTGGCACTCCGAATTTGGGTTCACAACTTCCTAAATGTATTTTATAAAGTGGTTCATGTAAATTCTAGGGCATGAATCTCAAAAAGCTAGGCTAGGGGAGGCAGGTTGTGGACATTCCTAAAAGATAGACACACCATTATGGAATACACCTGAGCCATGCACAACTTAGGCACCGATATTTAGGCCTGGTTTTCATTGGCTTAAATGGGTGTGCCTAAATGTTAGTCACATGTATAGGTGCTAAGAATGATTTTATAAATGAGCAGAACTTCAGAGGCGTTCTATAGAATCACGCTGAGTCAACCTTTTAGGCACCAATTGTTTAGAACTCATATATAGAATATGGCCCTATGTTAACACCATAATAACAATATATATTTTTGCTCCATTCACTTAGAGAAGTGCATCTAATGTCAATCAATCATATGCGGTGTTATATAATCACTTTACTCTTCAGGAAAAGGCCTCAGAATTGGAGCCTACGCACAGTCATGAAAAATGGTAAATAGTGAAGGAATTCAGTGATAGAAGAGAAAGAAAGTACATAAATAAGAAAGAAAATTTATAACGAGTAAACTGAATTCCGGATCAGTAAATCAGTTAAAAATAGTTTAAAAAATGATAAAAGAAGTGTACAAGTGATCAGGTTTTTGGCCAATGACTGGAGCAAGGAGCATTAAAACTGCGCTGACCACCTCAGTCTATGACATCACGACTGTGCGTAGGCTCCAATTCTGAGGCCTTTTTCTAAAGAGTAAAGAGTATATAACACTGCATATGATTGATAGACATTAGATGCACTTCTCTAAGTAAGTCAGTGGAGTAAAATATATATTGTTATTTTGATTATCTACACCACTTGGTGTTAGTTAATTTAAGTTGTATCCTGTTAACACCCCCAAGATCTGAGGTTCCCAGGTGGCATATGAGTCTAACAATCTTTAACAATCCTCCATTGACAAAAAAATAACCATAGTTTTCATGGCTATTGACTGCCAGTCCAACCTGTCCAAACAGATAATTTATTTTCTGCACATTGAATACCAACCAGCCCATTAATTCTGACTGAGAAAAGATTAACTGCCACAGCCTTAGCAAGACTTTGTTGCCTAAGTGGAACAATACCTGAATGTCTTCAGTATAAATATTCATTCAACAGATGAAATCCTCCTACTAATAAATCAAAAACAAAATTTTGATATATAAAGGAACTTAGTGGCTACTCTCAGAGGATCCAGATTTATCCAAACTGAGTTTTTAGCATGCCATACGTGTTATTAGTCCATAATCAACATCTTCTATATTCAATTTTATTGTTATAAAGTCATGGCAGAATAAAAATCGCTAATGTTATGTAATGTAATACTCATCTTTAGATTCTTCAACCGTTGTTTAGTTAAAGAGGTACTGGGGACTACCGACATGATACCACATATCACCAGAAAATGGCTGTTTCAAGGTATGCCCCCTTAAATTTACATGCTAGTCATCTCAGCATCTTTACTCTCCCAATGGCTGCAGAGCAATAAGAATAGAGCAAAAAAAACAAAACAATGGAGAATAAAGACACTGAGGTGACTAGCATGTAAATTTAAGGAGGCATACCTTGAAATAGCTATTTTCTGGCAAAAAAAAGTGGTATCATGTCAGCACAGCAGTCACCAGTACCTGATTGTACTCATCTTTAGATTCTTCAACTGTTGTTTAGTTAAATTCATGAAATTGTCAAGGATCCAATTTTATCAAACTGAGTTTTAAGTACGCCAAACTCATCATTAATCCATAATCAACATTTTTTATATTCAATTTTATCATTAAAATAATTGCACTGATCTTTAGATTCGTCAACCGTTGTTTAGTTAAATTCATGAAATTGTTAATTTTTTTAATGATAAAATTGAATATAAAAAATGTTGATTATAAACTAATGATGAGCTTGGGGTACTAAAAACTCAGTTTGATAAATCTGGATCCTCTGAGGGTAGCCACTAAACTCCTTTATATATAAAAAAAATTATTTTTATTAGTAGGAGGATTTCATCTGTTGAATAAGTGTTTCCATCCACCCCTTATTATATATTTCATTTAAAAAGTGTGCTTTAGACTAGTGTTTCTGTATAAATATAACATTTACATAGGCATTCATTTGCAACAATATGGAAAAAGTTAATGGCATAACTGCTGTTGTTGCATGTCTCTTTATAAATGAAAATGAGCAGAAACAAACATGAAAATTCATAGTTTATTGATTGCTGATAAATAATAGTGTGCACTGTGCACTCTTTTGAGAGACAGTGCACTAGTTACAAAGAGGGTGCCCATTGTACATGTGTGTATGGTGTGCACTTTTCAGAAAGAGTGCACCCTCTTTGCACAATTGTGCTCCTGTGGCAAAAATAAAAATAAAAAATCAATTCTGGAAACAAACATTTTCTGGCTGCCTAAATAAAACTAACAAATCCCAAAGACCTAATCAGTTGGCCCAGGGACTGCTAAAAATTATTGAATAACAGCAGGGAATGAGCAGATCTCTAAGAAACCCAACATCCTGGCAAATAAACTGCAGGGATTCCGTGCTATTATAGCACTCTCATGTTCTACAGAGGACAGAATGACAATGCGCCTTGTTAAGTTAGATTGTAAGCTCTTCCGAGCAGGGACTGCCTATAAATGTCAGAATGTACAGTGCTGCATATGCCTTTCAGTAGCAGTAGTAGTAGTAGTAATTGACTTTATATCCAATATTAAAAGAAGTCATTCTTATCACACAGGGTTAAGGATTGATATTGTGTCAATTTACCATAGTATATATTGACTGAGTAGGCAATCTCTGACATCTCTCTCCAGTTTTTATACACAAATTATTGCCATTGTGTGTAGATTAAGTATTATTATCGTGTTGGATGCTCTGCTGCCATTTATTACAGTGTGCCTTTGGTCTACTTAATATTAAGTAAAACACCGCAGATAAAAATTTTGAAGCTTTAAAGAGATGATTGAGGACAATCAGAATAAGGTGACAGAGATGCCATGATTTTTAGAAGTTAGGTGTAAATACATGAATGTAAATAGTTGTAAAACTACCTATTTATACCACATTCTCATAAGCTTGCATAGCCAGCTTTCTTTTGCTCTAGAATTTTTATTTCCTTTAACATTTCTTGCAGCTAATATGTTTTAAAGGTTGTAGCATAGTGAATGATGGATGATAAAGGCCAACATGGTCCATCAACAGTAGTCTGCCCAATAGAGTTGTACCTGTTGCTCTGTGCAGGTAACACCTAGATGTGCAGATGTCTGGATTTACCCGGTGTTCTGCCATGTATTTATCTAGCAAGGGTATGTAGAAGTCACCTCCAACAAAGCTTCAGAGTAATATGATTCTTTATTACATAAACATCAGATAATATACAAATAATGCAGTTAGACATTAGATATTATACAAGATATCAGCAGAGAATATCTATATACACCAAATAGAATACTTAACCATGTCTGGCACGCCCCCTTCCAATACTGATCGGGAATCTGATCGATCAAGGGAAAGGACCCAATCCACGGCACTCCCAAGGCTGCAGCAAGATTCAAAGTCCAGTTTGTGACTCTCAGTCTTATATAGCACAGAAAGTGCTAAATCTCTTACACACACAGACACTGCTGTTTCTGCAGTAACAACAGGTGTCTCCCTTATCTCCTAACTTTCACAGAAGGAATGTTAACCGCTGCTCGAATCATCCCTCTTCCTCGGCAAGACATGAAACAGTATAAGATATATGACACAAGCTGATAACAACTTGCTCTCACAAAAAGGCTGCCTAATTGTCTGGCACAGGTGTAAGGCAAGGATTGGAGCTAAAAAGCAAGCAGACATAAAAAGTCACACCTATTAGCCAAAGTAGCCACATATAACTGCCAAAGGCTGCCCTGGCCAGCCATGGCATAACACCCAGACATGTCCTATTTTTAAAGGACATGTCCGGGCATCCATACGGCACTTGTCTGGGTTTTGAAAAGCTTCCACCTTGGGACCACGTCAAGAGGGCATCTGCACATGCACGAATGCAATGTGATGATGTCACATACATGTGCTCATGTGTGTGTTGTCGTCGACGTCCCAAGGATGAGAACAGGTTGAGGGGTCAGGGCTGGAGGGACGAGACTGGGGTGGAATGGGGCGTGACTTGCATGTAATGGGGCGGGGCTGGGAAGAACTGGGAGTACCTGGGGCGGGGCTATGGGTCCGGATTTTATGGGAGAAAAACCTGGTTACCCTAGTTTCACCCCTTCCAAAAGATTATACAGAAGTGCAACCTACAAGGAGTGACAAGTACAGCTCTAGCCACCTTTCTGGGCAGACTAGACAGACCATGCTGTCTTTATCTGCCATCATTTGCTATGTTACTCTTGTTAATATCTTTAAAATATCTTAACTAGAAGAAATGTTAAGGAAATAAAAATCCTAAAACAATGGTAAGCTGAGTGTGCAGGATTAAGAAAATTTAGTATAAATAGCTATCTTTACCTTTAGAGATTAAACCAGAGTAGAGCAAGTAGTTTGAAAAATCCTTTCTTCTGGGTTACATATGAAATGCATGGAGGAAACACAAGGAGCCATATTCTATAAACGGAGCCATAGGTTAGGCAGCAGTAGGAGTGCTATTGCTGCTAATTTAATTGGCTTTAATCAGCGTGGTAATTGACCGTGTCATTTAAAACCAATTAGAAATGCGTCAAAAAAAGTAGCCACCAGGAGGCACTGGAATCGCATCTACAGCAGGATGCCTAACAGCGCCTTAAGCTTAAGTGGAAATGGCTAAGGGCAGAGTGGGGATATAGGCGCAATTCATTAAATAACTTAGACATCTGTAATGTAGGCAATTAAAACCTTGGCCTACGTTGCAGATGCCTAAGGGCCTTTTTGAGAAAGCCGCGCGGCAGCAGCCCCGAAGCCCTTTAAATCTCTATGGGCTTCGGGGCCGTTACCGCAGCGGCCCGCGCTAAACGGCTTCGTAAAAGAGGCCCTGTCTTCTGGTAGGCGATGTTAGCCGCGATCCTTTAAACGGCGCCTAAGCGCGATTGACATGCGGCCGGCACTGTTTTTGCAGGCAGCTGCCGATTTAGGCAACGTTTACAGAATCTGACCCAAGGTATGTGTGGCTTTCTCTGCAGAGATTTAAAATGATTTTTATTACTGTTCATCTCACTATCTATAACAGTAAACATCTTTTTCTCTGTATATTCTAGTAGATGTCCCCAAATGTAAACCAGTTGTTACAAGTACTGTTAAAATTAATTGCCAAGGCAATCCAGATTTGAAAAAAAAAAGTTTATAATTGCTTTGTGAAAATTCCACTACAATCTTTAGGATGTTCTGTGATGTATATTTCTCATATTGCCTTGTTTAAACACTTCTTATTAAAGCTGTATTAAAAGATGAAAATGGTGAATATTTTTTTGTGAATACAAGAACCCCGTCTGCTTTATTCGTGCTTAATCTGGTTTCCATACATGTAGTGTTGACACATTACTGTTACCAATTAATGCACCCTTTTCATACATCCCAGAGAATCTCTATTTCTGGCATGGAGTTTAAATATTGACCTGGAAGCTATTATTCTCTTTCATTCCATTTAAAAAAAAAAAATATCATAGGATCTGATTTGTAACACACAAATTATCTTGGGATGAAAGCATAAATTTATTTGCATTTATAGCCTGTCCTACCAGAAGAGCTCAGAGAACGGGTTACAAGTTTGCACACATAATAAAACATAGCAGGGTTTACAAAATAAAGTAGAACAAGGTATAGTAAGGTAGAGCATGACGGTACATTTTAGGTCATGACATGATCGGACAATACATAGGGGAGCATGAGAGGGGACGATGTGGCTCACTAGTAGAGCTGCTGCCTCTGCACCCAGAGGTTGTGAGATGAAATCCCTGTGCTGCTCCTTGTGACCCTGGGCAAGTCACTCAATCCTCCAGTGCCCACCACTTTGAATTCCAAAGCCACAAAAAGGTAGTATACTGGTCGACAAGTCGATGTAGCTGTCCGCGCAATGCGTGGCGGAGGCGAAAAGGGCAAACAGAATGCTTGGAATGATTAAGAAGGGGGTCACGAACAGATCAGAGAAGGTTATCATGCCACTGTACCAGGCCATAGTACGCCCTCACGTGGAATACTACGTCCAGCACTGGCTGCCGTACTTGAAGAAGGACACAGTACTACTCAAAAGGGTCCAGAGAAGAGCAACTAAAATGGTTAAGGGGCTGGAGGAATTGTCGTATAATGAGAGATTAGAGAAACTGGGCCTCTTCTCCCTTGAAAAGAGGATACTGAGAGGGGACATAATTGAAACCTTCAAGATAATGAAGGGAATAGACTTAGTAGATAAAGACAGATTGTTCACCCTCTCCAAGGTAGAGAGAACGAGAGGACACTTTCTAAAGTTAAAAGGGGATAGATTACGTACAAACGTAAGGAAGTTCTTTTTCACCCAGAGAGTGGTGGAACACTGGAACACTCTTCCGGAGGCTGTCTTAGGGGAAAACACCCTCCAGGGATTCAAGACAAAGTTAGACGAGTTCCTGCGGAACTGGAACGTATGCAGGTAAGAAACATAGAAAGTGACGGCAGATAAGGGCCGCGGCCCATCTAGTCTGCCCACCCCAATGACCCTCCCCTATCTAACTCAGCGTAGAGATCCCACGTGACGATCCCATTTCTTCTTAAAATCAGGCACGCTGCTTGCTTCGATCACCTGAAGTTGAAGTTTATTCCAGCGATCAACTACTCTTTCGGTGAAAAAGTATTTCCTGGTGTCACCGTGCAATTTACCACCCCTGATTCTCCATGGATGTCCTCTTGTCGCCATCGGACCTTTGAAAAAGAAGATATCCTCTTCCACCTCGATACGGCCCGTGAGGTATTTGAACGTCTCGATCATGTCTCCCCTCTCTCTGCGTTCCTCGAGTGAGTATAGGCGTAATTTATCTAGCCGTTCCTCGTACGAGAGATCCTTGAGTCCCGAGACCATCCGGGTGGCCATCCGCTGGACTGACTCAAGTCTCAGTACATCCTTGCGGTAATGAGGCCTCCAGAATTGTACGCAGTACTCCAGATGGGGCCTCACCATGGATCTATACAACGGCATGATGACTTCAGGCTTACGGCTGATGATCTGCCTAGCCTTAGATGAAGCCCGCTCCACTTGATTGGCAGTCTTCATGTCTTCACTGATGATTACCCCTAAATCCCGTTCCGCAACAGTCCTTGCTAGGATCTCGCCATTTAGGGTGTAAGTCTTGCATGGATTTTGATTGCCAAGGTGCATGACTTTGCATTTTTTGGCGTTGAAATTCAGTTGCCAGGTCCTAGACCATTGCTCCAATAGGAGTAGGTCGTGTATCATATTGTCCGTTGTGCTCTTACCTATTATATTACATAGTTTGGCGTCATCGGCGAATAACGTTATTTTACCCCGAAGCCCCTCAGCCAAGTCCCTTATAAAGATATTGAAAAGGATCGGGCCCAAGACCGAGCCCTGCGGTACTCCGCTGATCACTGCAGTCGTTACGGAAGGGGTGCCGTTCACCACCACCCTCTGAAGTCTACCACCAAGCCAGTCTCCAACCCATTTTGTCTCGGTCTGGTCTGGTCTCAGTTAGGGCGCTGGTCATTGACCTAGGGTCCACCACAGGAGCAGACTGCTGGGCACGATGGATCACTGGTCTGACCCAGCAACGGCAATTCTTATGTGGTGGACACCTGGAATGTGCTTCCAGAGGGCGTGATGGTACAGAGTAGGTTATTAGGGTTCAAGAAGGGATTGGACAATTTTCTGAAGGAAAAGGGGATAGAAGGGTATAGATAGAGAACTACTACACAGGTCGTGGACTTGTTGGGCTGCCGCGCGAATGGACTGCTGGACACAATGGAGCTCTGGTCTGACCCAGCAGAGGCACTTCTTATGTTCTTTTAGTATCCAAAAAGCATGGCAATACTTAATAGGAAATGAGAGTGTAGGAAGAAGATTTAGAAAAATTGGTCACCAGCCATGATCTCTGCTCCATCATGACATATACTGTATACTTGAAAAGTGGTTGTGGGAGGGGTTTTTTTTCCCTACCTACTGTTTTGAACAACTGAGAAAGGTGTGAGGTAAATACAAATCAATTTTCTAGACACACATGTCCTTACTCCAACCACTTTAAATCCTAATTTAACTGACACCAATTATTGATTGTTATCACTAATTTAGACAAATAGTTTGCAAAATTAAGTGCCTAACTTTAGGCAACCTACATAGAATCCCACCATAGGCCTAGATTCACTAACCTTCCCGATCCTCAGCAATCCGTGGCAGGCTGACTGATCCACAACGCGTCCTCATGCAAATGGGGGCGATCGGAGGCACGCCCTCCACCGACCATACGGATCACTGGAGAGCAATCCTGATGCATGCGCAGATCATCTTCTTTGCCTGTAGATGGCCTGTGCATGCTCTTCACGCTGGAAACTTTTTTTTTTTTTTTACTCTTAATAGTTCACCCTCTGCTTAAAAGAACTCGGCGTGCCTTTCCAAGTACAATTGGTCGAAAATCATTTTACAACTTTCAAAAGAAGGGATCATCAAAAGGCAGACATCCATTTGCTTTATTGTCAAAGAAAAATTACTGTTATAGGACCGTACATCAACTACACTCGCAAGCCCGTGGTTTTAACCCGCAGGCTTAAAGTGGGGCTACATTGTGGCGTGTTCTGGAACAGAACAGAACACATCGCAGTGCAACCCCACTTTAAATCTGTGGGTTAAAACCATGGGCTCGCACTGCAGGGCGGCAGACAGCAGGAGAGTCGGGGCCCGGAGACCATGGTGAGTGGCAGTGGCTCCAAAAGCCAAGTTCAAGTACAATTTCTCTGGTCAGGAAAATCAGTTTGGGCTCGGGCTCTTTTGAGGACATTTCCATAACCAACGGTGAGGAGGTGGCAGTGAAGCTGGAGGCCAGGCACCCGCAGCTTCAAAGCAAACGCTTATAAGATTCTGAAGGGAAGGGTGGCAGAGAGCAGGCGAGTTGGGGCGGCTTCTTGGGCAGGACAGTCAGCAGGGCCATGAGCGACTGGTCCATAGCAGTCGCTTCTTTATTGATCGGCCAGCCAAGTCGGTGTTCCTGAAAATGTTTAGTGAATCGCTGCCTTCCTACATTTGCATGCCATTTCCCCTCATTTGCATGCGCGAATCAGATCGAATCGGAGGTTGATCGGCACCAAGGTTAGTGAATCAGGTCGGAGGAAAATCGGGTCAGTATATGATCGCATACACGATCAGTGGACTTGGTGAATCTAGCCCATAGTGCCTTAAAGTGCAATTGCAAAAGGGGCATGCACATGGGCAAGTCCAGGGCATGTCTTGTAGTTGCATGCATAGATTAAAGAATAGTATCACTTACATGCACAATTCCCAACAATTAAGCCCAAGCATTCACATTAATCTTTGATAAGGCATAAGTGCTGGCACCTAAAGTTAGGCGTGTGATTGCCGACTTACTCTAGCATTCAGTAATGGCAATTACACACTGTGAAAGACTAAGGTGTTTTATCTCACTAAGGCTGCAGTTGTCCCGCTGGGCATTAGGGGGCAATAGACATGTGTAGGCAGAACTACCTGTGCTAGAATGCACTGAGCTTTAAGTTTACACTGAGCTCAGTGCTGAGACTCTTTAAGGAAATAATTCAACCATGCTGAGTTGGAGGGGTGGGACTCAAGCAGGGAGAAGGATATACTTCAGTAATTCAGAGAGAGGTCCCATGGGAAGAGGGTTCCTCAATAGAGAGAAGCCCCAGAGAGAAAGAGACTTTCTGTTTCCCTAGCCATGGGCTGAAGCAAAGCCCTGGGAAGTAGACTGAAGCAGAGCGAGTGATGTTTGCATGGCTGAGGTAAGCCACTGATATATTGAAGTGTGGACTCTTATTCTAGCTCTGGCTATAGCTAGACCCTGTGCTGGGCGGTCTATATTAAACTTGCATGTGAGGTAAATGTGAATCTGTGAGATAACAGGAAACTGAAAAATAAAACATTTCTTTTGTTCAATTGTAAAGGGTGTCTTGGCTGTGTGTATAGATCTCTCTTTGCAATCTGACCTAGCTTGTCACTCACAGATAATTACCATTATGGAAACTGATGTTTAGGATTAAATTCAGTAAATGGAGCACAAATTTGAACTCTGATAAAATGTGCTCTGAGTTTGAGGGCTATATATAGAATAGTGTGTAACTCCGGGATCCACACCCAACTTTAAGGCACAAGAATTTACAACAACTGAATCTTGGTGTAAATATCCATGCCTAAATTAGGCGTAGATCCCCTGAATTCTATAATAGTGCACACTTTAATGAACATCACTTACCTGCCCATGAACCTACTATGGCTACACCCTCTTCAGTTGTACGCTAAAGTATTTATGTTCATAACTTTATAGAATAGCACTTAGCAAAATGCATACGTAAATCCAAATAATTATTACTGTCCAATTATTTGTGCTAATAGACTCATTATGCAAATTGTGCATGCAAAAATGAGTACATGCCTAAATTTGCATACCAAATTTTTAGTTCTACTTATAGAACTCTCATGCATGTGGCCAAATATTTGGTGCCTAATTTTAGGTGACCGTTCTTGAATTTACCCCTCTATGTATTGTCTCTTCCTAGGTGATATAATATACAAAGCATTATGTTCTATGTGATACACTGAAAGGTTTGATTGAAAAAAATTTATAATCCACACTATCCCAAAGTTCTAGGCAGTTTACATAAGAAAACATGGACTCCTTGTCAGGTACACTAATGGTTCTGTTTAACTGCTCTTTAAACGTGGGAGTGGTTTTGGAGGGCTAGAAAAGGGTAAAAGTTATTATTCTTTGTAAATGGGGAACTAGGAAGCTAAAAAGTACAAGCCATTTAACTCCAACCTTAGTGGTAGTTAAATTAGTGGAAACCTTACAAAAAGAAAAAAAATAGCAAGGTATCTCAAATCCAGTGGGTCACAGGATTTGAGATAACATGGGGCTAGATTCACTAACCCCCCAATTACATGTCCGATCAGTTCCTGGTTGCATGCAGGCCGATGAATTCACAAAAAGCCTGCATGCAAATGGGGATGATCGTTGATACGCCCCCCCACCCACGGCACGGATCGCTAGAGAGCGATCCTTGAGCATGTGCAGACCCTGACAGTAATGACAGGAGAAGCAGCCTGTCAGGGTTTCTGCCGGCTTTTTTTTTTTTTTTTTAAGTCGGGAAGATATTTATGTGTATTACACACTCAAAATAACTGTTCGATTTAAAAAAAAAAAACAAAAGCCCCCGCAAAGTGCTTCCTCCCTCTCCAAACCCCTATAAAATACTCCCCCCCCCAAAAAAAAAACGCAGCCCTGCTAAAGAACAAAAGGCAGGAGGGATTCCAACTCCCTCCTGCCATCTCAAACCCATCCTGGTCGGGCCGGGCCCACCCCCTCCCCATACTTTTAAAATCATTGGGAGCAGGAGGGGTGCTCAGTCCCTCCTGCTCCAGGCCTCCTCTGGCACCAACTGCGGCCTTAGGCAATGGCCTAGTGTATCATGTGATGCACTGATTGGATGCACTGATTGGCTGATGCACTGATGCACTGATGCACTGATGTGATGCACTGATTGGCTGAGGCGCCTCAGGCTCCTCCCTTGGGAGGGGGCTGGAGCGCTTCAGCCAATCAGGGACTTCCCCCTCCCAAGGGAGGAGCCTGAGGCGCCTCAACCAATCAGGGCCTTAGGCCCCTCCCTGTGCATCACATGATGCACCGGGCCATGGATTAAGGCCACAGTTAGTGTCAGAGGAGGCCTGGAGCATGAGAGACTGAGCACCCCTCCTGCTCCCAATGATTTTAAATGTACAGGGAGGGGGTAGGCCCGGCCAGCCGGCTGGCCTAGCTAAAGATATGGGGAGCGAGGTAGGCCAGGCCCGGCCAGGCCAGGTTTGCGATGGCAGGAGGGAGTTGGCATCCCTCCTGCCATATTCATTCATGCGCGGGATGGGTGGGTAGCGATGGCGGGCATCAGTGCAGGGGGGGATTTTTTTTTAGTTTAGGGAGAGGGGCAGTGTCGGGTTAAAACCACAGGCTTCCAAATGCGTTTTGCACAATATATAAAAAAGGAAAAATTATTCTGATAAAAGCATTGCGAGCCTGTGGTTTTAAAGGGCAGGAGAGTCGGCAAGGATAGAAGAGACTGGTCTTCAGCAGTCGCTTCTTTTCTGATCGGCAAGCCCAATCAGTGTTGGGGAAATTGTTTAGTGAATCACTGCCTTCCAAAATTGGCATGCCATTTCCCTCATTTGCATGCGCGGATCGGATCGGCTGCTGAGGGGGAACTGTCATCGGGGACGCAACAGAGGAAATTAGGCCAGTAGAAGACCCGAAGCAGCGTATTTACTGTGCCTGGGACGCTGCTGGAGCTGCGAGGTTTGTCAGCCGTATAGCAGTGGGAGGGTCGGCTGGGATGGTCAACGGTGGTTTCTGGTGTGTCGGTTAGGGTCGGCGGCAGGGGGGAGGAGGGGGGGAGTCACGGCATGTTACCTGGCCAGTCCTTAGACGTGCGCATGCGCACTCTTACCGCCACAGCCCGACAGATCAGGACTCAGGGAACACGGGATAAGAGTGCGCATGCGCGCTTAGCATTTTATTATTATAGATACCGCTGTACCACAAACAGTTCAAAGCGGTTTACAGAGGAAGAGACTGTATACAAACAGCAATATAACAGAAAGCTTTTTGAGTTTACATTAGTGTGTTAAGATACATTAGTATGTTAAGATTGGTCAAATTTATCTGGAAGTGGTCTAAAAGTACATCAAGGCAGGAGTGGGGTCAGAGAAATTTATCAAAGAGATAAATTTTGATTGACTTCCTGAAAGTTTGATAAGAAAGTGCATTTGAGACAAAGTTGGTTAGACAGTTGTTCCATTTGCCTGCTTGGAATGATAATGTTCTTTCAAGGAATCTCTTGTGAGAACATTATCATTCCAAGCAGGCAAATGGAACAGCCCTTCAAGGATGGAAGAGCGAACAAGTAGGTTCCTGGAAATTCAAAATGATGAAACAGATAGATTGGGGATAATCCTGTTATGGTTTTGAGGCAAAGGCAAGCAAACTTAAAGATGACCCTTGCTTCCACAGGCAGCCAGTGTGTTTTTTTGTAATACAGGCTTACATGGTCCAATTTCTTAAGGCAGGGTTGTCCAATGTCGGTCCTTGAGGGCCGCAATCCAGTTGGGTTTTTAGGATTTCCCCAATGAATATGCATGAGATCTATTAGCATATATAGAGATCTCATGCATATTTATTGGGGAAATCCTGAAAACCCGACTGGATTGCGGCCCTCGAGGACCGACATTGGACACCCCTGTCTTAAGGTCATAAATGAGACAAACTGCAGCGTTTTGAATGATTTTCAGTCGTTTGGTTTTCTTGAAAGATCCCAAGTATATAATATATCAAATACTGAGACAAAACTCTTTAGAGTCCCTCCTCAGGAACTTTTGTACACTAAAAAGAGCATTTTGTATAAAATGCAAAAGCGAATAGGCAGCCAATGTTCTGCATATAAAAGGGGAGTGACCCAATCATATCTCTTCCGTCCCAATAGTTATGTTACAGCAACATTCTGAACCAACTGTAGACGACTGAATTCTCTTTTACAAATACCCTGAAACAGTTACAATAATCTACATACTTAAGCACCAATGCATGTAAAATAATTCTAAGGGTTCCTCTATCTAACAAGTACAGAACTGAGTGAATCTGATGCAGTTTGTAAAAACATTCTGAACCACTGTAGTAACATGGACCTGGAAGGTCAACCTACAGTAGAATCTAACTGGACCCCAAGATCTGAAGTTCAGTACTAATTTGAAGTTGTGTCCCACACAGAGTTAAAAATACCAGGTTAGTAGATTGTTTATTTCTACAAAAGAACAACGCCTTCATTTTGGACATGTTAAGTTGAATTCCATTGTTCTGTAACCATTGGACAATTTTCAAAAAGTATGAATTTAAACAAGACAGCGTCTCAGTGTCATTACTATCAAAAGTGGCCAATATCTGAATGTTGCCTGTATAGATATATGGATTAAGTGCCAGTGACTGGATTAAACTCACCAATAGCACCATGAAAATATTAAATAGAGGACAAGCAAACACCATGAGTGACAACATGTGGGTGGCAACCAAGAAGTTCTTCTGCTGAGAGTTGGTCAATGCCAGAATACTATTTTTTATATTTAAATGTAAAGTGGAGACAGTAAGATATGATGTATATTACCACTGCCATTATAGAGATTTTTCTGACTGTTGAAACTAGCACTTTCTTTCAGATATTGTGATCCCTGAACTATGTAGGTGTTTATGCCAAAAATAAGATGTGTTAAGTCCTTGCGTTTGATTTGTTATCATCTGGTGGATATTATAATTGTATTGGCCTTTGGCCTGTCAGTTTGCTCAGTACCATTGATGAACTTTTGCTTTTATTATATTTTGATTTATTAAAGACTTTTTGGATTGTGCCCCCTAATGCCTCATTTTTGGAAACCTTTTGGTCCAAAGATTTTTGAGGCTTTCTGAAATCATCATTTACATGTGTATGCAATCTATACATGTAATTTCTGCCATTTTCACATTCAGATGCTTCAAAAATAACTTCTATATTGTGCAATAATAACAGTCCTAAAAATTTTGTAACATAATTATGTACCCAGAAAAATTTTGTGATTTTTTTAAAACTGTGAATCTTCTTAAGAAATTGGAAAAATTTTAAATCATATATTCACATACAAAGATATACGAGGACACCACAATGGAACACACTTAGGCCCAGATTCTTGAATAGGCGCCGATTTTCTAGGCATTGGTAGGCACCCATACCTCTGATAAAAATGCCATCCAATTGGCATTTATAACCAAGATTTGAGGTGCATACTGAATGCCATAGTAGGCGTGGCCAAAGCCAGATGTAGCTTTAGGCAGCCTAAAGTACCTACGTAGGTGTGATTTTTACAAAGATAGGCACCAGAAATGTAGGCCCAGAAAACCCTGGCCTACATTTCTGGCACCTATCTTTCATGTCGCCATGATTCTGAAACTAGTGCCATTCCGTGATTGATATGCGATCGACAGTCGTTTTTAAGGCGGCTGTCAATATTGGCACTGGTTTGAGAATCTGGGCCTTAGTGCCAATTCTGTAATGGCAACGAGGCATGCCTAAACCATTATAGAATACTAATGCAATGCCACTATGTAGGTGCAACCCTTTATGGCACTGAGGCAGCCTAAACTATTATAGAATACTAATGCAAAGCCACTATGTAGGTGCATCCCCTTATGGCAGCTCAATGGCTAGTGTAAGTTGGTGCACCTAAGTGCACCATAAAATGCACGCAACATATAATAGTTTATAAGTTGCATGCATCACTTGGTGATACCAGTAGCATAGCCAGACCTCAGTTTTGAGGTGGGACTAGACATAGACTGGGTGAGTATGGCTCAAGTATTTCTCCTCTTCCCACTGTACTCCCTCCCCCAAAGCAGTAAAAATGAAATACCTTGGCTACCGGAGATCCCCAAGTCTTCTCCAGAGTCCCCTCAGCTGTCCTGTCACCAGCACCACTGGGCATGCTCAGTTCAATTAGCAAAGCCTCTCCCCACCCTCAAGAACTGAGCACATGCAAGAGCACTGGTTGAACTGAGCATATGCGGGATGGAAGGTTCTGGTGTTGGCAGATTCCAATTTCCTCTGGGTTGAGACAGCTTGGGATGGGGTGGGGGCTCTGGCAAGGACTCTACACCTGGCAGGGTTTGGGGATCCCTGACAATGTGTGTCACTGCATGGTGGGCCTCAACAGAAACTGGGTGGGCCCCTCTTCCCATGTGGCTATACTGGATGACACACCTGTAGCCCATCCATACTCTACACACATGTATGTCCCATCACAGTAAAATGCTAAGTGACTTTGGCATGTACTTTGCAAGGTGCTGTTCTATAATTACACATGTAAGTGTTAGCATTCTGTGAACTACATGTGTACTTGATGACATGTTATAGAATGAGGGGGGTGGAATCATAAAATAGGTCATATATAATAGAAGGTAATACTTCCCAGATGCAGAAAATGAAGAAACCTTTTCTTCCTAGCTATAGAGAAAACAGAAAACCCAACCATATATTGGTTTGGCACTATTGTGAATGCATCTGAGGTCTGATAGGCAGTAAGAGCTTTGTTTTACCAATAAAATGGCTACTTCAGGACAAACATGCAAACAGATAAGCTGTTCCCTGAAAGCTGCAGCTTTTTTATTCTGGTACTGGGAGTGCATTTTCTGATCCTGTTTGACAGACTGGGATTTTAATGAATTCACCACTTAGAGTCAATGAAGCCATTTGGTTCGTGAAACACAGATTTTAGGTACAAAGTCTGTGCCGGGTTAAACTTTGCCTTGGAACTGCTTTTTTCTTGGATTAATTTCAGACTCATCCATTGCTAGTTCTGCTGGAAGCACTCAAGCCAATATTTAAACTCCATGGTTGGCATTTTATTTAAATTCCAGACAGGGTGTTTGAAGTTATACTCAGTCAGCACTGGCTTTTATCTGGATATTGGCATTAAATATCTGGGCATTAAAGGCAAAGGCATGATTATCTAGGAAATGGCAATACACAGTGCTATTGCTGAGCAAACCAGCAGAATAACTTAGGATTGCTCTTTTGTTGTCCTAGGTTATCTAGATACTGGTGCTGAATAACGCTCTTCTCCATGTAACCCCCAGCTCTGTCTTGATTGATTGTCAGCTCATTCAAGCAGGGACTGTATCCTTTGTTACTCTGTACTGCTAGGGTTACCAGATTTTCCAAATAGAAAATCCGGACCCATGGCCTCGCCTGCAGGCCGGCCCTGCCCCATTCCACCCCCAGCCCTGCCTCCCTCGAACTGCACGAGCAACGACTTGTGGCATTCGCACATACGCTAGTGTGATGCAATGACGTGTCACCGCGTTGCATCTGAACATGCGTGAATGCCATCCCGTCGCTCATTGCCAGAAGCTTTTCAAAACACGGACAGTTCCGGGTTTTGAAAAGCTGTCCAGATCCCCGGACATGTCCTCAAAAGGAGGACATGTCTGGGGAAATCCGGATATCTGGTAACCCTATGTACAACACTGCGTATGTCTGGTAGCACTCTAAAAATAATTAATAATAGTAGTAGTAGTAGCTCTGACCCTAGATTCTAGATAGTGCCAAGACAGTTGCAGAGATGCTCAGATGCATGATCTATCAATTGAAAATCTGGGTATGGCACTGATCGGTGGCACTTCTCTGGGTAGTAGCACCAGTGACTTGGATAAGTACTGCTGAATATTGGGCAGAATATTTTTCAAATGGAATAGACATGTTCTATTACTAATCATTTCTGTAATTCTGTAACATATACAGTGCTGTACATATTATGTGCAGGTACTTTTTCTGTCCCTAGTGGGCTCACAATCTAAGTTTCTTTGTACCTTGGGAAATGGAGGGTTGAGTGACTTGCCCAGGGTCACAAGGAGCTGCAGTGGGAATTGAACCAGCTCCTCAGGATCTAAGTCTGCTGCGCTAACTTGCTGGCTCCTCCCCCCAAATTACATCAGCTTGCATGGAGAAATGGCTGATTCCAAGTGTTTACTGAGAAAATCGCTGATTCCCAGCACTTTCTTCACCATGTTTTGCCTCTCCTTCAGGAACAGGCCAGATCTCCCACCATATTCACGATGGTTTTTAATAGAAAACAGCAAATCTATATATATAAAATCGGAGGTATGTATGTGTGTATGTATGTGTGTGTGTATGTGCCGCGATCACGCAAAAACGGCTTGACCGATTTGAACGAAACTTGATATGCAGATCCCTCACTACCTGGGGTGATATGTTCTGGGGGTCTCGCGGCCCACCTGCACACGTGGGCGGAGCTACAAACAGAAAATCGGATTTCACCCATTCATGTCAATGGAAAAAATGTAAAACGCTGCCATTCTCACAGTAATTCAAAAACGGCTTGACCGATTTGAACAAAAATTGGTATGCAGATCCCTCACTACCTGTGGTGATATGTTCTGGGGGTCTCGCGGCCCACCTGCACACGTGGGCGGAGCTACAAACAGAAAATCGGATTTCACCCATTCATGTCAATGGAAAAAATGTAAAACGCTGCCATTCTCACAGTAATTCAAAAATGGCTTGACCGATTTGAACGAAACTTGGTATGCAGATCCCTCACTACCTGGGGTGATATGTTCTGGGGGTCTCACGGCCCACAACTCTATTTTGCTTGCTCAAGGGTGGGTTCACCCGAGAATTTATATGTTCTTGCTCCAGGAGGTGAAACTAAAATTGTTGTTTATAATCACGTTTTGCGTTAGTTGTATTGTATTCATTTTGTCAAATATTTCACTTTATAATTTGAATATTGTACTTTTTATTAAGCTGTAAAAAAATACTTTCATTCACCACTATAAAGTATCTTTATTTGAATCCATTTACAGTGTTATTGCTATAATTAAATACCCGTGCAACGCCGGGGCATCAGCTAGTAACATATAAAAAAGTTATTTGCGATTTTTCTGTATTCGCGGGTCTGTTAATCCCCTATCACAGCGAATACGGAGGGAGAAGTATACATCTGTTGGAGTAGAGCTTCCTGGGCCCTTCCTAATAGTAAGTGTAAATTATTGAACACAGAAGCTGCAGGGGAGGGCTGAGAGTGCTGGGCCATTCAGGGGCCCAGCAGAAGAAAAAGGCAATGCTGAAGGGGGAGCTTGCTAATCAGGGAACAAGGCGGGGCCTGCCATAAGAGGGGGGCCAATGGAAAAGGAGACAGCAGACAGCTAACCACTCAGACCAGTGCAAAATTTGAACAAATTGAAGAAAGAAGGAGAGTCACTGCCAGTAACAAGCTTGCTCCAATCAGACACCAGGGAGGAGAAGATGAAGGCCCAGAGTGGAAGAGAGTGGAGCCATGCTGCAGGAGTGAGCATACAAGGCTGGTACAGTTTTTCAATCAACAAGTCACGGGACTCACAAACCAGAGGTTGATGTGTCAGAAGTCGATCTGTTAGCCTTGACTCAGGCTGAGTGATACACCTTGAGGAAATAGTACAGTACAGTTGTATCTGTGTAAAACTGTTTTTTGTCAAGCAATGTTTCATAATGTTAGTACAGTGCTCCCCCGCAAATTCGTAGTCCCGGTCATTAGCGGTATTTTCTGACCGCGAATGTCCAGGCAGGAGAGGGCAGCCGAAGCGCTGGCGAGTGAAGGAAATCACTTGCGATATGCTCCAACCGCCTCTTCCTGTACTAAAGTCGGGCCTCACCAATCAGGAGCTGCTTTGACACACAGCTCCTGATTGATGAGGCCCAACTTTAGTACAGGAAGAGGCAGTTGGAGCAAACCGCGAGTGATTTCCTTCACTCGCCAGCGCTCCGGCTACCCTCGCCTGTCTCCCCTGCTAAAAACCGTATTCGCGGTTTTTCATCCTGGAAAGGAACCCCCGCAAATTCACGATTCGATTCACCGATTCGAATCAGGTGAATTGATTCGAATCGATTCAATTTTTTAAAAAAAAAATGGCCTCCCAATTCGATGACCGACCCTTCCCCCGTGCCTCTTGCTGGCCGTCTGCTGCCGTTCCTGCTTAAGGGGAGAAGGTCAATCAGAAAGGCCAGTCAGTTCCCCCCAGCAACAGTGCCAGACACAGGGAAGATATTCACCGGAGGCATAGAAGAAAGCCTTGCAACAGTAAATGTGACGTTGGACATGATATACTTTCAGATTGACAAACTGAAAAGCGACAAATCCCCTGGACCGGATGGAATTCACCCGAGAGTATTAAAGGAACTTAAGGTCGAAATTGGTGAATTGCTACAATTCATAGCTAATATGTCAATTAGAACAGGGCAAATACCTGAACACTGGAGGATAGCAAATGTTATCCCAATTTTCAAAAAAGGATGATGATCGGTGATCCAGGAAACTATCGACCTGTGAGCCTCACTTCGGTTCCCGGAAAGATAATTGAAACACTGATTAAAGACAACATTGTACAACATTTGGAGGATCACAACCTAATAAGGGCTAGTCAACACGGCTTCAGGAAAGGGAAGTCATGTTTGACAAATTTACTACAATTCTTTGAGAAAGTGAACAAACAAGTGGATAGTGGAGATTCAGTGGACATAGTTTACTTGGACTTCCAGAAAGCGTTTGACAAGGTTCCACATGCAAGGCTTATGAAGAAACTACTAAGCCATGGAATAGGAGGAGAAGTGAACAGATGGATAGGCAAGTGGTTGGAGAACAGAATGCAGAGGGTTAGCATAAATGGGAAATTCTCGGACTGGGAGAGGGTGACTAGCAGAGTGCCCCAGGGCTCGGTTCTTGGGCCTATCTTGTTCAATATTTTTATAAACGATCTGGAAGAGGAAACAACTTGCAATATAATAAAGTTTGCAGATGATACAAAACTATGTCGGGCGGTTGACTCTCAAAGGGACTGCGAGGAACTCCAGAAGGATCTGAACAAGCTAGAAGCGTGGGCAACAAAGTGGCAGATGAATTTTAACATAAACAAATGCAAGGTGATGCATCTAGGAAAGAAAAACAAAGAACACGAGTATAGGATGTTGGGGGTGACATTAGCAAAATGCGAACAAGAAAGGGATTTGGGGGTACTGATTGACAGAACCCTAAAGCCTTCGGCACAATGCGCGGCAGCGGCGAAGAAAGCAAACAGGATGTTGGGCATGATTAAGAAGGGGATCACGAGTAGATCGGAAGATGTAATAATGCCACTTTATAGAGCAATGGTCAGACCGCAATTGGAATACTGTGTCCAACACTGGTCTCCATACCTCAAGAAAGATATAACTCTGCTGGAGAGGGTACAGAGGCGAGCCATGAAACTTGTCAAGGGATTGGAGAATTTGAGCTACAAAGAACGCCTTAGGAAACTGGGACTGTTTACCCTCGAGCAGAGAAGACTGAGAGGGGATTTAATAGAGACTTTTAAAATAATAAAACGGATTTGATAAAATAGACCAAGAAGCAGCATTACTAACATTTTTGGATGTGACACGGACAAGAGGTCATAGACTGAAACTGAGTGGCAGCAGGTTCAGGACGAATATCAGGAAGTTCTTTTTCACACAGCGCGTGGTGGGAATTTGGAATGCTCTCCCGGAGGATGTTGTGGCAGAGATTACTGTTCTGGGATTCAAGCGCAAGTTGGATGCACACCTTCTTGCAAATCATATTGAGGGCTACGGTATATCTGGGTCTCCAATCAGGAGTACCTAAATGGGCCGCCGCGTGTGCGGATCACCGGACTGGATGGACCTCGGTCTGATCCGGTGAAGGCTTTTCTTATGTTCTTATGTTCCCCGCTCTTACCTTAAGCAGCTAATACGGCAGCCTGCAGGATCGCTGGTGCTATAGCGATCCCTGCAGCTGCCCGTAGTCCTCACCGGCATGTTCTCTCTGCTATGGTCTTGCCCCTGCTCTGTTATTGTCTACTGTAACTTGTAACTGTAACTTCAATACCTTGAACCCCATGATCAGGTTCCCAGTGCAGACATGAATTGGGATCACTTCGAATTCCCAAACTGGCACCAGTTCCTAAGTTTATTCAACAACTACTCCAAATCTAACTGCCTTCTCGACGAATACTCCCCTACAATCATGACAGTTGCCCCCCCTAACTTCAAAATGGAACTATTCACGTGGTTAACAACTGCCCTTACAAATGGAACATTAAACAAGGATATGGGACACATACTAATTACTCCGATACCCAAAGATCAAAAAACCTCAACAGCACTAACATCCAATTACAGACCCATAGCAAGCATTCCCCTTTTCACAAAGCTACAGGAAGGATTAGAACATAAGAATAGCCTTACTGGGTCAAATCAATGGTCCATCAAGCCCAATAGCCCGTTCTCACAGTGGCCAATCCAGGTCATTAGTACCTAGCCAAAACCCAAGGAATAGCAATATTCCAGGGGTGTCAACTAACAGACTACCTAGACAAATTTAACACCCTCAGTGAACACCAATCAGGCTTCAGGAAAGGATACAGCACAGAAACAGTCATAGCTTCCATACTAAACCACCTCTATGATCTTTTCAGCAAAGGCAAAAGCGCATTGATTCTGCAACTTGACCTTAGCAGTGCATTTGACCTAGTAGACCACGAAATCATGCTACTATGCCTTGACGCAATAGGAATCTCAGGAAAGGTAATGAAATGGTTCCAAGAATTCCTAACAAATAGATCCTACCGAGTAACCAGCAACGGAAATTACTCCAACCCATGGAAAAACCCATCAGGGGTGCCCCATCTACCTCGCATCCTTAGGTCACCTACTACAAAAATTAAACTTAAAACACTATATATACGCAGATGATATATCCATCCTAATCCCCTTAAATGACATCACAAATGAAACTATAGATAACCTCTCACACAAAATGATAGAAATCGAAAAATAGACCACCAGCTTCAAACTAAAACTAAACACAGAGAAAACAAAAGTCTTTTTGGCAAGCCCCAACGACAAATAACGAAAACATTGTTAAAAATAAACAGCCATGAATATCCAATCGCCAAAACCATAAAAATACTGGGCATCACTCTAGATACTCATTTAACCATGACTGACCACACAAATCTACTGGCGAAGAAATGCTTTTACATGCTGTGGAAGCTAAGGACTATTAAAAAATACTTTGACACAACATCATTAAAATTACTGGTGCGGTCGCTGATCCTATCTACCCTAGATTACTGCAACATCGCCTACCTGGGTATCCCAAAAAAAACAGTGCAAAAATTAAGATTAGTGCAAAACACTGCAGTTCACTTGATCTTTGGACTGAGAAAAAAAGACCACATTAGCCCCTGTTACAAAAAATTACACTGGCTTCCTGTGGAGGCGCGAATACTGTTCAGATTTGCTTGTATCTGCTTCAAACAAGTCTGGGGCCTAGCTCCTTCCTACCTGCAAACACACTTCACTCTACACAACCCCACACGTACAACCAGAAACAAAAACATCTTTGCATACACAAAGATCACAGGCTGCAAATACAAATCCTTCCTAGACAGAACCTTCATGTTCCAAGCAAACAGACAGCAATCCTGGCTGGGAAACCACATAAATAAAGCCAGACAGACCTACAACACATTCTGAAAATCAATTAAAACCGTTCTATTTGACAAATTCCTTGCTTAATCAGATGACCTCTCTCAGGTATTCTTTTCCCCTTATAACCCCAATGTATTATGTAATATCTTTCTTCTCTCATGTATTCTTTCCCCATGCTTCTCCAATTTATGATGTAACTTCCTTCTTCTTGCATTTTGTAATTCACTGATTGTCCAGCCTTCTTTCTATGTGAACCGCCTAGAAGTCAGTTTGACTATGGCGCTATAGAAAAATAAAATTATTATTATTATTAGTTGTCATGATTAGTCTGTTTTCAAATGATTGTGAATGTCTACTTGTAACCCGTTCTGAGCTTCTGGGAGAACGGGATAGAAATCGAAATAAATAAGTGCCTGACTGTGCAGCCCCAGTCCCAGTGGCGCTCCAAGCACCTGAACGCACTGCTCCACTCCCAGCGGCGCTCCAAGCTCCTCACCGTGCTGCCTCAGTACCCATTTGCAGGCAGAAGGACCCAGTCCCAGTGTAAAAGCTAGGTTGGAGCAGGGCGCTCCACACAGGTGTCTCAGGGTGAGGAAGGATCTATACTTCTACTAAGACTAAGTATCTTAATAAAAAATTTGACCCACAACTTAGCCTGTGTTTCAGAGTTTGGCCCTTATGTGATTGAGTTTGACACCCCTGCTGTACAGTATATTTCTGTACAGCTGGTTTTGTCAAGCAATGTTTTCATAATGGTAGTGTACCATCTCTTTTTCTTAATTATTATTATTTATTTTGGCATTTTTCTTTTATAAACCAAACAAGCATAACCCAGATACAAAAAATAAAAATATTTTGGTAATTTATAGAAAGTAGGGAGACCCCCCAAATAGAAAACTTAACAATTATTTAGTCCACAAAATATATAAAACCAAGAAGGAAAATTTTAAGAGGCAAATCAAAAAATGATATTATCTAAAGGAGACAGCAAAAGCAGAAACAGTCTAAGGAGCACAGCTGGCAGGAGTGGGTCTCTCTGTGTCCCTCCTGCTCTTCAACTTGTAGGTAAGGGGGGGTAGGGGGGTTTACTTGCCAGCAAGAGAGAGTGGGCATCTCTCCCGCTGGAGGGTGGGGATAGTGGCGGGAAGTTTAGTTAGTGCAGCAGGAGAGTGTAGGCAATGGCATCTCTCCCGCTGCAGGGGGTTAGTGTTGGTGAGGTTTCTAGCAGTCTTGACACTGACTGGCATCCCTGGACCAGTTGCTTTTTTTAGCCACCAATAGCTGATGCTGCTTTTAAAAAATGACTCGGCATTTTTAAAAATTCCACCAGAGATCGAAAGTCCTCCCCCTTCCTTCTCCCTTCCCCCAATGCTTAATGCTGTACACCTCTTACGCACTTTATACATATCCAGCTGTAAACAGCATTGATCTCTAGTAACGGTTCATACTGTACCAGCCTATAACTTACTATAACACCCTGTATCCTATCGTAAACATCCTGTAACTGTTCTCTTGTAAATATCTTGTACCTTTTGTAAACACCCCAGTACCTGCTCACTTTGTTTTATCCTGTATCTTTGTAAATAAACATCCTGTAACTGTTCTCTTGTTAATATCTTGTACCTTATTGTAAACATCTTGTAACTGCTTTCTTGTTATTACCTTATTGTAATCACCCAGTTCCTGCTCACTTTGTATTATCCTGTATCCTACTGGTAACACTGTACTCTCTCTAGACACGACTTTCACTGTAAACCGCTTCGAACTTAGGGTATAGCGGTATATAAGAAATAAAATTATTATTATTATTTCAATGTTAAAGAGTTCATTTGCATGTCAGTGTCCGAGACTGCTAGAAACCTTGCTAAAGAGGGAGATAATCCCTTTTGATAATCTGTCGCTAAACTGCATATAGGCTAAACCGCTGGAAAAGTTTAGCGAGAGCGTTAAAGTTTTGAGAATCTAGACTTGAGGCCGTAGTTTAACCACTACGCCTCACTCATGCTGCTAAAGACCTTATGCACTTTTTCTTCAGAAATCACTCTTACAGAAAAAAAATGGCCCAACCGTTAGGCAAGGCTAAGTGATCGTTTATTTAAAAGCATCATTAGCTTTAGTGGGAGTAAAAGCATAATTATCTTTGACGGGATTAACGGTGGGGGTTTATGGGGGCGCGCAAGCTGATGGTTTTGCCTAGGGTGCCGGTTCTGCAAAGAAAGTTGAGCCACGGTGCATATCTCCTATTATGAAATGCATCTATGCGATAAAGCGTGACTACGCTGTCCGAAGAGATTAGGAAGGTCAGGGATCAATGAAATTCTGCGAGTCTCAGCACATCATTATTCAAGCCTGCAGTGTGCTGCGTCATGCACACCGACAGCCACTAGCTCTGCTCGCCTACACAGCGGTGGGGAGTAACTGTGTTCAGATGTAAGTTGTAGAGTTGTGGAAGGACCCAGATACAAGATAAAGTGCTGAGTCACTACAAGGGCGTGACGTCTCCTGATCGGGGGGGTTGGGGTGGAGAATCGCGCGTTGCGCTCGGCTCTCACCGCCCCGCCTTCTATAACAGCGGCAGTTGTAAGAACTAGTCTGTAGCAGAACTTGCCGGTAGAATACCAAAGAGTAGGTAGGGGGAGAAGAAGAGCTATTCCTAGCACATGAGGGCAGCAGGTTGACGGGTATCTTCACTAAAAGATAAAGAAAACCCCAAAAGAAGTAGAGAGCACGAGGAGGACGTGACGGCAAAGCGCTTCCGCCTTTTCATTAAAGTAAGGAAGGTGGGCAACGGGCTGCAGTAGCAACAAGAGCTTGCCGTGCGAAAGACTCCACAGCCCCGAGCAGCCACATTCCTAACCGTGGCACAGAGGAGATTCGCAACCGCCGGCACAGCCTGGTTACAGGAAACGAAAGCTCTGCCGAGGGGCGGGAAAAGTAGGACGTACTACGCTGCCGGCGCGAAGGAGAAGTACAGCCGCAGCGGTTCTCGCGCGCTCACCATGGGCCTCCTGTCTTTGGGGTCGCCGCTGAGTTGGGAAGAGACCAAGAAGTATGCGGACCACGTTCGAAAGCATGGCATCGCACAGTTTCTTAACATCTACCACAAGGTCAAAGAGCGCCAGAAGGACGTGCTGAAGTGGGGTGATGAGGTGAGTTGGTAGTAAGGGGGCTTGTCCTTACACTCGCCAGTATGTCAGTTTAAAGAGGGTAAAGTGTGAACGGCTTTCAGAGGCTGACGACTGTGTAAGGACCCCAGAATTTGCACCTTAGCTAACCGTCTGGGGCAGGGGGCGCGCGTGTGGAGTCGCACGTGCCTGGAGCCGCCACAGCTTAGTGTAAATAAAAGACCTGTGACGTAAATTGGCTGGGGTGGACCGGAGGAGAGGCAGGGCCGCTCACCATTCTTTTTTCCTTTTACCTTGTTTGTTTTATGTTAATCTGGGGTTATGTACTTCTCCCCTATTTAGTACTTTTAAGTTTGACCTTTTGCAATGGATAACCTTATTTAGTGTTACTTTGTGTGTGGAGCGCTTAAATCGAGAGATGAGGATTTCTTAAGTCATTAGTGCAAAAACATTGTAAAGGGGGGGGGGGGGACGGACCATCCTACACATTCAGCTGTTCCTGTTCAGATTTGACAGTTTCTGAACTTTATCTGAACAGTGAGGTTTCAGTCTTACAAAATTTTGAGACCTTTTTGAGTTTTGTTACAATGTGAGGGGAGACAGAAGTGCCAACCTACTTCCCCCTTCAGTGCATATGAGCCAGTATTAAAGCAAACACAGGAGTCCTGAGGAAGAGATGTCACCAGCTCAAGCATGGGTCAATCAGGAGAAGCTTTATTGATAATTCCAATAGTTGATTCTACACTGACAGTGTTTTGGCAGGAATTGCCTTTATCAAGAGTCTAACAAAGCCATAAATAATTATAACAAGTTAAAACCACATATCTGCATATACAAAAGATAAAACCAAAACGCAACAGTTTAAAATTCAGTTCCACAGCATGAAACATCAAAAATACCTGAAGCATTTAGAATACAATAAAACAAAATGATGAAAACATGCAAATTAAAACTATATAATAAAAGGAGAATAAGTTCTTACTTCAGTTTAAAACTTCAATTTAAAACTGTGCAAAGAAAATGAAAAAAAAATTTCATACTTAAAAGCAAGCCCCCAGGAAAAAATGAACCAGAGTGCGTTCTGTTGTAATGTAAAAGAAGATAAACATACCAAATATCAATGGTCTTCTGGTTGGTAAAATGAAAATTAGCTAAAAGGGATAACAAGAACCAATAAAAATAAAAGCTTTGTGTTATAGCCCTATACAATGGCTAATTGGGTCTGCGAACCAAAAGGTAAATCGAAGATAACAGACAGAGTGCAGCCTACATAAAAAGGGCTATACTGGCTAACTAAAACATAGTAAGCCTGAGACAAACAGCACTTTGACAAGGTAAAATGAAACTATAGACAGAGAAGAAAACCGATGCTAGAAAACAAATGCTATCAACAAGAGGCCATATTAGATAATGAAACAAAAAGGCTCAGCCAAATCATAATAAACCTGAGACAAACAGTGCTCTCTTAATCTAAAGATAGCATTGTTTCTGAAGCCGCTTTTTTATGTGCAAAAGACCTGCAGCGCAACAGCACAGCTGCCCAAGTAAGTGCACACTAAAAATAAAGGTAAGAAACTGAACTGTGCAGCTATAGTATAAAAAGGTTGTACATGTGGCAGCAAAATAGAAAACTTACCCAATATGAAGGAGCAAAATTAGTCAACATGGCAGAAAGCTGCTCAATAGTTAAATGAACAGCCTGCTGATGTCATCAAGTGGCTAAAAAGTGACAAGGAAGCATGCTCAATACCGTGTTTCCCTGTCCTGTTGTATTAATTTTGGGCTCCAAAAATGTACTAGGTCTTATTTTTGGGGTAGGTCTTATTTTTTCATGTACAATTATCGTCTCTCCCTTCCTCTCCTCCACCCCAATTCTTTCTCTTTCCTTTCTCTCCCCCACATGTGCAGCTTCTTTTCTCCCCTTTTCCCCTTCCACCTTCCCTCTGCAGCATCTTTCTATCTTTCCTTCCCCCCTCCCTCCCATCCTTTGTGCAGCAAAACCCTTGCACAGCTTCAATCCCTCCCATCCGGGGGTCAGCTGCGCGAGGGGGGGGGGAGAGAAAGTTGCTGCACAGGGGTGCAGCATTTTTCTATCCCCCCTCCCTTGTGCAGCCAAATCCTAGCTGACCCTTCCATCTGAACCCTGCCGACCACTTGACTGATATACCTTGCAAATAGCAGCATCGGCAGCAATCTAATCAGGCTGCTTCGCAGCTTTCTCCCGCCGGGGTGTTCCTCTGCTGCATCACTGATGATGTCATTAGCAACACGGAACACCCTTGCGGGATAAGGCCGCAAAGCAGCCTGGTTAGATTGTTACCGACACTGCCGTTTGCAAGGTATATCGGTCTCACGGTCTGCGGGGTTCTAATGGGAGAGAGAGATGGAAGTGTTAATGGGGGTGGGTGGGGGGGTGAGTGGAAGCACTTCTGCTGGTGACTAGGGCTTATTTTTGGGGTAGGGCTTATATTAAGACATACCCCTAAAATCATGCTAGGTCTTATTTTGGGGGAAACATGTTAGTTGGAAGTTAAGAGCATCCTGCTGAGGTCAGTCAGCATATCAATTCAAACAACTTTTATCAGATAGCTGGAAAGTGTCCAAAAACTATCCAGCTTAAAAAGCATACTTTGCTCTTCAGTCTGACAGAAACTTTCTGGCTTAAGATACAAGTTCTACTTTTATCATCTAATCAAAGACATTTGAGAGTATAAGACCTGTATAAAAATGTAAAAATATATATTAGGCTTTAAACACTTCGGCTATACAAAAGAAGAAGGTAAAATACAATGGGACAATTGTACATCTTTGTATATTATATGTGCAAAGAGAGGACAATATAATAGAGATTAACACATCACATATAATTCTATATATTGTCTGGTCATCAAAACATCAGATACCCCATGTCTGAAACACATAGGATACCCCATGTATAAAACAGACCACACAATAAAATAATAATAAATGCATATATTTATCCCTGGGCATAGAAAAAAAACCTTCCCTATATGCTACCTAACACATATTATGAATTAGAGATCTATCTAAATGCGGAGTAATTTTGCAAACCCCCCCCCAAAAAAAAACAAAAACCTGTGTAATCTGTTTCCAAATTCAAGCCATTAGGAGTGATGGATTGAAGTTCAAAAGATCTTTGTTCCTCCTGTAACAAAATAGAATCAACATCTATCTACTATCTTCTAGGTCTTAATCACTTTAAACACAAAAAGGGGCATAATCGAAAGGGACGTCTAAGTCCGTTTACGTCCATCTCGCAAGTCGTCCAAAGTTAAAAAGAGCCTAAGACATATTTTCAAAAGAGACGTCCAACTTTTTTTTACTTTCGAAAATCGTCTAATTATACGTCCTGCCAATCTGATCGTCCATCTTTATACCATATTTCCATCCAAGTCCAAAACGCCTAGAACAAGCCCTGTTGGACATGGGAGGGGTCTGCAAAGTGATGGATTGAACACCCAGACATACCACCTAAATAGTGGGGTACCTTACAGGGCACTGCTGTGAACTTCACAAAAGGGATGCCATGGCTTCTCCTCCCATATAGGTCATGGTAAGTCCCCCAAACCACCTCCAGAATCGCCTAGACCCACTTACTACCACCCCAATAGCCCTTATGGCTGCAGGAGCCACTTATATGCCAGTAAAAAAGGGTTTTGGGGGTGTATAGGGCAGTGCACATGTTTAAGTATCAATGTAGTGATTACAGGGGGCTTATGGGCATGGGTCCTCCTCTCTATGGGTCCCTAACCCACCTCCAAGACGACTTAAGCTGCCTCTGGGCTGGATGACTAGGCTTTCCTATGCCAGGCGGCTGAAATTTAAAGTTGTGAATAAAATTTTTATAGGGGTGTGGGGGGGTTGGTAATCACTAGGGTAGTGTGTGGGGGTCTGTATTATGTGTTTGCAGTGCTTATCTGGTGAGTTTAGGTGGGTTTTTGTGACTTAGACCATGTGTTACAACGTCCAAGTTCCGTCGATCCTGGGCTGAATAACTTTCGGTTATACATGCTGTACGACTAAGTCTAAGCCAGCCCACGTCCCGCCTAACTCCCGCCCTCGACACGCCTCCTATATATATTCATTGTGGATATCTTGAAAACAGCTGCCTGTGGTTTTTGAGGACCAAAATTGCCTACCCCTGGTCTAGAGTATGCTATTGTTAGGTGTTTGTCCTTAAAACAAGATGATATGCCAATGCCACCTTCATGATTTTTCTTAAATCTCCTGCCAAATGTGAAAACTTCAAAGTAGAAGTTAGATCTGGTAAGGCCTTAGTGTCGTCCTTCAGCAATTTTTCTGTTCTTATACATTGACTTGTTATGATGCTTCTGAATGCAGTCCTTGGGATAGCCTCTAAATGAGAAACATTGTGACATTTCTGGCCTGGAGTTGGAAATCTCTTCCTCACAACTCCTGTGTTTCCTTTGCTGCTTTTGTTGTAGAGGGGTCATCTACAGCAGGAAAAAGAAACCTTGCAGAGAAATTTAGACAATATTTTTCTAGGCATTTAAACTAGAAGGTGGGGGTGGTGTATGTACGAAGGACAATTATAGAGACCATCCCCGGCAAAAGAAAAGATGTGATAGTAGTAAAGACTGCAACATAAGCAATATCAGCAACTCATTTCTTAGTATTGCAACAGAAAGTGAAACGAAACAAAAATCCATACGAAAAAGGAGATTATCGCTGAAAAATAGCTGGAAAGCGATGACCACAAATGCTCGCAGTCTAAGCAACAAAGTTCATGATCTGCAAGTCCTGATGTTAGAGGCAGATCTAGATATTGTCGCTATCACAGAGACATGGTTCAGTGAATCACATGGATGGGATGCAAACATACCGGGATATAATCTTTTTAGGAAGGACAGAGATGGTCAAAAAGATGGAGGAGTAGCTCTCTATGTAAAGATCAATATCCAAGCGACTGAAATGCAAGGGACCTGGGGAGAGGAAGAAGCGATATGGATTGCTCTGAAAAGAGAAGATGGAATTTCTATCTATGTGGGTGTACTCTACAGACCTCTGATTCAATTGCAGCAAATTGATAAGGATCTGATTGTGGATATCCAAAAGTTTGGAAGGAAAGAAGAGGTTCTGCTGTTGGGAGATTTCAACCTGCCGGATGCGGACTGGAATGTTTCGTCTGCAGAATCGGAAAGAAGTAGGGAGATTGTGGATGCCTTTCAAGAGGCTCTGCTCAGACAAATGGTGACGGAACCCACAAGGGAAAAAGCGATATTGGATCTGGTCCTCACAAATGGAGAGAGTATCTCTAATGTTCGAGTGGGTGCTCACCTGGGAAGTAGCGATCATCAAACGGTTTGGTTTGATATAACGGCTAAAGTGGAGAGCAGCCACACGATACTTAAAGTCCTAGATTTCAAACGTACGGACTTTAACGCTATGGGAGAGTACCTGAAGAAAGAGCTGTTAGGATGAGGGCATAAGAGAAGTGGAAAGACAGTGGTCTAAGCTGAAAGGAGCGATAAAAATAGCTACAGACCTTTATGTGAAGAAAATCAATAAAATAAGAGAAAAAGGAAGCCAATATGGTTCTCCAACCTAGTGGCTGAGAAAATAAAGGAGAAAAAGTTGGCATTCGTGAAATATAAAAAAAACCAAGAAGAGGAGAGCAGAAAGGACTACAGGGTGAAACTGAAAGAAGCCAAGAGAGAGATACGTCTGGCGAAAGCACAAGCGGAAGAACAAATGGCTAAAAATGTAAAAAAGGAGACAAATTTTTTCAGATATATTAGTGAAAGGAGTAAGATGAAAAATGGAATTGCTAGGCTAAAAGATGCTGGGAACCAATATGTGGAAAGTGATGAGGAGAAAGCAAATGTGCTAAACAAATACTTCTGTTCTGTGTTCACAGAAGAAAATCCTGGAGAAGGACCGAGATTGTCTAGCAAAGTTACACGAGAAAATGGAGTAGATTCTGCGCCGTTCACGGAGGAGGGTGTTTATGAGCAACTTGAAAAACTGAAGGTGGACAAAGCTATGGGACCAGATGGGATCCATCCCAGGATACTAAGGAAGCTCAGAGAGGTTCTGGCGAGTCCTATTAAAGACTTGTTCAACAAATCTCTGGAGACGGGAATGATTCCTGGGGATTGGAGGAGAGCGGATGTGGTCCCTATTCATAAAAGTGGTCACAGGGATGAAGCAGGAAACTAAAGGCCAGTGAGCCTCACTTCAGTTGTTGGAAAAATAATGGAAGTTTTGCTGAAAGAAAGGATAGTGTACTTCCTTGGATCTAATGGGTTACAGGATCCGAGGCAACATGGCTTACAAAAGGTAAATCGTGCCAAACGAACCTGATTGAATTTTTTGATTGGGTGATCAGAGAGCTGGATCGAGGACATATGCTAGATGTAATTTACTTGGATTTCAGCAAAGCCTTTGATACAGTTCCTCATAGGAGACTGTTGAACAAACTTGAAGGGCTGAAGTTAGGACCCAAAGTGGTGAACTGGGTCAGAAACTGGCTGTCGGATAGACGCCAGAGGCTGGTGGTTAATGGAAGTCGCTCGAAGGAAGGAAAGGTGAGTAGTGGAGTCCCTCAGGGATCAGTGCTGGGGCCAATCCTGTTCAATATGTTTGTGAGTGACATTGCTGAAGGGTTAGAAGGAAAAGTGTGCCTTTTTGCAGATGATACCAAGATTTGTAACAGAGTAGACACTGAAGAGGGAGTGGAAAATATGAAAAAGGATCTGCAAAAGTTAGAGGAATGGTCTAATGCCTGGCAACTAAAATTCAATGCAAAGAAATGCAGAGTAATGCATTTGGGGATTAATAATAGGAAGGAACCGTATATGCTGGGAGGAGAGAAGCTGATATGCACGGATGGGGAGAGGGACCTTGGGGTGATAGTGTCCGAAGATCTAAAGGTGAAAAAACAGTGTGACAAGGCAGTGGCTGCTGCCAGAAGGATGCTGGGCTGTATAAAGAGAGGCGTAGTCAGTAGAAGGAAGAAGGTGTTGACGCCCCTGTACAGGTCATTGGTAAGGCCCCACTTGGAGTATTGTGTTCAATTTTGGAGACCGTATCTGGCGAAGGACGTAAGAAGACTTGAGGCGGTCCAGAGGAGGGCGACGAAAATGATAGGAGGCTTGCGCCAGAAGATGTATGAGGAGAGACTGGAAGCCCTGAATATGTATACCCTAGAGGAAAGGAGAGACAGGGGAGATACGATTCAGACGTTCAAATACTTGAAGGGTATTAACGTAGAACAAAATCTTTTTCAGAGAAAGGAAAATGGTAATACCAGAGGACATAATTTGAGGTTGAGGGGTGGTAGATTCAAAGGCAATGTTAGGAAATTCTACATTACGGAGAGGGTGGTGGATGCCTGGAATGCGCTCCCGAGAGAGTTGGTGGAGAGTAAAACTGTGTCTGAGTTCAAAGAAGCGTGGGATGAACACAAAGGATTTAGAATCAGAAAATAAGATTAAATATTGAACTAAGGCCAGTACTGGGCAGACTTGCACGGTCTATGTCTGTATATGGCCGTTTGGTGGAGGATGGGCTGGGGAGGGCTTCAATGGCTGGGAGGGTATAGATGGGCTGGAGTAAGTCTTAACAGATTTCGGCAGTTGGAACCCAAGCACAGTACAGGGTAAAGCTTTGGATTCTTGCCTAGAAATAGCTAAGAAGAAAAAATGTAAAAATTTAAATTGAATCAGGTTGGGCAGACTGGATGGACCATTTGGGCCTTTATCTGCCGTCATCTACTATGTTAGAGAATGACACAGTGAAAGTTTCCTGTGGTTAGCCATGGGTAACCTGTAGGAACGGGGGAAGAAATTGACTGGTTGCCTCCCCTAGCAATCGTGAGTGCAGCAGCAGCCCCCCTCTCTCCTTCACTCCCTCCCTATTACGGGTCCAACAGCCCTCGCACCCTCCCTCTCTGGCTCCTTAATCGCCGGTGCAATAAAAAACAACAACAAGCCTGCGCCTCCCGGGGCAAACCTACCAGCCTCACCCTCCCTCCAGTGATAGAGGGCTACCTGGGTCTCTCTTTTTTTTCTTTTTTCTCTTCAAAAAAAAATAAAAAAAGAAAGAGACCATTTGCTATTTATGATTGTGCCTTATCAGGGGTGCTCTACCGGCGTCTGCCAGCCCTGTCAGCCAGGTTGTGAGTATTCCTTTTTTACATTGCTTCTGCGGGTTATATATTTTCTAGTGGTGTTGGAGCTGTGTGCTTTCTTTTGACGTTGTCTTAGACCTATGGGTTTTTGTTGTTGGTTTTATGTTTTGTTCTGGGGAACCTGCAGCTGAGCGGTCACGTGGTTCACTACCTAGATAATTTCTTTCTCAACTGCTTAACTTTGTTGGACAGTGAAAAATGAGCAGTATATGGAGAATGCATTTTTTTTTTTTCTTTTTTGAAAGTGCATAGCGTTCTCCGCGGGCTAGGTTTCTAACGACTTTTAGTTGTTTAGATCACCTTTTTGTATTCTTCAAGGGACACCTCAAACTTATGGCAGCTTCCATCGCTCGATGGGTCCAGGAGGACATTATTTCCGCTTGCTTGATGGCAGGGAAGCGGTTGGCATAAGAACTTCTTGTCCATTCCGCCAGAGCGATGGCTACTTCTTGGACTCAGTCCAGAGGTTTTTTCCTTGGAGGAATTTTGTCTCACGGCTACTTGGTCTTCCGAGAGTGCTATATCTCAACATTACCGGTTGGGGGAGCATGCGGTTGTTGCGTTTAGTGCTTCGATTGTTGCGGAGGCGGCGTTTGCTTCCCAGCCAGATTAAGGATTGCTTTGCTACATCCCATTGGTCTCTGGATTCATCTGCTGCTGTTGCTAAGGAAGGAAAAATTTATGTTCTTACCTGTTTAAACCCTGTACCGTTTTGTTGCTTAAACCTCTCCTGCTCTGTCTCTCCTGACTCTACTTCCAGGTCTGCGCAGTAATCAGCTAAATCTAAAGTCGGGGATACTACCTGGTCCGCTCTTTTACATAGGGGTATATTGTACTTCGTACTTCTCCCTGTGGCAAAACCCAGACCGGACTTGGGTTGGACATAGGAAAACCCCAAAACGGGCTCGGGTTTGTCACACCCCTTATGTCTCTGTCTCTATGCCCCCATGCACATAATTCCCCCATGTATCTCACCTTTGTCTCTGTCCCTATGTCCCCATGTGCCCCCCAGGCACATAATTTCCCCTCTTTTTGTTACTTTCCTGTGTCTAGATTTCCCCTCTCTTCTATTCCACATCAATGTGTCTTGCTCCTCTCCAACCCCATCTAGCTTCTTTCCCTCTTTCTTCCCCTCCCCCTCCCCCCCCCGCTTCCAGCAACTGGCTCACCTGCCTGTCCTCCCCTTTCTCAATATTTGTCTCCCTCTTCATCCACTTGGCCCGCATCTCTTTCCCTTTCACTCCCTCCTTCCTGCTGTGAGGGAACAAGTGCGGTCACGGATCGCGCGGTCCAGCAGCCCCCTCTCGCCCGATCGCCGTGTCCCACCATCTCCCTCCCTTTCCCCTCACCTTATGTGGCAAATTTAATTGTTCTTCTCCCAGCAGCACACTTTCAAGAAATCACGCCCGGCTGCTTCAGTTGAATCTTCTCCTCCTACGCAACTTCCTGTTTCCGGTTGTGTCGGAGGAGGATTCAACTGAAGCAGCCGCACCTGTGCGCTACTTGTTGAAAGCATGCCGCTGGGAGAACTATTAAATTTGCCACAAAGTGAGAGGGAGGGAGGGAAATGACAGGATGCAGCGATCGGGCGGGAGGGGGCTCCTGGACCGCACGATCCATAACCGCATGTCGTGTTCCCTTCAATACAGAGACAAAACCATTCACCGCTCCACGGGGCAGTGAATGGCCTTGTCCCCGCGGTGACTACTATTTTCTCGCTTCCCGTTTCGGCGGGGTACCTGCAGCACCCCGCAGCTAGCCGTGGGTATCAGCCCCACAGTGTCATTCTCTAACTGTACACAGGGGAAGGGGACCATAGAATAGAGAGAGGATGGAAGCAGGGAGATGGGCACAGGGGAAATACTAGAAAGGGATTTATAGGAGACATAGAGAAGGGAGAGCTGACATGTGGAACAATATATACACGGATCTAGAAGATAGATGGTGAGCATTGAGAGAGCAGAAATGTCAAATGGTCAGGAGACCCTGGCAAGTGAATTAATAGAAGACAAAACAGAGATTAACATGATTTCAGAATAAAATAAGACAATAAAAGGTAGAAAAAAAAAATTTGTTTTCTATTTTGTGATTAGAATATATTGGATTTGAAATAGTATACTGCTAGAGCCAGACGTAACTGGGGACTGCAAAGCCCAGGCTGTGCTTTAGTTTCCAGCTGGCTTAGAGCTCTCTGAGCAGGGGGTAGTTACCCTAGTTGCACTCCCTTAACACTATTCCTGCCATGTGTGATTGAAGTATTCTGTTAGTTTGATTTTTCTATGTAGCATTCTGTAGTAACTTAATTTTCTTGATAGCGGAGGGGATATTTGTGAGGGGGAGGAGAGGGGAGACAGATTTTGTTGATCCTTGCTCTGTATTTGTGATTTATAAAATGACAATTGTACAGAATGTTTCTTTTTATATTTTAATAAAATAAGTTCAGTATAAAATCATAATTATTCGAAACTTGTGCAGATGGGATCAGATAGTTTGTGGAGACGGGAACAATTTTTTTCCCCGCATCATTCTCTTTCTGCAGTGTCTTCACACCCCATTATTAAGCCAGTTCCTTCATTTGTACCCAGGGAAGGATAACTTTTATTTTCTTCTTGAAAGAATGCCTGTCTTTCTGTATGCTGGCGCAGTGTTCTCCCCAGAAATTTTTTCCAGCCGGGCAGCATGAAAAAGTAGCCGGGTGGGGTGGGATGGGGAAAATTACCCCCCTCTTTTACTAAGGTGCGCTAGCATTTTTAGTGCGCGCAACCCCCCGCGCTAAGTGGGAAAACTAAAGCCAGCTCAATGCTGGCGTTAGCGTCTAGTGCACATGGCGCATGCTAAAACCACTATCGCAACTTAGTAAAAGGAGCCCTAAATGTGTACTATTTTTTTAGTTTATTATTTTCCAATGGTCAATATGACTTCCTTTTTTAAGGGTTGACACTTCTGCCAGAATATTTTTACTAAATTTAAGAAGTATCCAATTCTAGAAGGGAATAATTAGATATTTGCCCTCTTTCAAATGGTATAGAGGTTTAAAAAAGGGAAAGGCGTTAATGAAGTCATTAGGTTCAATCTAGCCATTTATTTCTGCATGAATTTAAACAACTAAAAAAAAAGATAAATATAGCTCATCCAGTCATACAAGAAATGGCTCTACAGCAGGGATGCCCACACTTTTTGGGCTTGCGAGCTACTTCTAAAATGACCAAGTCAAAATGATCTACTAACAATAAAAATTTAAAAAACATTGTACGCAGAGAAAATGTCAGTAAGGAAGTGGGAAGGGGCACAAACTTGGTATACAGAAGGAAGGGGCATGAACTTGGGACAAAGGAAGGAAGGAGGGTGGGAGCATGAACTTAAGACACAGAATGGAGAGAGGGACATGTTGGGACACAGAAGGAAGAGAGGGGACACAAACTTAAGACAAAGTCTGTAAGGAAGGAGGGAGGGCACAAACTTGGGATACAGAAGGAAGGGAGGGAAGGGGCATGAACTTGGGGCATAGGATGGAAGGTTAGAAGGAAAGAGATGCTGAGGTGGAGGAGGGAATAGAAAGGAAAAATTGTTGAGCATGGGTGTGAGGGAAAGAGATGGGAAAGGAAGAAAGAGGAGAATATTGGGCATAGGAAGAGAATTGTTGGACATGTTGGTGGGAGAGGAGTAAGGTAGAGAGAGATGAGAGGGAGAAATGTTGGATGTGGTGGTGGAGAGGGAACAGTGGGCAGATGCAAGAGGGAAGAATGTTGGACCTGGTGGTGGAGGGAATGGAGGAAGAGATGTTGCATGGTTCTGGAGAGGGGTAATAGAAGGAGAAATGTTGGGCATTGGGCTGGTGGGCAGGGGCAAAAGATGCTGCACACAGTCCAGGGGGGATGAGAGAGGGAAAAATGTTGGATGCGGCAGTGGAAGGAGTTGGAGCGATATATCCTGGGTCCCTCTATCTTTCTTTCCTCACTCCCTTTGCAGCAAGGGAAGGAATGAGAGAGAGATGGTGGACGTTGCACATGGGGGTGGAGGAGAGAGGAAGAAATGCTGTGCAAGGTGGCGAGGGGTAAGAGAGTTTGCTTTGTGTAGTTTAATTTTGTGGTTACCATTATGTATTAATTATGTATTAATGTGTGTATGTGAAAAATGAATGGAAGAAATGGCATTTACAATTAATACTATTATTAGTATTGCGGCTGGGTCTGGGGTAGAACCTGGGCAGTACTTTTGGGCCCCCCAAACAAAAAAGCATTCCACTGACTATGGATGTTGGACCTAGTGTGGTAGAAGAGATGGTAGACCTGCTGAGAGAAGGGGGGACGAATGACCACATCCCAGAAATTTTGGCATAATTTTGCATTTTCAATTTAAAAAATCCTTATCTCCAAGATGCAAACCGAGCTATTTTCTACAATAGCTATTTAAATTTTTGCATATAGGCCCCTTATATTAGCTTTTTCACTCCTTTATATTCATATGACACATGTTCACCATTTTTAAAGTTTTCTCTCTTTTTTTTTTTTTTTTTTTGCACTCAGCATCTTGAATGTCCCTGTTTACTGAGTAGACATACAAATTTTGGTAAAAAATGATTCACAATTACTATCCTACCAAGAGCTAAACAAACTTTAAATAACTTTATAGTAACTTCAAATCCTGGGGGGAAAAATACCACAGTACTACTATACCTGCACAGTTGGTTTTTTTTCCAGTGACAAATTGCTGAATATAAAATAATATCAAAACATATCCACAAATGAATTTTGGCCCTTTGTCAACTAGTGATCAATCATATCAATCATGGAGTTATATGTCACTCACACCCCTATAACGTACAAGTCCAGACCAGTCCACCTGACTTCTACTACCGGCAACCCCCTCGCACAATGACGTCACTTACTTGAGCTCCCGGAAAGATTCTTTGTTCGCTACGAGGTTGCGAAGGACAGTGTAGAAGAGAGTGTGAGGTCCGATTTGTTCAGTGTTCTGTGCTGCGGTGAAGTTTTCAAGCGAGCAAAGGGGAGGCTTCCCTTGCGCCGTGACTTTTTTGCCTCATTAGGCATAGGTCAGCGATGGAGGGAAGCTTACAACTTGCTTCGAGCCTTCCTCGTTGCCGGGTCCTTCCTTTGCGTAAACAGAAAGTAGGCAGGACCTGGCAGCGAGGAAGGCCCGAAGCAAGTTGTAAGCTTCTTTCCGTCGTTGACCAGTCTCCTGCCTTAGCCTGCAGCGAACTCATGCTTTGGGGCTCTAAGGTGTGCTTCCCTTTCCTTCTCTTCCCCCCCCCAACCCGGATGTAACTTCCGGTTTTGGAGGGAAGAGAAGGGAAGCCGGCATGGTTTTGGGGGGGGGGGGGGATTTTTTTATGTTGAGCGGTGGCGGCAGCAGGATTCCCGATAGATGACAGCCGGGCGGTCATCTAAATTTGCCGGGTGGACCGCTTGGCTAAAAAGCCCTGGGGAGAACACTGCTGGCGCTCTTCACACATTTCTTCTTGCTTCTTGTTGAACTAAAATCATCCTCTATCCTAACTCTTAAGCCATAGAACCTATTTTATGCCTCTGGTCAAATATTGGGTGGGGCAAAACTTTGTACTTATGGTGCCTTCAGCTGTTTTTCAGGAGGTACCTGGAAATTTTCAGGGTGGGGGTTTTTTTTTGTTGTTTTTTTGTTTATCTATCTGGTGATACTGGAATTTAACTGAATCACCCTGTACATTGTGCACACAATCGTGACTGTTTACAACTGGTTTAGAAACAGCTACCCAAAACACTGCTGTTTAGCTTGTCCTTATTTGAAGCCCTTTCATTGAACACGTGAAAACTGGTTTATTTGTGGTTTTTAAGCTACAGTTGGAGCCATTTGCAATGTAATTTCCTCTTAACAAAAAATAAAATGGGAAGAAAATAGTACTGTAATAGTAAATGATAGACCCACACGGTCTGTTCAGTGTGTCCAGTATTTTTATATCACTTGTTTTGCCTTCCTTACTTCTACTGAACATGAAATATGAATTTGGCTATTAAAAAAAGAAAAAATAACCCACTATTCCACCCCAAAAAACAACAACCCCCAAAATAACAAAAAACATACTTGATCCTGATCCATCCTTGCCATTTTCAAGGTTCAGACTGTTTCTAGCTACTGGACTTACTATCAAAGCTCTGTCAAACCTATCCTGCTCTGTCTTACCATGTATGGGACACAGACTGTAGAAATCTCCTACATTTTCTTCAGTTCCCCACTGTTGGAGATGGGGGGGGTGGAGTTCTAACTATTTGGTCAGAGGCTTAGTGCCTGGAGTTCCCACTTGTGACCTCTTCCTGGGAGTAGACGCAGATTTGCATTGCAGAAGTCTGCTTCTAGCAGGATCAGCCCTCAGGAGCACCTAGCTACTAGCTAGCCTGCTTTTGTAGTTTTTGAGCTCAGGGGCTGCTCCTGCAAAGCTGCTTGCATCCCTGATTTATTGGTTCCTTCCCAGCTTGGCCGGGATTAATAGTGGGCCGACTGTGTGGTCCTTTCTTTGCGGTGCGAGATTTTCCAAGGGTTGAGGCTTAGTCTGACCTCGGTCCAACTGGCAGCCTGAAGACCAATCTCATCCGGTGAACCTGCGAGGCAGAGTTCTTTTTCCCCAGCTGCATTCCTGAACTGAAGCAGACACAGTGAATAAGGCTATTATAGCCTATGGGGAAAATCGGGGGTGGGAAGAGGGTGCATCTTGGATTTTAATCAATCCCCCCCTTTTTTTTTTGAATACTTAAAATTGACAGGGATGTACACCTCGGACCTTCCTACCCCTATATCATGCTAGGTTTGCGCTGTATGGCTGGTCGAGGAGTGTCCATATCCCACGTGTGACAGAGGGGCGGGAGCCTTGGGCTCTGCCTCCTCAGAGTTCTTCAGGATTAGGGATCTGCAGGAGGCACATTCCCAAGGGAAGAAATCTTTTCCAGAGCCCTCTGAAGGTACATTGGTGAAGCGCAGACATGTAGTAGCCCAGGAGAACTGCCGAGGTCCTCGAGACCCCCACCCACCCCCCCCGTACAAGGCTTCACCCAGGATTTTGTTTGAACTGTCTAGGGTCCTCAGCGTCTGCGTTCAGCTCGACCGAAGTGGTGGTGCAGGATAACTCACCTCAGCATGTGCCCCAGCCAGATGAGAACGCAGAGCTGGACCAGGCAGTTCAGTCTGACAGAGGCTGGGAGGATAAAAAGTCTTAATTCCATCACTATTGTCCCAGGATGCAGTTTCTCTGATTCTCTGACAGAGAAACTGCATTCTCTGGTTCTCTGCATGAGAATAGCAGTCAAGAAGCAGTAGTGGCTCTGGACCAGGGGGAAGACACCAAGGTGTGCCAGCTGTTCAAAGCCTCTGGATTCTTGGGCATTATTTCTACCTTGCTATGAGAATTGAAGCTGGAAGTCTCAAGCCCCCTTATTGCAGTGCTCAATTATGAGCAGCTCAGTTGCTCTGACTGCGTTCTTTCCCTTACATCCAGACATTACAAAGCTGGTCACAGACCACTAGGAGTCGCTGGAAGGGTCCCTGTGAATGGCTGAGACTGATCAAGCTTTACCCAATGGCTCGATATTTCCAGCAGCCGTTTGTTCAGCCAAAGATGGATTTGCTAGTGGCGCAGGTCACCAAACGAACCTCCTTTGCCTAGTAAAGGAGGTGTGATGTTAAAAGATCCTCAGGACCATAAAGTGGATGTGGTCCTCAAGTGGCAATTTGAAGCTTTGACCCTAGGAATTAAGGCTGCAGCTGCGGCTTTCTTTGTGGCACGTGCTTGCCACACCCATCTGTCTCAAGTCCCAGATTCTAAAGACAATGAAGATCCCCAAATGCTCCTATCTGGGGTGGATTCTATAGCGAATGCTCCGTATGATATCATCAGCGTTATTGAGCAAGGAGTCAGCCTATGCTATCTCCGTCTGGCAGATTCTCTGGATCAGACAGTGGGCAGGAGATTCAGCCTCTAAAGCCAATCTGAGTAGGCTTCCCTTTGAAGGACAGATGCTATTTGGAAAGGGTCTGGATGACCTGATGGGAATTTTTGAGGCTGTTGACGATTCCGTCCTGTTAATTACAAAGGGAGTCTGACAGTACTGATGGTTCTGAAGAATGATGGGCTATTTCTGCTGAAAACTTAGTAGGGGAAAGAGAAATTTGGGCCTGGAGGGGAGGGAGGGGTGATTGTCAGGACCAGTTCTGCTGCTTGGGGGCTGGAAGGAGGGAGGGGTTTCAAGTTTTTATTAAAATTTGATTTGATTGCTTATCTTGTTTTACTAAGCAAAATACAATTGATAAAAAAAGCATAAAAAAATATACACTTCTTCCTCCGTATTCGCGGTGGATGCGGGCAGCCAATAAGCGAATATGGAAAAACCACAAATAAAAACATAAGCAGTGCCTCTGCTGGGTCAGACCAGAGGTCCATCGTGTCCAGCAGTCTGCTCATGCGGCGGCCCATCAAGTCCAGGACCTGTATAGTAATCCTCTATACCCTTCTATCCCCTTTTCCTTCAGCAAATTATCCAATCCCTTCTTGAATCCCGGAACGGTACTCTGTCCTATCACACCCTCTGGAAGTGCATTCCAGGTGTCCTCCACCATTTGGGTGAAGAAGAACTTCCTAGCATTGGTTCTGAATCTGTCCCCTCCTAATTTTTCTGAATGCCCTCTCATTCTTGTAGATTTTGAACGTTTGAAGAATTTGTCCCTCTCCACTTTCTCCATGCCCTTCATGATCTTGTAGGTCTCTATCATGTCTCCTCTAAGTCTCCATTTTTGTAGGGAAAAGAGCTCCAATTTCTCCAATCTTTCAGCATATGAAAGGTTTTCCATACCTTTTATCAATCGTGTCGCTCTTTTCTGAACCTTATCGAGAATCGCCATATCCTTCTTAAAGTACGGCGACCAATATGGGACACAGTACTCCAGATGTGGGCGCAACATCGCCCGATACAATGGCAGGATAACTTCTTTCGTTCTGGTTGTAATACCTTTCTTGATAGTACCCAGCATTCTATTCGCCTTCTTAGAGGCCGCTGCGCACTGTGCCGTCGGTTTCATTGTGTTGTCCACTATTACCCCCCAAGTCCTTTTCTTGGGTACTTTCACCCATTACCAGCCCTCCCATTGTATAGCTGTACTTCAGGTTTCTTGTTTCCTACATGCAAGACTTTACATTTCTCTACATTAAACTTCATCTGCCATCTCGTCGCCCACTCTCCTAGTTTGTTCAGGTCCCTTTGTAAATCTTCGCAGTCCTCTTTAGTCCTAACTCCACTAAATAGTTTGGTGTTGTCTGCGAATTTTATTACTTCACACTTCGTCCCTGTTTCTAGATCATTTATAAATGCATTGAACAGCAGCGGTCCGAGTACCGACCCCTGCGGAACACCACTCATGACCCTCCTCCAGTCCAAGTAGTGGCCCTTCATTCCTACCCTTTGCTTTCTACCCGCCATGCAATTTTTGATCCATCTATGTACGTCTCCTTCCACCCCATGGTTCTTTAGTTTCCGTAGTAGGCGTTCATGGGTACCTTGCCAAAGGCTTTTTGGAAATCTAAGTATACAATATCTATGGGGTCCCCTTTGTTAATATGTTTGTTAATACGGTTTTGGGAAAGCGCTATCGTTTTTACTATTGAAATCTTGAATAACTTTTCAACTATTATTCGTGGTTTCTGGGCAGCCAACCAGCGATTTCATGCATGCTGGGAAGAAGCCTTTCTTTTTAGGGATGCTGGGAAGCAGTGTTTTTCTCAGTGCACATTGGGAAGCATGGAAGCAGCGATTTTCAGAGTTACAGTAATGGTAAGTGATAAACTTTTTTATCGGTACTGTACAGTAAAAGGAAAAAACTTTAGTGATGACGTTTTTGGGGGGGCGGAGTCAGCAGCCAAAAAATTGCGAATAAGCAAAACCGCAGATACGGAAACTGAGAATACGGAGGGAGAAGTATACAATTTAAGAGCTAAACCTAACGTAAAATAAACCAAATAAACATACAAACTAACTGGTACAAGAGGGTAGAAGGGGTAGAATTACAATTTTTTTTTTAAGAGGAGAATGTAGCGGCATATATGGAAAGCACGAAAAGGTAGTGGTGGGAAAGGGGGGGAGAAAAGTCCCAAAACACGAAAAAACATGATGAGCTATCTATATTTAAATAAAAAAATGAAAGCATTTTTAAATAAAAAAAAGTTTTCAGGTTATTTTTGAAGTGTGTCAGATTATCTAACTCTCTTAAATGTTTTTGCATAGCATTCCAGAGTTGAGGCGCAGACAAGGAGAAGATGTCTATCTTTGAGTCCCTATTATTTTTAGAGAAGGGACTGTTAACAGCTTTTGATCCATAGACTGAAGTGAGGCAAGATAAATTACTTATCATCCCATATACTATCTATAAAATTGTGGTTCTTTTGAGGACAGAGTTTTGAATGTTAGGAAGGGTTGTAGCTGCTACAGTTTTTTGGGGTTTGTTTTTGGAGTTGTGTGGTGTATTTTTTTTTTTTTTTTTTTTTTTACAGTAACTCTCAAGCATCTGGCATCCACCAATCCCCATGGGTGCTGGATAGCTGAGTGTCTACTGTATGTTAAAAGCAAAAGTTTTGCTAATAATACTTAACTTGCTAATTTCAATATTAAAAAGATATTGTTTCTTCCTCTCCACCATGAGATGCATAGCACCGTCACTCGTAGCATACAAGTAATGCACAATACACTCTTGATCATCTGTATCTTGCTATTTGTGGGACCCAGACTGTAGAAGGGTCTATATCAGTAGCCTCAAACTTGCAGCCTGGGGGCCACATACGGCCCACCAGTTACTATTTGAGGCCCTCGGTATCATAATCACAACAGTAAAATAAAACAGTTTCTTGATCATATGTCTCTTTAGCTATAGATTACAATATTATTATTAAGTCTTAGCCAAAAGGAAAGATTTATAAACTATAAAGAGTTTTACCTCGTGCAAAATTGTCATTTCTTTAATAAAGACATTTAACTATTTTTTTCTGAGGCCCTCCAAGTAACTACAAATCCAAAATGTGGCTCTGCAAAGGGTTTGAGTTTGAGACTACTGGTCTATACCCAATTGTGTTGATAATTTATGATGGGAATAATGTGCTTGCTTGCTTTTTTTATTTTAACTGCTCTTATAATTTGGTTAGAAGATGATATAACTCAAAATAAACTTAATACTTCACGCTTAACTAATGTGTAATTTGGTTCTAGGTGGAATATATGTTGGTATGTTTCGATCATGCAAATCAAAAAGTACGTTTGGCGTTGAAAGGAGAAGAGATTCTGGAAATCCTTCAACATAAAGGAGAAAAGGCAAATCCAAAGTATGGTGACTAAATCTTACAACATATGAAGTTTTGTACTAACTTGCTGTTGCATTTTGACCAGACTTTACAGTAAATGTTTTTGATTTTAATTGTTCTAGCTTGTGCAAAAATCCTTCAGGTTTTTTTATTTATTTTATTTGTTCAATTTTCTATATCGTTCTCCCAGGGGAGCTCAGAACGGTTTACATGAGTTTAGGTAATCAAGCATTATCCCAGGACAAGCAGGCATGATATTCTCACATGTGGGTGACGTCATCTACGGAGCCCCGATGCGGAAGCATTTTCAAGCAAACTTGATTGAAGATTTAAGTTTGCTCTGCTGCTCCACGCATGCGTGCCTTCCTGCTCCACTAGGGGGTGCATCCCCTCGTGGTCTCTAGTTCAAAATTTTCCGCTGAGCCTAGAAGTCGTGTTTTTCAGGCTCTGCCCCAACTGCCTTCTAGCACCGCGATTTTTTCTTGTTTTTTCACAATTAAGTCGCTGTGCGCGAATTTTTTACCTTTTAACTTGATTCCTGCTTCGTTTTTTGACGACCCGGAGGCTTCCGGGTCCCCGTGGCCGCGTGGCTAATCGAGCCGCGGCTACTTTCGATTTAATGTCCCGGCCTTTGACCGGCTTTAAAAAGTGCACCCGGTGTGAGCGGCTTCTTTCCCTCACAGATCCGCATCGCCGGTGCATTCTCTGCCTGGGGGCGACTCATCCAACCGACTCCTGCCCCCAGTGCGCTACTTTCCAAAACCGGGCCCTCCGTCAAAGAAAAGCCCGCATGGCTGACCTCTTCACCCCGGATCAACCCTCCACCTCGGCCTCGAGGTCGGCCCCGGCCTTGACCTCGGCCCCGGATACCTCGGCACCACCTCGAGACTCGACCCCAAAGTCCTCGGGACAACAGAAAGCCTCGGCCCCGGGTAAGTCCCCTCTTCCCTCTTCAGGTTCCGTAACATCGAAGAAGCCAGCCTCGGGGACAACGTCGACGCATGGCGGAAGCCCCATGCTTACAGCCCCGGCTAAGCCCTCCAAGCCTTCGGGCCGTGCCTCCACCACACGGGAATACTCTGATACGAGGTCGCCCCCGGTGGAGTGCACCGAGGCAGTGGACATGCCTTCGATGCTGTCCGTGCCCGTCTTCCAGGACCTACTCCGAGCTATGATCACATCGGAGCTGTCCGCGGCAATGGCCCAGTTTCAATCGGCCTCGACCTCGACCCCGAAGGTGCCAGACCAGCCGGAGCCTCGCATCGAACAACCTAGAGGAAAGGTGCGCAATCCTCGCCGCATCCCATCCTCCTCTGACTCCTCGCCGAGGCGCCCGAGACGTTCTCCCTCCGCAGACCGCCGAGGGGCGAAACGTCGGGCTAAAACGACAGAAACCTCGAACCTCCGTACCTCCAAGAAGGCCAGAGGTTCACCAACCCTACGAGGCCGTTCTCCCACACCTCGTACGGGACCACTAAGGGTGGCTGAGTTATCACTCTCCAACCCGCGCATCCTCCGAACTCCCCCTCGGACCGGGACCCCGACCCAAGGTCGCAGGTACTCTCCGAGGGAGTCCGGATCGAGGTCACCGACTCGACATCGATCGGTACCCCGAACCCCGGCATCGTCTCCGAGGGGCTCCTCGAGACGCCGAGGATCGACAACCCCGGAACACAGCGCTTCCCCGGCCTGGGAGCAGGGATCAGAGCAGGAACCCCGATACTCGAGGGAAGCCTCCCCATCCTTCTCCACCCGACGAAGGTCTCGTTCACCGACCCCGCACGGGGCCCCAGGAACATCTCGCCCATCCTTCACTCGCTTTGTCCAGGACATGGGCCACGCCTTGGACTTAGACCTCCAGTCCGACTCCAGATACTCTAAGGAGTACCTAGCGGAGCTGGATATGCCATCACTGCCCAGAGAGTCCCTTCGATTACCACCTAACCCGGTACTCCAACAGGCCTTCTTCAGGAACCTGGAGACCCCCTACATGGTCACGGCCGTACCCTCCAAAATGGAGGCCAAGTACCGCACAGTACCCTACCCGGGATTCGAACAACCACAGCTCTCCCACCAGTCGCTGCTAGTAGAATCCTCTTTAAAAAAGGCTCACCCATCCCGGGTCTCAGCCGCGGTCCCCCCAGGCCGAGAAGGCCGAACCCTGGACAAATTCGGCAGGAGACTATACCAAAATGCAATGATGGCCTCTAGGGTGCAAAGCTACACTTTCACCTTCACATCCTACCTCAAACACCTCATTGGACTATTGAGAGCCTTTGAGACTGATCTACCGACCTCCCGCCAAGGAGCGTTTGGCCTGCTTTTAGAGTCCCTCTCCAACCTGCGCCTCCATCTATTCCACGCGGCATACGATGGCTTCGAACTCTCCTCCAGAGAGGCAGCCTTTGCTATTGCCATGCGCCGACTAGCTTGGCTGCGCCTGGTCGACATGGACCCCAACTTGCAGGACCGGTTGGCTAACCTCCCCTGCGTGGGAAAAGAACTGTTCGATGACACTATCGAGGCGGCTACAAAATGCCTCTCCGAACATGAACGCTCGTTTGCCTCCCTTGTCCGAAAAAAGCCCAAACCGCCCGCGTCCAGGCCGTATAGGGCCCCCCTGCGCCGCTACCCACAAAAGTCCACCCCTGTCTTCTCGCGGCCCCCGCCCAGGCGTCCGCAAGCCCACCACCGGGCCATGCCCAAGTCCCAACCGCCTGCGACCACCAAACCATCCCCGTCCTTTTGACGGGACACGCGGAAGGGGGCGGGCCCCCTCCGCCATAGTCCCAGGCCTCCTTCCCATCGGGGGTCGGCTCAAAGCCTTTTACCCTCGCTGGGAACAAGTCACGTCGGACGCATGGGTCCTTGGCATGATCTCATCAGGGTACTCTCTCAACTTTCGGGCCATTCCCCCGGACAACCCCCCAAGGAATTGCCCTCCCAACCGGACTCAGCTACCCCTACTCCTCTCCGAAGCTCGAGACCTGCTTCGCCTGAGAGCAGTGGAGAAGGTTCCCCCCGACCAACGGGGGAAGGGCTTCTACTTTCGCTACTTCCTGGTACCGAAAAAAACGGGAGACCTACGCCCAATACTAGACTTGAGACGCCTCAACAAATTCCTGGTACGGGAAAAATTTCAGATGCTCTCGCTACCAACACTTTACCCCCTGATCGACGAGGGTGACTGGCTCTGCTCCCTCGATCTCAAGGAGGCGTACACACATGTCCCAGTGCACTCCGCTCACCGTAAGTTCTTGCGTTTTCAGGTAGGGGACTGGCACCTACAATACCGAGTCCTCCCCTTCGGCCTAGCATCATCACCTCGGGTCTTCACCAAGTGCCTCGTGGTGGTAGCAGCAACCTTACGTTCCCAGGGCCTCCAGGTATTCCCCTACCTGGACGACTGGCTAATCAAAGCCCCGTCCAGGGAAGGGGTTATCTCAGCGACCCAACAGACTATTACCTACCTACAAAGTCTGGGGTTCGAAATAAACTTCCCAAAATCCCAACTACGCCCCTCGCAGTCCCTACAGTTCATCGGGGCCACGCTGGACACGGTTCGCCTCCGTTCCTTCCTCCCCCCTCCGCGCCTAGAGGCGTTAGTAAGTCTGAGTCGAAGGATCTCCCTGCTGACCTCGGTATCAGCTCGACAGATGATGACTCTCCTGGGCCACATGGCCTCCACCGTCCATGTCACACCCTTCGCCCGCCTCCATCTGAGAATCCCTCAATGGACCCTGGCGTCTCAATGGCGTCAAGACCGGGACCCGATCGACCGTCCCGTGACAGTGACACCTTCATTGCAACGATCGCTCCGCTGGTGGGCCGACTCTTCAAATCTTTCCAAAGGTTTGCTCTTCCTCACCCCACCCCACAGCAAGGTACTCACCACGGACTCGTCGGAGTACGCTTGGGGAGCCCATCTGGACGGCCTACGTACCCAAGGAATGTGGTCAGCACAAGACCGTCGCTGCCACATCAACGTACTAGAGCTTCGGGCCATCTATCTCGCAGCTGTAGCCTTCCAACATCTGCTCCACGACCGAGTGGTTCTCATCCGAACCGACAACCAGGTAGCAATGTACTACGTAAACAAACAGGGGGGGACAGGGTCTTGGTCCCTTTGTCGGGAAGCCCTGCGCCTCTGGAAATGGGCAATCTCCAACAACACCTTCCTTCGAGCGGTGTACATACAAGGAGAACAAAACTGTCTGGCGGACAGACTCAGCCGCCTCCTCCAGCCACACGAGTGGTCACTACACTCCCAAACCCTACGAGGGGTGTTCGAACGGTGGGGGACGCCTCAAATAGACCTGTTCGCATCCCCTCACAACCACAAGCTGCCTCTCTTCTGCTCCCGGATATACTCCCCGGACCGGCTCGAGGCCGACGCCTTCCTCCTCGACTGGGAGGGAAGGTTCCTGTACGCGTTCCCGCCGTTTCCTCTGATACTGCGGACGCTTGTCCACCTGAAAACAGTACAAGCCACCCTGATCCTGATCGCCCCTTGCTGGTCACGCCAGCCGTGGTTTTCCCTTCTACTTCAACTCAGTGTCAGAGATCCACTGCCTCTGCCTCTGTTTCCCTCTCTACTATCACAGGGTCAGGGTTCACTGTTACATCCCAATCTTCAATCTCTTCATCTGAATGCTTGGTTTCTCTCCCCCTGACTGCTCTCCCCGTGTCTCAATCAGTCAAGGAGATATTGGAGGCCTCCAGAAAAACCTCGACGAGAACCTGCTACTCCCAAAAGTGGACCAGATTCTCAACCTGGTGCTCCTCCCTCAGCCAGGACCTGGTGTCGGTCCCCGTCCCTCTGGTCCTTGACTATTTACTTCAATTATCTCAGTCCGGCCTAAAGACCAACTCCATTCGAGTACACCTCAGTGCAATTGTGGCTTTTCATCAGCTCCTGGAAGGGAAAGCCCTCTCGCTCCATCCCTTAGTCTCTCGCTTCATGAAGGGCCTGCTGAACGTCCACCCCCCTCTCAAACCTCCCCCGGTGGTTTGGGACCTTAACGTGGTTCTGGCTCAACTAATGAAACCTCCATTCGAGCCCCTAGACAAATGCCATCCAAAATTCCTCACTTGGAAGGTAATTTTCCTACTCGTGCTCACGTCCGCCCGGCGGGTTAGTGAGCTACAAGCTCTGGTAGCGGACCCACCCTTCACGGTATTCCATCACGACAAGGTGGTACTCCGCACCCATCCAAAGTTCTTACCTAAAGTAGTGTCTGATTTCCATCTCAATCAGTCCATTGTCTTACCTGTGTTTTTCCCCAAGCCCCACTCTCACCCCGGAGAAGTGGCGCTCCACACTCTCGACTGCAAGAGAGCGTTGGCTTTTTACCTCCAACGCACTCAGTCACACCGGAAAGTCCCACAACTGTTTCTGTCCTTCGACCCAAACCGGTTAGGTCACCCAGTTTCCAAACGCACCTTGTCCAACTGGTTGGCCGATTGCATCTCCTTTTGCTACGCTCAGGCTGGTCTCGCGCTGCATGGTCGAGTAACGGGACACAAAGTCCGAGCGATGGCAGCCTCCGTAGCGTTCCTCAGGTCCACACCTATTGAGGAAATCTGCAAGGCTGCCACGTGGTCTTCGGTTCATACCTTCACCTCCCACTACTGTCTGGACTCACTGTCCAGAAGCGATGGCCGGTTCGGCCAATCGGTATTGCGAAATCTATTTGCTTAAATTGCCAACTTCCCTCCATCCCTTTTCAGTTAGCTTGGAGGTCACCCACATGTGAGAATATCATGCCTGCTTGTCCTGGGATAAAGCACAGTTACTTACCGTAACAGGTGTTATCCAGGAACAGCAGGCATATATTCTCACAACCCGCCCACCTCCCCGAGGTTGGCTTCTTGGCTAGTTAAGTGAACTGGAGACCACGAGGGGATGCACCCCCTAGTGGAGCAGGAAGGCACCCATGCGTGGAGCAGCAGAGCAAACTTAAATCTTCAATCAAGTTTGCTTGAAAATGCTTCCGCATCGGGGCTCCGTAGATGACGTCACCCACATGTGAGAATATATGCCTGCTGTCCCTGGATAACACCTGTTACGGTAAGTAACTGTGCTTTTTTCCCTGTCTGTCTCAGCAGGCTCATAATCTTATCTAATGTACCTGGGGCAATGGAGTATTAAGTGACTTGCCCAGGGTCATAAGGAGCAGTCTGGGTTTGAACCCACAACCTCTATAATAAGTTCTAACTTGCTCCACCTAAAATGTTAGATAGGACACAAAATAGATACAAGATGAACAAATACTGCCTGCATATGGAAAAGGAGAGCAAAGAGTGAAAAACACAGAGGACTTTAATAGATGGCTCAGAGCCTGGTGTCATCAAGAAGGCTTCAGGTACATAGGAGGATGGGGAAATACATGGAAGGACAAGAAGCTATATTGCACTGATGGGCTACATATTACTACAGCATACTACATACATATTACTACAGCAGGAAAAAGAAACCTTGCAGAGAAATTTAGACAATATTTTTCTAGGCATTTAAACTAGAAGGTGGGGGTGGTGTATGTACGAAGGACAATTATAGAGACCACCCCCGGCAAAAGAAAAGATGTGATAGTAGTAAAGGCTGCAACATAATCAATATCAGCAACTCATTTCTTAGTATTGCAACGGAAAGTGAAACGACACAAAAATCCATACAAAAAAGGAGATTATCGCTGAAAAATAGCTGGAAAGCGATGACCACAAATGCTCGCAGTCTAAGCAACAAAGTTCATGATCTGCAAGCCCTGATATTAGAGGCAGATCTAGATATTGTTGCTATCACAGAGACATGGTTCAGTGAATCACATGGATGGGATGCAAACATACCGGGATATAATCTTTTTAGGAAAGACAGAGATGGTCATAAAGGTGGAGGAGTAGCTCTCTATGTAAAGATCAATATCCAAGCGACCGAAATGCAAGGGACCTGGGGAGAGGAAGAAGCGATATGGATTGCTCTGAAAAGAGAAGATGGAACTTCTATCTACGTGGGTGTAGTCTACAGACCTCCAACTCAATCGCAGCAAATTGATAAGGGTCTGATTGTGGATATTCAAAAGTTTGGAAGGAAAGAGGAGGTTCTGCTGTTGGGAGATTTCAACCTGCCGGATGCGGACTGGAATGTTCTGTCTGCGGAATCGGAAAGAAGTAGGGAGATTGTGGATGCCTTTCAAGAGGCTCTGCTCAGACAAATGGTGATGGAACCCACAAGGGAAAAAGCGATATTGGATCTTGTCCTCACAAATGGAGAGAGTATCTCTAATGTTCGAGTGGGTGCTCACCTGGGTAGTAGCGATCATCAAACGGTTTGGTTTGATATAACGGCTAAAGTGGAGAGCGGCCGCACGATACTTAAAGTCCTAGATTTCAAACGTACGGACTTTAATGCAATGGGAAAGTACCTGAAGAAAGAGCTGTTAGGATGGGAGGACATAAGAGAAGTGGAAAGACAGTGGTCTAAGCTGAAAGGAGCGATAAAAATGGCTATGGACCTTTATGTGAAGAAAATCAATAAAAACAAGAGAAAAAGGAAGCCGATATGGTTCTCCAACCTAGTGGCTGAGAAAATAAAGGCGAAAGAGTTGGCGTTCATGAAATATAAAAAAACACCAAGAAGAGGAGAACAGAAAGGACTACAGGGTGAAACTGAAAGAAGCCAAGAGAGAGATACGTTTGGCGAAGGCACAGGCGGAAGAACAAATGGCTAAAAATGTAAAAAAGGGAGATACAATTTTTTTCAGATATATTAGTGAAAGGAGGAAGATAAAAAATGGAATTGCTAGGCTAAAAGATGCTGGGAACAAATATGTGGAGAGTGATGAGGAGAAAGCATATGTGCTAAACAAATACTTCTGTTCTGTGTTCACAGAAGAAAATCCTGGAGAAGAACCGAGATTGTCTGGCAAAGTTACACGAGAAAATGGAGTAGATTCTGCGCCGTTCACGGAGGAGGGTGTTTATGAGCAACTTGAGAAACTGAAGGTGGACAAAGCGATGGGACCAGACAGGATCCATCCCAGGATACTAAGGGAGCTCAGAGAGGTTCTGGCGAGTCCTATTAAAGACTTGTTCAACAAATCTCTGGAGACGGGAGTGATTCCTGGGGATTGGAGGAGAGCGGATGTGGTCCCTATTCATAAAAGTGGTCACAGGGATGAAGCAGGAAACTACAGGCCGGTGAGCCTCACTTCAGTTGTTGGAAAAATAATGGAAGTGTTGCTGAAAGAAAGGATAGTGTATTTCCTTGAATCTAAGGGGTTACAGGATCCGAGGCAACATGGCTTTACAAAAGGTAAATCGTGCCAAACGAACCTGATTGAATTTTTTGATTGGGTAACCAGAGAGCTGGATCGAGGACATATGCTAGATGTAATTTACTTGGATTTAAGCAAAGCCTTTGATACAGTTCCTCATAGGAGGCTGTTGAACAAACTTGAAGGGCTGAAGTTAGGACCCAAAGTGGTGAACTGGGTCAGAAACTGGCTGTCGGACAGACGCCAGAGGGTGGTGGTTAATGGAAGTCGCTCGAAGGAAGGAAAGGTGACTAGTGGAGTCCCTCAGGGTTCGGTGCTGGGGCCAATCCTGTTCAATATGTATGTAAGTGACATTGCTGAAGGATTAGAAGGAAAAGTGTGCCTTTTTGCAGATGATACCAAGATTTGTAACAGAGTAGACACCGAAGAGGGAGTGGAGAATATGAAAAAGGATCTGCAAAAGTTAGAGGAATGGTCTAATGCCTGGCAACTAAAATTCAATGCAAAGAAATGCAGAGTAATGCATTTGGGGATTAATAATAGGAAGGAACTGTATATGCTGGGAGGAGAGAAGCTGATATGCACGGACGGGGAGAGGGACCTTGGAGTGATAGTGTCCGAAGATCTAAAGGCAAAAAAACAGTGTGACAAGGCAATGGCTGCTGCCAGAAGGATGCTGGGCTGTATAAAGAGAGGCGTAGTCAGTAGAAGGAAGAAGGTGTTGATGCCCCTATGGTGAGGCCCCACTTGGAGTATTGTGTTCAGTTTTGGAGACCGTATCTGGCGAAAGACGTAAGAAGACTTGAGGCGGTCCAGAGGAGGGCGACGAAAATGATAGGAGGCTTGCGCCAGAAGACGTATGAGGAGAGACTGGAAGCCCTGAATATGTATACCCTAGAGGAAAGGAGAGACAGGGGAGATATGATTCAGACGTTCAAATACTTAAAGGGTATTAACGTAGAACAAAATCTTTTCTAGAGAAAGGAAAATGATAAAACCAGAGGACATAATTTGAGGTTGAGGGGTGGTAGATTCAGGGGCAATGTTAGGAAATTCTACTTTACGGAGAGGGTAGTGGATGCCTGGAATGCGCTCCCGAGAGAGGTGGTGGAGAGTAAAACTGTGACTGAGTTCAAAGAAGCATGGGATGAACACAGAAGATTTAGAATCAGAAAATAATATTAAATATTGAACTAAGGCCAGTTATTGGGCAGACTTGCACGGTCTGTGTCTGTGTATGGCCGTTTGGTGGAGGATGGGAAGGGGAGGGCTTCAATGGCTGGGAGGGTGTAGATGGGCTGGAGTAAGTCTTAACAGAGATTTCGGCAGGTGAAACCCAAGCATAGTACCAGGTAAAGCTTTGGATTCTTGCCCAGAAATAGCTAAGAAGAAAAAAAAAAAAATTTTAAATTGAATCAGGTTGGGCAGACTGGATGGACCATTCGGGTCTTTATCTGCCGTCATCTACTATGTTACTATGTACTATGTTAAATATGAAATGCAAGTAAAAAAATCAAACAAAACTAAAGCCCCCTTTTACTAAACCGAGCTAGCGTTTTTTTAGCACAGGGAGCTGCTTTGAATGCCTCGCACTGCTCTCGACATTCATAGGAACTCTATGAGTATGGGGAGCAGCGTGGGGCATTCAGTGCGGCTCCCGGTGCTAAAAAACGCTAGCACCGTTTAATAAAAGGGGGCCTAAACCACTAGCAGCAAAACTTAGACACTGATATATGTAATCTTCCCAGGGAATTAAAGATGCAACTTTTTTAGTTATTTTATTCAGTGTTAAAAACAGAAATTAGATTTCTTTTATGAATTACAAGTTCACTGCAAATGATCCAAGATGAAAGAATGCATAATTCAGTAGAAGCAGAAGTGCTTATGTGAGCTAATAATTAAATATTAATCTTTCAAAACCAGTTACATTCTAGCATTTTAATCTAAATATGCATTTATTTATTTTTTTACAATAATTCTGAAGAAACAGCTTGTTTGTATGGTTTAAAATGTACAAAAGCATTGGAAAGAGACCTAATGTTACATTTATATGGATAAGAAAAACGTTGCACCTAAATAAATACCCGGGACTTCAAGATTGCTGTTGGACTGTAACTTCATAAAAAAAACATCAGGGAGAGGAGTGCCACTGTCCCAGGCACTATTCACCCTCGCTACACCACTGCATCCAATTGGTTCATTGTATGCTGCTTCACCTGCCAACTGTGTCCCTTTGATTTACTTGGATTTTACTGATGGCCAGCTAATTTGCAACACTGAACTTTTGGCAAATTGCCATTATATATGCCATAATAGTACAGTGGTACCTTGGATTACGAGCATAATCTGTTCCAGGAGCATGCTCGTAATCCAAAATGCTCGCTTATCAAAGCGAGTTTCCCCATAGGAAATAATGGAAACTCGCTTTGCTAAGCGAGTATTTTGGATTAGGAGCATGCTCCCCCCAAAGGCCCCCCCTGCGACCAGCACCCTCCCCACCGCGATCCGGCACCCCCCTCTGCGATTGGGTACGCCCCCCCCCCCCCCCCACCGCTGCTTACTGTCATCTGGGCACTGGCACCGGCATCGGCATGTCCTGTGCTTTGGTACTGGTGCCCGAAGATCGGCCTCCTCTAATTGCTGGGCCTTGAGCATTTGCGCATGCTCAAGGCCTGTGAGTTCATGTTCTCTCCGTGAACTCGCAGGCCTTGAGCATGCGCAGATGCTCAAGGCCCAGCAAGAAGAGGAGGCCGATCTTCAGGCACCGGCACCAAAGCACAGGACATGCCGGTGCCCAGATGACAGTAAGCAGCGGCGGGGCAGTGCCCGATTGCGGCGGGGGGGGGGAGGGTGCCAGATCATGGGGGCTTGGGGCGCTCGTAAATCGAGCCATGCTCGGTTTCCGAGGCGCCGATTTTGCGAATGTTTTGCTCATCTTGCAAAACACTCGCAAACTGGTGCACTCGTAAACCGAGGTACCACTGTATTATTGTATTTGCATTTGCTTGGGACTATTTGACTGTTTTTTTCATTTTATGTTACAAATAAACCTGCGTGTTTCCATAAAAAAAAAAAAAATCCCCCCCAAAAACATTGGCAAATTCTTAGTTTGTCCTTCAAAACTTTTCTAGCTTGACCAGATTCCAGTAAGGTTTGCAAGAAAGTAGCCACTACCTAATTTTTTTTTTTAAAGTAAATGTTATAAGTCTCCTAAAGAAAAATTGGCCTTTGGGGCTGACTTCCTAGACCAGTGTTCTTCAAAGCAAGTCCTGCGAGCCAGTGGTGGCCCATGCAGTCTTTCAGACCTTTGTCTCTTTTATTTTTTTATTTTTTGCCAAATGTTGAGCATTTCTCTCCTGCCCCTCCTGCAGGCCAGCACCATTCATTCTGGTCATGTCTCCCTGCCTGCCTCCCCACCTGATGATTATGAGCCTGCTGGGACAGACAGGGAAAAATGCTTGAGTACCTAAACTCATGTAAACCGTTCTGAGCTCCCCTGGGAGAACGGTATAGAAAATTGAACCTGATCCTCTTTCTGGCCAACCATAGGGGCCTTCTTTCTGCAGCAACTCCCGCCAATATGGCAACAGGGATATTAGTGGGAGTTGCAGCAGAGAGAAGACCACTGGGGTTGGTCAGAAAGAGCCTGACTGAAATTGGTGTCGGGCAGAGGATCAAGTTTATAAGGCATAGAGTGAGCCAATAGGAAGGATGGAGGGCTAGGGCACGGAAGGAAAAAGATCTGACCACCTTGGACAGAAGTGTGTGTGTGTGTGTGGGGGGGGGGGGGGGGAGTATGCCAGTAAAGGCGAAATGTAGTGAGAGGCAGGAGTCTGCTTACCATGGGATGCAGACGGGAGAACCTGGACATGGAGGAGAGGGGCCTTGTTTGCTTTAGGATGCAGGAGAAAAGGATAGAGCAGCTTTTAAACTGAGATGGGGGGGATGGAAGTCAACAGTCACCCCAGAGTGGATAATTTGTTGTGGCGTGTCCTTGAAGGATACTATCGAAACGATATTTAGGGAGTCCCAATAGAGAGGTTTCAATAATGATGAAAGAAAGCCAGGATTGTTTAATAGGAAGGCAGAGTAAAGGTCTTAAAAGTACAACCTGCTGAGAAGATGATGGAGATAGATATAAGGGAGGAAAACCCCCACAATTTTGAAGTGTCTGTATACAAAAGCTAGAAGCCTAAAAAATAGAGTTAGAGTATATAGCACTTAAATGATGAGGTAGAAATAATAGTGGAAGGGGCACAGTTACCTGTTGGGGCACTGTTACCCGGGTACAAACTATATTGCAAGGATAGAGTAGATCAAATTGGAGGGGGGGGGGTTGTGTAATGTTAGAAGGAATTGTTTATTTTGTTCATTCTGCATGACATAGATAGCAGCAGTGTGGACTCCATATGGATAGAATCTCATGTGTGAAGGGAAGGAATATACAGGTAGAGTTATACTACCATTCCCACAAGACTAATGAGCAGACAGGCTAATGAGGTTAGGGCTCTTCAGCTTGGAAAAGAGATGGCTGGGGGGAAGATAATGACTGAAGTCTACAAAATCCTGAATAGTATAGAACAGGTACAATTCAAAAATGACAAAGACAGACACTTAAAGTTACAGAGAAATAGGAGGAAATATTTTTTTCTCTTGGCATGGAGGAGGGCATTTAGGCTTCGGTGAGGGAGGAAGGACAAAGGCTGGAAGGCAGTAAGGCAGCAGAAAAAAAAAAGGAGAAATGTTGATGCCCCTGTACAAGTTGTTGGCAAGGGCCCACTTGGGAATATTGTGTTCAGTTTTGGAGACCGTTCCTTGCTAAGGATTAAAACGAAAATCTTGAATTTTCTTTATTTTCTTTGTATCACGGCGGGGCCTGCCTCGCGGCCTCAGCCTGCGGGCTTCGATTTCACCGTGTCTGTTTTTCAATCTATGTTCCGGCTGTCACAGGTTCAAGGGTCGTGTGCCTGCAGTGCTACTCTTCACCCTCGACATTAAACGTAGAGTTCAGATGGAGAAATCTTCAGTGGAAATCTAACCCCGACCTCGACCTCAGCTCCGGTCAAGTCTTCTACAGGGCTCTCACCTTCTACCTTGACCTCAACCTTAATCAAACCTTCCTCGTTTGGAAGTCCTCATCCTCGAGCAAATCTGCCAAGTCTTCTCCTGAGGAGCCACTTTCCTCGCTGTCTTCCTCAGGTCAGGTAGCGCAGCAATCTGTTCCAGCAGTGGTTCTGAAGCTGCCCAAGAAGCATGTCTCCAAATCGAAGCGTCATTTTTCCTCCTCTTCCTCGGAGACTACAGCCACACCAAATGTACCAGATCAAGTCTCTGTTTAACATTTGCAGGCTATGATCCAGACCATTATGCCTCAGGAGTTTGGTAATATGCTTGCCAAACATACTCCTGCCTCGACTCTGCTTTCTGCAGTCCAGCCTGAGCACTCGGCTGTATCACAAGGAGTCGAGTCCTTGGCAGTGCCTTGAGCTGAACCTATGCACTCTATGCAAAGAGTCAAGTCTTTGCGAGTGTCTCTTCTGGATCCTACGCTCTCTGTGCAAGGAGCCGAGTCATTGCCAGTGCCTCGAGATACCTTGACACAAGGAGCTCAGTCCTTTTTGGTCTCTCGACCTCTATCTCCAGCCTCCAGCCCTCCTTTCTCACATAAGGCCCTGCCCTTTTCGAGGCATAGGGTGAGGACTCCTCGACGTTCCTCTCAGCGGGGCCTGCTTGGTTTAAGGTACAGTTCTCCACATCAGTCGAGGTACCCATCGAGGCCCAGGTCCTCTTCTCAAGACAGGCCTCGCTCCTCCAGACCTAGAGACTCTTCGAGGCCTCCAACTCCAAAGTTGAGGACACCTCCTGCAGAGCCTTACCACTATGGTTCTTCTCCTGTGAGGGATTCTATCCATTCTCTCAGTGAGTCATCTGTACCTGTATATTCAACCTCAGGTATCAGTACTCCAGAGAGGCTTCACCTTCGTTCTATGCTTTGGGAGGCACCTCAAGGTCACCTTCTTCCCCTCGAGATCAACCTTCCTTGGAGCAGATATTTTTTTCTTCTTTCCTCAATATTACTTTGGACTCTGATTCCAAATACTCTACGAAGTATTTGGAGGAAATGATTATGTCTCGACCTCCTGCGGAGTCTCTTAAATTGCCCACTAATTGCCTTCTTTCTCAAACTTTCAAGCGAAATCTTGAAACACCTTATTATCCCATTTCAAGCAGGCAGCCTATTCTCACATATGGGTGAAGTCATCTACGGAGCCCGGATGCAGACAGCCTTGCAAGCAGGCTTGCTTGTAGAAACGTAGAAGTTTCGAGTCAGCCACACTGCACATGTGAGAGTGCCTTCCCGCCCAGCGCAGGGTGAGTCTCCTCAGTTTTCCACGGAGCCGAGAAGTCCATCTTTGACACTCTGCGCTAAACTTCGTTACTTGCCTTTTCTCACTGCGGTTTGTGTTCTTTTTGTGACTTATTTTATTTCAGTTAAAAATACTTTTTTTTTTTTTCCTTCGTTTGACTGGCGGGGCAGGCCGCTCAGTCGCAGCCTGTGGGCTTTGACTTCGCTGCGGCTATTTTCCCTCCTTTGTCCCGGCCAACATGCAGACTTCAAGAAGTGTAGCCAGAGCCAGCATGCAATTTCCCTCACGGACCCACACTGTTGGTGCCTCAAGTGTCTCGAGCCTGACCATAATCCTAAATCGTGCGAGCGCTATGCTACTCTTCAACTTCAAGCCCTTAAATGTCTTCGGATTTTAGTGGAGAAACTTTTCGGGATGGACTCTTTAGTCACACCCTCGACCTTGAGCGCTACCTCGGTCCCATTTTCCGCTGAGGGTCCTCCTGCTTCCACGACTCCAACCTCGAGCCTCATCAGACCTTCCTCGTTTGGGACATCTCTGACCTCGAGTAAACCTGCTGTCTCTTCCCCTGAGCTTCCCTCAGGTCAGATACCTAAGCAGAAGGTTCCAGCGGTGGTTTTCACCATCACCTTTTCAACCTGCTTGGCCACCTTAAGATCATCGCATACAATCACACCCAAGTCTCGCTCTTCCGTCTTGCACATAAGTTCCTCACCCCCTAAACTGCATTTCTTAGCATTAAATTTTAGCTGCCAAATTTCAGACCATTCTTCAAGCTTTGCCAGGTGTTTCTTCATGTTATTCAAACTATCCAGCGTGTCTAATCTATTGCAGATTTTGGTATCGTCCGCATAGAGGCAAATCTTACCCGACATCCCTTCAGCAATATCATCATTTTCTAAAAATGATAAAGAACAGGCCCAAGAACAGACCCTTGAGGCACACCACTGGTAACATCCCTTTCCTCAAAGTGATCTCCATTGATCACTACTCTCTGTCGCCTTCCACTCAACCAGTTCCTGACCCAGCCCGTCACTTTGAGAGCTATTCCAAGGGCACTCAGTTTGTTTATTAGACGTCTGTGTGGAACACTGTCAATGGCTTTGCTAAAATCTAAATACACAACATCTAGCGCATATCCTCTATCCAATTCTATGGTCACCCAGTCAAAGAAATTGATCATAAGAACATAAAGAGTTGCCGCTGCTGGGTCAGACCAGTGGTCCATCATGCCCAGCAGTCTGCTCACGTGGCGGCCCTTTTGGTCAAAGACCAGTGCCCTAACAGAGACTAGCCCTACCAGCGTACGTCCTTGTTCAGTAAGAACTTGTCTAACTTAGTCTTGAATCCCTGGAGGGTGTTTTCCCCTATGACAGCCTCCAGGAGAGCGTTCCAGTTTTCCACCTCTTTGGGTGAAGAAGAACTTCCTTACGTTTGTATGGAATCTATCCCCTTTCAACTTTAGAGAGTGCCCTCTCATTCTCCCTACCTTGGAGAGGGTGAACAACCTGCCCTTATCTACTAAATCTATTCCCTTCAGTACCTTGAATGTTTCGATCATATCCCCTCTCAATCTCCTCTGTTCGAGGGAGAAGAGGCCCAGTTTCTCTAATCTTTCGCTGTATGGCAGCTCCTCCAATCCCATAACCATCTTAGTCGCCCTTCTCTGGACCCTCTCGAGTAGTACCGTATCTTTCTTCATGTACGGCGACCAGTGCTGTACGCAGTACTCCAGGTGAGGATGCACCATGGCCTGGTACAGCGGCATGATTACCTACCTTCTCCGATCTGTTCATGATCCTCTTATTATTCCTAGCATTCTGTTTGCCCTTTTTGCTGCTGCCACACATTGTGTAGACGGCTTCATCGACTTGTCTATCAGAACTCCCAAGTCCCTTTCCTGGGAGGAATCTCCCAAGTACCGCCCCGGACATCCTGTACATGTGCTTGAGATTTTTGATACCGACATGCATCACTTTACACTTATCCATGTTGAACCTCATCTGCCATGTCGATGCCCATTCCTTGAGCCTGATTACGTCACGTTGTAGATTTTTCACAATCCCCCTGCGGCTTCACTACTCTGAATAACTTTGTGTCGTAAGACCTACCTCTCGTGAGTCCATGTTGCCTCCAGTCCTGTAACCAACAGGATTCCAGAAACTTGACCATTCTCTGTTTTAAAAAGTGTTTCCATTAATTTGCTTACCTCAGAAGTAAGACTTAATGGCCTGTAATTCCCTACTTCTTCCTTACTTCCACTTTTGTGGAGAGAGACCACATCCGCCCTTCGCCAGTCCTCCGGTACCACTCCTGACTCTAGAGATGCGTTGAAAAGGTCAGTCAACGGAGCTACCAGAACTTCCCTAAGTTCTTCAGCACCCTAGGATGTACGCCATCCAGCCCCATTGCTTTGTCTATCTTTATTATAGACAGCTCCTCATGAACACAACCCTCTGAAAATCGATCAGGGTCTATTACTCTTTCATCCCTATTCACGTTTGTCTTCTGCGTCCTGCTCACGGCACTTCAGCCGTGAACACAGAAAAGAAATATCTGTTAAGCAATCAGCCTTTTCTTTATCAGCTTCTACATATTCCTCCCTTTCACCTTTGAGTCTCACAATGCCACTTTTGCACTTCTTCCTATCACTAATATATCTAAGAAACACCTTGTCTCCCCGTTTTACCGTGGCAGCTATTTTTCCCAACTACAAGACCAGCCTCTTAACTTTTCCAGATTTTTGCTGTCTTTCTCTTTCTGCGCTCTTTTGTAGTTTATGAAAGGTAACCTTTTATTCCTTACCTTCTCAGCTACTACTTTTGAGAACCAAAGTGGCCTACTTTTACTTACTTGCCTCACAAAAATGTTTGTCGCCCTTACTATTGCTACTTTCAGTTTTGCCTACCACATTTCCACTCCTTCCAGACGTTCCCATCCAGACTAATTCCTTGACGTAAACCCCCATCCGAACAAAGTTAGTTTTTTTTAAAGTCTAGAACCTTTGCTTTTGAATGAGCCCTCTTTATACCCATCTTAATATTAAACCGTACCATGCAGTGATCACAGGATGCCAGATGATCACCCACTGTAACATCAAAAACACTTTCCCTGTTTGTAAACACATGTGGGTTCCATTACCAACTGCTGGAATAGTTCTCCTTTTAGAGAATCCAGAATCCCCCTACTTCTAGAAGACCGACATGTTAAAATCACCTATTAGCAAGACTTCCCCTTTTTTAGATAAATTCTGAATGTCTGTTATTAAATTTCTAACTACTTCTTCTGTCTGAAGGAGGTCTGTATCACACCAATGTAAATATATTCACCATTCCCTCTTTCCAATTTGATCCACAGTGCCTCTTCCATGCCCTGCAGATTCTGCAGTTGTGTGGCTTTAATATGTTCTTTAACATATAACGCTACTCCTTCTCCTTTTCTTCTTACCCTGTCTTTCCTGAACAGATTATAGCCCGATATAACTACATCCTAGTCATGATACTCTGTGAACCATGTCTCTGTGACCACCACTATATCCAACTCCTCTTCTTCCATCACAGCTTCTAGATCCAGAATCTTGTTTCCCTTACTTCGAGCATTAGAATATACTGCTTTCCAGACATTGCCCCCTTTTCCCATCTGTGTAGAGGTATTAAGTGATTTACTTACCTGAAGGCTTATACTCACCCAGGAGCTTTGATCACCCTGTCCCATCACTTCTAGTTTAAAGCCCTCTATAGTAGATTAGCCAGCCTGCTGGCAAAGACACATCTTCCCTTCTTTAATAGATGCACATCATCCCTGCTCAGCAGCCCTTGGAAGATCATCCCATGGTCTAGGAAGCCAAAGAGGTCCTGTCAAATTGTTCGATAACAGTACTCCTGCCACTGAGATAATAGAAGTCCTAATTTTCTCATAATTTACAGTTATGAATGGATTAATGGAATTCATTTACCAAAAAAATAAACATTGCATAAATATAAAGCCTCATGCTACATAATTAAAACCCCAATCCTTATTTCATGATAACTTTTGGACTTCAATAGAAAACTATCTTTACATTGATTTTTTTTTCCTCAAAGAAGCATTTTATTTAAAAAAAATTTTCTTTTTTTTTTTTTTTAATAGATTTTTATCCACCCTGGACACTACTGCCTGGTCCTGGTCATCCAGTCAAAGAAATTGATCAGATTTGTGTGACAAGAGCTAGTGAAAATATTGCCTTGGGTCCTGTAATCTATTGGATTCCAGAAACTTCAGTATTCTGTTTTTATTATTAAATATATTTTATTGAGCACAACAATCAGAATCAAAAACAGAAAACAACAAGGTAGCTCAAATTTATATACTAAAACCATCAAACCCACCCTACCAACCCAACCCATCCCCCCACCCTCCCCCTCTCACTGATGCCAAACAAAGTGAGGTAAATAAGAGGACCCTAGCAGTTCAGAATGCGGCTACGAGCCACCGGAGATAATGTAGACCAAAAAGGCTCCCAAATTCGTTGAAAGGCCCGTCCAGGCAAGGAAGAAATGTCTTGAACACCTCTCCGTTCCCAAGAAAGCAACATAATCATATGACTACGCTAAAGGGAATAGTCAGGAGCCTCTGCGTCCATCCACTTAAGCAAGATGCACTTGATAGCAATCACAGCCATCCAACGAAGGAATGCAGAGGCTCCAGGCCGACGAGGATGAAAATGCAAAGAGGCTCCAAATAACACCAGGGCTGATCTCCGAACTGTAATGTTCCAGATGTCATCCACAAAAAGAAAGACAGCATCCCAAAAGGTCTGTATGGATGAACAAGACCAAAACATGTGACCAAGACCAGCATCCGGAGCACCACAGCGCCGGCAGTCCGGCGGGGTAGAGCCCCGCCAAAAAAGCTCTCCGAGGAGAAATATATAGGCGGAGAGTCAATTTGTAGTGTTGTTCCCAAAAGATAGCATATTTACTATACAAAGGCAGCTTTTTAATAGCATTCAAAATTACTTCCTCAGAAAATTCCACATTCAAATCTTACCACCCATGCATCCCGCAATTTCAGACAATCAAGCATAGGGAATTCGTCTTTCAGATGTCTATGGTAAAATTTCAGCGGGACAGGCTGTTGAGAACCAAATGTAAAGGCCTCCATCAACAATTCTCGACAAGAAGCCGAAAGATGAATATTCGACAAAGAGGAAATATAATGACGGATCTGAAGGTAGGCATAGACATCTGTACGAGGTAGAGAAAATTCCTCACAAAGCAGGTCAAAGGGTTTGACCAGACCCTCGTCATCAACCAAATGAAACAAAAAACGAATCCCCTTTGCTTCCCAAAGCACAAAGCTAGCATTGTCCACCCCAGGAGGAAAACAGGCATTATAACGTAATGGTAAAAAGGGAGAGACAGTATTCTGTTTTTAAAACATTTCCATTAATTAATTTACCAGCCTGTAGTTCCCTGCCACTTCCTTACTTTCAGTTTTGTGGAAAGGGACCACATCCGCTCTAGTTCTGTTCTTTTTTTTTTTTTTTTTTTTTTGTGACAGCCTGGTAATTACAGATGCCTTTCAGTGTGAATATTACATCCGACCTGTTCTCGAGAAAAACGCCATCATCTTGACACCAGCTACAGTTGTGTAACATCAAGATACATATCCATGTTGTCTCGGCTTGGAATTTAATTCTGTTAGTTACTGTTTCAGCCTGAGCTTGTCCCACAGGCTGACAGTGAGCAAGAAGGTGCACAATAGGCTGCTTCCAAAAGCTTTTTAAAAAGTTAGGCATGCTTGCTGCTCCATACGCCATCAAATATTCATCCTGTTGTCCCCAGAATACCTGCTATAGGTGAGTAAATTTGCTTTATCCATGTATAATGCAAGGTTTTGTATTGTATTCAGGGATATAAAATATAAAAACATAAGGATTGCTACTGCTGGGTCAGACCAGTGGTCCATCGTGCCCAGCAGTCCGCTCACGCGGCGGCCCTTAAGTCAAAGACCAGTGTCCTATTTGAGTCTATCTTTACTTGCATATGTTCTGTTCCAGTAGGAACTTATCAAAACTTGTCTTGAATCCCTGAAGGGTGCTTTCCCCTATAACAGCCTCCGGAAGAGCATTCCAGATTTCTACTACTCTCTGGGTGAAGAAGAACTTCCTTATGTTTGTATGGAATCTTTTCCCTTCTAACTTTAGCAAGTGCCCTCTCATTCTCCTCACCTTGGAGAGGGTGAACAGTCTCTCTTTCTCTACTAAGCCAATTCCCTTCAAAGTCCCCTCTCAGTCCCTTAACCATTTTTGTCGCTCTTCTCTGGACTCTTCCGAGTAGTACTATGTCCTTTTTCATGTACGGCGACCAGTGTTGGATGCAGTATTCCAGGTGGGGGTATACCATGGCCCAGTATAATGGCATGATAATCTTTTTAGATCTATTTGTGATCCCCTTCTTAATCATTCCTAGCATTCTGTTTGCCCTTTCGCTGCTGCCGCACATTGCATGGATGGTTTCATTGACTTGTCTACAAGTACTCCCAAGTCTCTTTCCTGGGGGCTCTCTCCGAGTATAGCTCCGGACATCCTGTATTCGTGCATATGATTTTTGTTACCGACATGCATCACCTTGCACTTATCCATGTTGAACCTCATTTGCCATTTTGCGGCCCATTCCTCAAGCATATTTGTCTCTTTATAGGTCTTCGCAATCCTTCTGTGTCCTCACTATGAATAACTTTGTATCGTCTGCAAATTTAATCACCTCACTCATGCCAATTTCTAGGTCGTTTATAAATATGTTGAAGAGTACAGGCCAGAGCATCGAATCCTGCGGCACTCCACTTGTGACGCTTTTCCAGTCTGAGTATTGTCCATTCACCCCCACTCTGTTTCCTATCCACCAACTAGTTTTTAATCCACGCGAGTATATCACTCTCGATTCCATGGCTCACAATTTTCTGAAGTAGGCGTTCATACGGAACCTTGTCTAACGCCTTCTGGAAATCTAGATATACGACATCGACTGGGTCACCTTTGTCTATTTACTCCTTCGAAGAAGTGCAGTAAGTTCAGTGTTCTCCCCAGAAAATTTTTCCAGCCGGGTGGCACGAAAAAGTAGCCTGGTGGGGTGCGGCGGGGAAATTTGGTGATGGGGAAAATTAAATGTGCACTATTCTTTATTAGTTAGTTATTATTAATTGTTTTCCAATGCTCAATATGACTTCCTGTTTTAAGGTTTGACACTTAAGCAGTGTTCCAGTAGCATTTAAGCCACCCTTGAAAAAAAAAAGTAAAGCAGATCCTCTTATTCCGAATAACTACTGGCCAGTATCAAACCTTCCATTTCTTTCAAAACTACCATACTTGAGAGAGAGGTATTCAACCAACTTCAAACTCATGTTGAATCAGTTAATGCTTTGCATCCTGCGATAGCAATTCTGCCACAGCAAATGCACTGAATTCCATAGGAATTGAATGGACTATATAGTGCATTTGCCATGGGAGAATCACTACTGTGGCTTTGTAAAAGGGCCCTTACTGAGTGAACTCCATAGTCACCTAGACCAGTGTTTCTCAATTTCTTCAAGCCAAGTACACTCTTAAGTCTAACAAATGCCAACCAAGTACTCCAGCCCAAGCTCCGCCCCTGACCCCACCCCCATTATAATAGTACTAATTGTAATACAGTTTCTTCTATTCATTTTTCATGTACAGACAATATAATCTTATTAATTCATAATGGTAACCACAAAATTAAAAAAATAAACCCAAAGCACACAGTAAGCTGAGAAAATGTTAATTTATATTTGGGGGTTTTTTCAAAGAGGTCAAGGCAGATATGCAATCGGTAACAACTATAGAAATAGACAAATTTAGTGCAAAATATAGACAGCAGATTATAAATTTAAAAAACTGACACATTTCGATCACTAAATTGAAAATAAAATAATTTTTCCTATCTTTGTCTGGTGATTTAATTAGCTTCTGGTTGGATTTCCTTCTGACTGTGCATCCAACATTTCTTTCTTTCTGCCTCCTGCATGCTTCCTCTCCTCCAGACCTCATTCCCTTCCCCAACCAACATCTCTCTCTGTCTCTCCATGAGTCCAACTTTTTTTCCTCTCTTCTTCACCCCTATTGGCAACATGTCTGTCTGGCTCTTTATCGCTCTCGCTCTCGATCTCTCTCCTGCCACATCCAACATTTCTCCCCCTCTACTGCCCTGGATCAGGTGCAGCATATTTCACCACTGCACACCAGCCCTATGCCCATTTCTCCTATCATTCCTCCCCCTTTCATCCCTTTCAGTCTGCCCTCTCCACCACCATATCCAACATTTCTCCCTCTCATCCTTCTATTCCCCATGCATCTCTACCTCAGTTCTCTCTCTCTATGCCCAATTTTCCTTTTTTCCTTTCCCCATGTGCACCATCTCTCACTCACACACTCATGCCCATTAATTCTCCCTTCTGTGTCCAATGTTCATGCCCCCTCCCCGCCTTCTGTGTCAAGTTCATGCCCCCTCCCCATCTTCCAGCTTTGTCTCAAAATTAAGATGACGCTGGGGATCCCAGCCTGCCCCACATGCACTCCCCCTCCCCCAAAGCCCCGGAGATCTCTGCCTGCCCTGCCTGAACTACCCCAACCCATCCACAGAAGCCGCAGGCAATGCCTGGGATCCCTGCCTGCCTGCCCCCTGCTGGATCCCTCCCTCTCTCCCTGCCAGCTCGCTACACCATCCCCCACCCCCAAAGCCGACCCTGTTCCTTCATTTGGAGCCGGACTCTCTCCATCCTCCCCCAGCAGCAACTTTGTGCAGGGACGGCGCGTGTAGCAATTCACGTGCTTCACGTGGGTGGCCCTGAGAGAAGGTTCTGGGTCAGCTATGCAGCGTGTGAGTCACTGCTTGTTTTCCTGCACGGAGTGCTGCTGGGGGGAGGAGGGAGCCAGTCCAGATCCAACGAAGTAACAGGGTTGGCTTTGGGGGTGGGGGGTAGTGCTGCAGGCCAGCAGACAGGGAGGGAGGCAGAGTGAGAGTGAGATCCGACAGCAGCTTCAGCAGCCACTTCAGCACCAAGTGGACAGGGAGGGATCCCCAGCGGAGGCCAGGCCAAGTATCCCCAAGGGTATGCATACTGTGTGTTGAGAAACACTGATTTAATCCTATATTACTCCAGGTACATTAGATAGATTATGAGCCCGCCAGGACACAGGGGAAAATGCTTGAGTACCCTGAATAAATTCATGTAAACCATTCTGAGCTCCCCGGGGAGAACAGTATAGAAAATTGAAAAAAAATATATATATTTCCATCAGCTTTGTTGAAATGTTTCTATACTTTATATTGCTGGAGAGTTATTTTGTCACTGTTTTTCTTTATAGTTGTTCCATTAGATTTTTGGGGGGTGATTTTGTATTTTTGTCTGTTATTTTGTTAAGATGTTTTGGAAACTGCCTAGGTATAGGCAGTATATAAGTTTTAAAATAAATTTATAAAATAAAAAAGCTCACCTTTCAAGGTTGTGTTTTGTTGTTTGTTTTTTGTTGTTTTTTTTTTTTTGGGGGGGGCGGTTTACTTCACTTATACCAAATCTTATTCACATCAGCTAATACAGTACATAGCAATGAACATTTAATGCTCCCAATATGTACCAAGGTAGAAATATACTGGCCATTTAAAAAAGAATCATACACATTCCAAGCAAGGCAGCACTCACCGTTTAAACGCTGCTGCACCTCCTCCTCACTCATGTACACACTAAGGCCGGGCCCGGGGACACTGTGGTAGCCACTGCTTTTACTATACGGAGAGTAACTGACACGAGATCTTGCTTGGCCCCGCACCACAGGCAGGAACTGACACAGCCGCAGATCGCACATGAGGAGCCGAGGATGCCCACAGACAACTGCAGTAGGGGAGCCGGCCAGAAAACTACCCGGCGGACGGAGGGAGAGAAGGGAGGTAGAGAAGGAGAAGCTGGGTTGCACAAAACTCCTTGTTGGGCCGCGGGTTGGACAGCCCTGTAAAGATAACACCGTCCGTGTTGGCTTCCTTTCTCTTCCCTTCCCCCCCTCAGGACATTACTTCCAGTTTCGAAGGCATGCACAGTCTTACCCTTAGAACCCTGCCTGATTTTATTTATATATTTATTTTTTAAAGCGCCAACAGAGGCGGGAGTCAAACATTTAACTTCCAGCGGCTCTTCAGGCTGTGACAAGTCAGCCTGGGGAATTGTGTTTTTGTTAAATGTTTGTTTGAGCAGCAGCGGCAGTAGCAGGATTCGCGACTGAGATGACAGCCGGGTGGTCATCTAAATTAGCTAGGCGGAGCGCCCAGCTAAAAGGCTCTGGGGAGAACACTGAAGTTTATCAAACAAGATCTTCCTTTGCTGAAGCCATGCTGGCTGGTCCTCATCAGTTTGTGTCCGTCAAGGTGAAAGCAAGTAAAATGTTTTGCTTTATGAGACATTAATTGACTTCAACATTAAACTGCAATTTTTTTTTTTCTTTATTCATTTTAAAATCTTACAGCAAGTGTACAAGAATATATCATTAATAACTACAATATAACACTTGAAATTCTTTCTCATATAATCCTAAAAACATAAAAATTATAACCCTTCCCACCCTCCCTTCCACAATTCATGCAACAAAACATATCATATATATATTATAAACGCATTATTTAGTAAAATTTCCATAACAACCCCCCACCCCCCCATGTGTACATATATCTATCCAAGGAAAATTATGTTTACTCATTATAATATTTTTCCAACGGCTCTCAGATCTTTATAAAATTATTATAATTCCTTTTCTGCTTAGCAATTGCTCTTTCCATCTTAAAAATATGGCATAGCGAATTCCACCAAAATGTATAATTAATATTAGTATAATTTTTCCAGTTATTGGTAATATGCTGAATGGCAACCCCTGTCATGATTAATAAAAGTTTGTTATTATGTGACGATATTTGACTTTTTTCTTCATAGACATGCCGAACAGAAAAGTATCATAGGATAGTGCAACATGGTTTTCTAATAGACAATTTACTTGAGTCCAAATTGAATTCCAAAATATCCTAATACAGGGACAATAATAAAGTAAATGATCCAGTGTCCCCGCTTCCAGATTAGAATGCCAGCATCTATTAGACTTTTGTAAACGAACAGGGGTCCAAAATGCTCTATACAACAAAAAGAAACAAGTTTGCCTCAGATGCAGACACTATACATCTCATTCTCCAAGACCAAATTTGTGGCCATTGAGATGCAGAAATTTGCTACTTAATCTCAATGCTCCAAATGTCTCTTAGACCATTTTTGGGGTTTTTATTCATATATCCAGATAGTAATTTATACCACAATGCGGCTTGATGTCCCAGGAAGTCTGCTTGGAAGCATAAGAACTCCAAACTACGGTATATTGTTTATTTAGATTTTTCCATTCAGGGAACCCCACCTGAATAGCTTGCTTCAACTGCAACCATTTAAAACTTTGCAATTTATTAAGACCAAATCTATGCTGCAGCTGTGAAAAATCAAGCAGTTTACCATCTGAAATAACACCATTCAGAGTTTGAATACCTGCAATAATCCAGTTCTTCCATAAGATTTTAGATCCGTCAATTTGAATCTTGGAGTTTATCCATAAAGATTGATTCATTGATTTACTTATTGGAATAGGTGTAAGTTACTAATGTATCTCAATGTTTTCCATGTGTCTGATAGAATTCTGTTCTCTTTATACTTTCTAGGCATTTTAATACTAGGAACATGAGCTAAATTTAAAGGAAACAAGAGACGCCACTCCAAATATAACCAATTTGGAGCATTATCCATGAGTTCTGGAAGGATCCAATACATACCCTGACGTAAAATATAGGATTGATGATACTTATAAAAATTAGGAAAATTTACCCCACCCTCCTTAATTGTTTTTTGTAGAGATACTAAAGCAATTCTAGGCATTTTACCCAGCCAAAGAAACTTCGTGAGGATACCATTAAGCATTTTATAAAAGGACCCATGAAAAAAAATTGGTATAATACTCATTTGATAGCAAACCACAGGCAATATCATCATTTTAATAGTTTGAACTCTCCCCCACCAAGAAAGATGTAAAGGATTCCATTGCTCGCAAAACTCTTAACTCTTTTTAATAAAATTTTTCATTCTCTTTTACTGTGTCATCAAGATTATTTTTAATCCATCTTCTTTCCATATGAATGGAAAAGAATAGTCCTTTAGAACAATGCACATTTAACGGAAGAATTTCTGACTTACTCCAATTTATTTTGTATCCTGAAAATTTTCCAAATGTATCAATCGATTCCAACAAACATGGAATGGTAGTTTCTGGATTACTCAAATAAAGTAGAATATTATCTGCATATGCTGAAACTTTATATTCCCAATCAGAATGAGGAATACCCTGTATCCCCTTTGCTTGTTGAATGGCTAACAATAAAGGTTCTAATACAACATCGAACAGCAAAGGAGATAAAGGACAGCCTTGTCTAACTCCCCTCTGCAAATTAAAACGCTCAGATAAATTATTAATATTCAGTCTTGCAAAAGGGGAACTATACAATGTTTTAATCATTTGTATAAATCTAAGACCTACACCAAACCAATCTAATGCTCGGTACATAAAATTCCATTCAACCCTATCAAAAGCTTTCTCTGCATCCAAAGATACAGAAAAAGCCGGATCTTTCATATTTTTGGTTAAATTTAACATATGAAACGCTAATCTTGAATTATTAGAGGAATGTCTTTTAGCAACATATCCTGTTTGGTGCATATCAGTAATAAGGGAGAGCCTTAGCTAAGCGTAAAGCCAATATCTTTGCCAAAAGTTTTCCATCTACATTTATTAATGAGATAGGCCTGTAGTTCAAAACCAAAGTGGGATCTCTATTTGGCTTAGGCAAAACAATTGTTAATGATTCAGCCATAGTACCTGTAATATAACCTTTAGTAAGTTGTGACTGATATAAATTTAACAAATGAGGTAAAAGGAGAATTTGAAATGATTTATAAAATTCTACTGTGAAACCATCACCACCTGGAGCGGATCCAACTCTAAGAGACTTCAACGCTGTTTCTAATTCTTTTAGAGATATCGGCTCTTCCAAACTCCTTTTTATATTATCTGGAACCTTCGGTCCAATAATTAAGTTTAAAAATTCTAATCCATCTTTTTCCCTGTCTTCATAAGGCTCAGAAGAATTTTTTAGTAATCTGCATCATGGTTACAAGACTATGCAAGAAACTTGGCTGTGGTATTTGAATGTACATGCTGTTAGGAGAAATGTTCATACTCGGGTTCTACTTACAGATAGGATGAAAACTGGAATGTAAACACTCCCACCAGACTGCAGTTTAAATCTTTTTAAAGGGATTCTGCATTTCCCCTACATCTGTTCTGGATGTTGCAAATTATATAACCAACTTTTAAAATATTGCTTAATCTAATTTGTTTTTGTCTTTGATAACAGTATTTATCCCAGGACAAGCAGGCAGGTATTCTCACATATGGGTGACGTCATCGACGGAGCCCACATGCGGATGCCTCACAAGCAGACTTGCTTGAAGAAACTCGAAGTTTCGAGTCACCCGCACCGTGCATGCGCGAGTGCCTTCCCGCCCAGCACAGGGCGCGTCTCCTCAGTTTTCCTCGGAGCTGAGAAGTCCGTCTTTGACTCTCTGTGTTTAACTTCGTTACTTTGTGCCTTCTCTGAACCGTGGTTTGTATTTTTTTCCTCACGAATCGCTGTTCTTATTTTATTTCTTTTATTTTCAGTAAAAACAAAAACATTTTTTCTTCTTCCGTCCGTTTCTTGGGACAGGCCGCAGCCCGAGGGCTTTGATCTTGCGGCGGCTATTTTTCCTTCTATGTCACGGCCTGCCACGAGCTTCAGGAAGTGTAGCAAGTGCCAGCGTGTGATCTCTCTTACGGACCCACACCGTTGCTGCCTTAAGTGCCTTGGGCCGAATCATCGTCCTAGGTTGTGCCTGCCTTGCCAAACACTTCAGCCTCGTGCTTTCAATCGTCATTGTATTTTGGTGGACAAGCTCTTTGAGATGGAATCTTCTAATGATCCCTCGACTTCAAAGGCGTCCTCCACCTCGACTCCTACCGAGGTTTCTCCTGCTTCTACTGCTTTCACCTCGAGCCTCATCAGACCTTCGTCGTTTGCAGCGGCTCTTTCTTCGATGACTTCTGTATCTTCCCCTGTTTCCTCAGGTCAGATAGCTCAGCAGTCGTTTCCACCGGTAGTGATTTAAAGTGCCTAAGACTCCCAGGTCGAAGCACACTCGCACTACACTACCTCGAAGGAACCTCCAGCCAAAGCAGGTGGTCCGGTTTCAGATGCGGATCCATCCTTGCCTGCTTCTTTTCAGACCATGTTAGAGAAGCAGTTTATTCAGTTCCTTACAAATATGGGACCAAAACTGCTTCCTCTTATCCAGCCTGGGCATTCAGCAGACTCCCGGGAGGTCGAGCCGCTTCCTTTGTCTCAGTCTGAGCTTACACACTCTTTGCAGGGAGCAGAGTCTCTGCGAGTGTCTGGTCTGGTATCCAAGCACGTGAAGCAAGGAGCAGATTCTTTGCGAGTGCCTCGGCAGGATTCTTCACACTCTATACAAGGAGCAGAGTCTTTGGGAGTGCATCGAGGTTCTTCCCATCAAGCCTCTGGAGCTTCGATCTACAGCCTCCAGTCCTATCCATTCTTTGAAAGCATCGGCTGCTTCCATCTCCGAGGCAAAGTCTCCTCTATCCTCAAGATCTGCTTCCAGGCACAGTTCTCATCGACGATCGAGGCATCCTTCCAGGCATAGTTCTTCTTCTAAAGAACGACCTTCTTCAACTAAGCCTCGATCTACCCCAACTTCGACTGGACCACCGACTCCTCGTTCGAGGTCTCCAATACCGGACCTCGAGGATATCCTGTTTCGATTGCCTCGTCCAAGTCACCATGTTCCTTCAATGCCTTTTTTCCTGCCGAGGCTTCATCTTCGACCCAAGCTGCTTCAATGTCCTTGAGTCCTTCTCGAGGCAAAGCATTGGTGGATCGGCTATCTTTCTCATCTTTCCTTCGTCAGATGGCTGTAGACTTGGATCTTCAATTAGACACTGGCTCTAAATACTCTAAGGAGTATCTCGAAGTCATGCATCTCCCTCAACCTCCAGTGGAGTCACTTAAGCTTCCTCTTCATAAGCTTTTAAGTCAGACTTTTGGTCGATGCATGGAGACACCTTTTTCCATACCAGCTGTTCCAGGCAAACTGTACATCGCAAAGGGTTTGACAACTCACAGTTATCTCATCAATCCCTGCTTGTCAAGTCCTCCTTAAAGAGGTCCCATCCTTCCAAGGTTTATGCCACCGTTCCTCAGGGAAGGGAAAACTATGGACAAATTTGGACGTCGCATCTATTAAAATGCTTTGATGTCCTCTAAAGTCCTCAACTATAATTTTCAATTCATCACTTATTTTGAATTCCTTATTTCTTTACTACCAAAGTTCTTGAATTATTTGGATACTCAAATGCACTTTGAATTTCAAGAAGTCCTTGCTTCTTTGTCTCAACTCCGTTTGCATCTCCTCTAGTCATCTTATAATGCCTTCGAGTTGTTTGCCCGAGCAGCTGCTTGCTCCGTAGCTATGCGTCGTCTTGCCTGGCTTCGTACCATTTACATGGACCCTAATCTTCAAGACCGCTTAGCTAATAGTCCTTGTGAGGGCAATGACCTCTTTGATGAATCTATCGAGGCAGCCACCAAGAAATTGTCTGACCATGAAAAATCCTTTGCTTCTATTGTCAGACCTAAGCCAAAGCCAGCTCCTGCCAAACCTGCACGCCCTGCTCTTATCTATCAACGGCGTTTTACTCCGAAGCTGGCTCCTTATACTCGCCCTCCTCTTAAGAAACAGCAACCTCAGAAGCAACAGAAACCTCAACCTTCTTCTGCACCTAAGGCTTCTCAGCCTTTTTGACTGTTTTCAACAGAGCATAACCTCCACCGTTCTGTCTCTGTCTCATTTTCCCACTATAGGAGGTCGTCCCCATCATTTTTACCACCGATGAACGTCAATTACATCCGACCTCTGGGTCCTTACCATCATCAGGGAAGGATACTCTCTTCACTTCACTGAGGTTCCTCCAAGAGAGTATCCTTCCAATCCTTCCCAGAACGCCCTTCATCTTCAGGAAGCTCAGCTCTGCTTCGTCTCCATGCCATCAAACCAGTTCCCTTGGAACAGCAGAACAGGGGGTTTTACTCCCGTTACTTCCTTGTTCCGAAGAAGACGAGTGATGTGCGACCCATTCTAGATCTCAGGGCTCTCAACAAATTTCTAGTCAAAGAAAAGTTTTGAATGTTGTCCCTGAAATCCCTTTATCCCTTCCTCGAGCAGAACGACTGGTTATGCTCTCTGGATCTCAAGGAAGCCTACACTCATATACCCATTCACCCGGCCTCCCGTCAGTACCTCAGATTTCAGGTGGGGAATCTACATTATCAATACAGAGTACTACCCTTTGGCCTGGCCTCGTCTCCCAGAGTGTTCACCAAGTGCCTGGTAGTGGTAGCAGCAGCTCTAAGGAATCATGGTCTTCAGGTGTTTCCCTACCTCGACGACTAGCTCATCAAAGACTCCATGTCTCAAGGGGTTATTGTAGCGAACCAACAGACTACCTGGTTCCTACAAGATCAATTTTCCCAAATCTCAGCTTCAACCCTCACAGACTCTACAGTTCATTGGAGCTGTTCTGGACACTGTCCAACTCGGGGCATTCCTTCCACAACAACGACTGGAAGCTCTTCTTCAATTCTGTCAATCAGTGTCTTCCTGCTCTTCCGTCTCAGCGAGACACATGATGGTTCTTCTAGGTCACATAGCCTCTTCAGTACACGTGACTCCTTTTGCCAGACTTCACCTCAGAATTCCTCAGTGGACCCTGGCATCTCTATGGATGCAAGTTTGCGACCCTCCCTCTGGACACATTTCAGTCACTCCTTCATTGAAGACGTCTCTCCGTTGGTGGATGCTCTCTTCCAATCTTTCCAGAGGCTTGCTTTTTGAAACGCCCCCTCATCAGAAGGTCCTCACGACAGACTCTTCAACCTACGCTTGGGACGCTCATCTCGATGGTCTCCGTACACAAGGCCACTGGACCAGTACGGATCGTCAATGTCACATCAATCTGTTGGAACTCAGAGTGATTTTCAAGGCTTTTTGACATCTTCTTCATGACCAGGTAGTCTTCATCCGGACGGACAACCAAGTCGCCATGTATTGCGTCAACAAAACAGGGAGGATCGGGATCTGCCTCCCTTTGTCAAGAAGCTCTGAAAGTTTGGGACTGGGCAATCCACCACAACACCTTCCTCAAAGCTGTCTACATTAAAGGGGCAAAGAATTGCTTAGCGGACAACTTGAGTCGTCTCCTGCAGCCTCGTGAATGGACATTCCATTCCGCCCCTCTTCATCACATTTTCTCACAATGGGGAACGCCTCAGATAGACCTCTTTGCAGCTCCCCACAACTACAAACTGCCTCAGTTCTGCTCCAGAATATACTCTCCTCTTCGCCTCAAGGCAGATGCTTTTCTTCTGGAATGGTCGAATCTTTTCCTCTATGCATTCCCTCCATTCCCTCTCATTTTCAAGACTCTGGTCAAGTTGAAGAACGATCATGCCACCATGATTCTAATTGCTCCTCAGTGGTCAAGACAACCTTGGTACTCCCTTCTACTTCAACTCAGCAGCAGGGAGACCAACCTTCTACCAGTTTTTCCTTCTCTGCTTACACAGAGTCAAAGATCTCTGCTTCATCCCAACCTGCAGTCTCTACACCTGACAGCTTGGTACCTTTCAACATAACTCCTCTTCAGTTTTCTCAATCTGTAAGAGATGTTTTAGAAGCTTCTAGGAAGCCTACCACTCGACAATGCTATCACCAAAAGTGGACTAGATTTTCTACGTGGTGTTTTTCTCATCATAAGGAACCTCAGCATTCCTCCTTATCTTCTGTTTTGGACTACCTTTTGCACTTATCCAATTCTGGCCTCAAGTCTACATCTATCCGAGTCCATCTCAGTGCAATTGCAGCTTTCCATCAGCCTATTGAAGGGAAACCCCTCTCTGCTCATCCAGTGGTTTCCAAATTCATGAAAGGACTCTTCAATGTCAAAGCTCCTCTCAAACCACCTCCTGTGGTTTGGGACCTCAATGTTGTCCTTACTCAACTAATGAAGCCTCCATTTGAACCAATTGATAAGGCTCATTTGAAGTATCTCACTTGGAAAGTGGTGTTTCTCATTGCCCTCACTTCTGCTCGAAGAGTCAGTGAGCTGCAAGCTTTAGTTGCTGATCCATCATTCACGGTGTTCCATCATGACAAAGTGGTTCTTCATACTCATCCTAAATTCCTACCTAAAGTGGTCTCCGAATTTCATCTCAACCAATCCATTGTTCTTCCAGTGTTTTTTTCCAAAGCCTCATTCTCACCCTGGAGAATCAGCTCTTCATACTCTGGACTGTAAACGTGCTTTGGCCTTCTACTTGGAACACACCAAACCACACAGAACTGCTCCTCAACTTTTTGTTTTCTTCAATCCAAATAAGTTGGGCCATCCTATTTCTAAGCGTACCATCTCTAACTGGATGGCAGCTTGTATCTCATTCTGCTATGCCCAGGCTGGATTATCCCTTCACAATAAAGTCACAGCCCATAAGGTCAGAGCTATGGCAGCTTCAGTAGCTTTCCTCAGATCTACACCTATTGAGGAAATTTGTAGAGCTGCAACTCGGTCCTCGGTTCATACCTTCACTTCTCACTATTGTCTGGATACTTTCTCCAGACGGGATGGACAGTTTGGCCAAACAGTATTACAAAATTTATTATCCTAAATTGCCAACACTCTCACCATCCCATTCTGGTTAGCTTGGAGGTCACCCATATGTGAGAATACCTGCCTGTTTGTCCTGGGATAAAGCACAGTTACTTACCGTAACAGGTGTTATCCAGGAACAGCAGGCAGCTATTCTCACAATCCACCCACCTCCCCTGGTTGGCTTCTCTGCTAACTATCTGAACTGAGGAGACGCGCCCTGTGCTGGGCGGGAAGGCACTCGCGCATGCGCGGTGTGGGCAACTCGAAACTTCGAGTTTCTTCAAGCAAGTCTGCTTGTGAGGCATCCACATCCGGGCTCCATCGATGAGGTCACCCATATGTGAGTATAGCTGCCTGCTGTCCCTGGATAACACCTGTTACAGTAAGTAACTGTGCTTTCTAGCTGTGCATATGAATTCCATTTATTCCTGTTTAAGTTCATAAGTCTGTTGAAGGTTTGCTGTCTTGATTTGTGAAATTTAACTTATACTAGTCATTCATCATCTTTTAAGCCATCCAACACTCTGGCGACCAGAATATGGCAGCTACATGATTGAAGGAACACCAGGGCAGCCGTATGGAGGGACCATGGCTGATTTCAACACTGTGGAAGATAATATGAAGAAAAGACGACAGGAGGCATCGTCTTTGTTGCAACAAAATGAAGTTATTTGTACAGTGACATCATTTCCAAGGTTAGACCTACCTTTAATATTTTCCTGTAAGAATCTCATTAAAATTTGATGTTCGGTTAATACTCCATTAACACATTTACACGTCAGACTTTTAAATACAATTTCTGAAGACCTGGAACAGTGGCTAACACTTCACTTATATGGAGATCTCCATTATATTTTAAGCCAAGGCAACTGTTTCAGCTCTTGAGTGTTAGGAGACTTTTGCGGTAGTACCTCTTACAGACCCCAGGTGCTCTTAAGATGTAATGGTTGGTTCAGAGATCAATAGTTGCTGGTCTTGAGGGAGCAAATTGTAGAAAACTGTTTAGTACTGTACTGATATTAGAGAATGGAAGTAAAGGTAAAATATTGGAGGGAGTGTTCAGTTCAGAGAGTAACCAGAGCTGCTGTTTTCCCCAGTTTTAGCTAAAACCAAATCTGTGGCCAAAAATGTATCAGCATGCCTTGACCCATAGGCTTCCCCTGACCTACCTTAAGAGTCTGGTGGCCTTAGGGCATGAGTTATCTTCTAGTCATTTCTGCCCCTGACAGCTCTGCAACCAAATTGACTGGTGCAACTTCACCCAGCAGCTGTTTCTTGGAGCCAGCTTAGTCAGGAGAGGCTTGAATCACTCTGCCTATAACAGCTTCAATCTGAACATGTCTGCCTCCCATGGCAATCTCAGCAGTCATTTTTGACTGCAGAGCCAGTATGGGCATGAGTGCATGAGGGATTGCCCTATTGAGGCCACTGATACACCAGGGTATGTAAGGTAGGTCCAAGGTAGAAACCTGTTTTGTTTTAGAGGAGGATGCGGAGTGGGACTAGTGCTGCCCAATTCAGGAAAAACAATTTCGATTCAATTCAGCCTATTGAATTGGTTTTTTGATTCAATTCGGTTTTCCTGCCCAGTTGGGTGTTTTTTTCAAACATCCTGGTGGGTTTATTTTATAGCCTCTTCACCCCCTTTGCCCTCTCCTGCCCACACTGGCGCTGTGGTGTAAACAAAACAAACAAACAAAAAAGACTTTTCCTCTCTCTGTTAAATCCTAGCTCGGGTCAAGATGGCGGCGATGTGAGGAGCTGTGAGAGAAGCGTTGGGATCTCTCCGCGTTTAGCTGTAGCTCTTGCCTGAATTATTTACCTCGTCTTCTTTTTGCCTCCGAAGAGAAAAGGGGTGGTCAGGGGACCTTCCTCGCCGGCCCTGGCGTCTACCCCCCGGCAGCTAACGATGGAAAGCTTCTTTTCGGCTCTTCCGGCACCAGAAATATCCGGAGTGGAGAGCCCGGCGTTGGGCGGCGAAGAGAGGGAGTCGTGTGCCCTTTTGGGCATAGAAACATCGCTGTCTCCTCCGGTTTCCCACACTCCTCCGTGTCCAGCAACTGCCGGAACGATGTGGCGAGAGACACCCGATCCCGGAAGTGGAGGCGTGGGGTCTCCCGACGAGGGCACATCGTCTGGAGACAGTTTGCTGATGGAAGCCAACAAGAGAGAGGGGGATTTGTCCTCTCCGACGGAGGTTTCCCTTCAAAGCATCTGGTCTTTGCTTCAGCGGATGGAGTCAAAAATGGAAAAATCATCTGAAGAGGTAACAAAAATAGTGGAAAACTTGGACTCGCTGACTAAAACTGTGGAAATAATGAAAAGGGATTCTAGTGCTCAAACTAAGCAGATGCAGGAGGATATATTGCACTTACAACAATTCAAGGTGGCTTCAATTAAAGATAGTTTCCTTATAAATAAGAAATTGGAGCAATTTGAAAATTTTAATAGGCGTTTGAACCTCCGTATTTTAAATTTTCCTCAAATTCCGGGTATATTGCCTTTGGACTTATTAAAAAGATACCTGATTGAAAATTTAAAGATTTCGTCAAACTGTATTCCCCCTATAAATAAAGTCTACTATTTACCAAATAATAAGAAGATACCCGGAAGACAAGAAGGAGATAAGGAGGGAAAATAATGAAATAGAATTTACTAATGTGACTGCTCTTCTTGAACAAACAATTACTATTGATACTGTTAGAGCTACGCTCTTAGTATCATTCGTTTTTGAGCAAGACGTGAACATGATTATGAAACTATTCTTTAAAAACTCACAGAAATTATTTGGGGAGCAAAAAGTTTGGATATATCCTGATGTCGCAAAAACTACACAAGAACGGAGGAAAGAATTTCTTTCTATGCGTCAAGATATTATAAAGCTGGGAGCAACTTTCTTGTTAGCATACCCCTGTAAATGCTTAGTTAGGTATTTGGGAGTTAAATATACATTTTTTTCTCCTAATCACCTGAAGGAATTCTTGGATGTAAAGAAAATCATCAAGGACTGAGGGAAAATAGAAATTAATAGCTGATGTTTAGAACATAAAGCCTAATCGTTTAATTAAGTTCCTCGTTAAATTTCTCTCAAAAAGTTTCGATTGACCATCCCCTTATTATGGTGGTCTAAGAAAGGAAAAATTATTTTTTATAAGTATGAATCTGTAATACTTCTGTATTGTTTTTTCTTTCCTGTATTTAATGTAACAAGATGTATTCTTGTAAAATTTTGTTGAATAATAGAAATTAAAAAAAAAAAAATCCTAGCTCACGTTTGCGGTCTAACACCAGCTCTGGCAGGATACACGTTTCAAATCTGACATATTGTAATCACAAAACAGAAAATAAAATTAGTTTTTCTACCTTTTTGTTGTCTGGTCATTATACAAATCTTTTTGGTCCCAGGCTCTAATAACTTGCTTGCCAGGGTCTCCTTCTTTCTTCATGCTAACCATCCATCTGCCTTCTCTGTCCTCCCCTTCCATTTCCCTCCCCTCCCCAGGAGGTCTGGCATCTTTTCCTTTTTTCGTCTCCCTCCACAGATCCACCTTTTCTTAACTACCTTTTCATCCAGCATCTCTCCCTCCTTCCCCAGCACCCCAGGGTCCATCATCTCTCCCTTTCTTTTCCCAACTACCCTCCTATCCAGTATCTCTTTCTCCCCCTCCACACCATCCCTTGTGTCCAACTTCTCTCCCTTTCTGTTCCTTCCCTCCCTAAATCCCATTGTCCATCATCTCTCTCCCTCTTCTCTATTTTCATACCCATTATTTCTTCCCCCCCCAAAGTCTGGCATATGCACGTCATTTTGAACCCCCCTTCCCTCCCACCCTCCGTGTACTTCTACACCAGGGCCTCCTCCCTAAAGGCCTGCCTGTCCCCCCTGAAGGCCTGTTTCCCCCTTGAAGGCTTGTCCCCCCCCTGAAAGCCTGTCCCACCCCCTACCCCGAAGGACTGCTCACACCCCCGGAAGGCCTGCATGTTCCCCCTGGTCTCCCAATGGTGTCCGGCTTCCCCCCCCCCTCCCCTGGCCTCCCCACACTGTTTACCTTTTGAGGAGCTCCTGCAGACAAGATCGCGATGCTAGCGATCTTTGCACTGCTTCGGAACTGTTTCCTCTGCCGCGGTCCCGCCCCCTCCTCTGACATAAGCAGTGCAAAGATCGCTAGCATTGCGATCTTGTCTGCAGGCTGCTTCTCAAAGGTAAACGGTGCAGGGACGATGGGGGGGGAACCGGACACCAGCACTAAATGGCTGACCATCGCCTTCTAAAGTAGGTGCGGCAGCGGCCGGCCAGCAAGAGCAACACTGCCACTCCTGCTTTAGGGGGCGAGGGGGGAGAGTCAGCCGAATCGAGAACCAATTTTTTTGTTTGTTTGTTTGTTTGTTTTGTTTTGGTTTGAATCGATTCACCCGAAGTGAATCGATGAACCGATTCGAATTGGGCAGCATTAATGTTCCCTCTAAGCTGAGCGCATGAGCGATCGCTCACTATTTTCAGTGGTGTCGCTCATACTTTTTCTCGTGTTGCTCAATCGAGCTCGGGTGGAGGTGAGAGGAAGCGGCGGCAATCTGCCCTGCTCGTGCAGGACCGGCGAGATCAACATCAACAATTTCCTGCCAGTCCACGCAGGACCGGCAAGATCAACGAGCTGTAGTTCACGCAGTCCGACAGTGTGCTCTCTCCCCTCCCCTCCCAACGGCTCTCCTTACTTACAAGCCCAGCGATTCAGGAAGGAAGCCTTGGGGCTTTTGCTGAGTCGCGGCTGTCTCTGATGATGCAACTTCCGCTTTCCTCAGAGGCGGTGCGACCCAACAAAGGACCCAAGGCTGCCTTCCTGATCGCTGGACTGGCAAGTAAGGAGAGTTGCTGGGAGGGGAGAAAGCCACTGTTAGAGGCTGGGAAGCTGCTGGGCCTGGTGAGAAAAAAAGGGACAGCTGCTACTGGGCCTGGAGAGGGATAAGGAGAGATACTGCTGGGAGGGGAGGAGGGAAAGGAGTCTGGGAAGCTGCTGGGCAAGGGGAAAAAGGGGACAGCTGCTACTGGACCTGGAGAGAGATAAGGAGAGATGCTGCTGGGAGGGGAGGAGGGAAAGCAGTCTGGGAAGCTGCTGGGCAAGGGGAAAAAGGGACAGCTGCTACTGGGAAAAAACAAGCCAAAACTGCAGATATGTACAACGATGTAGGCAAAATTTATTGTGACAACCAAACTATATATTAAAACCTTTTTACCAAACAGGGGACCCAACACGTGTTTCGGACAAGAGGTAAGGGAGAAGAAAAAAGGAAGGAAACAGCTGGCAGGGAGATTAGAGAAGGGGAGAGACAGGAATGAGATGGGAAGGGGGGTCAGCAGAGAAATTGAAAGGAGCAAAGATGTTAGATCTGGTTTAGGAGAGATATAAATGAAGAGAGCAGTGAATCTGGAATGAATCATGTAAAAATGAGAGAGGGGCATAGGCTGGATGGAAAGGGGAGAGGGGCATAGAAAGAAGACAAATACCATATGAAAGGGGGAGAGGTCAGACAGTAGATGGAAGAGGGAGATGCTGGATTGAAGAGACAGAGAAGGCAGACGCTGGAAGGAAGAGAGTGAAAAGAAGATGAAAGCAGAAACCAGAGACAACAAAAGGTAGAAACAAATAATTTTATTTCTATTTTGTGATTTGAATATATCAGATTTGAAATATATATCCTGCTAGAGCTGGTGTTAGACATAACTGGGGACTGCAAAGTCCAGGCAGTGGCTTAGGGCTCTCTCTGACGAGGGGGCAGTTGCCCTAGTTGCACTCCCCTAACCCTATTCCTGCTATGTGTGACTGCGGTATTCTGTTAGCATGATATTTCTGTGTAGCATTCTGTAATAATTTGGCTTATTCAGTTTTCTTGATAGTAGAGGGGAAACAAGGGTTTTGTTGATCCTTGCTCTGTATTATTTGTATTTATAAAATGACAATTGTACAGAATATTGTTTCTTTTTATACTTTAATAAAATACATTCAGTATAAAATCATAACTGAGGCTTGTGCAGATGGGATCAGATGGTTTGCGAGGACCGAGCTCATGGAGACAGGGCGGAAACGGGTTTTTGGAAAACTGAAAAGAATCGAAGAGAATATTTGTGAAGATTGAAGAACTGATGATATTACGTAATTAAAAAAACTTTAAGTAAATTGTTTTTCTTCTAAGGTTTGAGTATTTAACCCTCCCACAATCTCGCAGGCACTTGTCCTCCGCACCTGCTCATAAATTTGTGGAGTATGTAACTTGTCGCTCATGCATATTTTTTTTAGCACACACCTCATCAATCTTTAGAGGGAACATTGAGTGGGACCCACTTATAGTGGCACTAATGCATTGAAACAAGGCCAGATTTTGGACTGGTTTGGCAGCCTGTGTTTCAGTGATTTGCTTTTTAACTTGAAAAATTTTTAAGATATAACTGACTAGATAGGCTGAAGCTCATTTGTGGGCAAATAGGGAAAATGTACCTTTGTGATTGGGTAACATCATCCTGAGGCTCATTGATCTGAGATACTTTCTCAAATCTCAGGAGAGCAATGTCCTTATGACATCCTGAGCATATACATAACATACCTTTATTCTTCTATACCGCCACAATCAAACGATTTCTAGGCGGTTTACACAGAAGAGAGCTGGCCAATCAGTGAAGTACAAATAGTTAAAAATACATGTTTCCTATGTATACACAAAGTAAAATTTTTGTTATCCATAAGGCTTCAATTAAGAATGAATTTATCAAACAGTACAGTCTTAATTTCTTTTTGAAATGTGCCATAAGACACCATGGCTCTACTAATATGACTTCCCAACCAGGACTACTGCTTACTTGCTTGAAATGCAAGTGTCCTACCCAAAAAAGACCTATAACTGCAACCAGTAATTTTTTGGATAGGCAAATAAATTGCAATTCTTAATTATCCTCGTAGGGCTGTATAGCATGAAATGAGATAGAAGGTAGGTTGGGGCCAGTCCCCAAACCAGCTTAAAGCAAATACAAGAGAATTTAAATATAACTCGTGCTTCCACTGGTAGCCAATGTAACAGTCGATAGTAGGCACTAATATGATCATTTTTCTTCAACCCAAATATCAGTCTGACAGCCGTGTTCTGTACTATTCTCAAATTTCTCAGAATTTTCTTAGGAACTCCTAATTAAACAATGTTGCAATAATCCAGTATAGATAAGACTAATACCTACACCAGGGGTGCCCACACTTTTTGGGCTTGCGAGCTACTTTTAAAATGACCAAGTCAAAATGATCTACCAACAATAAAATTTTTAAAAACACAACGCTGAATGCCCAGTGCTGCTTTCGACGCTCATAGGCTCCCTGCGCTAAAAACCGCCATTGCGGTTTAGTAAAAGGGGACCATATTGTAAAATATAGACAGCAGATATAAATTCAGACACATTTTGATCACTAAATTTAAAATAAAATCATTTTTCCTACCTTGTCTGGGGATTTCATGAGTCTCTGGTTGCACTTTCTTCTTCTGACTGTGCATCCAATCTTTCTTCCCTTCTTTTAGCCTGTATGCTTCCTCTCCTCCTGACCTCATTCCCCCCCCCCAACATTTTCTTCTTCTCTCCCTGCCCTCTCTTTCTTTCTCTCTTCATGCCCCCTTTCTTTTTTTCTGTTTCTCTTCTTTCCTTCTGTCTCCCTGCCTGCCCTCTTTCTCCCTCCCTGCCCTCCCCCAAGCCACTGCCACTGCCATCGGATAACAGGCCCCCAAAGCTGCCCGCCGCCGGCTAAGCTCTTCTTGCTTCGGGCCCACCAGCCTTCCTCTCCCCAACGTCAATTTTGCCGTCAGAGAGGAAGTTCCGCTGGCCAGAACTTCCTCTCCGACGGCAGAATTGACGTCGGGAGAGGAAGGCTGATCGGCCCAAGATCGACCTATTGGGAGAAATGCTGCCGGGTCCTGCCTTTGAGGAAACAGAAAGTAGGCAGGACCTGGCATCAAGAAGAGCAAATCGCAAGCTTCACTGACCTGTCTCCCGCTTTAGCCCGCGAATGGGGCTCTAACATGTGCGTGCCGGCTTCCCTTCTCTCCCCCCCCCCCCCCCCCCGGACATAACTTCCAGTTTCAGAGGGAAGAGAAGGGAAGCTGGTACAAGCACACGTTAGCCCCCGGAGCATAAATTCTCCAAGCCGGGTTTTTTTTGGGTTTTTTTTAAATGTTGAGCAGCGGAGGCAGCAGCAGAATTCAGGAGCAGGCCAGTCAGGAGGGAAAAAGAGAAGGGAAGAAGGGAACCTGCTCTGCGATTGACTGGGGTCGCCTGAGTGAGCGACCTGTCAATCGCGATCGACGTGTTGGGCACCCCTGGCCTACACCAATAATCTAAAAGATAAAGGATCAAAGTATTTTTTTGATGGTCTTTAGTTTCCATAGTGCAAAAAAGCACTTCCCCACTAAATTCGTGTGTTCTACCATAGTTAAATGAGAGTCTAAAGTGCCTCCTAATACAAGCATTCCTGTATGCCCATTCTGTTCAGTGTCCTCAGTCTGTTCAGTTTTTTTTGCTTGATGATAGAATGCACTTTTTCACTTTTTGAAGAATACAATGATGTGAAAGCAATTACCTCCTGATTTCCCCTTTTATGGCATGTCACACTTAATGGCTTCTGATCTTTAAACAAAATGTAATACAGTATGTTTATTCAGGTTACCTTCATCTAATACATTTTAAAATTTGTTAAGGAATGATTCTATTTAGCACCAATATCATCTCTGTTTAAAGTAACTCCCCTTATTCAAGCAATTGACCAAATTTAATTGATTTGACTTTATTAGAGTTCTAGGTGGATTACAAAAGATCATAGAACCATAGCGACAACTTTTAATTTCAAGAAAGGAAATTACAAAGTGATGAGAGTAATGGTAAGGAAGAAACTTAGGAACACCTCAAATAAATGGCAGACTGTAGAGCAAGCCTGGTCTTTATTCAAGGACAATGGTGAATGAGGCGCAAAATCTACATATACCAAGATTCAGAAAAGGGTGCAAAAAGAATCGAACAAAAGACCCGGCATGGTAAACCAAGAAGTGAAGAAAGAGATAGGTGATAAGAAGAATTCATTCAGGAAATAGAAAAAGGGCAAAACTGAGGAGAACTGGAAAGAGCACAGGAAGCATCAAAAAGAATGTCACCGTGTGGTTAGAAAAGCCAAAAGAGAATATGAAGAAAGGCTAGCCAAGGAAACACAAAATTTCAAACCGTTCTTCAGATATGTTAAAGGGAAGCAGCCGCCTAGGGAGGAGGTGGATGACGGAGACAGGAAGGGAGTGGTGAAGGAGGAGAAAGAAGTGGTGGAAAGACTAAACATTTTCTTTTTGTCTGTATTTACAAAAGAGGAAACATCAACATACCGGAACCTGAGCAAATCTTCAAAGGAGCACAAACAGATAAACTAACATCCATGGAAGTAAGCCTTGAAGACGTACGCAGGCAGTTAGAAAAATTAAAAACTGACAAATCACCGGGCCCGGATGGAATCCACCCAAGGGTTCTGAAAGAACTAAAGGAGGAAATAGCGGAACTACTACAGCAAGTTTGCAATCTATCCCTGTAAACAGGCGTGATCCCGGAGGATTGGAAGATAGCCAATGTTACGCCCATCTTTAAGAAGGGATCGAGAGGTGACCCGGGGAACTACAGACCGGTATGTCTGACCTCGGTTCCAGGGAAAATGGCAGAAGCGTTGATAAAAGACAGCATTGATGAGCATTTTGAAAGAAATAAACTTCTAATCACAAGCCAACATTGCTTCTGCAAGGGGAGATCTTGCTTAACGAACTTACTGCACTTCTTTGAAGGAATTAAACGGATGGACAAAGGGGACCCCATAGACATCGTGTATTTAGATTTCCAAACAGCCTTTGACAGGGTACCCCATGAACGCCTACTTCGGAAACTGAAGAACCATGTGGTGGAAGGAGACATATATAGATGGATCAGAAATTGGTTGGCGAGTAGGAAGCAGAGGGTAGGAGTAAAGGGCCACTACTCTGACTGGAGGAGTGTAATGAGTGGTGTTTCTATATCATATATATTTATAAATGATATAGAAACAGGGACGAAGTGCGAAATAATAAAATTTGCAGATGACGCCAAACTATTTAGTGGTGCTCGGACTAAAGAGGATGCGAGGAATTACAAAGGGAACTGAAGTTCAATGTAGAGAAATGTAAAGTATTGCATGTAGGAAGCAGAAACCCAAGGTTCAGCTATACGATGGGAGAGATGTTATTGAGCGAGAGTACTCGGGAAAGGGACTTGGGGGTAATAGTGGACAAGACAATGAAGCCGTCGGCACAGTGCGCAGTGTCTGCTAAGAGAGCAAATAGAATGCTAGGTATAATCAAGAAGGCAACCAGAACGAAAGAAATTATCCTGCCGTTGTATCGGGCGATGGTGCATCCACATCTGGAGTACTGCGTCCAATATTGGTTGCCGTACCTTAAGAAAGATATGGGGATATTTGAGAGGGTCCAGAGGAGAGCGACACGTCTGATAAAGGGTATGGAAAACCTTTCATACACTGAGAGACTGGAGAAACTGGGGCTCTTTTCCCTGGAGGAGAATTAGAGGGGACATGATACAGACTTACAAGATCATGAAGGGCATAGAGAAAGTAGAGAGGGACAGATTCTTCAAACTTTCAAAAACTACAAGAACGAGAGGGCATTCGGGAAAGTTGGAAGGGGACTGATTCAAAACCAATGCTAGGAAGTTTTCTTCACCCAACGAGTGGTAGACACCTAGACAGAGTACAGGATTCAAGAAGGAATTGGACAGTTTTCTGAAGGAAAAGGGTTTAGAGAGGTATAGATAGAGGACTACTACACAGGTCCTGGACGTGTTGGGCTGCCGCGCAAGCAAACTACTGGGCACGATGGACCTCTGGTCTGACCCAGCAGAGGCACTTCTTATGTTCTTATGCATCATTTAAAGCTCCCAAACAGGTGGTGGTTTTTTATTTATGAAATGACATTTTTGTAAGCACTTTTATTTTTTTTTTTAATTTAATATTTATTGAATTTTTCAATATATTCAAGCATATAACTTGTACAGAAAGGAAATTTAGCAAGAAATTAATACAAATGAAAACATATATCAAAGAATATCGAATATAAGCATAAATTTCTACTCAAGTCCTCAAAGATATCCAAGAAGGGAAATAGGCGAATCAAAGAAATTTAAACCAGGTAATAACTAGTCGGATGAGATTAAGGCACCCTTTCTTAAACTAAGCACTTTCTTTCTCCAGAGATGCAGTTGAGAGAAAAGTTGTCAGTTGAGATGGCTCAAAGAAAACATATTTATGAGAATGATAATTAACAACACATTTACATGGGTGTCGCAAGTAAAAAGTTGCCCCCAGAGATAAAACACCAGGTTTCCTTAACAAAAATTCTCGTCTCCTCTGCGTATCTTTGGCCAAATCTGGGAACATCTGAATTTTACAACCTAAAAATTATTTTTGTTTATTTTTAAAGAAAAGTCTCGGCAACCAGTTTTTATCTGGTGCGAGAGCTACTGTCAAAAGTAAAGTGGCCGGGGTCACTAATTCTCTATCAGACATTTCCAAAATATTAAATATGTTCATTAAATCAGGTCCCAATTTCTGTTGTTGTTGCTGTTGTTGGTCTTGCGGCTTACTTGGAAGATAGTAAACCTGCGTAAATGGTGGTAATGACTCTTCAGGAAGCTCCAATACTTCCGTCATGTAACGTTTCAACATTTCCCTTGGGGCTATCACAGAAACCCTAGGGAAATTTATCAATCTGAGGTTATTATTGCGAGAAAAATTTTCCATTGCCTCCATCTTCCTTCTTAAATTAGTATTGTCTTTGATTAATACCTCAGTAATTTGTTGGGACACTTTAAATTCTTGAGCACTTTTATAATACTTCTAAAAGTTAGTTAAAAACAATTTATAATTTAATTTTGTTACATAAAGAAATCAGAAATATTTCCATAATCATTTTTCTAGTGCAGTTTTATGTCCCTTCCAGATTCAGTATATTAGGTGTTCAATTCCTTACCGCATTCAGGAATTGCAGAAATCCAAACACTTTTCTGAGCACATGCTCCTCCCACCTTAGAGAGTGAGAGCCCCCTGCAGTTTCAATTTGTGCAAGAAATCCATGCAGAAGTCTTTTGGATCTGTCCTGCATATTTTTCCTATTTTTTCGGTTAGTTCGTTTTTATGGGTGGGGGGGGGTTTCAGTGGCTTAAGTGCTGCGAGACCCTGTGCAGCGTCCTCTGCTAGATGAAAGGACGCAGTCCTGAGCCGGACTGCTGCTTCACAGAGAAACTTTGGTGGATACAGCCTTCTTGTGCCACTCTTCTCAGACTCTGGGTCCATTCCCCTGGGAGTTCACTTGCCCTCTGACCCTGTTTCAGAGCACAGGCTGTATTTCCCACCCCCGGCCGCATGGAGAGGTATCCATGGAGACAGAATTTAGTCAACTGGCAGTCAATTTCATCCAACTGGCTGTCCGAAGATCTTCAAGTTTGGTCATTTTGGAGCAGTTTGAAGCAGAAAATCCTTTCCCTCCATTCAGTTGCAATATAATAGAGCTGGCAGGCAGGCACTTCAGGCTGTAAGTACACCTTCATTATTTCCTATGGGAGCTTCGGGTTCAGGTCGCTCTCCTCCCCAAACCCCAAATCCCTTTTTTTTTTCTTCTTTTTCTGATTCTCTTTATTTTTTTGCAGTGTTTAGTGTGAAACAAAAACCCTGATCTTCAAAAAATATATAAAATCAATATAACACATGTCCCAAGCTTCACCTGCAATACTATCTACTCCTTAGCAAATTTGAAAATGTTCAGACTATCCTTATGTACTTCTTAATGTCATAACAATTCTTATGTAATCCGCCTTGAACCACAAGGTAATGGCGGACTAGAAATCACTAATGTAATGTAATGAATTTGCTGGTGGCAACCATCTTGGATTTTAATCGATCTTTCTTTCAAAGCTTGATTTCTGCCTCAAAACCCCTCAATTTTGTTGTAGATTGGTTGGTATGGACTTCTCAGTCACTAATCTTGTCTATATTTGTGGATTGCGCTGACTTGGTGCCAGACCAGTGTTTGTGTACCAAGTGCCACAGTGCGTTGGGGGAGATGCGGGAGCTTCAGGCTTTGCCTCCTCTGGGTCCCCCAGGGCTGAGGAGCTGGCCTGGGTCCATGTTTTGGGCAGTCTCTCCCACTGGCCATCCTGCACACTGGTGCCAAATGCTTGCTTTCTGAATCTGGGGACATCTTTTGGCACAGGTGCCTCAGCTTGACATTGTGTAACCCAGTGACTCAGGAAATAACCAAAGCTGCATAAAAAAATTTCTTTCACTCAAAAATTTTAAATAAAACAAATTTAATTTGCATTTAAAATTAACAATATGATACGGTTACAACGCAGTGCAGAAAAAGTTTCTCTAATTGCCTAGTCCGTTCCTGGTCTTCTAGTAGAAATCTTTCAGCACAGATCACTTCAGATAACAGGTATTTCTTTTTCTCCTCTTCTTTCTTTCTTGCGTGGGCTAGCGGTTGATTGGAGTTCTTGATGATCCCTACTACTCTATTAATAAATCAATAAAGGAAAACCCTAACTATTTCCCAAGATTCCACTGTAAACTAGCTATATAAAAGAATAAATAAACTATACCCACCCACAGTTAACTAATATTTTAATAAACCTCTTATAACCCCAAAACACAAGTGCATGTCACCAAGGTTAAAATTTTGGGGAAAAAACAAACATTGAATAAATGTTTCAGAAATACTATTATTACAACACAAATTACTTCAAACATGATACTGTATTTTAAAAATCCTACCTCTTCCTATTGTGGTCAAAGGCTTTGGCTGTATCCTGACGTCACTAAATCTACTCGGGAGCGAAAAAAACAGTTTTTGGTGATGAGAGAGGAAACTAAGAAGCTAGGTGCCAGTTACCTTTTGGCATATCCGTGTAAATATGTAATTAAATATCTGGGCCTGAGATGTATGTTTTCAACCAGAACACCCGAGATCCTTCTTAGATCTCAACAAGATAACTGACACTGTTTAAAAAAAAAGAAAAGAAGAACAATCCGAGTTATCCATTTTTGCTATTTTCTTTTTGCTATTTTCTCCCATAACCTTTCTTAGTCTTCCCCCCACCGGAATTATAGTGGACAACGATTTTAGCAAAGTGCTTAGCGTATTTAAAGTGCAGTCTTATAAATATATTATAAGACTGCACTTTAAATACACTCCTTGAGGGCCGAAATCTGGACGGGGTTTCAGGATTTCCTCAATGAATATGCATTGAAAGCAGTGCATGCACATAGATCTCATGCATATTCATTGGGGAAATCCTGAAAACCCGACTGGATTGTGGCCCTCAAGGAGGGACTTTGAGACCCCTGGTGTATAATATACCGTGTGTGTTGAAATTTATTGTCCACACGGCTACACCACTGAGGTCTATGAACTATCAGAACCGATTATTCTAAGGTTTTATGGATATGACACCTTAAGTATGGACCACACAATGGCTGGAACAAGAGAAAATCACCAATTTAAGCCCATTGACATTGCTACTCTGCATTAGCAAAATTTCAAGTGACACCAGTTCATTCATTGCCATTGTCTTAGAGTCTGATACTGATCCTGAACATGTCCCTACCTTTCAAGCATTCAGCTTTCAACCTGGACAATACTTAGCTTGCATATATGACAATTCTTGGTGGATTGATCATGTATGTGAAATTTCAATGGATGAATGCAACATCCTGGTTAATTTTTTTGCATCCACAAGGTCCTGCACGGTCATTTCACTGGCATCCCCGCGGAGACATATGCTGGATCTCTGAACAGCATATTATTGCAGGCCTTAATGCACCTATGACCACTTCATCAGGCAGACTATTTTGGCAAACATTGACCAGACTTTCAAAACCATGTGCAAGAAACTGAGTTTAAAAGTTGAATTTATGCGATTTCCTGATCTTTGTCAATATGTATGCGCATTTTTAAGTGTGTTTTTTGCACTTTTCTTTTTTGTCTTTAATAAAGCTTAGAAATTTATATGGTATTATCTGACTATTGGGAATGTCTTTCAGATAATGGATCAATAACTGATAAATATGTGGTCTCGGTGTATAATACACTTGTCAAGATCTTCATGACCAGTGGCAGTAGGTATATGAAAATGCATGGATACAGGGAAGGGGATCATAAAACAGTAACAATCTGAACTTAACTGTGAAACTTCATGTACCTTGTTCATTTGCATACAATATGGTTTGTGTTAAACATGCCTCTTTTCAATATTAAATATTATCCCAGGACAAGCAGACAGGTATTCTCACTAGTAGGTGATGTCATCTGACAGAGCCCCGATGCGGACGTCTCACAAGCATACTTGCTTGAAGAAACTTCAGAAGTTTCGAGATGCCCGCACCGCGCATGCGCGAGTGCCTTCCCGCCCGATGCACCGGGCGTGTCTCCTCAGTTCTTTCCTTTCCGCGGAGCTGAGAAGTTTTGCTTCAACTCTGCGCTGAGTGAACCCTTGTTCTTGCCTTCTAGTGCTCGCGGTTTTGAGTTTATTTCTCTTATCGTATGTTCTATTCTGTCGTTTTATTGTGTTTTTAAAAAACAAACAAACAATTTTTTTTCCATAGATTCGACCGGATCGGCCGCGTGGCTGGGGCCCCGCAGCTTCAATCTAGCGGCGGAACTTTTTCGGCCTATGTCCCGGCCTATTACCAGTTTTAAAAAGTGTATCAATTGCCAGCGCGCAATTTCGTTGACGGACCCGCATCAACGCTGTTTACAGTGTCTCGGGCCTCAACATCTTCCGAAATCGTGCCGGCCTTGTTCCACTCTAACAGCATGTGCTTTCAAGCGTCGCTGTTTCCTGTGGGAGTTGATGTTCGCTATGGAGGCTTCCAAGGAACCTTCAGCTTCGACCAGCGCTTCGCCTTCGACGTCGGCATCTGCTCCTGCTGCATCGGGTCTTTTGAAACCGGCTTCCTTCGTTCCGGTTTTGACCCCGCCTCCTGCTCCAGTGCCTTCTTCGGTCTCCTCAGGTCAGGTGACTCCACAGACCATTCCCCCGGTGGTTTTTAAGATGCCTAAGGCTTCTAAGGCCAAGCACTTGGCCGCCCGGGACCGCGAAGACCGTGCAGGGGGTCCCACTTCAAATGCGGCTCCCCCCCTTATCGGCTTCGATGCGGTCGCTCATGGAAGCCCACTTCCTCGAGCTCATGACTACCATGGGGCCCAAGTGGCTTGCCACAATCCAGCATGGGCTTGCGGAACCTCCTCATGGAATCGAGCCGCCTCCTCCTCCTCCGCCTCGCCGCTCGCTCTCACTGCTAGGTGAGGAGGCTCGGCGTTTGGCTGCAAGTTCATCGAGGAGTGCTTCGCTTAGTGAGATGCCGCCTCTGGAACCCATCCCCACCTCGGACAGAGACAATTGGGATTTGCCTCCGAGAAGCTGAAGCCCTGTGCGTCATCAGGAGGATTTCTTCCGGAGCCCCTTGCCTGCCAAGCCGTCTCCCGACCCGTGGCATGCTGCTCGAGAGGCGTCGACCCAACCTCCTCTTCGCTCTACGGCCTCCAGCCCCATCTACTCGTTGGAGGCCTCTGCGGAGCCATCTTCGCATCGTCGTTCCAGATCTCCTTCAAGACGGAGTGCGGGGCGCCGCTCCAGGCATTCTTCGAGGCCTTCGTCCAGGCATTCTACCGTCTCGCCTCAGAAGAAGCTTCCTCGTATGGTGTATTCATCTTCGGATGTCTCGCCTCCTCCGGGCCTGGAGTTCGAGGATACCATCTTCATCTTCATCGTTCTCTCCTTGTAGATCCCATGTCTCCTTGGATCAGGAGGCCTCGACTTCATCGAGTCCGTCTCAGCGTCCTATGTTGGCGGACCAGCTGTCTTTCATCTTTTCTGCGGCAGATGGCAGATGATCTCGACATCACCTTGGATCCCGCTACTCCAAGGAGTACCTGGATACCATGCATCTGCCTCATCCTCCTCCTGAGTCTCTTCGCCTGCCTCTACACAAGCTCCTCGACCAGATGTTCATACGCTGTTTTGAAACACCGTACTCCATTCCTGCCATTCCTGGCAAACTGGATGCCAGGTATCGCACAGTGCACCATAAGGGGTTTGAGGGCTCCCAACTCTCCCATCAATCCCTGTTGGTCAAGTCCTCCCTCAAGCGATCTCATCCGGCCCAGGTATATGCCTCGGTGCCCCCGGGTCGAGAGGGGAGGACCATGGATAAGTTCGGAAGGCACATTTACCAGAACTCGATGATGGCTTCCCAAGTTCTCAATTGCACCTTCCATTTTGCCACCTATTTGGAGTTCTTCCTTCCAGTGCTTCGGAAGTTTATGCCTTACATCGACTCTCAAGCTCATTTTGAATACGAGGAGGTCGTCGCCTCGTTGTCCCAGCTGCGTCTTCAATTGATGCAATCCTCATAAGATGCATTTGAGCTCTCGGCACGGGCTGCCGCCTGTTCCGTGGCCATGCGTCGCTTGGCATGGCTTCGGACCATTGATATGGACCTGAACCTCCAGGACAGGCTTGCCAACGTCCCATGTGCAGGTGCGGATTTGTTTGAGTCCATCGAGACGGTGACGAAGAAGCTGTCGGACCATGAGAAGTCATTCCAGTCCATCCTTCGTCCGAAGCTTAAACCTACTCAGTCTCGACCTTCTCGACCACCCTTGATATACCAACGGCGTTACACTCCCAGGCAGGCTCCTGCTGCGAGGCAACCGGCGAAGAGACATCCTCCGCAGAAGTCTCAACAAAAACCTCAGCCTTCTGCTGTTCCCAAGGCTCCTCAGCCTTTTTGACTCTCTTGTCGGGAGCATAACCAACACCGTTCTGCTATCCCCTGTCTTTCCAATTGGGGGTCGCCTCCATCATTTTTACCATCGATGGATGGCTATAACCACCGACCTTTGGGTCCTTACCATCATCAGGGAAGGATATTCTCTTCAGTTCCATCGGGTCCCCCTGGACCATCTTCAAAGAGAGTATCCTTCCAACTTGACCCAGACTGCCCTTCTTCAGGAAGCTCAGGCTTTGCTCCAGCTTCGGGCCGTCGAGCCGGTCCCTGTGGACCAACACAACCGGGGGTTCTACTCCCGGTACTTCCTTGTTCCGAAGAAGACGGGGGACCTGCGTCCTATTCTGGACCTCAGGGTGCTCAACAAGTTCCTGGTCAAGGAGAGATTTCGCATGCTGACCCTAGCTTCTCTCTACCCCCTCCTCGAGCAGAATGACTGGTTATGCTCTCTGGATCTAAAAGAGGCCTACACTCACATTCCCATTCATCCGGCCTCTCGCAAATTCCTCAGATTTCGGGTGGGACATCTTCATCTGCAGTATCGAGTGCTCCCTTTTGGCCTGTCCTCGTCTCCCAGAGTTTTCACCAAGTGTCTGGTGGTGGTGGCCGCTGCACTCCGGAACCATGGTCTTCAGGTGTTTCCCTACCTTGATGACTGGCTCATCAAAGCTGCCTCGGCTCCAGGGGTCATCTCGGCGACCCAAAGGACTATTTGGTTCCTGCAGAGTCTGGGGTTCGAGATCAACTTCCCAAAATCTCATCTGCAACCTACCCAGTCTCTTCCCTTCATCGGGGCGGTTCTGGATACTATCCAACTCAGAGCATTCCTTCCTCCACAGCGCCTGGAAGCTCTTCTTCATCTGTCAGTCAGTGTCTTCTCGCCAGTCCATCTCAGCGAGACACATGATGGTTCTCCTGGGCCACATGACCTCTACGGTTCATGCGACTCCTTTTGCCAGACTTCACCTTGGAATTACTCAGTGGACCCTGGCTTCTCAATGGACACAGGTGTCAGATCCTTTGACTCGTCACATCCTGGTCACTCCTGCTCTTCAGCAGTCTCTACGTTGGTGGATGATCTCTTCCAATCTATCCAGAGGTTTGCTGTTTCACACTCCTCCCCACCAGAAGGTTCTCACGACCGATTCCTCGACCTATTCTTGGGGGGGGGGGCTCATCTGGACGGTCTTCGCACTCAAGGCTTCTGGACCAGTGCGGACCGGCTGTGCCATATCAATCTTCTGGAACTCAGGGCGATTTTCAATACTCTTCAAGCTTTTCAACATCTGCTTCACGACCTGGTGGTCCTCATTCGCACGGACAATCAGGTCGCCATGTATTATGTCAACATGCAGGGGGGCACGGGATCGGCCTCCCTCTGCCAGGAAGCTCTCAGAGTCTGGGATTAGGCGATTCGCCACAACACCTTCCTCAAAGCTGTCAGGGGGCGGACAATGCCTTGGCGGACAACTTAAGTCGTCTCCTCCAGCCTCACGAATGGACCCTCCATTCCAAGCCCTTCATCAGATCTTCTCTCAGTGGGGGACGCCTCAAATAGACCTTTTTGCGGCTCCCCACAACTTCAAACTGCCTCAATTCTGCTCCAGGATCTACACTCCTCATCACCTCGAGGCAGATGCCTTTCTTCTGGACTGGAGGAATCTTTTTCTATATGCGTTTCCTCCGTTTTTCCTCTCATTCAAAAGACTCTGGTCAAGCTGAAGTCCGACCATGACACCATGATTCTGATAGCTCCTCGGTGGCCCAGACAGCCTTAGTACTCTCTTCTACTTCAACTCAGCAGCAGGGAGCCATTCCTTCTTCCAGTGTTTCCTTCACTGCTTATTCAGCATCCATCCCAACCTGCAGTCTCTCCACCTGACAGCTTGGTTCCTCTTAACGTAACTCCTCTCCAGTTTTCCAAAGCGGTGAGGGATGTGTTGGAGGCTTCCCGGAAGCCTGCTACTAGACAATGCTACTCCCAAAAATGGACTAGATTTTCTACCTGGTGTGTTTCTAATCGTAACGAGCCTCCCTATCTTCTGTGTTGGACTATCTTCTGCACCTTTCTCATTCTGGCCTCAAGTCTACATCGATACGAGTCCATCTGAGTGCAATTGCGGCTTTCCATCAGCCTTTGCAAGGGAAACCTCTCTCTGCTCATCCTGTGGTTTCCAGATTTATGAAAGGACTTTTCCATATCAATCCTCCTCTCAAACCTCCTCCAGTGGTTTGGGACCTCAATGTTGTCCTTTCTCACCTTATGAAGCCTTCTTTTGAGCCTCTTAACAAGGCTCCGCTGAAGTTTCTCACTTGGAAAGTGGTTTTTCTTGTTGCTTTCACTTCTGCTCGCCGAGTCAGTGAGCTTCAGGCCTTAGTGGCGGATCCGCCTTTCACAGTATGCCATCATGACAAGGTGGTCCTCCGCACTCATCCGAAATTCCTGCCTAAAGTGGTCTCTGAATTTCATCTCAACCAATCCATAGTTCTTCCTGTGTTTTTTCCAAAGCCTCAATCTCATCCTGGAGAATCAGCTCTTCACACTCTGGACTGTAAACATGCTTTGGCTTTCTACCTGGATCGCACCAAACCACACAGAACTGCTCCTCAACTTTTCATCTCCTTTGATCCGAACAAGTTGGGACGCCCTGTCTCGAAGCGTACCATCTCCAACTGGATGGCGGCTTGCATCTCTTTCTGCTATGCCCAGGCTGGATTACCCCTTCCCTGTAAAGTCACAGCCCATAAGGTCAGAGCAATGGTGGCCTCTGTAGCCTTCCTCAGATCGACACTGATTGAGAAGATTTGTAAGGCTGCCACTTGGTCCTCGGTTCATACCTTCACTTCTTATTATTATGTGGATACTTTCTCCAGACGGGATGGACAGTTTGGCCAAACAGTATTGCAAAATTTATTCTCCTAAGTTGCCAACTCTCCCACCATCCCATTGGGGTTAGCTTGGAGGTCACCCACTAGTGAGAATACCTGCCTGCTTGTCCTGGGATAAAGCAATGTTACTTACCGTAACAGTTGTTATCCAGGGACAGCAGGCAGCTATTCTCACGTCCCACCCACCTTCCCTGGGTTGGCTTCTCTGCTAGCTATCTGAACTGAACTGAACGCCCGGTGCATCGGGCGGGAAGGCACTCGCGCATGCGCGGTGCGGGCATCTCGAAACTTCTGAAGTTTCTTCAAGCAAGTATGCTTGTGAGACGTCCGCATCGGGGCTCTGTCAGATGACATCACCCACTAGTGAGAATAGCTGCCTGCTGTCCCTGGATAACAACTGTTACGGTAAGTAACATTGCTTTCGTGCGCATATACAACTAATGCTTATTTTTGAAGCTTTAATTCTCACCAAAGAAAGGTTGGGTCCAAGATGAAACAGGATAGTTTCTGTAGCAAAAAACATGCTCTCTCAAGTGATATAAAAACAAAACCAAAAAAACTACACATTAAAGATATTTGAATCTGAAAAAACAGTGAAAATTTGCATAAATGCATAAAGCCATATTTTTTAGATGGTCATATCTTCAGCTTCACTTGACTATAAAAGCTCATATTGCAAATCTTGGAAGTACCTCATGGTACATGTTGCTGGTAAAGTTGTACCCTCAGCTGACTTACCTACCAGAAGCAGTACGGAGCCAAACTGTGCCAAAGATTTTAATTCGTGAACTTTTTTGCCTACTTTGCTGAACTGTAGAAAAGGAAGCACGTTCGCAAAAGATTTCAATCTTGGCACAGAAACTTGCCCCAAGGTATTGTACCAAACTGCAAAATTTCAAACTCATAGGTAGTTTCCTTCTGCCACAATACTTAAGCAAAGTTGGCGTTTTGATAATAATAATAACTTTATTCTTCTATACCGCCATAATCTTGCGATTTCTAGGCGGTTTACAACTGAAGAGAGCTGGATTTACAGTATGCAGATAGAGAAATTACAGTATACAGAATCTTAGAAATGCAGCAATTATAATATACAGTTTGTTTAGAAATTCAGAGAGGTCCTTTTTGATAAAGTAGTGAATTACATAATACTGTTTGTTTAGAATTTTTTCAGGGGGGAACATATTAGGTAAAAGAAAAAGGAAAAAGAGAGAGTTGGAGTTGGAGTTTAGTTGACATATTTGTCGAATAAGGCAGTTTTTATGGTTTTTCTAAAGGCGACGTAGGTCTGTTTAGCTCCATTTATGTAGTTGTCCAGCCAGTGTTGTTTGTTTGCTTGGTACTTAAAAGTTCTGTCCAGGAAGGTTTTGTATTTACAGCCGGTAATGTTTGGATATGCGAATAGATTACAATTTCTGGTTTGTCTCGTGGGACTGTATAGTACAAAGTGTGATAATAGGTATGTGGGGGCTAGTCCCCATACTAGCTTGAAGTATATGCAAGCGAACTTGAATATTGTTCGTGCTTCGAATGGCAACCAGTATAGTAGTCTGTAGTAGGGGCTGATATGGTCACTCTTCTTTAATCCAAATATCAAGCGGACTGCTGTGTTCTGAACTATTCTAAGTTTCCTTACTGTTTTTTGGGGAATGCCCATATAAATAATGTTGCAGTAATCCAGTGTAGAGAGTACTAGTGATTGCACTAGTAGTCTAAATGATAATGGGTCAAAGTATTTTTTGATGGTCTTTAGTTTCCATAATGTTAGGAAACACTTTTTTACCACTGAGTTCGTGTGTTCAACCATTGTCAAATGTGTGTATAATGTGACTCCCAGTATTTTTATTGTTTTGGTAATCGGATAGTCATGATCTTTTATATGCAACGTTGTTTTGGTGATTTTGTCTGTTGGGCTTGCAAGGAAGACTTTAGTTTTTTCTGTGTTTAGTTTCAGCTTGAAATTAATTGTCCAGTGTTCTATTTCGGTCATAATATGAGAAATGTATTCTGAGGTCTCGTTTGTTATGCTGTTCAGTGGGATTAAAATGAAAATGTCATCTGCATATATGTAGTAGTTTAAGTTTAGCTTTTGTAGTAAGTGTCCTAGTGATGAGATGTAAATGTTGAATAGTGTTGGTGATAGTGGTGATCCCTATGGTACTCCCGAGGGGTTTCTCTAGCAGTTCGAGTATGTTCCATCACTCACCATACGGTAAGATCTCTTTGTTAAGAAACCCTGTATCCAGTTTTTTACTCTTCCGGTAAGTCCTATTGCTTCTAGGCAGTGTAGCATTATTTCGTGATCAACTAGATCAAAAGCACTGCTGAAGTCCAGTTGCAAAATCAGAGCACTTGTTCCATTGCTGAAGAAGCTGTATAGATGATTAAGAATTGAAGCTAGGACTGTCTCAGTGCTAAAGCCTTTTCTGAATCCTGATTGGTATTCATTTAGTATGTTAAATTTGTCTAGATAGTTCATTAGCTCCAAGTTGACCAATCATACGAGGCATTTGTTCAACCACCCCTAGCTCCTGACTAAATTGAGATGGATCCCAAAAATTTTTGCAGAGTTTCATTTGAGACCCTAGACAACACCCCTGTAAAATTTGGTTGGATTTCAAGGGGGTCGAGCATTGGCTCCTGATCCGCTTGACATGGAATGACCCCTATGCTATTTAGGATAAAGTAACTCTCATTTTCTTAGGGCAATTGATGACCAAATCAGGATTTGTGTTTATTCTTTTGTATACCATTGGGTGATCTAGTGTTTCAGGAAGGCAGTTGATGATAAATTTAAAATGCAGGTTTGTCCAAGCAGTGGGGCAAAACCACAGCTGAATTGGCCTATTTGAGGGTGTTGGCAATCTATTTTCTATCTACCAGTCTCTCTACAGCTGGTTTGCCCTACTCTGTGTCCTATGGTCTCCCTCCCATAGGTGTCGCAGCAGGGGAAGACATACAGGTCATGGTATCGCCAATATTTTTCTTTCCCACTTTCCCCTGTGACGTGTTCATTTATCCCAGGACAAGCAGGCAGCATATTCTTAACTGATGGGTGACGGCACCGACGGAGCCCAGGTACGGACAATTTTAGAGTGATTGCACTCTAAGAACTTAGAAAGTTCTAGTTAGGCCGCATCGCACATGCACGAGTGCCTTCCCGCCCGATGGAGGCGTGCAGTCCCCAGTTTCTTAGTTTCCGCGGAGCTAAGAAGACGCGTTTTTTTCAACGGCCGTTGAAAGATTTTTCACTTGCCTTCCCGCTCGCATATTTTTCTTCTTGGAAGCTTATCTTCCTTTTTTTATTTTTCTCTATACAAAAAAAAAAAATCAAATTGATAATTTTTCTCTTATTTTCTCGGGTTCGCCCCGGCGGGGCCTGTTGCCACCATCAAAGCCTCCGCTTTCGATTTGGCAGAGGCCGTATTTACCTTCATGCCCCCTCAGCCAGGATTCAAAAAGTGCCAATGGTGTGCGCGCCCCATATCGTTGACCGACCCGCACAATTGATGTCTGCAGTGCTTGGGTCTGGATCATAGGGCTTCCACCTGCACCCATTGTGCTACTCTTAAGCGCACCTTAAACAGGCAGCTTCAACAAAAACTTCTCTTCGGTGCCGCGATGGCTGATCCCTCGGCATCGACACCGGCGTCGACGGCTTCTCAACCGGCGCCCACTTCATCGACGCCGCGTGACATCGTTCCGGCGTTGCACCCTTCAGTTAAGCCGGCTAAGAAGCCTTCCTCCTTGGAGCGTCCTCCGGTCGCTGTGGCAGAGAGTCCAGTCCTGCCGCCCTCTAGGTGCCCACGTAAACGCTCCGCCCCTATTGAGGTGAGTGCATCCTCCTCGGCCTCCTCATCCTCTGGGCGTCGAGCGGCACCGCAGGTACCTCAGAAAAAGAAAGCGATACCGGTGCCTTCCTTGGATGACCGTATTGCGGCTGTCCTTCAAGTCCAACTGAAAGAGCAATTACAGCAGCTCCTTCCTACTCTGTTGACACCAAACCTTCCAGTTCCGGTCCGGTCTGAGTCGCTGGTACCGGCCGTGGAGCAGCTGCTATTGTCGGCTTCCACTCTTTTGGTACCGGTCCATTCTTCCTCCTCGGCTTCCATGCCAGTATTATCTGCGGAACCGAGAGGCCTCCATCGGGATGTTCAAACGACTGAACCTCCACTGCGGTCTGATCACTCCCGGCACCGGCAACCTCTAACTTCTCCAGGTACCACCTCTATGCGATCTGGGAAGTTGGTGCGCAAAACCCGGCATGCTGAACCTTCGACACCGGACTACCGGGGTCGAGGCTCTCGGGTACGGGATCCTGATCAGTGGGATGACTCTGAAGAGCCTTTGCTGTCTGAGGACGAGGTTTCTTCAGCTGAGGAAGACCCCTCTCTGCGGGAACCTTCTTCTAAACCGGAACATTCCTCTACATCCTTTTTAAAGGAGATGTGTGAGTCTCTTTCTATTCCTTTGGAGACTGAATCCAAGAAATCTAAGGCATTCCTTGAAGCTTTGGACTTTGATCAGCCTCCAAAGGAATTTCTTAAATTGCTCCTCCATGACATTTTGAGGGAGACTTTCTATAAAAATCTCGAGACACCTTTAACCATCCCTGGTGCTCCTCGCAAGTTGGATATTTTATACAAAGTCATTCCAATTCCAGGCTTTGACAAACCCCAGCTCCCGCATGAATCTTTGTTGGTTGAGTCCACTCTCAAAAAGTCTGCGGGCACTATTGTCTATGCTTCTGTCCCTCCTGGCAGAGAGGGGAAGGCCATGGATAAGTTTGGCAAGCATTTGTACCAAAATGCTATGCTTGCCAATAGATCAGGTAATTATGCATTCCATTTTTCCTTTTATTTGAAGCACCTCATTCAACAACTGGCTTCCTTTGAAAAGTACTTACCTGAATGGAAACTGACTTCTTTCCACCAGTACACTTCCAGTCTCTTACAGCTTAGAAAATTCATGGTCCGTTCAATTTACGACACCTTCTAACTCACCTCGAGGGCTACTGCGATGGCTGTGGCTATGCGCCGTCTGGCTTGGCTTAGGGTTTCGGAACTTGATATCAACCACCAGGCCCGCCTTGCCAATGCTCCTTGCCTCGGGGACGAGTTATTTGGTGACTCTCTCGATTCCACCACACAGAAATTGTCGGCACATGAGACTCGCTGGGACACTCTTCTAAAGAATAAAAAGAAGCCTCCACCTGCTCTGCCCTTTTGCCAACAATCGTCCTATCAGCACCACTACTCTGCTAGACCCTTACCATCTGCTCCTCAGCAGCCTAGACGCCAGCGTCAGCAGCAACGCCAACAACCTCGTGCTCCACAGCAGCAACAGGTGAAGCCTCCTGCACAACCGAAGTCCACTCAACCCTTTTGACTTCATTCTCCAGGGCCTAGCCAGTCTTCCACCATCGTCCCTTCTGCCTCAACCCATAGGAGGACGTCTTTCTACTTTTCTCAGCCGTTGGGAGATCATCACTTCAGACCAGTGGGTTCTAAACATCATTCGCCACGGCTATTCTCTCAACTTTCAGACTCTTCCCACCCAAAGTCCTCCAAAAGAGTCTACTTTGAACACATCTCAGTCCTCCCTCCTCCTTCAGGAGGTCCAATCCCTTCTTCTTCTGAACGCCATAGAGGAAGTTCCTCTAGATCAGAAGGGGCAGGGATTCTACTCCCGCTATTTTCTGGTTCCCAAAAAAACCGGGGACCTCAGACCCATACTAGATCTCCGAGATCTCAACAAATGCTTGGTCAAGGAAAAGTTCAAAATGCTTTCTCTGGCCACACTTTATCCTCTTCTCACTCAGGGCGACTGGCTATGCTCCCTCAATCTCAAGGAGGCCTACACTCACATCCCGGTCAATCTGGCCTCCAGACAGTATCTCCGCTTCATGATCAATCGCTGTCATTACCAGTACAAAGTGTTACCCTTCGGTCTTGCCTCCTCTCCCAGGGTATTCACAAAGTGTCTCATTGTAGTGGCTGCTTTTCTATGCTCTCACCATCTTCAAGTCTTCCTTACCTGGACGACTGGTTAATCAAGGCTCCTTCATCTCAGGAAGTGCTTCATGCCACCAACCAGACCATCCTATTTCTCCAACTTCTGGGTTTCGAGATCAATCTGCCCAAGTCGCATCTCATCCCCACTCAGCGGCTTCAGTTCATCGGAGCGATCTTGGATACTGTTCTCATGAGGGCGTTTCTTCCATCCAATCGCCTTCAGACTCTTCTTCATCTCTGTCAGCAGGTGCTCTCACAGCTGTCCATCTCTGCAAAACAAATGATGATACTCTTGGGTCACATGGCCTCGACAGTTCCATGTCACCCCCTTCGCACGTCTTCACCTGCACACTCCTTAATGGACCCTAGCTACCCAGTGGTCCCAGGCGACGGATCCTTGTTCGCGACACATATCTGTTACATCGTCTCTTCGACAGTCTCTGCAATGGTGGTTGAAATCTTACAATCTCTCCAGAGGCCTTCTGTTCCATCTGCCTCCTCATCATCTAGTCATCACCACAGATGCATCCCCATATGCCTGGGGAGCTCACTTGAACGATTTCCAAACTCAAGGTCTTTGGACTGCCCAGGAAAAGAAACATCACATCAATTTCCTGGAACTCAGAGCGATGTTTTATGCCCTCAAGGCTTTTCAGCATCTCCTCTTTCCTCAGGTTTTACTACTTTGCACAGACAATCAAGTAGCAATGTACTACATCAACAAACAGGGTGGGACGGGCTCTCGCCTGTTGTGTCAGGAGGCCCAAAAGATTTGGTCTTGGGCGACAGCTCGGCATTTGTTCCTGAAAGATGTCTACATCCAGGGAGAGCAGAATTCCTTAGCAGACAATCTCAGCAGAATTCTACAACCCCACGAATGGACTCTCAATCCCATGACTCTCCAGTCCATTTTCGCTCAGTGGGGCATTCCTCAGGTGGACCTTTTTGCAGCTCCTCACAATCATCAACTGCCCCAATTTTGCTCCAGACTCTACTCCCATTACCGTCTGGCAGCAGATGCGTTTCTCCTGGATTGGACCAATCTATTCCTTTATGCATTTCCTCCTCTGCCTCTCATGTTGCGGACCTTGTTCAAGCTCAAGAGGGAACAAGCCACCATGATTCTCATCGCTCCATGGTGGCCCAGGCAGCATTGGTTCTCCCTTCTACTTCAACTCAGTTCCAGGGAGCCCATACTTCTTCCACTGTTTCCTTCTCTGCTTACTCAGCATCAGCAGTCCCTCCTACATCCCAACCTGCAATCTCTGCATCTGACAGCTTGGTATCTCTCGGGCTGACCTCAGCTCATTCACTTCTTTCTCAGCCTGTCCATTCTATTCTTGATGCTTCCAGGAAGCCAGCCACTCTTCAATGCTATCAACAGAAGTGGACTCGGTTTTCTTTCTGGTGCCTTCTGCATCATCATGATCCAACTTCGCTAGCAGTAGAATTAGTGTTGGATTATCTCCTTTCTTTGCCTAACTCTGGTCTCAAATCTATTTCTATCAGAGTCCACCTCAGTGCCATTACTACTTTTCATGAGCCAGTTCACGGAAAACCTTTTACTGCTCATCCTTTGGTTTCCAGATTCATGCGGGGACTTTTCAATGTGAAACCACCTCTCAAGCCCCCTCCTGTGGTCTTGGATCTTAATGTGGTTCTTTTCGCCTTAATGAAGCCTCCTTGTGAACCACAGCTCATTTCAAATTTCTCACTTGGAAAGTGGTCTTCCTTATTGCTCTTACCTCTGCCAGGAGGGTCAGTGAGTTACATGCACTAGTTGCCGATCCACCTTTCACAGTCTTTCACCATGACAAGGTGGTTCTGCGTACACATCCAAAGTTCCTCCCTAAGGTTGTATCTGACTTTCATCTTAACCAGTCCATTGTCCTGCCTGTATTCTTCCCGAAACTTCATTCTCATCCTGGAGAACAGGCTTTGCATACTTTGGACTGTAAGCGTGCTTTGGCTTACTATTTAGAGCGCACTAAGCCTCACAGATCGTCTCATCAACTTTTCCTGTCCTTTGATCCAAATAAGTTGGGACATCCTGTTTCTAAACGTACGTTATCCAGTTGGCTTGCTGCTTGCATCTCGTTCTGTTATGCTCAAACCGGACTGACACTGGAAGGTTCTGTCACGGCCCATAAGATTAGAGCTATGGCAGGGTCTGTAGCTTTCCTCATATCAACTCCTATTGAGGAAATCTGCAAGGCTGCTACTTGGTCCTCAGTTCATACTTTCACATCTCATTATTGTCTGGATGCATTCTCCAGACGGGATGGACACTTCGGCCAATCTGTTTTACAAAATTTATTTTCCTAATGGCCAACCTTCCCTCCATCCCTCTTTTTGTTAGCTTGGAGGTCACCCATCAGTTAATAATATGCTGCCTGCTTGTCCTGGGATAAAGCACAGTTACTTACCGTAGCAGGTGTTATCAGGGACAGCAGGCAGATATTCTTACATCCCACCCACCTCCCCGGGTTGGCTTCTTAGCTGGCTTATCCTAACTGGGGACCGCGCGCCTCCGTTGGGCGGGAAGGCACTCGCGCATGCGCGGTGCGGCCTAACTAGAACTTTCTAAGTTCTTAGAGTGCAATCACTCTAAAATTGTCCGTACCAGGGATCCGTCGGTGCCGTCACCCATCAGTTAAGAATATCTGCCTGCTGTCCCTGGATAACACCTGTTACGGTAAGTAACTGTGCTTTCCATCCCTTCCACCCCTATGGTCTGTGCAGTAGCTTCCTCCCTATTCTCCCCTCCCCCTTGATCTTGATTTCCTTTATCTCTCGCAACTGTAATAATTTCCCTCCTTTAGGCAGCCAGCCAGCATGGGACCTTGAGCATCTTCTGATGTTTGAAGGCTTACCAGCTTCAACTCTCTGAACTGTTTTAAAGGGGGCAGACGCTGGAGACCATTGGGGTGGGGAGGATAGTGAGGTGGATAGGATGAAAATCAGCAGCTTACAGGGGAGAGGAAGTAAAGAGACAACATACTGCACACCATGGGGGAGATTTTGAAGTAGGGAAGGAGAGAATGCCGGACACAGGTGTTCGTGGGGGGGGGGGGGTTGGTTTTTTTTTTTTGTTTTTTTTTTTTTTTGGGGGGGGGGGGGGGGTTCTGGTGTATGTGATTTTTATGTCATGTAATCTGCTTAGTTGCTGCCTGAGGAAAAGAAGTATACTAAACTTCTACCATAAGCTGGAGAGGTAGAGAAAGTAAAATGGACCCAGGGAAGTAGGCTTGAGAAGAAGAGGATAGGTACTGATATCAAGTTGGGGTTGGCAGCAGAGCTTGTGGACTCCTTAAACCAGGAGTGTCCAATGTCGGTCCTCGAGGGCCGCAGTCCAGTCGGGTTTCAGGATTTCCCCAATGAATATGCATGAGATCTATTTGCATGCACTGCTTTCAATGCATATTCATTGGGAAAATCCTGAAAACCCGACTGGACTGCGGCCCTCGAGGACCGACATTGGACACCCCTGCCTTAAACTAAGAGGCATTCTGCCTTTGCTTCTACTCCTCTAGCTTTCACATAATCTATCAATCTTAATCTTAGCTTTTTCTTTCTCTCCTATCAAGGTCTACTCTGCTTCTTAAATCTGTGCCCAAATAGCTTATATAACTTTTTATCATACATATCACCATTGAAAAGCTTATATATCCAGTAGCACTATAAAAATAGTCCTTCCTCCCACCCCCCATATTTTTGCTGCTTAGATCCTAAACATATAGGGACTGAGGGCCAGATGTACAAAAGCTATCCATGGTAGTAACTCGGAAAGCAGTCTTATTGTCACTGAAAACTTTCCTGATGCACAAAAGGATTCTCCATGGCTACTACTGATGGTCGTAACAGTCATCGAGAACCTTTTGCAAAAGTATTACAAGGAGCTCAGTAGTAGTCTAATTAGCTCTCCTTGTGATGCACTAAAGGGAAGACCCCCCCACCCCCTTCAATGAAGAATTAGGGACATAATTTACCATCAGCACTGGAGCTGCTGTCTGTGTGTTGTGCACACACAACACATGCACAACAGCTGATTACATATAAAAACAAAAAGCTCTTTGCAGCTGAGTTGGGACTTTTTGGTTTTATTTTAATGGGCTCAGCTGTTGTGTGCTCTCACATCTGGGGCAAAAAAGACACACCTCCTGCGAAGTCAGCCCCGGACAAACTTGGTGGTCTAGTGAACAGGGCCAGATCAGATCCTCAGCTAAAAGACACTGCCCTGGTTAGGATCCTTACCCTGAAAATGCACTGGGTTGGTTCTAAGACCCTCCCCTCCCCCCTCAAACGATCAGTAGGAGGGATGCTCACTTCCTCCTGCCAGCAGGCTCGCCTCTTCAGAATGGTGGGCCTTCCCCTTCCCTGTGCATCCTAAGATGCACTGAGAAGGGCCTTTGGCATCTGAGCAAGTGCCAGACATAGTTCCTCCCCCTTTTACCGGTGATGCTTTGTATGATTAGCATGCATTTAGTTTGCATGCTATTGTGCTGAGCATCACCAGTAAACAAAAGATTGCTCCCACCATATATTTTTTACCGTACATCTGGCTCTGTCTTATTGCCTAGTGTCCCTGTCCCATCCCCTGTGCCCAGTATCACTCCTCTTCCTGAGGGTCAGTACCTCTTTGTCTTCCTCTCACCATGCTATCTACCATCTTCAGCTAATCTTCACATGTCTTCTTATGGCCTGTGGGGGATTAGCTGAATAAAGTATGCATCGGAACAGTAAATGTGATTTGATTTGATTTTTTTTTTAACCACACCAGCAGGGTAGTAAAGTTTTCTCTCACTCATAGTTTTTTATTTATTGTGGATACCCAGTTAACCCATCCCCATGTAATGTAATGTAATGTAATTTATTTCTTATATACCGCTACATCCGTTAGGTTCTAAGCAGTTTACAGAAAATATACATTAAGATTAGAAATAGGAAAGGTACTTGAAAAATTCCCTTACTGTCCCATGTCATTCTCTAACTTAGCTGTCTTTCTTATTTGGCAAAGAACTGCTTGCTACTTTGTGCTTTCTTGCCTTTCCCCTCCAAAGCAGATATAGAGAATAGTAAGGGAGACAGCAGCATCTGGAGATTTTTGCTAAGTATCTCCAGAAACTGCCCCTCCCTTCATGATGCATGGGCATTGGGCTAGATTCACTAAGCAAACCGATCAGGTACCGATCAGTTTACGACCCCTTTGCGACTCGATTTCCCTCTGACCCGATTCACTAACCTCTGTGCCGATCCGATTCTGATCCCTGCATGCAAATGAGGGGAAACAGCATGCAAAGTAGGCAGGGATGTGATTCACTAAACAAGAAGGAAGACAGATTGGGCTTGCCGATCCGAAGTGAAGCGACTGCTGAAGACAAGTTGTTTCACTTCTTACCGATGCTCCTGTCCTTTAAAACCACGGGCTGGCAATGCGCTTTTGCAGAATACATAAAGGAATTCTTCCTTTTTTATATATTCTGTAAAACGCATTGCCAGCCCTTGGTTTTAACCCGCGCCGATGCTCTGCCGAAGAACAAAAGGCAGGAGTGATGCCAACTCCCTCCTGCCATCTCAAACCCGTCCTAGCCGGGCCTGGCCCACCTCCCTTCCTATACCTTCAGCTAGGCTGGCTGGCCGGGCCCAGCCCACCCCTCCCCATACCTTTAAAATCATTGGGAGCAGGAGGGGTGCTCAGTCCCTCCTGCTCCAGGCCTCCTCCGACACCAACTGCAACCTTAGGCCAGGCCCCCGGTGCATCATGTGATGCACGAGGAGAGGCCTAAGGCCCTGATTGTCTGAGGCGCCTCGGGTTCCTCCCTTGGGAGGGGCATGGGGCGTTTCAAACAATCAGGGACTTCCTTAGGGAGGAGTTTAAGGAAGTCTGTCCAAAAACAATGGCCAATCAGGGACTTCCTTAGACTCCTCACATGATGCACCGGAGCGTGGCCTAAGGCCGCAGTTGGTGTTGGAGGAGGCCTGGAGCAGGAGGGACTGAGCACCCCTCCTGCTCCCGATTTTAAAGGTACAGGGAAGGGGGTGGGCCCGGCCAGGACAGATTTGAGATGGCAGGAAGGAATTGGCATCCCTCCTGCCTTTTGTTCTTTGACAGGGCTGCATTTGAAGGGGGGGGGGGGCATTTTTTTTAAGGGTTTGGGGAAGGAGGAAGGACTTTGGGGGCTTTTTAAAAAAAAAATTTTTTTTAATCTGAGCAGTTATTTTGGGTGTGTAATACATGCAAAATATCTGCCTGATATTTTTTTTTTTTTTTAAGCCGGCAGAAGTCCTGACAGCAGTGACAAAAAGCTGCTTATCCTGTCACTACTGTCAGGGTCTGCGCATGCTCAAGGATTGCTCTCTAGCGATCCATGCCATGGGTGGGGGTGTGTGACAATGATCGTCCCCATTTGCATGCAAGCCTTTTATAAATTCGTCGGCCTGCATGCGATCAGACACTGAATCGGGGGTTAGTGAATCTAGCCCATTGTTCAGTGGAAAAGCAATATCCACAATCCCCTTTATCTCTGTATCTATTTCTTATGTGTAATTCAGTCTCATTTTCTCCTACCCTATCCTAACATAAACTTTAATGCACAGCACACACTTGTTTTAAACTTAGTTGTGATGGAGGTAGCAGCACAGTGATGCACCACCACCCCTGACAGTGGCATTTTTGTGGTATTGCACTTTGATTTTGCACTTTTATAACATGAAAATTTTTACAAAATAACAATGCCACTCCATTAACATTGCCCTGTCCTTATCTTCAGAATGGAAAGGCACAGACAACACAAAAAGGATTTTAAAAAATTCCATGAACCATGATCTATATGCTATATCTATTTGTTTCCAAAGATATAATCACCTAAAGGTTTAAATTCAGGATAGCTCAGTTCAAAATATGGCAACTCCTATACTTTTTGTTCCTTAATGTTTCTGCAGGTTGGGATGCCCAGGATTCACACTTCCTGAATATCTGCCCACGCCAGTAGAAAAAAGTGCTTCAAAATCTCTGTTTTTTCCAGATGAAGCAATAAATAGACATCCTAGGTTTAGGTAAGTATATCTTATACATTAAAACATCCAAAACCATCCTATATAATAAAACGCTAGCCGCGCATGCGCACTCATACATTCGTGATCCGTGATCTGTAGGTCCGTGGCTAACGCTCCCTCTCTCGCAGACCGTAAGGTGATGTGCGGTCTTGCCGGCTCTGGCTCCCTTATTTTAAAGTTCACAGCGGCGGCGGTGGCTCCTCTCCCGGCTCCCTTACACTTAGAGCGCCTCCTGCCCCCCTTCCTCTCCGGGACGAACCGAGAAATAGACCAGAGGAGTCCGCGTCCTTTGCGCCCCCCCCCCCACTTCCCTTCCCGCGGACCCAACTACGAACCTGGCGATTCAAGCAGTGTGTGCAGCAGTCTTCACACGCTGCTTCGGGCCCTTCTACTGCCCTGATTTGCTCTGCCGCGTCTCTGATGATGTCATCAGGGACGTGCTAGAGTAAATCAGGCCAGGCCAGAAGCGCAGAGATCAGGAGCAAGCTGTCTGCGCTCCCACCTGGGCCCATGCTGATCTTCAAATGGCTGCAGTCAGGTCTCGCAAGAGCTGACTGCAGCCATTCGGAGATCGGGAGCGTGGAGGGATTGTTCCTGATCTCTGCGCTTCTGGCCTGTGGCGCCGCTGGCCGGGAAATATGCTGGACCACCAGGTACGATGGCAGTGGGTGGGTTTTAAAGATGCAGCGGTGGTGGGTTGTGGTTTGTTTTTTGGGGTTTTTTTGGGGTGGGGTTAAATATATGGCGGCAGGAGTGTATGTGTTAAAAATATGCGGCAGCGGGGGGGCATTAAAAAATATGCAGCGAGGGATTAAAATTTACAGTAGTGGGGGGGTTAATAGATGCAGTAGCGTGCTGAATAAATTCGTATCTTTGCTTCATAAGACACACTTACATTTCCACCCCCTTTTGGAGGGTGGAAAAAGTGCGTCTTATGGAGTGAAAAATACAGTATTTTCTCAAATTCTCTTTTAAAAATCAGCTAAAATAACTTTTCTTTAACTCGGTTATCTAAATTATATTTCTATCTTATCTTTTCAGATACTTATAAAATAACTTACCACACATTAAATTATCCTTTAGTATTCAGCTTCTATCCTTTTCTCATACAATCTGATTTTTAAAACAGACATTCACACTTTGAGGATTCACAAACCTCTTTATATTTCTCCAGCCAAAAACATTAACAAACTGTATTCTTTTAACTATTTTCTAAACTGTTTAACACACTCTGATGATTAACAAACCTCTTCAGGCACCCTCATACTTCTCTAGTCAGCTAGCAACAACCTGCTTCAACTAGCTCCAATCTCCAACTTGTTTGCTGCAACTGCCTCTTGACAACTGAACTGACTACTTTTTAAAAAACCAACATTTACTTAGAACTTGTTCAGATAATATTCCATGGATTAGCCATTCATCTCATACACATGCATACGCCGCACTAACTACATGCATACTTATCAAAAATACATGCATTGCCCACATTTTAGTTATTTAAACACCAAAAATGTATTTAATTTTGCAAGTAACTTGAATTTAAGTAATTAAACAACTTTTCACCTGCTTGCTTTCCTGTCTCATGCCAGAAGTAATGGATGGAAACAACCAATCAAAACACTCCATTTTTCCTGCCATGAGCTTCAGAACTCTCTCCTGCTCTTATACAGATTCCATGCACATGCACACTAACGTGCACGTGCCTAACTGGCACTTTCTTGGAATGCTCACATGTACATTATAATAATAATAATAATTTATTTCTTATATACCGCTATACTGTGAAGTTTGAAGCAGTTTATCGCCTGGAATTCTCACAGGCATTCTCTCAATGTTCAAGCCTGAATAAACTTAGTAATCATTTTAGTATGGAGTTCTTATGCTTTCAGGTGGACTTCTTGGGTCACTAGGCCGCCCAGTGGTATAAATTGCTGACTAGATTTATTAAAAAGAAACTAAACACTGGTCTGAGAGACATTTGGAGTATTGAGATTAAGCACCAAATTACTGCGTCTCAATGGCCACGAATTTGGACTTGGAGGATGAAATGTACAGTATCGGCATCTATGAGACAAACTTGGAGACAAATTCGGAGGGCGGTATTGGCTCAGGCAGGCGGGTGGAAAGCTCGCGCCTGCCAGCCGACGCTGAAAACACCATTCAGAGAGCAGCGCAGACACCGCTGGACCACCAGGCAATGGGAGAGGTTTAAGGAGGTGTAGAACAGGATGGGAAGAGGCGGCACTGGTCCAGGCGGGCGGAGGGCTCGCGCCTGCCAGCTGATGCACCACTGGACCACCAGGCAATGGGGGAGATTTGAAGAGGGGCGGTGGGTGTTTTAAAAAGGGACGAGGGTTAAAAAAGGTACTGGGGGTGTTTTTAAAAGGCCCACCCGGGGGGGGGGTGTTAAAAATTTATATCTTCGCTGCACAAGAAGCATTGACATTTCCACTCACTTTTGGGTGGAAAAGTGTGTGTCGTATGGAGCAAAAAATACGGTAACTCGCTCACTCTCTCTACCTCAGTCTGATCTAGTTGAAAATGCACATTATCCATAATAAATGATACAGAAATTTTATTTTTGGGCAACATGATATAAGGAGACATTGCTAGAAAAGGAATAGCTCAACGGACCTATACGACAACTATAATGGCAGGATTCCAAATATTATAGGTAAACCAAAATTAGGATGATACAAAACACCAAGAACAATACAATATATATCAAGATCTATAGAATGAACAATCCTTAGTAAATAAATAAATAAACAAACTATTTAACTCCAGCAAATATTTTTTAGTCAGACATCTGTTCATGTGAACCATACCAAAATTATTAAAAAAAAAAATTACTGGGACTCAAATGTTATATGTAAAGAATAAAAGAGAGAAATAAAAAGGTATAGTATGCTAGATGACAAATAATACAAAAATGAGACTCTTACAGCCTATTTTACAAAGCCGCGCTAGCGGCTGCCACGCGGCAACAGCCCTGAAGCCCTCTAAAGGACGTTTAAAATAAAGTTGTAGGGGGACATCATTAGGCTCATAGTTCTAGTTATAACATAATTACTTGTAGATGAAGGGAAAGACCTTGGATCCAAACCATGGCTACAATGATGTTCATTGGTTATATCTGGATCAAGTTCTGTTTCATTGGTCAAAAACCTTCAATCTTTTTTTTTAGATGTATTTTCTGGTTTGACTTTTTCTTTTTTTTTATCTGTGCTTTTTAACAAAAATATATGTATTGATTTATCAATTTTCAAAAAATTTCCTTCCAGCAAAAAGCACTTGATATAATGAATCCTACCACTACTGACATGAGAGTGCAAAAAAGCTTTTATGGCTGACAAAACAACTGAAAAAAACCCCTCTTATTTTAATTGCTTTCAGCATAGCCCATTTAACTTTTACAATGAGAAACACTTCTTTGTTGCAATATTAACTGAATACACTCTCCGCTGTAATGTTGCGGTCTTTGTAGTGATTGTAGGTGTCCCAAGTACTGTCTAATCCCATTTTGCCTTGTAGGCTTATTTAAGGTAAGTGTCAGTTTCTAAAAATGGCAAGTGTTTAAATCTCCTCAACTATCTGTTATGATTGTTATGTCAAAGATATTACAAAACTTACAGCTTTTTCATTTAGTGCTATCTTCTAAGCTACAATTCTAGTGAAAATGGTGCCTCCTACTCTTCAATATATATTTTACATGAAAATAAATTCACAACCAATGTTAATGTTATTTCTAGATGTGAAAATTTATGTGGTTTTAATTTTAATTTTTTTTTTTTTTCTTTGAGTCAATGGCACCAACGCTTATGCATAAACTACACTGACATCGATGCTTAGGTATTTCATCGACAATGCTCAGTGTGTGCTGGATATAAAGGGGTTGTTTTGTGGTGGGCAGGAGGGAGTGGGCATCCGTCCTGGTGATTTTGACTAGTGCGGAGGAGGTGGGGTTCCGCGGTGGCAGGAGAGAGTGGGCATCCCTTCTGGTTTTGGTTGGTATGGGGGGGTTTGCAGTTCAAACACCCATATCCCCATAGGAAAAAAAAGAAAAAAAATGGTTCTACCAACCTGATTCTGGCATGCAGGTCTAGGGCATCGATCAAATGCCTGGTTTTAATATTAATGATCTCATTTATTTGCCAGAATCGGAGAATGTAGGACTATACAGAAAACTATGTGGTGAGCCTGTTTAGAGCTTTGGGTTTGCAAATTAGACCGGTCGCTAAACCAGTCAAACCAGGATCATTAGATGATCGAAGGCTTTAGTGCATCTAGGCCTCAGTCTCTTGAGGTTGTGAGTTCAATTCCCGCTGCATCTTCTTGTGACTCTTGGCAAGTCACTTAACACTTCATTGCCTCAGGTACAAAATAAGAACCTGTCTAAAATATGTAAACCATATTGATTGTGTAAGCCACACAGATAAAGCAGTTTCCAGTGCAATAGTGGAGACATTCTAGACAGTGAGTAGTATCCCAATGACTGGATTCCTTTTGCATATGGCACGCAATCTGGATTTTTTTTTTCTCTGCGACTGTCCTACTTCAGTGTGCTCTCTAGCTCCTACAGTTTTATCCTTTCTTCAAGCATGCCAGCAGGAGTGTATGTTCTGCTCCTTCCAGGCTAATCCCAGTGGGTACCTGTCAGCCAGCCTGCATCTGCTTCTGAGGAGTTTGGGCCGTTCCAGTTTCTCCTACTGCCAGACGAAGTTCGGTGCAGACTGTTGTGCATACCTAGGAGAATTGGTGGTGTCTCGTAGAGTGCCAGCTGCATTCCATGCCTCTGCCTGTTCCTGAGTGTGCCTATCAGTCTGCAGGGGTGGAGGTGTAGTCAGGCAGGGAGTCTGACTGGAAGCCCGAAGATCAGTATGGAGGCATTCCAAGCATGAGGCAGTGGTTCTCTTGATTCCAGCTACTGTTAAGAGCTGTGGCAGGCTGCAGCACACTTCCAGCATTTCAGCACAGGTTACAGTGAGTAAAGGCTGTCTCTTGGCCTGTGAGGTGAATCGGGAGGGAGAGAGGAATTTCATTGGGAAGGAACTTAAGGCTCTGATTGGCCCAGGGTTTTTAACCTAGGGATGGGGCCTATGGGTGGAGCCTTAGGCTTCTGGGCCAATCAGAGCATCAGGCCCCTCCCCTAGGATGCACCGGGTGGAGGAAGGCCTGCCATTTTGAAGAGGTGAGCCTGCTGGTCGGATGGAGTAGGCATTCTTCCAGCAGCTAACTAAGTAAGGTAAGGGGGGAGAGGGCGTGGATTGTCGGAGGCAAAGGGGGGTTGCATGGTGGCAGGAGAGAGTAGGCATCTTTCCTGCTGCCGAGGGGATGTTGGGGATGTGTTGCTTGGCGGCGGGAGAAAGTGGGCATCTCTCCCCCTGCCAAGGGGATGTTTGTGGGGGGGGGTTGTTGCTTGGTGGCAGGAGGGGAGATATCTGTTTAAGACATGCGCGTTTAAGACATGCCTTTTCTCCCACAAAACTACTATAAATTCATAAGACACTGCTATAATACATGCGCTCAAGAATTGTGCTTTTACCACTCCCTCTAAAAAAGAGCTATAAATTTATATGAAGCATGTAATTTTTATTTTGTTTAATTAGCCACAGTAACACACGCCACGAGATGCACTTTTAACAGTGCTGGCACTGTACCGACATCCCTGGACCAGTCATTGATTTTTTTTGCTTCCAAAAGCTGATGCCAATTTTGGAGAATGACTTGGTGATGTTTAAGAATCCACTGGAGTGCTCATTTCAATATTTAAGAGCCCATTTGCATGGCAGTGTAGAAAACTGCTAGAAAGCTCGCTAAAGACCGCAATAAGTCATTTTGATAATCTGCTGCTAAAATGCGTGCAAGCTAAACCGGCTGGAACCAGTTTAACGACCGCATTAAAAGCAACCTTGTTTTGAGAACCTGGCCCTTAGTTCTTTAACCCATCCTCGAAGGTTTCATTCCTACTACTGCTGTTTCTATAGCGCAACCAGACACATGACAATTCCAGTTAGCAGGTAACACCTAATTATTCAGTCCTGCTTGTCCTGGTACTTATTTCTAACTGATGTTCTCTGAGAATAGGATTAAAATCTTTATGCACCATGCATGGGACTCCCTAGCTATAGGCTGCCTTAAACATAAAAAGGGAAAGAGGAAAATTAGAGTCATAACAGATGCATATCAATATTTTGATACAGACATTTTCTGAGGATTGCAGGACTTGAATCTACACAACCTCCCAATTTCTCAAGGAGTTGAAATCTACTAGCTATTAATGGACTGAAGAGACCCTGTGCAACACTGACAGACAGGAACTGATGTGGAAAAAGTTGCTGGGCTGCAGATGGCAGGTCTTGAATCCTCATGCATGGGTAACATCTTTGGAGAATACCTGCTATGAGATTAACTTTGATTTATGTGAAACTAAACAGAATGAGGCTTCAAACGAATGTGAACACTTCTAGGTGTCCAGATTTGAGACTTTGAATACTTTTACTTCTACTATGGTAATAAAGAGTCACACCATGAAAGAAATTTGCATGGGACATATAAGATGGCCTTAATGGCAAGCAGAGAGAGATCACAGGCGCTTAATGGGCAGTTCAAATGGGCAGTCTGGGTGGATCAGGAAGTCAATTTAACTACTGATATCTGTAGGTCAATTTTATAATGGAACAACAACAAAAAGGAATCCAACAAAGTCTGCAATATAACAAGCAGCAAGCAAAAACAAACCAAGATTGCAGACTATGTACAGGATGCAGGCAATGTTTATTATACCGATAAAAGCAGTAAATATACAACCTTATTACCAACCAAGGGACCGGACACGGACTGTGTTTCAGACAACACGCCTTCCTCAGGGGTCTATGGTAGATAAGGTATAAAACAACTCGCTATAAAAAGGTATAAAACTTCTTATTCCGCCACTGGGAAACATGCACGACCACCTAGTCTCCAGCAGAAATCCAACGCTGGCGGTCATGTGTGTTTCCCAGTGGCAAAATAAGAAGTTTTATACCTTTTTATAGCGGGTTGTTTTATACCTTATCTACCATGGACCCCTGAGGAAAGCGTGTTTTCTGAAACACGGTCCATGTCGGGTCCCTTGGTTGGTAATAAGGTTGTATATTTTCAATTTTATAGTGGGGCATGTGTAGTTACATGCATCTTGCACAAGTAAGTGGCACTTAAGCACTAAAGTGCATTATCCCAGGACAAGCAAGCAGCACATTCTCACTTGTGGATGACATCATCCATGGAGCCCTGGTACGGACAGCTTTAAAAGTGCATCGTCACTTTAAGAACTTAAAGTTTGCGAACTGCTCGCACCAAGCATGTGCAAGTGCCTTCCTGCCCAATGCAGGCTCGCAGCTCCTCAGTTCTTAGTTTTCCGTGGAGCTGAGAAGTCGTGTATCTGAATGTTCAGTTTTTTGCCATTTGCCTTCCAGCTCATGTGTTGTTTTTTTTGTTTGGTTGTTTGGTTTTTTTTTTTTTGTAAACTTATTTTTAAGTTTACTTCTTTTTAAAAAGAAAAGGAGGAACACTTTTTTTCCTCAGGGGCTTTGGCCACCAAGGTCTTCATTTTTCCTCAGGCACGGAAGTCGATTGGCTGACTTGGTCTTTTCGACCATTTCAGGCCATTATCGGGCTTTAAAAAAAAAAAAAAGGTGCTACAGGTGCCCAAGGCCAATATTTGTTCCCGACAGTTGGTGCTTCCAGTCCCTTAGCCCCGGGTAGAACTTGTGCCTGGTGTTCTACCCTGCAGAAATGTTTGATAATCAGCCGGAAACTTCAACAGGAAAGATTGTTTGGGACAGGCATGGGCATTGATCAGACCTCACAACCTTCGTCGTCGAAGACATCAACACTGTCATCAGGAGACATCGCTTCATCTTATAAGCTAGGTCAGAGACTGCCAGCTTCCCAACCAGCATCACAGGTCACTTTTTGCATTGAGTCTCTTGATGCCGACCAAGCAGCAACGACCACCTTCTGGCTTGCCTCAACCTCGAGGTGTGCATCCTCATTGAAGTCGCCCTCTTCGGGGCATGCCATGGCACAAATGGTATCGGCAGATAAGCCAGAGGTACCAGTGCTTTCCTTCTCAGTACAGCTCGATTTGCTGAAGGGATTTGGGTGATGCATGTAAACTGCTTACCCCAGTATCGAATCCCTTGGTACCAGCTCAAGCTAAGTACATGGCTACCAGGTGCTACGGTACCACAACTGGTTCTCCGGAGCGACATCGATGTTCCATGTCTAGGTATCGATCCTCTCGCTACCAGTCCAGTTCTTTAACGACAGTCCAATGAGCATCGTTCCTTGTCGCATGCTTCGAAGAGAAAACATCGCGCGCTCATGTTCTTCGAAGAGAAAAACGGCTTTGCATCATACCTCTTCCTAGTCAGGAGACTGGTACCGGACTCGAAGTAAACATCTATTTTTCTCAACGCATTTCTTCACCAAGGCCTTCATATCCCTCTGACTTAGTCTGATTCAATTGAAGACTTCTCTGAGTCTATAACAGAGCCTTACAACACTTTGGAAAAGTCCACACAAGTGTCCACCAACTGCTAAATATTCTACTGAAAGACTTTCTTTCACTATATTTGTTAGGCAGTTGGGGAAAGAGCTACTACTCGAGCTAGAAGCTGATTCTGCCTGAATCGTTGGAGGACTTAAATTTTGATCAGCCTCTTAAAGAACTTCTCAGAGACGCTTCAAAAGAACTAGGAAACGCCCTTACCATTACAGGCACTTCCAGAAACTTTGACTGTATGTAAATACCAGTCACTAGTGGTAGAATTGACTTTGAAAAAATCTACTCCATTGAGAGTTTATGCCTCAGTGCCACCATTCTGACCACGCAGATCTCCTCGGTTATGGCTCAACTCCCCCCGTCCTCGACCCTGCTTCCTGTGAGCCAGCCTGAGCGGCAGTCTGAGACCCCGGTGGAAGCACCTAGAGGCAAGCCTCGGAAGTCTCGCCGGTTCTCATCCAGTGACTCTTCACCTACTTGTCGGACACAGTCTCCTCCACCTCGACCGAAGCATCGCTCGGGGAATTCGAGGCATCTCACTTCCAAGCTTCTTCAGAAGACATCTCTACAACAGAAACCTTCGTCTTCTCTGGCTACTGAGACTTCTATGCCTCATTTATCCAAGGCTACTGAGACTTCTTCCAAATCTAAATATAAGTCTCACAAAGTTATTACACCGGCTGCTTCTCCTCGAAGTCCATCGAGGTCGAGGACTCCTCCATCGAGACCGCCTCCGAGGCAGCCTTCTCCTCCTGCCTCAACTCAATCTGTTTCTCGAACCCTGGGAATTTCACCATCGAGGGTTTTGAAGCGCAAACATTCACTGACTCCTCCTCACGCAGGTAGTGCAGCTTCCTCAATCACTGTGCGCTTGGACTCTGAGCCTCTGTCTCAGTATTCCAGAGAGGCTTCTCCCTCCTACTCAGTAGTTCCTCGGTCTCGCACTCCTCCTGAAGATGCCTCAACCTCGAAGTCTGCCTCTTTTGCCAGGTTCATCTTCAACATGGGAAAAGCTCTTCAACTGGATCTCCACTCTGATTCCAACTATATACACTTGAATACTTGGCAAACAGAGCCTCATCCACCCAAGGAGACCTTGAGGCTTCCTATGACTCCAGTATTGAAGCAAACTTTCTTAAGGAATATGGAAACTCCTTATTCCATCACAGCTATTCCATCTAAGCTGGAATCCAGGTATCGCACAGTACCTTGCAAAGGCTTTGAGAAATCTCAATTATCTCATCAGTCTTTGGTGGTGGAATATTCTTTAAAGAAAACTCATCCATCTAAGCTTTACACTACGGTCCCTCCAGGCAGGGAGGGCTGTACCATGGACAAGTTTGGCCGCAGATTATACCAGAATTCCATGATGGCTAACAGAATTCTCAATTATAACTACATTTTCATGGCTTATTTTAACCATTTCCTCAAATTACTGCCTAAATTCTACCCGGCTCTTGAAGAACAAAGTCTTCCAGAATTCAAACATATCATCAGAACTCTGTCTCAACTTCGCCTCTTCATGCTGCAAGCCACATACGATGCTTTTGAGTTCTCTTCTAGAGTTTCGGCCTTTGCAGTAGTCATGCGCCGTCTCGCCTGGCTCCGCATTGTTGATATGGATCCCAATCTGCAGGACCATTTAGCGAACTTGCCTTGCCAGGGAAATGAACTCTTTGATGATTTTATTGAAGCTGCTACAAAGCGCCTCTCTGAACATGAGCGCTCTTTTGCTTCCTTGATTTGGCCGAAGCCTAAGACTCCTCCTGCTCGGCCATACAAGCAACCACCGCGTCGTTATCCCCCAAAAAACGACACTAGCTTTCTCCAGGCCTCCACCTAGAAGGCCTCCACAACAACAACGACAGCAGAAGGCCCAGATTCCTGCTGCGACTAAACCAGCTCAGCCTTTTTGACATTCCCAATCTGAGCATGCCAACCTCCCTGCACCAAAATTCTCTTCTGCCCATAGGAGGTCGTCTTCACCAATTTTATCACCAGTGGGAGATGATCACCTCAGATCTCTGGGTTCTCACCATCCTTCGGGAGGGATACTCGCTTCACTTTCTTCAGGGGCCTCCAGATCGCCCTCCAAGAGAGTGTCCTTCCAATTCGTCACAACTTCCCCTTCTTCAGGAATTAGATTACTGCGATTCCCTTTTAATCAACATAACCCAGAAAGAAAAGAGACTACTCCAAATTATCCAAAACACATCAGTTAAACTAATTCACAAAGCAAAAAATTTGAAGACAAAGACCCTTACGGATCAAAATAATAACGCCTCCCTTTCCCCCCACTGCGGGCGCCTCCAAATGGGAACCCACCCACCAGGTACAGAGCTTAGCATGTTCCGCTGAGGATAAACGGGTCTCCTGTAAAAAGGCAATGGAAGTTTTAGAACGATTCAAACGCTGTAAAATTTTTGAACGCTTTATAGGAGAGTGAATCCCCCCAACATTCCAAGAAGTTAAAGTGTATTCCAGAGTAGTCCACTTAGTAGAAAAATAGAACAATGAAAAGAAACCAGTAAAGTACCAGAGAAGCGTCCCAGCCACCACTTCTCCAGCATCAAGCAGTCACCTGCCCCATGAAGCGAGCCATTCCCCTGCCCCCAATCCAGATCCGAACCCCTTAACCCCCCTCCCCACCCCCACAAGATACCACAAGTAACCCAACCGCAAAATCCCCGAGACCCTGCTCAACCTCCCCCCACCCCCCAACCCCTCCCCTCCCCTCCCTCCCATCCCCCCTGCACAACCTACCCTCACCCAACCCACACCCAAGACGCCCTAAAGAGGGCATCACTTCCAGGAAACCATGAACACCCTCCCACGGGATCACTAACCAATAACCCCCGGGCCGCAGACCCCAGATGCAGAAAATACCAAAGAACAATTCCAGCAGCCAAAGCCCCCCAGAGCACTCAAACCACCCATCCCCTCCCCGATCCCCCACAGCCTCATCACCTACATTCATCCACACGCATCCAGCTAAGTCCCCATGGGAAACAGAACAATATGGGCCAGGAACAGGCCAAACACCCCAGGGAAGACCCCACGGAAAGGAGAGATGAGGAACCAAGAAAAACACAATCCAAAAAGCCCCTTTGCCGTCGCCGGCAGGACAAGCATGTCAAACCCCCCCCTCCCGCCACACACACACCAGCCTTGCCCACTCATAGGGGGACCTAAAGTCCCTAGTCAGTGGAATGAAAATATAAAGAAAAAGCCAGTCCACTAGTCCAAACCCGAACTACAGTGCAGTCCTCAGAAATTAAGATATCTCAGTCCCCGTCAGCTCCCTGCGCCGGATCTTCAGGCATCATCTCCGTCACGAACCGCTGGCCGCCTCCACGGTGTCAAAGTGATGAGCTCTTCCTAGATGGGTCACCCGCAAGCGTGCCGGATACTGCAAAGAAAAGGCAATGTGGCGCTGGTTGAGACGGGTGCACAAAGGTGAAAACCGGCGCCGTGCCTGAGAGACCTCCGCAGAGTAGTTCTGAAAGCAAAGAATGGGTCGGTTGTCATACAGGAGCTTCTTGCCTTGCCGCAACGCACGCAGGACCTCCAACTTATGGTGATAGTTCAAAATACGGCATATGACCACTCTGGGCCGGTCAGCATTCTCTTTCCGTTGCCCCAAGCGATGCACCCGCTCCACCCACAAGGGGCCCGAGGAGGAAGGTAAGGATAAGGACTCAGGCAGCCATCGTTCCAACAGCGCCCCCAGCTCCACGTCCCGCACCGACTCGGGCAGACCCACAAAACGGAGGTTATTTCGGCGGGACCGGTTCTCCAGGTCATCCACCTTAGCTCTCAATGCAGCCATGGCAGTAGCATGGGCTGACTGCTCCTGGGTAAGCCTCTGGACTGTATCTTCAGTAACACTCACTCTCTGCTGTGTCTCCTTTACCTCTGATGTAAGGGAGGCAAAACGCTGGTCTAAGGTGTCCAATTTATCCAGGATGCGCTGCAGTTTGTCCCCAAGAGAACTTTCAAGCGCTGCCTGGACCTCCACTGTCACCGCCGACACCCAAGAAGAATGAGGAGCCTCCGGCGAGGGGGGAGCCACGTGGTCCGCCATTTTTTGCTCTGGCGGCTTGCTCTTCTCCCGCTCCTTTCGGACCGTCTTCGTGGCCATCGCGACGCACTTTTCAGCGCAAACAGCCCGCACACCTCTTGGAAACACTCCACAGTCGTGGGGGGACCCAATCCGGGGGTTAAAGTGCGGTGAAAATGCTGAACCGCGATCGGGTGTTACGGAGCTGTAGTCGCACTCTGTCTACAGCTCCATGTTTCCGCCGGAAGTCAACGAATACATTTTAAAATACATTTATATTTATATTTATTTTAAGGAACCAAAGAAAATGACCTGAAAAGATTTTAATTCTTATATATAAATTATCCCAATTACACATCCAATTACCCTCCCTTAAAACCCCTATATACCCTCCCACACCCATCCCCCATAACAAATATAAGTGAATGACAGCACACATAAAGACCAGGAAATCGAAAGAAATCCCCAACCAGCAAACTATCAATTCATACTATAATAAAATCTTAAAATAATGAATTAAATTAAAATCATTACTTAAAATTACCATAAAATGAAATCTTGAAAATAATAAATTATATTATATAACTAATATCATTTTTCATTATAGACATTAAAACTTATTATATAAAATTTCCAACTTATCCAAACAAAACAAAAATCACAAAAATTAATAAATACCAAATATAAAAAACTAAATGAATAAATAAATTAATGTTTATGATTAATAGATACCCAATAAAATATTAAAATAATAAATATTGAAATATGAAATGTTAAAATTAATATATTAAATTATATAATTTATATTATCTAAAATTAGAGACAGTAGAAATTATTATATAAAATTATCATCCTATTCAACCAAAACATGTAACAAATTTAGAAAAATTAATAAATATTAAAAATGAAGACTAAATGATTAAATAAAATGATTATTACTAGATATCCAGAATATAAATGAACATTAAAATAATAAAAATTCCAAATCTTCCCAACCTTTAAAATTCATATCCATTCATTCCCTCATTATAAATTTTATAATAAAATAAAAACCTAAAATCAGCAAACAAAGAACATATAAGAATAAATATATATAAATACTAAATACTTATCACACTAGAAGAAAATCATATCTAAAGATAAAAGTAATCCATTTATCAACTTATAAAAGATTCAAATCATCTTTACTAAACACTAATGTTACAGCTAGAGGATAAAAAAAATAAAAATAAAACTCATATCTCTATATTATTTATGTTCTTATGGAAGTATCTGCCATAATATTAAAAAACATATATAAATTATAATTAATAAATCAAATAAACATATATCATCTGTTAATCCATAACATCAGAAAAAATAGAATTAGATTTCAAAAAATTGATGACCAGAACAAAATTTCCAGGACAAGCTTGTCAAATCAATATTAGGTTTCATAAGAAGTTGCAAAACCACAGAACCAGTCGACCTCAAAGACTTGTTATATCCCCAGGAAAGTCAGTCTTGTTAAAACCACAGGAAAGACAACAGAAAAAATGCTCAAAAAATTAATAGAACTTTGTAAAAAGTATTTCTTCAGGACTCTTCCTTTGAATGTTAAAATGCCTTGTTATATCGCCAGGAAAGTCAGTCTTGTTAAAACCACAGGAAAGACAACAGAAAAAATGCTCAAAAAATTAATAGAACTTTGTAAAAAAAAGTCTTTCTTCAGGACTCTTCCTTTGAATGTTAAAATGCCTTGTTATATCCCCAGGAAAGTCAGTCTTGTTAAAACCACAGGAAAGACAACAGAAAAAATGCTCAAAAAATTAATAGAACTTTGTAAAAAAAAAGTCTTTCTTCAGGACTCTTCCTTTGAATGTTAAAATGCTTCAATGAAATTACAATTCAGGCAAATTAAAAGTCTCGTATTATATGATGAAGTTGTAATAGCAGTTAAAACATTTCTGCTACAAACTAGTTTGGATTCAAACAAATTGAAAAAGTTAGTAACAAATCATAGCAGTTTTTGTTTAAATCTTGGATAGTTTCCTATTCCATACGATTTTCACAGCCTTCAATATATTGTTGAAGTTTAACAGGATCATCATATTTTATAGTATGATTATCATGAGTTACCCTTATGTAAGCAGGATAAGAGACCATATCTTGCCCCTAATTGCTGTAATTGCGGTCTCAATAATAAAAACTGTTTTCTTTTTTCAGCTGTTTTTGGGGCAAAATCAGGAAGAAACATAAGAGCTGAATTTTTATATTCTATTTTCTTTTTTTCTTTGGCAAGCCGCAAAATTTCAATTGCATGCTGAAATCTGAGAAGTTTTAATATTATAGGTCTTGGTCTAGGCTGCCCATTTAACTGCCTCACAGGAATTCTGTGTGCACGTTCTATTTCAAACGGAAACTTCGTTGAAATTGAAAATAAATTTGGCAGCAAATTTTCTAAAAAGGTGACAGTCTTTTCCTTCCGATCCTTCAGTCATCCCAAGGATCCTAACATTACATCTACGAGAGTAATTCTCATAAGCTTCCATACGTTTTTGCAGGTCCTTAAGCTCAGCATGATCTTTTTTGCACTGCCTCTGGTCCACTTCCATTTTCTCAATGCGGGACTCTAACTGATCCACCCTACTGCTTAGTAACAGTAGAAATCTCCTCTCTCATAGCTGCCATATTTTCTGCGTTATCTTTTAACATTGATTTAATCACCCGAAGTTCCTCCAGAATATCCACCGATACAGGATCTGCACTCTCTTTCGGTAAGGGAACTTGAGCAGCTATTACCGACTCAAGCTTCAATCTCTTTGCTTTAACTCCGGTAGAAAAAGAATTTTCTAGTTTTGTTTGTTTTAATGAAGCCATTTCAGCACTTTCTTTAAATTTTTTTTAAAAATAAACTAATAATATATTCAAAAATAACTGCTGAGTATGAGGAGCTCTTCAATCAGCCAGCCATTCTATTGCACTGACATTCCAGAATCAAAATTTTTTGCTTGTCTTGCCAAACACTTGCAAACCAAGTTACTTGCAATCCAAGGTTTTACTGTATATCTATATGGTTAGCAGTTTGTATCGCTTTCTCGTATGCTCAGGCTAGGCTGCAAGTGGGAGTTGCATCATAGCCCACAAAGTCCGAGCTATGGCAGCTTTACCTGCTTTCCTACACTCAACTTCTATTGATGACATCTGTTCAGCTGTTACTTGGTCCTCAATGCATACATTCACATCTTACTCAGGGCAGGATTAATTCTTCGAGGGCCCCTTGGCACACAAGTAAACTGGGCTCTCCGGGCCCTGCCTCGCCCCCATTTATCTGTTTTTTGTTTTTTTTTAATTTACTTCTTTATTTCCACTTGTGTTTCTTTCTTTTCTTTAATTCAAAACAAAGATTAGCATACCAGTGCACTGTTTTTCTTCTATGAAACCCCCAAACATCTCTGAACAATCCTTCCTTCCCTTCCCACCTATTTATCCAGGACTTTAACTCTGAACCCTTTCCATACATATATAAAAGTGTTCAAATATATTGTAAGCTTACTGAAACTTGGCAATTATTAGTGAATAAATGTTCTGTCCAGCCTAGTATGATCCTAGTTAATAATATGAATAGTCTGAACTCTTATGAAATTTACCTTATTTGCCGGCGTATAAGACGACTTTTCAATACCTTAAAATCCTCCCCAAAGTCGGGGGTCGTCTTATACGCCGGGTGCTGTTTACATTCCCTTACTTTACATGCCCTAACATCTCCTTCCTTACCTCCTGTCTGACTTCTCTGACTTCTAATACTGTTAAAGGAAACCTTAATAACTAAAGGTTTAAGCACTGTTACTAGCGATCCAAGCTGGTCTGACATAAACGATGCTAATTCCCCAAATAATGGAAATCATTATTCACCTATAAATATTAGCAAACAGGAGGATCTGGAGCCAGAATCACGTTCTATACGATACGCCCCTGGGTCGGCTCTGCTTACAAAACCCAACTGGTGTGGGAGGGGTACAATTTGCTGCTTCTTCAGACCAGAGCCCGGGGGCCCCGCCTTCTGCACTTTTCCCCCGCCCACCAGCCCGCCTCACCTTTTGCCTCCGCCTACCACGCAGCGGGCCGTCAAAGCGCAACCAATGAGAGGAGACTTAGCTCGCTCGCCCACCAGTGAGCCCGCGCGATGGATTGAAGTCGTGTTGCCGGCCGGGTTAAGCTCGCCCTGGGGTTTGGAGAGCGAGGCGTGCTACGGGGGAGGGGAGCCGGTGCCGGGATGTGGTGGTTAGACAGAGCGCTGTTCCGGCTCGTCCGGTGAGTAGTGGGTCCGCCGGCGGGCTTTATCCTTTCTGCTCCGCTTCCTAACTGTGGGGGGTCTGGTGATAATAAGGTCTTTTCTTAGCCAGTTTATTTAAAAAGATAAATAAACCAGGTTTTGCTATAGGAATGCGTGCACATGTCGGGTCTGTGCAGCTCTGGGGGGAGGGGGTAAGTAAACATTTGAATTAAAATTGTTGAAATAAATTCTGATGTTCTTTTAAGTTTTATTTGTTGTGCAGAAGGTGTGCGGAAGAAGGGGTAGTCTTATACGGCGAGTATATAACAAACTCTATATTTTAACTGTAAAAGTGGGGGGTCGTCTTATACGCCGGCAAATACGGTACTTATTCAAATCATCTCGTGCTCCAAAAAGACGCCTTAGCCCCACCACTCCACCGCTGTGATAGTTTATACTGCGGGAAGCATATTGTGGTGCCTCATCATTGGCTGTCTATTTGTAATCTTGTTTGTTCTTTTTATCTTTTTTTCAATGTTTTATAGAATAAATAGTTTAAATAAATAACTTCATCACTTCAATGCTGTATTATATACTTCAAGTAATAAATACTTATCTCAGCCAACACCTGGGAGTCAGACCCGACATGTTTCACACTAACAAGTGTTTTATCAAGGGTCTCCCTGCAAAATATAGAACAGAAGCTGTCACATCCGATTGTGTCCTGCCCCTCTCCTATCAAAATTCTACATAGTTGTTACAGTTTCAATATGTTGCACTCACCAAGGCTGCCACTGTCATCCGACTCCAATCTTACAATGAGAAAAGATGGCGGCGGCGTCCTTAGCACCAAGTTTAAATCCTCCCTCTCAAACAAACAATGTACCCGCCCCCTGCAGCTCATTGGTCCCAACCAAAGTTACATCATCGATCCCCACTCGATTTCGCTGTTCAACCCGCGGGGTTCAATGGTATCCAACATAAAAATAAATCTTTGTTCGCTCTCTTTGAGCTTAACCTGATAGAACCTGGTAGAACATTGGTTAAGAGTCAATCACACCACAAATGATTTGAGATGGCGTGTCATCAATAAAGTGGTAGGGTGGGATGGAGGGGGCGATCAGGTTAAGCTCAATGAGAGCGAACAAGGATTCCACGTCTCAGGGAGTCCAGGCGACCCAAAGGATGATCTGGTTCCTGCAGAGTCTGGGGTTTGAGATCAACTTTCCAAAATCCCATCTGCAACCTTCCCAGACTCTTCCCTTCATCGGAGCTGTTCTGAATACTTTACAACTCAGAGCGTTCCTCCCTCCACAACGTCTGGAAGCTCTTCTCCATCTTTGTCATTCAGTGTCCTCTCGCCCGTCCATCTCGGCGAGACACATGATGGTTCTTCTGGGCCACATGGCCTCTACAGTACATGTGACTCCTTTTGCCAGACTTCACCTCAGGATTCCTCAGTGGACCCTGGCATCTCAATGGACACAGGTATCCGACCCTCTGACTCGCCACATCCAGGTCACTCCTGCTCTGACACAGTCTCTTCGCTGGTGAATGCTCTCTTCCAATCTCTCCAGAGGTTTGCTGTTTCACACGTCTCCCCATCAGAAGATTCTCACGACCGACTCCTCGACCTATGCTTAGGGGGCTCATCTGGATGGTCTGCGCACTCAAGGCCATTGGACCAGTGCGGACCGCCTGTGTCACATCAATCTCCTGGAACTCAGAACGATTTTCAATGCTCTCAATGCTTTTCAGCATCTCCTACATGACATGGTGGTTCTCATTCGCACAGACAACCAGGTCGCCATGTATTATGTCAACAAATAAGGAGGCACGGGATCGGCCTCCCTCTGTCAGGAAGCTCTGAAAGTTTGGGATTGGGCAATTTGCCACAACACCTTCCTCCAGACAGGATGGACAGTTTTGCCAAACAGTATTACAAAATTTATTCTCCTTAGTTGCCAACACTCCCACCATCCCATTGTCGTTAACTTGGAGGTCACCCACTAGTGAGAATACCTGCCTGCTTGTCCTGGGATAAAGCAATGTTACTTACCGTAACAGTTGTTATTCAGGGACAGCAGGCAGCTATTCTCACGTCCCACCCACCTCCCCTCCCTGGGTTGGCTTCTCTGCTAGCTATCTGAACTGAGGAGACACGCCCGGTGCATCGGGCGGGAAGGCACTCGCGCATGCGCGGTGTTGGCGACTCGAAACTTCTAAAGTTTCTACAAGCAAGTATGCTTGTGAGACGTCCGCATCGGGGCTCCGTCGGATGACGTCGCCTACTAGTGAGAATAGCTGCCTGCTGTCCTTGGATAACAACTGTTAACTGTAAGTAACATTGCTGTTTGGATATCTTATATTCATGGGAACGATTTTCACTTGGCTGATTGCCTCCCTCTCGTTCTCCTTTCCTCTCGTTCTCCTTTCCTCGGACTGGCCTGGCACAGGGATATCATGTCCCAGTCCCTAAGTTTGAATTTTGGCAGCTTTTGTTGTTTTCCTTGTAGTTACATTACTGAGGAACTCTGTACAGCTGCCACCTGGTCCTCAGTTCATTCCTTCACTTCTCACTATTGTCTGTGTTTTTTTCTCCATACGGTATGGGCACTTCGGCCATTATTACTTTACAGATTTCTATTCCGTTCAAAGCGGATTACAAAAAGAGTTGTGGAGGGAGGATTACAAAGTTAGATCAGAGGTTGTTTCCAAGAGAGGGTTAGGTGGGAACAGGGGTAAGGGAGAGGATGGTAAGAGGGAGGTATTCGTGGTCTTAAGCTTCATTCAGGGATTTCTTGAAGAGTATAGTTTTTATTTCCTTTCTGAACATCTTGTAGTCTGGAGTTGATATCAATAGGTTGGAGATTTGGTTATCTAGGAATAGCCCCTACCTATCTCTTACCACATTTCGAGCTACACATTCCCAATAGGACAACCAAAAACTCCAATCTTTTTGCCTATCCAAGGATCACTGATTGCAAATTCAGGTCCTTTATGGACAGAACTTTGAAGTCTCAAGCTAGCAAACAGCAGACCTGGCTAGGCAACTACATCAACAGAGCTAGGCTGACCTACGTCGCATTTCAGAAAGAAATTAAGACAGCACTATTCAACAGATTTATCTCCTAATCAGTTACCGGTTGTAAACGATTAACTCCATGCTGATAACTTGAGAAATACGTGTACTGTACTAACTGTATTGTATCGTATTGTGTTTTACTAATTGTAATCTGTAATTCACTGACTGTACTGTATCATCCTTGCCATTTGTATTCTGTAATTCGCTGACTGTCCAGCTCTCTTCACTGTGAACCGCCCAGAAGTCGTAAGATTATGGTGGTATAGAAGAAATAAAGTTGTTATTATTAGTTTTTCTGTTTTACTTCTTTGATTGGGGGGTATGTGAATGGGGGGGGGGTTTTTCTATGCCTGGTAGAGGTAGTTTGGATAAGGCGGTTGTTTAGATAGATTGGGCTGTCCCCATTTATAGTTTTAAATAGTATACAGTAGAATTTAAATTGTATTCTTTCCTGGATTGGAAGCCAGTGTGAATCGATGTATGCTTCAGTGATGTGGTCATATTTCTTCAATGAGTAGACGAGTCTCAGAGCTGTATTTGAATTGTTTGTAGTTGTTTAATCATTATTGCCGGGCAGGGGAGGTAGAGGATTGTTGCAGTAGTTCAGTATACTAAGGATTAGTGATTGTACTAGGAGCTGAAATTGTGGTCTTTCGAAGAATTTTTGGACTTGTCTAAGGTTTCTCATAACTGCGAAAGATTTCTGTATTTTGTTTATTTGTGGTTGCATAGTGCAGCCTCTTGTCAGTAGTCATACCTAGTAGTTTTAGGTTGGTTTGCATAGGGTAGTTGATAGTTGATTTCTAAGTTGGTTGTGGTTGGGACTTTGTTATTTTCTAGGAGGATGAATTTAGTTTTGTCTCGGTTGAGTTTCAGTTTGTGATCTTCCATCCAAGTCGTAACTAACTAGTGTTCGGTGTAGTGTGTCTGTCATTGCAAGCTTTGTTTGGTCGAAAGGTATAAGGATGGTGATATCATCAGCATAGCTATAAGTGGTTAGGCCTTGTTTGTTCAGGTAAACACCAAGAGAGGCTGTATATAGGTTGAAGAGAGTAGGGGATAGTGGAGATCCTTGCGGTATTCCGCAGGGGTTGGACCAAAGTTTGGATTTTTCTTTGTCTGCTTTTACTTTGTATGTTCTGGATTTTAAGAAACCTTCAAACCATGAGTATACTTTATCTGAGATGCCTATTGAGTCCAAAATTTGCAGTAGGATGTTATGGTCTACCAAGTCAAATGCCACCGTTAGGTCTAGCTGTATGAGCAGCATTTTTTTTCCAATGCTGAGGTATTGTCTTGCTGTGTCAATAAGGGAGCCTAGTAATGACTCAGTGCTGAAGTTAGTTCTGAAGCCAGATTGCATGGGGTGGAGTAAGTTATGGTCTTCGAGATAGTTGGTGAGGAGTTTGGTTACTAGTCCTTCTGTTAGTTTGATGTATAGAGGTATTGAGGCAATTGGTCTGTAGTTGGATGGGTGGTCTGTTGGTCCTTTTGGGTCTTTTAGGATTGGGGTGATGATGATTTCACTGAGGTCAGTTGGGAAAATGCCGTCTGTGAGCATGGTTTGTATCCATTGTAGGAGTAGGGTACGGAACTTAGTGCTCACTGATGTCAGCAGATATGGTAGGCAGTGGTTGAGTTCACAGAATGCATGGCTGTATTTATTGTAGAGTTTGTTGAATTCGGTCCAATGTATCTTAGGGAATTGGGACCAAGTTCTGTCTTCAGCACATGATTCATTTTCTGTGGGAAGTGTTGTGATATAAATTAGGTGGGATGGGTTATTCTCGAGGGTAGCTCTGGTGTTTGTAATTTTATTCTTGAAGTGTTCTGCTAGGAGGGAGGCTGAAGGGGAGGGGTTATTGTCAGAGGTCATATAGGGTTTGATGTTAGTTAGATCTTTTAGTATTTGGAATAATTTTTTGGTGTCTTGGGTTTCCGTTGCGTATTAGGTTGGTGTAATGTTTTTTTCTCTTTTCTTTTAATAGAAGTTTGTATTGTTTATTAATTTTTTTCCAGGTGGTTTTCGTGTGATCTAGGTTGGTTTTTCTCCATTTTCTTTCCAGTCGTCTACATTGTCTCTTGAGTGTGAGTAATTTGTCGTCGAACCATTGGTCTGATGGTCTGCATGTTCTGGTTTTGGTTCGTAGTGGGGCTTGTTCATCAAGGATGTTATTGCTCAATTTGCCCCAGTGTAAAATAAAGTCTTTGGGGTTATCTTCTTGGATTGTTTCATCTACTTTTGACCAGAATAAGGTGGGCTCGATGTGTTTGTGTGATGTGTAGGTTACTAATTTGGATAGTGGTTTGGTTTTGGTTTTGGTCCAGTTAATGTTGAAGGTGTATGCGTAGTGGTCTGACCAGGTTCCAGTAGACATTTGAATTTCTGAAGTAGATGTTGGATGGGTCATGAAGGCTGCAATATCAAGTTGGTGTCCTTTCTCATGAGTAGTTTGTGGGTTTAAAATTTGGAAGGATAAGGCATTGAGGAAAGGAAGGAGGGTTCTCTACTGCCTTGGATGAATGGTCTTCAAGATGAAGGTTTAGATCTCCTAGGATAAGGTTGTGTTCCTTCGTTAGTGAGTTTTGGTATATGAAGTTTTCAAATTCGGGCCCAACCATGGCCCAGTTTCCCGGTGTTATATAACAGAGCATGCAGCTTAGTGAGTTTTTTTGTGTGGTGGCTGAGATTTGACATGCTAGAAGGTCTATGTAAGGGGTGGATGTTTTTTCCAGTATGTTTAGGGTTAGGGAGTCTTTGATTAGGATTGCTAATCCTCCTCTTCTTCTTTTTTTCTCTCTGCAGGTCACTGTAATTTTGTATCCTTGAGGGCAGACTTCCGTAATTTTTGGGTCTGTGTCCGATGTTAGCCAGGTTTCTGTGAGGAAAGGAAGGGAGAAGGCCGTGTTGGGACTCGCGAGGGAGCACAAGCTGAGCCATGGGTTGGGCACTTTATTTACAGGTTTGCTGCTGCTGGTTAAGAAAAGCAGCAGTGGCAGAATAGGGAGGGTAGTTCAGCGGCTGGGCCCCTCCTGACCATTTCGGCCCTAGGCCCATGTCTGCTGGGCCTACCCTTTAATCCGGCCCTGATCTTACTACTGTCTGAATTTAATTCCAAATAGGAGGGTCATTTCAGCCAAGCAATTTTGTAAAATTTATTTTCTTAATGGCCAACACTCCCTCCATCCCATTCTAGTAAGCTAGGGAGTCCCACATGTGAGAATATGCTGTCTGCTTGTCCTGGGATAAAGCACAGTTACTCACAGTAACAGGTGTTATCCAGGGACAGCAGGCAGATATTCTCACACCCCACCCATCTCCCCTTGGTTTGCTTCTTAGTTAGCTTATAGAACTGAGGAGCTGTGAGCCTGCATTGGGTGGGAAGGTACATGTGCGGTGCGGGCAGTTCGTGAACTTAAGTTCTTAAAGTGGTGATGGCACTTTTTAAAGCTGTCCATACCGGGGCTTCATGGATGACGTCGTCCACATGTGAGAATATCTGCCTACTGTCCCTGGATAATACCTGTTAACGGTAAGTAACTGTACTTCATGTGCTGTTCTATAGAATAGCATGTAAGTGGTATTGTAGCAGAAGTGGAGCACGTGTAGGCTCATGGTTGTATCACCGAGCAAAACAGTGTATAGAATGCTATTATTCACATTATATGGTGCACTTAGTTGGATCAACTTACACCAGCCATTGTAAGTGGTCATATTTAATGTTCAAAACAAAACAGAAAATGGAGTTCGAAATATAGTCCAACCATGGGATAAAAATGCTTTAAAAAGTCTTTATTGATCTCAATAGCCCAATGACCCATTGAGACCAATAAAGATTTTCTAAAGCACCTCTTATCCCGTGGTTGGACTATAGTTCGAACTCCATTTTCTGTTTTGGCTATTTATGGAGATCAAATTCATTTTTTCCTTGCATACTTTGTTCCTCATGCTAATGCATCTTTATACTAGTGTTCTATAATGGTTTAGGTACACCTAAATGCTTTTATAGCATTAGTGCTCACTGCACACACATTGTGGCATCTATATCAAGTGTGACGTTATGGAATTGCCCTACCTAGTATTTTGTGCGCCAGAGTCCCATTAACAAAGACTCTGTATACATTAAGAAGAAAATTTTGAGTTGACTAAATTCTGTTTGCTTTTAGTACCTTAACAAGAAATATTCGACACAGAAGAGGAGAGAAAGTAGCAATAAATATACCAAGTGAGTAAAACTATTCTTGAAATGAGGAAGTGGTGGCTGTGCTGATTTGGTAATTTGTTGGATCTGTTTAGGCTTTCACTACAGTGAATGCCTGTTGGGTAGGATGCATCTGTCCGTCCATGTGTTTGAGGTATATGTGGATTATAGCACTGCTGCCTGTGGTAGGAAAAGCAACTTGTCTGTGCCATTAACCTTGTTGGAGACTGAGTGCTGCAGTGGTGGAAATTACTGCTACCAGAGTTTGATCAACTCAGCTGCTGGATTTTTTTCTGTCTGTGCTATTGAGCTTTGAGAGGGGTGGGCACTAGAGAGGTGAGCAAAGAAAAGTTTTGTCTATATACATCCCATCATGTACTTTTTGCTTAACTTGGATGGAACGTTTCCTTTCTCTTGCAGTATTTAAAGACCGGAATACACAAACACCATTTATAGAGAAATTTGCCAGTGATGATGGTGAAGGAGGAAAGGCAGCCAAACCAGATCACATATACATGGATGCCATGGGTTTTGGTATGGGTAACTGCTGTCTTCAGGTAAAACAGATTAGAAGAGCAATGAATTTTGCAGTGGAATTTCTAAGATAGTAGACTCTTAACCAGAGCTCAAGCAACCAAAACTCTCAAACAACCAGCAAAAAAGAAATACTTTAAATAAAAATGAAAATAAAATGTTCTTCTGATTATAGTTTCATAGTTTATTTAAAATTTGATTTCATGCCTATCAAAATTCTAGGTGAGAATGCAATTTTAATAAAAATAAGGAATGCAATAATTTAAAACAAAAACATCTACAGACTAAGGACAAACCATACTGATTATACTGTTTCAGAATAGCAGCGTGGGTTTAGATGGCTAAACTATGGCCCAAGGTTTAACAACTTCACATAGATGTTTTTATTTGGTCCATTTGTTTGTCTACACAGTTACCAACACACTAAAGTTTTGATCCTTTGTGTGCCCTACACACCTGAAAACCTGTCTTTCCTTAGCATCTCTAGACCAGAGGTTCACAATTGTCAGGGAGTACCTGGTGCTGTATATCTCCCACCTTCCTCGTCTTCTATCCCCAGCCTCCGCCCTCCCCCCCCCCCGACCAGCAGCAGCAGCTCACTATGTGCTTTTTAACTTCTTCACACAGCTGCCGCTAGCATTAGTTTAGCCAGTGATTGCATCAGGCAGCCTCAGGCAGCCTCGGCCCGCCTCCGACAAAAGAGGAAGTTGCATTATCAGAGGCGGGCCAGCCTAGAAAAGGCCTCAAAGCTGTCTGATGGAACCACGGCTAAACTAACACTAGAAGCAGCTGTGTGGGGAAGTTAAAAACACACAGTGAGCTGCCTCTGGGGAGAGGAGAGGTCCTGCTGGACAAGGGGGAGGAAAAGAGAAGGAAGAAGAGGTGCCTCTGGACCTGGCGGAAAGGAAAGGTGCTGCACGCTGGAGGGGAGAGTGAGATGGTGCATGGGGAGAGAGCATGCTAGTTGTGAGTGGGTTTAAGGGAAGGAAGGAAAATTGTTGCAGGATGAGTGAGTGATGAAAGAGGGAGAAATGGACATGGTGTGGATGAGAGGGAGAAATGGCATGGGAAGAGAGCATGTTGAGTGGGGTTGGGGCGAAATGGACTGGGGGTGGGAAGGAGGGAAGTCACATGAGGGAAGGGACGAAGAGAGAGAATGTGTAGGAGGCAGAAAGTGTTGGACTTATGGAGAGAGCAAGAGATGGATGGGGAGGGCAGAAAGGAGGGAAGAGAAATGACACTCGGGGAAGGGGGAGGGGGCAGAGAGTAAAAAGTTGAACTCATGGAGGGAGAGAGATGATGGTTGGGGGAGGGAATGAAGACTGGAGAAGAGGAAGCATGCAGGAAGCAGAGAGAAAGTATGTTGGACTGGTGGAAAGGAGGGAGAAATGTTGGTTGTTGAAGTAGAGGGAGTGGGAGAGATGCGCCCTTTGTAGCAAGGGAGGGAATATGAGAAGGACAGAGAGAGAGAGGGAGACATTGTCAATGGGGGAGAAAGGAAGAAAATTTGGACTCATGGAGGGACAGAGAAAGATGTTGGTTGGGGAAGGGGATGAGGAAAGAATGTGTGCAGGAGGAAATAAAAAAATAAATATCGGATGCACAGTCAGAAAGAAGTGCAACCAGAGACTCTTGAAATCACCAGACAGCAAATTGTTTGAAATTTACCAACCTAGAAGAAATCTAAGGTCTGAAAACACTATGAAATTGAGTTTAGAGGGGAGGATGCCTATTCATGTTAGAATTGGAGCATCAATGATGTCAGTGGCGGGTGTCAAAACTTTGAAATGCTCTGCCAGGCATACTGCGATTTTGTGTTGGAAAGATCAATTTTAAGAAAATGTTGAAAACGCAGCTCTTTGTTAATGCTTTCCTATGAAAATGTTGCTATTTCTGTTCTTCATGTAAGATACAGTGGCAACTAGAGAATGAAACAGTGCCTGTTACTCACGGTGTGCCGCGGGTAAGCCGCCGAAACGGTGGGAGGGGGGGAACAGTGTTTACCGTAGCTATGACGACAAGGCCATTCACTGCCCTGTGAAGCAGTTAAGGAAGGGAACACATGTGGTCACTGATCGCGCTCCCTCCCTCCTTACAGATAGACGCCACCCGAGCATCTCCCTCCCTCCTTACGGATTGCTGCTGCCCGATCACTGCCACCGCCAAAGCATCTCCCTCCCTGCTCCTTACCTTCGCGGCAGGCAATTTCTCTAAATGTTTCCTACAAGCAGCTGGAATGTTGAAATCGCGTGTGGCTGTCATAAAGGTCATCTCTGACACAAGCAGAAGTTGCATCAGAGACGACCTTTCCCGCAGCCACATGTGATTTCAACGCTCCAGCTGCTGGTAGGAAGCACATTTAGAGAAATTGCCTGCCGTGAAGGTAAGGGGCAGGAAGGGAGAAAAGGTGGGGTGGGGAAGAACAAACGCTGAAGGGAACTGGGAAAGGTGGGGTGGGGAAGAACAGACACTGGAGGGAACTGGGAAAGGTAGGGTGGGGAAGAACAGGTGCTGGAGGGAACTGGGGGGGGTGGGGAGGAACAGACGCTGGAGGGAACTGGGCAAGGTGGGGAGGAACAGACACTGGAGGGAACTGGGGAAGGTGGGGTGGGGAGGAACAGATGCTGAAGGAAACTGGGGAAGGTGGGGTGGAGAAGAACAGACGCTGAAGGGAACTGGGGAAGGTGAGGTGGGGAAGAATAGACGCTGGAAGGAACTGGGGAAGGTGGGGTGGGGAGGAACAGACGCTGAAGGGAACTGGGGAAGAGAGAGATTCCAGACTATGGGGGGAGTGGAGGAATGAAGATGGAAGTGGAGGGAGAGATGGAAGGGAGAGGCACAGTAACAGAGCATATGGAAGAGACAGAGAAGGCAGACAGTGGATGGAAGGAAATGAATGAGGAGATGAGGAAAGCTGTTATGCATGATATTACAGTGCTTGAGAATACTGATACACGATTTCATCAATAATTTGACACGGACAGAACGTGAAGCATTGGTGAAGTTGAGAACTGAGACTTTGATTGTAATACGTCGTGCGGACAAGGGTGGTGCTATAGTAGTTTGGGGCCGTGAACAATATCTTTTGGAAGCAAATAAGCAACAACAACAGGCTAGCAACTACCTCCTGCTGGATAGGGATCCATCGAATGATGTGTTTGATCATGTATTGAGATTGGTGAATGAGGGTAGGAGGGCTGATTTTCTGCCAATGGCAGAATATAAATTTTTGACTTTTAAGCATTTTAAGGTGCCAGCTTTCTATCTCCTGCCGAAAATCCATAAGAATTTAGAGACCCCTCCGGGTAGGCCTATAGTGTCAGGGAGGGATTCTTTATTAGAGCGTGTATGCCAGTATGTGGACATTCACCTGCAACCTTGTCTTGCATCGGTTAGATCTCTATTGCAGGACACTATACATTTTTTGAATTTGTTGACCAGCTGGGGGCCTAGGATGTCAGAGGTCACGTTTTTAGTGACATTTGATGTGGCCTCTATATATACCTCTATTCCTCAAGATGAGGCTCCCTCCAACTCTTCCGTAAACATCTGAAAACCTGGTTATTCTCAAAAATGTAATTCCTCCTCTCTCTGGTTATTCTAGTCCTCTAAATTTTCTCTTCATTTTGCCTCTTCCCTCCACTAGAGTTCCTTTCTACCCTAACTCTTGTTAACCGTGTCGAGCTTTACAAATGTAGAGATGATGCGGTATACAAACCTAAGGTTTAGATTAGATTAGATTTTATTACATTTTTTGAATTTATTGCCTCGCCCTTGTGTGGTCCCCCCCAGACTTTTTGCTGAGTTTGACCTCTTTAGCTAGGTGCCAGACGAAAGACTGCTAAGGAAGCTATGGAACCACGGGATACAAGGGGAGGTCCACCGATGGATCAAAAACTGGCTGGCAGACAGGAAGCAGAGGGTTGGAGTAAAGGGCCATTACTCAGACTGGCAATGGGTCACGAGCGGAGTTCGGCAGGGTTCGGTACTGGGACCGCTCCTGTTCAATATATTTATTAACGACCTGGAGACAGGAACAAAATGTGAGGTTATTAAATTTGCAGACGACACCAAGCTATATAGCAAGGTCAATAACATGGAGGACTGCGAAGATCTCCAAAAAGATCTGACAACACTGGAAAAATGGGCCAAAAAGTGGCAAATGAGCTTCAACATAGGGAAATGCAAGGTCATGCATATAGGGAAAAAGAACCCGATGTTCACTTACAAAATGGGGGGTTCACCGCTAGGGGTAGGCAACCTTGAAAGAGACCTGGGAGTGATGGTGGACACAACATTAAAGGCGTCGGCGCAGTGCGCCTCAGCCTCAAGGAAAGCAAACAAAATGTTGGGTATCATTAAAAAGGGTATCACGACCAGGACGAAGGAAGTTATCCTGCCACTGTATCGTGCAATGGTGCGACCGCATCTGGAGTACTGTGTTCAGTACTGGTCGCCGCACCTCAAGAAGGACATGGCAGTACTTGAGAAAGTCCAGAGAAGAGCAACTAAACTAATAAAGGCATGGAAGACCTCTCATATACTGACAGACTGAAAAAGTTTATGTCCCTGTTTGAAAGTGTATGTGGGACATAAATATCGTCAGCTGAAGATCAGATTGATACAGCACAGATCTTGCTTAAACACCCGACGCCTGAAGGAACCTTTGCTAGGACATTGCTTAGATGCCCGGCACAATTTTGGGTCTTTGCGATGTGCAGTGATTGAACACATACCGTTTCCTGTTCGTCGGGGTGATTGGAGATGCCTCCTGTGGCAGAAAGAGCCAAGGTGGATTTACTTGTTGGAATCTGTCCAGCCTGAAGGACTGAATGCCTGGATTGAGTGGGTGGCCTTTTTCGGTTCCTGAGGCTATATGATTGGTGGAATACCGGAAGAGGTGGAGTTTTTGTTAGTCTTTTCAGCGGTGGCTACGGGGTTTTTCCAGCCAGAAGTGAATTTTGAAGTGGAGGGTGAGCCAGAGGAGCACTGATGTGTCCGACTATATGTTTATGAAGCTGTGAATTTTGATACCCCTGACGCAGCACGACAACGCGAAACGGGAGGTTCCCCATTGGGTTTCCTAGCTGCTTTGCCCAGGATCATGAATCTAGAAGTGCCTGGAGAACGGCAGCAGCTAAGTGGTTTTTCTTTTCATGGGCCTCTTTGCATGGGTCAGGACTGTTGTGCTTTTGTGCCCCTCATCCACAGTTTCACGTTTGGGGTTGTATACCCCGGGTGCTATTGGACATTTTCTCTGCAGGCTATTATAGTGCTGTTTGCCTTACAGTTTTTTTGTATGGATGCAGGAGTGTTTGGAGAAGTGGAGTTTTTTGCCAAATGAAGCTGAACTGAGGCTTTTTCTCCACTTCTTTTTTCTTTTTCAAATTTTTTTGTTGGGTTTGGCCTCCTGCTGGTTTAACACTTATACTGTATGAGTGTGTGTGAAAGGCCTTGTAGTGTTGCAGTGGGTGTACTTTTGGTCCATATGGGGTTGTGTGATAATTAGAATAGTTGGCCAAGACTTGCCCAGATTCACAAGGAGCAACATGAATTTGAACTCACAAGCTTAGGGTGCTGAGTGGGACCCGATTTTGAAAAAAAAAATTTGATTAGATTCAGCCTATTGAATTGATTTTTTATTCGATTCATTTTCCTGCCCAATTGTGTGGGGGGGTTGTTTTTGTTTTGTTTTTTTCTTTTTCCAAACATCCTGGTGAGTTTATTTTATAATAATATAGACCAGAGGATAGATTCATATCAAGTTGTATTAGACTACTTTATTAAAGCTTGATAGCATAAATATTTAAATTCATTCTCACAGCACAAGCATTTTACCAAGACCAATGATGAATTTACCACCCCAGTAAGGGCACGAAAAACCATTCAAGTAGTGCTTTGGGTATTTGAGGTCTGGTAGTCTAATACAACTTGACATGAATCTGTCCTCTGGTCTATATTAGTTTTTTGTTTTGGACAAATTCTATACTTTTCTTAATTTTTAGTGGGTTTATTTTATAGCCTCTTCACCCCCTTTGCCTTCGCCTACCCACACTGGCGCCATGGTATAAACAAAATAAAGACTTTTTTCCTCTCTCTGTTAAATCCTAGCTCACGTTCGCGGTCTAACACCACCTCTGGCAGGATACACATTTCAAATCTGAAATATTATAATCACAAAATACAAGATGCAATTATTTTTTCTACCTTTTGTTGTCTGGTAATTATTTAAATCATTTTGGTCCCAGGCTCTGGTTGTCTTCTGATAACTTGCTTGCCAGGGTCTCCTGCCCATTTGTCGTTTTCTTCTTTCTCGATGCTAATCATCCATCTTCCATCTCTGTCCTTCCCTTCCATTTCCCTTCCCCAGAGGTCTAGCATCTTTCCTTTTTTTCGTCTCCATCCCCAGATCCACCTTTTCACAACTACCCTTTCTTCCAACATCTCTCCCTCCTTCCCCACCTCCCCAGGGTCCACCATCTCTCCATTTCTCTTCCCAACTATCCTCCTATCCAGTATCTCTATCCTCCCTCCACACCATCTCTTGTGTCCAACTTTTCTCCCTTTCTGTTCCTTCCCTCCCTAAATCCCATTGTCCACCATCTCTCTCCTTCTCCTCTGTTTTTAGACCCATTATTTCTTTGCTCCCCCCAGTCAGGCATATGCACATCTCTTTGACCCCCCTCCTTCTTCCCTCCTTCCGTGTACTTCTACACTAGGGCCCCCTCCCCCCCCCCACCCAGAAAGCCTGCATGTTCCCCTGTGGCCTCCCGGTCTTACTTTTAATTAATTCCAGCAGTGGAACAGCCTTCAGAAAGGATTGCTGGTGTTAGCGATCCTTGCAGGATGCCATTGGCCTCTGGAGCTGTTTTCCCTCTGCCGTGGTCCCGCCCCCTCATCTGTCGGCAGAGGAAACAACAGCTCCTAAGGCCGATGGCAGCCTGCAAGGATTGCTAGCACCGGCAATGCTTTCTGCCGGCTGTTCCGCTGCTGGAATTAGGTAAATGGATGCGCAGGAGACCAGGGGGAAGCCAGACAGCACTTCCTGATTGACCCTCGCCCCCTAAAGCTGGAGCGGCAGTGGCCCTCCAGCAAGAGGTAGCGCTGCTGCTTCTGCTTTAGGGGGTCAGGGGGAGGGTCAGTCACCGAATCGGGAGACCTATTTTTTTGTTTTTAAATAGATTTGAATCGATTCACCCGAGGTGAAACAATTTGAATCGGGCAGCACTAGTGCTGAGGCTGTAGCTCTAACCCCTGCACCAACTGACATAGCATGTAAAACATTGTCATGTTTTACATAGTACGGTAACACAAACAAGAGAAAAAAATCCAACAGGAACTACAGCAAAACCAAGCGAAAAGCAAAAACCAAAAAACAACTGCAGACTATATACAAGATGCAGGCACTGTTTATTTCAAACTCTAATGGTATATACAACCTTATTACCAACCGAGGGACCTGACACGGTCCGTGTTTCGGACAACAAACCTTTAGAGTTTGAAATAGAGAGCTGCACGGGAACGGGGATGACGTTTTTTGCAATTTTTGATGGGAGTAAAAAATTGATCCACTTGTACCCGTTCTACACCAATCATCAATGATTTAGAGATGGGAATAACTAGTGAGACTAAATTTGCTGATGAGCTATTCAAAGTTGTTAAATCACAAGAGGATTGTGAAAAATTGCAGGAGGCTGGAAGAATGCTCCGCTAATGTTGAAAGCTCCTAGTAGATCTAGAGCTGTTTTTGCTCTGACAAAAAACAACTGTTTTCTACTTCACAAGGTTGTTTACAAAGTTTTACTACTGCTTTAAGTTGCAAGATCTTACCTGGTTGTGTTTTTTTAATAAGGTTGAGAAAATTCATCTGTCTTAAGATCATGAGCTGCCATACTGGGACAGACCAAAGGTTCTATCAAGCCCAGTATCCTGTTTCCAACAGTGTCCAACCCAGGTCACAGGTATCTGCCAAGATTCCCAAGGATAAAACAGATTTTATGCTGCTTATTGTAGGAATAAGCAGTAGATTCCCCAAATCCATCTTAATAATGGCTTATAGATTTTTCTTTTAGGAAATGATCAAAAATGTGTTTGTTTTTTTAACCCTGCTAAGCTAACTACTTTCACCATATTCTCTGGCAACAAATTCAAGACATTGAGTTGAGTGAAGAAAATTTTTTTTTCTGGTTTGTTTTAGTAGTTTCATTGCTTATCCTCTAGTCCCTGTATTTTCAGAAAGAGTAAACAAGCAATTCACATCTATCTGTTCCACTCCTGTCAGTATTTTATGGACCTCTATTGCCTTCCCAAGCCATCTCTTCTCCAAACTGAAGAGCTCTACTCAGTGGTCTCAAACTCAAACCCTTTGTGGGGCCACATTTTGGATTTGTAGGTACTTGGAGGGCCGCAGAAAAAATAGTTAATGCCTTATTAAAGAAATTACAATTTTGCATGAGGTAAAACTCTTTATAGTTTATAAAACTTTCCTTTAACAGTTAAAAGGAAAGATATATAAACTATAAAGAGTTTTACCTTATGCAAAATTGTCATTTCTTTAATAAGACATTAACTATTTTTTCTGCGGCCCTCCAAGTACTCTATTTTTTCTGCAGCCCTCACATTTAAAGTTTGATATCTTTTCTTTCTCAAAACTGACACATTTCAATCACTATATTGAAAATAAAATCATTTTCCCTACCTTTGTTGCCTGGTGACTTTATTTTTCTGTGCTTTCAACTATGTTTCCAGGGCCTTCTTGTCCTTTGACTGTTTTTCTCTCCGTTTTCACTTTCTGCCTTGCATTCATCTTTGGCATTAACTTAATGTTCAATTTTTCTGCTTTCTTTTCAAAATCTACGTTTTCATGTCTTATCTTCCCTTCCTATCTCTCTCTTCTTCCGTCCTATTTCCATGGTCTAGCATCTCTTTCCTTCTTTTCTCTCCCTCCTTCCTTCCTTTCCCCTGGTCTGGCATCTGTCTCCTTCCCTTCCCCCATGCCCTGGCATCTCTCCCTCCCCCTCGATGGTCTGATATCTCCTTTCCTTCCCTCCCTCCCATGAACTTGGCTTCTCTTGTTCCTCTCCTCTCCCTTGTCTTCCTTCCCTCTCTTTCCCCAATTGGGTGCAGCAGCAACAGAAGCAGCATTTCCCTGCCCCCTTTCCTGTGCAGCAGAAGCATTTCTCTTCCCCTTTCCCTGTACAGCAGCAGCAGCATTTCCCTAGGATCCCCCTTTCCTATGCAGCAGAAGCATTTCTCTTTCCCTTCCCCTTCCGTTCTCTTCCTTGTCGAGCAGCAGCGTGTCTGGCCGGCTCAGTTGATCATACCGTTCAAAGCCGCGGGTGGCAGCTCCTCGCGAGATCCGCGCCTGCGTCTGAAGCCTCTCTGTTGTTGTGACGTCGGAGAGGCTTCCGATGCAGGAGTGGATAGTGCGAGGAGCCACCAAACGCAGCTTTAAATGGAACAATCGACTGAGCCGGTCAGACACGCTGCTGCTCCAAAAGGAAGGGAAGGGGGAAGAGAAATGCTGTTTTGATCGTGTCCAGACCACGGGCCGCAAAATAGCACCTGGAGAGCCGCATGCGGTCCGCGGGCCGCGTGTTTGAGACCGCTGCTCTAGCTGTTTTAGCTTTTCCCCTTGAGGAAGTCATTCCATCTCTTATGTTTGTTGGCCTTTTCTATACCTTTTCTAAGTCCACTTTTTTTTTTTTTTAGATGTGACCAGAATTGCACACAATATTTGAGGTGTGGCCACATGATGGAGCAATACAAGGCATAACATTCTCATCTTTGTTTTCCATTCCTTTGCTAATAATTCCTAACATTCTATTTGCTTTCTTAACTGCTTCTTCATATTGAACTGAGGGTTTCAACATAATCTTATTGATACCTAGATCCTTTTCCTGGATGTTGACTCCTAATGTGGAATCCTGTATCACATAGCTATAGTTAAGATTCATCTTTCCTACCTGTATCGCTTTGCACTTTCTCACATTAAACATCTACCATTTTGATGCCCAGTCTCACATGGTCCTCTTGTAATTTTTCCAAAATTCTCTTGTAATTTAACAACTTGAACAACTTTGTCATCAACAAATTTAAAATTACCATGAATATTGTTTTCCTCTAATGGGCTTCTGCAACCACTTCTTTAGAGAAGCATCTTACTTGCCATGGATACTCCACTTCTGATAGTTGAAGCTTGGCTTTATGATTGAAGAGATTGTCAACACATTGTAAAGAAGCTTCATGTGCTTTGGAAGCATGTTTTCTAGTTTATTCTTAGCTCTAAGGTCTTCTCCATCTTGTTGACTGATAAACTTTGCAAAATTGTGTAGCTGAGTCTAGGGTAACCTCCATTTACAAGCAGGCAATTTATTTCTTTTTTGGGGGGAGGGGGTTATTTCAATTTGTGGTAAGCTCTACCATACAATAACTGAGTATAAAGTCACATTGTAATTATTCAAACTGGTGGTGCTCTTGTTTCACATCAACATTATAAACAGATCATTTTGAATTTGTTTGAAGTGAGTCTTCCATATACAGCATATTTAAATGAGAGGTTTAATTTAATCCTTTAAAAATCCATATTATATAATTATGTACCATATATGTTCCATATATGTACCATATATGTACCATCCATGAACCATATATGTACCATATATTTGACCCATATATATGTTGTATATATGGGTCAAATATAAACTGACCCAAATATAAAACCAGGTAACCTTTTACCCCAAAAAAGATTGACTCAAATAAAAACTAGGGGGAGAGGTTTCAATTACCCTGCCCTGCCAGGCTCTGTACCCAGCTCTCCTCGCTGCCAGACTCTTCACATGCTGTCCTCCCCCCACCTCCACCTCCCTGTCTTACCAGGCTGTGCACCCTGTCCCCCTCTCTCCTGATGCTTTGCAGGCCTTCACTGGGCTTGCCATAAGCCCTGGTGGTCCAGGGACTGGAGGGATCCCTTCAGTCTCTTGTCCTGGCTGACTCTTAACCACCTCCTCCTCACCTCCTGCTCGCCTCCCTGATTTAGTAAAAAGTGTATCTTTTAAAATCCCTAGTGGTCCAGCATTGAACCGGAGTGGGAGCGATCATCCTATGCTCTTGTCCCGTGCAGAGCCACTATCTGAATGGCTGCCGTAAGTTCTCGCAAGTTCCCATGGTCTCGCAAAGCTGCTGCAAGAACTTGTGGCTCCGAATGGGCAGGAATGTAGTATGATCGCTCCCACCCTGGTTCACTGTTGGATCATGAGCATGATGACTACCCTTCAGCTCAACATAGTTATGCCAATAACTCGCACAGAGATATATATTTTCATAAAAATTATATTCAATTTATATCAAATTAAACCTGAGGTTAAAATTAGAATTAAAATGCCAATATATGCATTACAACAAAATTAATAACATATAACACTTCAGGTGGCTATTTCTTAAATATCAGTTCAATAGAAATAGGAACTTCTTCCTTATTTCAGCTAGCAACCTGTTCAGTCAATTATTAGGCCCTCAGCGTCACCACTCAGAACTCAAACATATCACCGTTCTGAGCTTTACGTGACAAATCGTCACTGGGTCTAGTTTTTCTAATTTTTCACTTTTACAAGAGCTTTATATGTTTAAATACTTATGACTTTCTTATAATTTTCAATGTAATTTAACTTCATTTTACTTAGCTTTAATGTAGTTGTCTCTAGTAGAGATGTTTTTTAATCAAGCAGGGTGACATAGCTATGTTAGTTTGCAGGCTTAGTTTGCAGGCACCTGGGGGGTTTCAGGGGTGGTTTCCCTCTGCACCCCCTGTGGCTTTGCCTCCCTATTTCATTTGGCATCTCCTCCCTCATCCAAGCGCCCACTGGGGGCTTGGATTGCGAATTGGTGGTTGGAGGAGCGTATTGGCGTGGATGAGGACCTGGCCGCTTTGGCGGGCTTCCAGGATCCTATAGAGGGGACAGCCGCTGGCAGCGGGGCGCCAGGTTTCCCATCTTCCGGCGCAGATGCGTCCGTGGTGCGCTTTTTATTCAGAGGGATGCGCTTTTAGACCTGATTTAGCAGGTGGTCTCGGTGCTGCATTTTTGAAGTTGCGCCACCGGAGACCCCGCGTATGGGGGCCCCTCTGCTTCAGGGGGTCTGTCCTGTTTCCCACTCTTTTCCTGTGCGTCGGAATTTTCGGGACTTTGTGCTGGAGCAGTGGAATACGCCGGAGCGCCATTTTGGTTGGTGCGCGCCTTGGTTCATGGGTATCTCATCCCGGAGGGGGATAGGGCTACCTTAATTTTGCCAGTGGTGGACGCGGTGGTTTCGGCGCTTGCTAAGCGACATACTATGCCTGTTACGGGCGGTTCTGCCCTTAGGGTCTCTGAGGAGCATACGTTGGAGACACTTAAGTAGAATTTTGATGTCTCTGCCTTGGGGGTCCAGGTGGCTATTTGTGTGGGGCTGGTGGCTCGCACCGTGTTTCGGTGGTCTGAGCGTGTCCTGGATCGTGAGTCTGATGACTGGTCCTTAGTGGATCAGGAGGTGGCGAAGATTGAGATGACTGCCTCGTTCCTCTCGGATGCTCTTTGACTTGGTGCGGCTAAGTCTGGGGCTTTTGGTGGCCACACGCCGTACCTTGTGGTTTTGCGCTTGGTCGGCAGTTGCCGCATCCAAAACTGAACTTCCCAAAATTTCCCTTTCGGGGGTCGTGTTTGTTTGGAGAGGACTTAGATAAGTTGGTTCAGACTCTGACAGACTTTAAGGTGCCCCATCTGCCTGAGGTCTGTGCCCGCCCGGCATCTCGGGGTGGCACTGCCCGGGGCATCTGGGAATTTCGTAAGTTTTGCCTGGGGCATAGGGCTGCTTCTTTCCAGGCTTCCGGTTTTTCCCCGTGGTCAGTGGCTCAGTGCATGCCAACTGACCACGGCATGCACTGGGAGTCCCCCCCCCTCCCCGGTTCCCCTGCTGCCCGTCCTGCACGATGGCTCTTTGCCGGTTCCCCCTTTGGTTCCCATTGGCGCCCAGCTGCGCAACTTGTTTCCCAAGTGGGCCGAGATCACGTCCAATCGGTGGGTCCTGGTGGTGGTGCAGGAAAGTTATGCTCTGGAAGGTTGCCCGCTCTCTGCCGTATCATATCTAGCCTGTCTGTGTCAGGCAGCATGGGAGATGCTAGCCTTTTGCCAGACCCTTCAGCGCTTGCTAGATCTCAAAGTGGTTGTCCAGTGTCCCCTCAGGAGTGCGGCACCGGCTGATACGCCATTTCCTTTGTGGAGCCCTAAAAGGAGGGGACCTTTTGGGCTCATCCTCAGTTTAAATAGGGGTCAACAGGACTTTTTTGCATGGACACACTGCAGTCTGTCCTTCTGGCGGTTCAGCCGGGGGAGTTCCTGACTTCTCTCGCTCTGGCGGAGGTGTACTTGCCTGTTTCCATTCGGGCCTCTCATCAGCTCTTTCTTCGCTTTGCGATATTGGGTCAGCACTATCAGTTCTGTGCGCTTCTCTTGAGTCTGCCCACAACTCCCCGGACGTTCACCAAGGTGATGGTGGTTGTCGTGGCAGTTGGAGGGCATTCTGGTGCACCCCTACCTGGATGACTGGTTGATTCGGGCGAAGTCATTGCAGGAAAGCACCCGGGTTATGGCTCGGGTGGTGGAGTTTCTCCGGTCGCTGGGCTGGATGGTCAACCTTTCCAAGAGTCGGTTGGTCCTAGCTCAGCGTCTGGAATACCTTGGTGTTCTGTTCGACACTTCCTTGGGGAAGGTCTTCCTTCCAGAGGCCCGGGTAAGCAAATTGCAATCTCAGATTCACCTTTTTTTTTGCGTCCCGGTGTCCTCGGGTGCAGGATTTCCTCCAAGTCTTGGGGTCGATGGCAGTGTCCCTGGACGTGGTGAGGTGGGCGCGGGCACAGTTTGGATGTCCCTGTCCCTCTGCGAGGCTTGGTGCACTTCAGTCTTCGTTGGTGGCTCCAGACCTCTCATCTGGTTCAGGGGATGAGTCTGGATCTACCGCAGTGGACGGTGCTTCTCACAGATGCCAGTCTCCTCGGTTGGGGGGGGGGCTCAGTGTTTAGGTCACTCAGCTCAGGGCACCTGGCTCAAGGAGGAGGAGGAGGCGTTCTGGTCGATCAATGTGTTGGAGATCATAGCCGTCTGTCTGGTGCTATTAGCCTTCCGCTCCCTCTTAATGGACAAGTCGGTCAGAGTCCTGTCGGCAAATGCCACGGCGGTGGCTTATGTTAATCGTTGGGGCACCAAGAGCGCTCAGGTGACGCAGGAGGCGGCTCGGCTCATGCTTTGGACTCTCACATAGCCGGGGTGGAGAATGTTCAGGCGGACTTCCTCAGTCATCACATCTTAGATCCTAGAGAGTGGTGTCTCAGCCCCGTGGTTTTTCAGTTGATAGTGCAGGCTTGGGGTTAGCCCCTGATAGACTTGATGGCCACGAGTGGCAACGCCAAGGTGTCCCGCTTCTTCTGTCGTCGCAGGGACGGACTGGCCGAGGGTCTGGATGCTCTAGTTCAACCATAGCCAACAGAGGGGCTGTTGTGCGTGTTCCTTCCGTGGCCATTAGTGGGCAGAATTCTTCTCCGTATTGTTCACCATCTGGATCTGGTGGTTCCGGATTGGCCTCGACATCCGTGTTACGCGGATCTGGTGGCGGAACCTTTTCCTGTGCCTCTCTTGGACGACCTTCTGATGCAGGGTCCCATTCCCATGTTCGACCCGTCTCCCTTCTGTCTTACGGTTTGGCTCTTGAAAGGGGTCGCCTTGGTAATAAGGGGTATTCAGATAAGTTGATCTCTACACTCTTGGGGTCCCGGAGGCTTATGTGCGGGTTTGATGCCTCTTTGAGGGGTTGTGCCAGGGGTGGGAAGTGGTCTCTTTTCGCGCTTCCCTGCCTAACATTCTAGAGTTCTTGCAAGATGGCCTGGATAGAGGCCTGGCTTGGTGTTCTCTTGCGGCCTTGTCAGCCTTTCGGGGGTTAGTGACAGGTCAGCATTTGACAGCCATTCCTGATGTGATTCGCTTTTTGCGGGCGGCCAAGTTGCTCAGGCCTCCTGTGCGGCCCTCTGTTCCCTCTTGGGATCTCAATCTGGTTCTATCTGTTCTGGTGCACCCGCCCTTTGGGTTGGGCGGCTGCTCTTTGAAGGACGTTACTCTGAAGGTGGTCTTTTTGGTGGACATTTCTTCCGCTAGGCTTGTTTCTGAGCTACAGGTTTTCTCTTGTAGGGCTCCCTTCTTGGAGTTTTCTAGGAAGCAGGTTGTCTTGAGGCTTGTTCTTCTTTTTCTGCCAAAAGTAGTTTCTCCTTTTCATGTCAATCAATCTGTGGTCCTCCCGGTCTTGGATAGTCAGGAGGGCTCTTCTGAGCAAAGACAGCTGCACAACTTGGATGTTGGTCGGGTCCTTCGCTCTTATATGCAGCGGATCCAGGAGATCAGGAAATCAGATCATTTCTTTGTCCTTCTGGCGGGTCCTCGTAGGGGGGCTGGCACTTCTAAGGCTACTATTGCACGCTGGATCAAGGAGACTATTGCTTCTGCTTATCTTCTGAGGCAGAAGCCCGTTCCGGAGTTTCTCAAGGCTCATTCCTCTCGGGGTCAGGCGGTTTCTTGGGCTGAGTCATCGCTCGTGCCTCCAGTGGACATTTGTAAGGCTGCAGTTTCCTTGCATTCCTTTGACAGACACTATCGGGTAGATGTTCAGGCATATCGGGACGCGGTGTTTGGTGTGTGTGTTCTGGTGTCGGCCCTTTAGGGGTCCCGCCCGTGTTAGGGACTGCTTTGGTACGTCCCATTCGTAAAGATTAACCTCTACTGGTCTGGAGAGTGCTAAAGAAGAAGAAATTAGGCTCTTACCTGCAAATTTACTTTCTTTTAGCTTCTCCAGACCAGTAGAGGTCCCCACCCTGTCTGTTATTGTGTTGGGGCTGTTGCGCGGGCAGTTTTGTTTTTTGCTGAGGGTTCTAGTATTTTTCTAGGGCCGGGGAGAATTGATGAACAGCGGCTGTGGCTTGGCTGGCGAGCTGTGGGGACATTTTTCTTCTGGTATTTCTTCTCTGCATTTTCCAACAGCATTTGGGTATGTTAGTTCTTACTCCTGTTCAGAGTATTGTTTATTTCTGTTTCCAGTTCTTAGTTCTGCTTGGCTATTCGGCAGACTGATGAGAATAGAGAAGGGAATATATTATGTACTATTCCATAGTTTTGTTTTCAGTCTCCATCTGCTGGTCATGATTGGATATATACCCATTCTTAAAGATTAACTTCTACTTGTCTGGAGAAGCTAAAAGAAAGTAAAGTAGCAGGTAAGAACCTAATTTCTCCTTTAGGATTAAATAAAATGATATGATAATATACAGTCAAACCTCGGTTTGCAAGTAACGTGGTTTGCGAGTGTTTTGCAAGACGAGCAAAACACTCCTGCAAATTGTAACTCGCAAACTGAGCATTGACTTGATATGCAAGCCCCCACCCCGGGAACCGGCTTCAAACCCGCCCAAACCCTTACCTCAAGTGGACACCAGCATGCACCAACTCACAGGACACATGCGTGCCCGTGCCTGCTACACCTGCTGCTGATCTATGCTGGTCTACTGTGGAGCCTTGAGAGTCTGCGCATGCTCAAGGCTCCCACCCTCTCCGAGAATCTCGTGAGAATATTGGAGAGGGTGGGAGCCAGAAGGCCTTGAGCATGCGCAGATTCTCAAGGCCCCACAGCAGCCCAGCATAGATCAGCGGCAGGCTCTTTCGGCACCGGCACATATATGTCATGTGGGTTGGTGCGTGCCGGTGTCCGCTCGAGGTAAGGGTTTGGCGGTGGGCCGCAGGGAGTGCAAAGTAGAGAATGACACGGTGGCGGTTACCCGCGGCTGGCCGCGTTTAGCCACGGGTAACCCACTGAAATGGGGAAAGAAAAATAGCAGTCGCTGCGGGGACGGGGACAAGGCCATTCACCGCCCTGTAGAGCGGTGAATGGTCTTGTCTCCGCAGTGAAGCATCAAGGTTCGCGCGGTCCCCGCAGCCCCTGCCCGACCGATCGATCTTAGCCAGCACCCTCCTTTCACCTCACCTTAGTTTTCAGGCTTTCTTTTTCGACGACCCGCACGCTATCAAAGAGCCGCACACGCTACTGCTCAGTGTTCAATCTTCTGCTCTGACGCAACCGGAAACAGGAAGTTGCAACAGAGCAGAAGATTGAACACTGAGCAGCCACGCGTGCGCCCCTCTTTGGGAAAGCGTGCAGGTCGCCGAAAGCCTGCAAACTAAGGTGAGGACGGATATAACCATTTTCTGAAGCTGTTAAAAATGCCAAGGAGATTCTCTCCTCAAAATTCCAGGGCCTGCAGGCTGCTTGTCAATTTGTATGCTGTCAAAATCTTTGATTTACCCCAACTCTTGATGTCGGGCTATGAAAAATGCTTAGCTCAATTTAAGCCTCTCGCAAAAAAGGGCTAACAACTGTAATTAAATCATTAAATTCTTGTCTACACTAATATTTACACACAGAACAGCATTCTAGTTCATGTGTAGGTGTGTGCTGGCACTTTTATTATTATTCTGAATTTTTGGACATGAACACAGTTCAGCTGCAATTACTGCAGAACTACTTATCCGTAGATGATAAAAGATTTGGGGCATTAAGACAGCTTAGAGTTATTCAAAATGGGAGTGAAAGGGAAAAGGATTCTGGGCCAAGGGGATGAAGACGGAAAGAAAAACCCACAGCAGGAAAGAAAGGGGAGGACAGGCAGGTGAGCCAGATGCTGGAAGCAGGGGTGGGGGAAGAAAGAGGGAAAAAAGCTAGATGGGGTTGAAAGAAGAGACACACTGGTATGGAAGAGGAAGTTAGGGGAAATCTGGACACAGGAAAGTAACAGAAAGAGGGGAAATTATGTGTATGGGGCATAGGGACAGAGACATAAAGGGGACATGCCATGGGGATGGTAGTTTCAAGTTTATTAAGTTTATTAGGTTTTTATATACCGCCTATCAGGGTTATCTAAGCGGTTTTTACAATCAGGTACTCAAGCATTTTCCCTCCCTCCTGGTATATGGACACAGGGGGGGGGGCAATGGCAGATACATAGGGGAGATATTAGAAATGGGGTAAATAGGAGCACAGAAGCGAGATGGTTTGTGGGGATGGGACAGGGACCGAGCTCGCAGGCTCCAGCGGCTTGCACAAATTACATTGTAACGTGCCACGAAAATAAGAGGGAGGAAGGTAGATAGATAGGCCACGCGAGAGGAGCTGAAGGGTGGTAGAAAGGAACAGATGGTAAAGGAGGGAGGGAAGGGTGGTGGTGGAAAGGAATAGAACAGACATTGAAGGAGGGTGGAGAGGAGCAGACCCTGAAGGGAAATATGGAAGACAGAGTGGGGAGAAAATGCTGGAAGGGAAGAAGACAGATGCCAGACTATGGGGAAGCGGAAGGAAGAAGATGGGTGCTAGACCAATTGGGGGGCGGTGGTGAAGGGAGAGGCACAGTAACAGCAAATGGAAGACGCAGAGAGAAGTCACACAGTGGATGGAAAGAATTGAATGAGATGTGGAAAGCAGAAACCAGACAACAAAGGTAGAAAAAAAAATTCTATTTATTTTTTTATTTTTTGCTTTAGGATAAAGTAGTATATTAGTTGTGTTGATAAAAATGTATAACCAAAGCTCTGCCAGCTGAACATCTCTTTCTCTAGTTCAGCAGCAGGAACTTTGATTTATAAGAAAGGAATAAGCTAAATATTACAGTACTAAGGCTTATATGGATGCTGCGGGGACGGTGACGGGGCGGTGAATGGGATGGCAGTGGCAGTGATGGGGCGGTGAAAGGGATGGCGGTGGCGGTGAAGAGAACGGCGGTTACGGGGCCGTGCAGAGGATGGTGGGCTGGGGACGGGGTGGTGACAGGGACAGATTTTTTCCCCGTGTCATTCTCTAGTGCAAAGCCTGTTGCCTTGATGGGAGCGAGCAGCACCATGTGGCCTGGGGGGGAGTCTTTTTGGGTTGTGGAACGAATCATCCAATTTTCCCTTATTTTCTATGGGGAAACTCGCTTTGATATACGAGCACTTTGGGTTGCAAGCATACTTCTGGAATGAAATATGCCCGCAAAACAAGGTACCATTGTGACTGGAATTGCCTACCCCTGGCTTAGTATAATAAAGCTGACAATTTACCAAAGACCAAGAAATATGCATTATTGTAGATAGACAATAATTTTACCCTTAGACTAAGATATGCAAACTATTTTGCCTTTATCATTCTGCCCATTGTTTACTAAAGTATAAAACATATTCTAAGCAGAAATACTATTAAAGAAAGAAGGAAAAATCCTTAAATGCAAACTAGATAAAATCACAGTTCTTCTCTGCCTCATGGAGAAATTGAGTTTGTCACAAACACAAAATTAACTAATTTCTTCCTCAATACCTTTGCTTTAAGATCACAAGTTTATTCTATACTAATAAGAGAAAAGATCAGTTTGTGAACAGAAAATATTCTTAAATTTAGGAAACCTTATATTTTAAATTTAGTTTTAAGTCATTTTACCTAACCAGGTCATCTCCATAGCAACCTTTCCTGGACTGGCTAAAGGTCAGATTATGTCAAACTCCACATGTTGCATCTGGATTTTCCAAAGTCTAAACCTCATAAAATATCTAAGTTTTTAGGTGAATATTACACATACAGTCATACAATTGGTCATCTTTCATTCTTGGATCCAACACATACATACATACATATTTCACATATTACATAATTATTAAAGCACATAGAAGAGATTTTAACATATAGACTTCTTCCGCTCAGGAATGTGAAGTCATATATCTTCCTTACAACCAGACCAGAAGCCAGAGGCTCTTACCAGTCTCCTGGGCATAGCAGGTTAAACAAAGAACACAGAAAAAAATGGGAACTTGGTTTGTTCTTTTAAATCTTTACCTCTACAAATGTTTTATGCACTTAATTTTTCCCTAAGTCCTGCTTAACCCGCAAGTTACACAATTATATATATTTATTATTTTATTCTTCCCTCTTTCTATATAATTTCTTGGTCTTTTAAATTATCCTTTTAAGTTTAGTCATGTTTGCTTATATGTAAATATACACACTCTGTCTAAAACTTGGAACGGTCTGTTCCATACCCTGCTATTTGTGCTGTTTATACCAGACAACTCCACCTCAACCACTAGGGATTTTAAAGCGTACGCTTTTTACTAAATGGGAGGCAGGAGGGAGAGGTAAGAGGAGTTTGTTGGCCAGGACAGGAGGCAGAAAGGATCTCAACTGTTAGAGCCCACTGTTGGACTCCATCAGGTTTTAAGCCCAGTGGAAGCCTGCAACAGGTCTTGAAAGGGGGGGGGGTTGTGCTGACCCAAACATAAACACACAACCATTTTTGGGCCATTTTTTTTGGTCCACAAATCTGTTTATATTCAAGTATATATGGTAAATATTCCTGAAAATATTTTGAAGAGAATGAAGCTAATAAGAGGTATGGAGAACTTGGAATATGAGGAACGACTCAAGAAACTGGGACTGTTCTCCCTTGAGAAGAGGAGGCTGCGAGGGGACATGATCGAGACGTTCAAAATGCTGAAAGGCATCGATAAAATAGAGCAGGAAAATAAATTATTTACATTGTCCAACGCAACACGGACAAGAGGACATGGTTTGAAGCTAAGGGGGTTCAAGTCCAGGACAAATGCCAGGAAGTTCTGCTTTACACAGCGAGTGGTAGACGCCTGGAATGCTCTCCCAAAGGAAGTTATTAAGGAATCCACTGTGCTAGGATTCAAAGGCAAATTAGACGCACATCTCCTTACGAGAGGCATAGAGGGATATGGGTGACTAAAACTACATCAGGTGTATACCTGACTGGGCCTCCGCGTGTGCGGATCTCCGGACTCGATGGACCATGGGTCTGATCCGGAGATGGCAGTTCTTATGTTCTTATGTTGACACAAATAAAATGGAGGGCATGTAACAACATTAGTTTTAATTTTTCCTCTACCATATAGTATAGTTTAAAATAGACATTCTACTTATGGCTGTTAATGTTTTTTTCAAAAGGTAACATTCCAAGCATGTAGTATTTCTGAAGCCAGATGCCTTTACGACCAGTTAGCAACAATCTGTCCAATTGTGGTAAGTAATAAACATTGAACGTTCATACCCATTAGAAGGAAACATTTTTAATGTGCCACAATCTCCCAAGTAAATTGTGGACATTTATACTGAATTGGGTTTTGTTTCAGTTGTTTGTTGTTTTTTTTAGGGGGGGGCTCTTTAACTTTTACAGTGGAAAGCTTGAATGAAATTAAAGGGTTGAAGATGTCTGGGGGTGAAATAATATTTGGAGAGATAACAGCACAAGTCTAAATTTTGGCATGGTAGATAAACCATGGAAAAAACAGTTTGAAAATTGGGCCAGATCAGACCAGAGTTTCAAGAGTTGCATAAAAAAATGGTCCAGTTCAGTAGCTGCGATATTTAGGTCCCTTTAGCATAGTAGTTGGGGAATTGTGTTTTCTAAAACTATTCTCCTCTAAAAGCAACAATCTTCTTGTACAACCCCATTCTATTCCTGAGCTTTCAGGTAGTCCATCCCTTCACACAAGAAATCTAGTAGGAAGCTTTATTTGCATACTTTTACTCCTCTTCTCTTCTGGTCTGTTCTCCAATTCCTCAGTTGTCTTCCTGCAAGTGAGATAGGAGCTTTATCCCAGGACAAGCAGGCAGCATATTCTCAACATGTGGGTGACGTCACCAATGGAGCCCCCTAGCAGACGTTTTCGCAAGCAGACTTGCTTGAAGACCTTCAAGCTTGCGATTGGCCCATGCATGCGCATGTGCCCCTCCCGCCCGACCTAGAGCATGCGTCTCCTCAGCGTAGCCTCGTTCTATATTTTCCGCGGAGCCAGAAGCACTGCTCCCTTGCTTTGCGCGATCTCGTTGTCCCTCTTGCAACGCGGCTTATTTGGTTAATTTCAGTTAAGTCTCTGTGCCCTCGTCTTTCTTTTTCTTTCTTTCCGTTCATATATTTATGACCAGGTTCACCGGTTTTTTTCTGGCCGCCTGGCCTTGCAGGGCCACGGCTGTCCTTTTTCTTATGTCCTGGCCTCGTTCCAGGTTTAAAAACTGTACTAAGTGCAACCGGGTTATCTTCATCACCGACCTTCATCGTTGGTGTGTGGAGTGCCTGGGTGCGGAACACTGCGCTGAGTCATGTCCACGTTGTGCGACTTTGCAACCGCGGGCTCTTCGTCAGAAGGTGGCCAAGATTCTACAACTATTTGGCCCCATGGATCCTGCGGGACAGACCTCAAGCTCAGCCTCGGCGCCCTCGTTGGGTGCCTCAGCCTTGAAGTCTCCCTAGGCCTCAAAGGCTCCGGCCTCAGCACCTTTTGCTACTCCAGTCTCGGGTAAGTCTCCTCTTGCCTCTGGTGTGCCGGCAAAGAAGCCTGCCTCAGAGTCTCATGTCAGTACCGCCTCGTCGGCGTCTTCGAGACATCATTCTAAGCGTGCCTCCTCACGTAGGGAATACTCTTCCTCGAGGTTGCCCCCGAAGGAGCGCACTGCTGCACCTACGATCCAACAGCCTTTGGTCTCGGTGCCTATGTTCGAGGACATGCTTAAGGCTATACTTACCACGCAGCTTTCCTCGGTGGTGAGCCAACTGGTCCCAACATCGACTCCTCTAAACTATGGTCTTGACCCAGCCTCGGTCTGACCAGTCTGAGCGTCCTTCTCTCATGTCTCGGGACCGTGCCCGCAAGACTCATCGGGTTCCCTCGAGCGATTATTCATCCCCCGAGTCACCTGTGACTTTGAGGGTTCAGGACAGGGGCCCACTTTTCACCCGCTACTATTACATTACATTACATTAGTGATTTCTATTCCGCCTGTGCCTTGCGGTTCTAGGCGGATTACAAATTATAAGAGATCTGGACATTACCGAGAGAATTGCGTAACAAAGATTATCTAGAGAAATTACATAACAGATTATCTAGAGAAATTACATAACAGTGATTCATGTACTTTACATGGCGTGGTAGAGGATTCAATTATAAGAATTACATATCAGAGAATCAAGTGATAACAGGATATAGTGGAGAATATCAGTATATACAGGTTACAGACGAGAAGTTACCTAACAATGACGTAAGACGTTTGTTGGATAGTGAGGTAAATGCTTATTTAGGAATCTGAGTATTTTTGGGAGGAAAGGTTTTAGGAGTTGACTAATGTGATATTCAAGAGAGGGAGAGCTTGTGCGAAAGGGGAGGAGACTAGTTAGTAAGGACGTGTTTTTTGAATAGAAATGTTTTGATTTCTTTTCGAAACACTTTGATGTCTGTTGTGTTGATCATTAGTTTGGTGATGGTGGGGTCAATTTTCGCTGCCTGTGTCGCTAGAAGGCTGTCGTATAGTTTCTTACGTCGGGTACCATTATGAGGGGGGAAGGTGAATAGCTTTTGAGTTCTCCTTGATCTGGATGAGTGGTAGCGGTATAGGCGGTTGTTTAGGTAACAGGGGGCAGTTCCATGGGTTACTTTAAATAGAAGACAATAGAACTTGAATTGAGTTCTTGCTTTTATCGGAAGCCAGTGAGAGTCTACATAGGCGGGGGTGATGTGGTCAAATTTGCTGAGACAGTAGATGAGTCTGATGGCTGTGTTCTGAACGGTCTGTAGTTGTTTTATCATGTTGTTTGGGCATGGTAGGTAGAGGCTATTGCAGTAATCCAAGGTACTGAGTGTGAGGGATTGTACAATGATCTTGTAGTAGTGTTCTTTGGTAAAGAACTTTCTTATTTTTCTTAGGTTTCGCATGGTGAAGAATGCCTTCTGTATGACTTTGTGTATCTGTGTCTGCATAGTGCAGCGTCTGTCTAATTGTATTCCTAGAATTTTAAGAGTGCTCTGTATAGGATATTTGATTGCGTTTACTTCCAGTTCTGTTAGTGATGGTTTTTGTTCCTTCTCTAGTAGTAGGAATTTGGTTTTCTCCGCATTCAGTTTCAGCTTATGGTTCGTCATCCATTTTTCTACAGTTTCCAGTGTTGTTTTCAGGCGTCCATTGGAGATGGGGTCTTGGATGTCAAATGGGAGAATGATGGTTATGTCATCTGCGTAGCTGAAAGAAGTTATATTTAGGGCGTCTAGGGCAGTGCCTAAGGAAGCTATGAAGAGGTTAAATAGTATGGGCGATAGTGGGGATCCTTGTGGTACTCCGCAGGGGTCGGATAAAAGATCTTTTGACTTAACTCTATATGATCTTGTTTGAAGGAATCCTTGGAACCAGTTGTGAACTTTACCAGTTATTCCTATGGCATCTAGTATCTGGAGAAGTATTGGATGATCTACTAAGTCGAATGCTGCTGAAAGGTCGAGTTGGATGATTAGTAACTTGTTTCCTTTGCTGAGGTGATGTCGGGCTATATCTAGTAAAGATACCAGTAATGTTTCTGTGCTGTGATTAGCTCTGAAACCAGATTGAGTTGGATGCAGAATGTGGTGGTCTTCTAGGTAGTTGGATAGATATTGTGCTACTAGACCTCTATGAGTTTGATGTATAGTGGGATAGAAGCGATTGGTCTATAATTTGTTGGGTTGTCTATTGGGCCTTTGGGGTCTTTTAGTATGGGAGTGATTATGATTTCGCCAAGTTCCGGAGGGAACTGACCTTCCCTGAGAGTGGTTTGCAACCATAGCGTGAGACAAGCTATGAATTTGGTGGATGCTGTAGCTAATAGGTAAGGGGGACAGTTGTTCAAATCACAGGAGGATTTGCTGTATTTTTTGTACAGTCGGTCCAGGTCTGACCATTGTGTCGTTGGGAAGTTGGTCCAGGTCCTATCTGCTGAGATGGCTTCGTCATTTGTGGGTTTTATTAGTATCTTTTCTATGATATTTTGAGAATTGTTGAATGTGGCTCTGATTGTGATGATTTTATTTTAGAAGTGGTCCGATAGTTGTGAAGCTGTTGGAGTCTGGGTTCCTTGGGTGGCGAGGAAGGGTTTGGTATCCGTGAGGTTTTTTACAATGCTGAAAAGTTTTTTTGTGTCTGGTTTTTCAGTGCCAATGAGTTTGGAATAGTAGTCTTTTCGTTTTTCCTTCAGTTTGATTTTGTATTGTTTGATTTGGGATCTCCATTCTGTTTTATTGTGGTCTTGTTTCTGTTTTTTCCATGTCCTTTCTAGTTGTCTGCAATGCCTCTTTAGGTGTAGGAGTTCGGCGTCAAACCATTTGTCTGATAGTCTGCATATTTTGTTTTTTTGTTTTTAGTGGTGCTAGTTTGTTTAAAGCGGTCTCACTAATGGAACGCCATGTGTTTATGAATTCCTTGTGGTTGTTTAAGTCTAATGCTGGGTCTACTGTGTCCCAGAAGGTGGTGGGTTCGATTTTCTGTCTGGACTTGAAGCTGGTTGTGCTTGGAATAGGTTTGATGTTATTATGCACCCAGTTGATGGTGAAGGTGTACTTGTAGTGGTCGGACCATAAGGTTGGATTCCAAGAGCCGTTGGTGATGTGGATGTTTTGTGTGTTGAGGTTGGGAGATGTGTAAGCGGCAATGTCAAGTTGATGGCCCTTTTCATGTGTGGGTTCAGGATTGAGTATCTGGTAAGATAGGGTGTTGAGGAATGAAAGAATGTCTGCTACTTGTTTGGAGGTGTGGTCTTCTAGGTGGAGATTGATGTCTCCTAGGATCAGGTTGTGTGGGGAAGATAAGGAATTCTGGAAGATAAATTCTTCTAGTTCTTGTTTAGAGGTGTTCCATTTTCCTGGTGTGACATAGCATAGAAGCAGTTCATAGTTCCTGTGAGAGAATTGTCAGAGAGTTGGCAGGCAAGAAGGTCTAGGTGAGGGGTGGAGTGCTTGATTAGGACTTTAATGTTGAGGTTGTTTTTTACAATGATTGCTAGACCTCCACCTCTTCTGTTTTCTCTGCAAACTAGCTCTAGTTTGTATCCGTTTGGGCAGAATTCAGTAATGCGAGGATCTGAGTCGGAAGTGAGCCAGGTTTCAGCTAGGAAGAGGCAGCCTAAATTATCTTTGATCAGCCAGTCTTTGATTAGTTCTGTCTTTGGGCTTATGGATCGTATATTCAAATATGCGCATGCAATTGATGTGAGTTTAGTGGGAGATTGCATAGTGTGAGTATTGATAAGTGTTCTGGATGGTGATTGAGGTTTTTGAGAGCTGGCCTTAGTTTTTGATGGTGGTCTTTTTCCCCAGGTTGCGGGAATGTTTTCGTGATTGGATGTTGGACAAGGTATCAGGGTTCTGGGGGTTTGCAGTTTCCTAATAGGTTGAAGCAATCTGTGTGTTGTTGTGAGGATGGGTATAGAATGAGTGTGGTATCCATCTGTTTTCCATTTATCTATGAGAAGGGATAGCAGTAGTAGGACTAGGCATAATTTGGTTGTGAGTGTTGCCATAACCTTTTTTTTTTTTTTTTACTTTGTCGAGGGTTGCCCCTCCTAAAAAGCTCCGGTCATCTCTGCCCCTTCGGGGCAGGTCTCCGACCCAAAAGCCTTCCAGGCACACCCTTGTCCTCGAGTTGGACACTAGTTTGCGTTCCCCATCAAGGCAGATGCCAGCCACTAGGGGGGTCTACTTCGAAACTGGTGGAGGAATTTTCCGTTGCCCTCTCTTCTCCGAGGCTCTGCCAGCTGATTCCTCGGACTCTGGAGTCTTCCCTGGTCCACCTTACACGGGGTCGTTCCTCGACGCCCCCCAGACACTTTAGTCAAGCCTCTTCGATCTCCCGTTCGCAGGACTCCGAGGCCCCGGCTCACTATTCGAGGGAAATTTCTCCCTCTTTCTCAGCTGCCCCCAGATCTCGCTCGGGGTGTCCTCAGGAGGATGAGTCTTCTCGAAACTCCTCCTTTACTCGTTTCATCTCTGACATGGGTAGGGCCTTGAACCTGAACCTCCAGTCTGAGTCCCGTTATACTCAGGAATTCCTGGCAGAAATGGGTGTTGATCATCAGCCCTGTGAGGCGCTGCACTTGCCATTCTCCGGCAAACTTGCAGGTTCTCCGGCAAACATTTCTCCGGAACCTGGAGACCCCCTATGCGGTCACGGCCATTCCCTCCAAGTTGGAGTCCTGTTACTGGACAATCCCGGTTAAGGGGTTTGAGAGTTCTCAGCTTTCTCACCAATCATTTGTGATTGAGTCTTCCTTGAAGAAATCCAACCCCTCCGGGCAGGGAGGGCCGTACGATGGACAGTTTTGATCGCCGTCTTTATCAAAACTCAATGATGGTGAACCGTTTCCTCAACTATAACTTTATCTTCACATCCTACCTCCGGTTCTGTGTGGATGCCCTTTGCTCATTCCGGGAGGATGTGCCGGATTCTTGGCATCAGGAGTTTCGTCTCCTTAAGGAGACCCTTTCCCAGCTCTGCCTCTATATGTTTCAGGCGGCCTATGACGCCTTCGAGTTGTCCTCGAGGGTCACAGCGTTTGCGATCGCCATGCGTCGCCTCGCTTGGCTCAGGATTGTGGACATGGATCCAAATCTCCAGGATCGTCTTGCCAATCTCCCTTGCGTGGGTAATGAGCTGTTTGATTCCATAGAAGCAGCCACTAAGCGCCTCTCGGAACCCGAACGGTCCTTCACTTCTCTGGTTAGACTTAAGCCGAAGACCCCTCCGGCTCGGCAATACAAAATTCCTCTCCGGAGGTATCCGCAGAAATCTACTCCTGCGCTCTCTCAGCCTCCATCGAAGCAGCCGCAACTGCAGCAGCAGCGACAAGCTATGGCCCAGCCACCGGCTCCGGCGAAGCGGGCTGTCTTTTTGACAATTCCAGTCTGAGCCTTCAGGCTCCCTTCCTCCTGGAGCCTTCCCCCCTCCCCATCGGGGGTTGTCTCCATCATTTCTATACCCAGTGGGAAAGTCTTACCACCGACAGTTGGGTGCTTTCCATCATTCGGGAGGGGTGCTCCCTTCACTTCAGTCACGTGCCCCCGGACCTTCCTTCAAGAGAGTTTCCTTCTGCCCGGTCTCAGCTGCCTCTCCTTCTACAGGAAGCTCAGTCCCTTCTTCGCCTTCAGGCGGTCGAGGAGGTTCCTGCGGACCAGTGGAACACCGGATTTTATTCCCAGTACTTTCTGGTACCCAAGAAGATGGGGGATCTACGTCCGATCCTGGACCTCCGTGCTCTGAACAAGTTTCTGGTCAGGGAATGGTTCAGAATGCTCACCCTTCCTACCTTGTACCCTCCTCTTGGACGAGGGGGACTGGCTGTGCTCACTGGACCTCAAGGAGGCGTACACGCACATTCCGATACACCCAGCCTCTCGCCGGTATCTGAGATTCCAGGTGGGGGGATCTCAACCTCCAATACCGTGTTCTTCCCTTTGGCTTGGCGGCCTCTCCGAGGGTTTTCATGAAGTGTCTAGTTGTGGTAGCTGCGGCCCTGCGTCTCCGCGGCCTGCAGATGTTTCCCTACCTTGACGACTGGTTGATCAAAGCGTCCTCGCGCCATGAAGTTCTGCGAGTGACGAATCAGACCATCTTGCTCCTTCAGAGTCTCGGCTTCGAGATGAACGTCCCCAAGTCCCACCTCTGTCCGTCCCAGTTTCTGGAATTCATCAGAGCGGTCCTGGACACGGTTCGTCTCCGCTCCTTCTTGCCTCGGCCTTGTCAAGAGGCCCTTGTTCGTTTATGCCAGAGGGTGGCCCATCTGTCTTTGGCCCCGGCTCGGCTCCTGATGGTCCTCCTAGGGCACATGGCCTCCACGGTTCACGTGACTCCTTTTGCCAGACTTCACCTCCGTATTCCTCAATGACTCTAGCATCCCAATGAAACCAGGATCGGGACCCTGTCTCTCGACTCATTGTTGTGATTCCTTTGTTGAAGCAGTCTCTCCATTGGTGGATGCTCTCTTCCAATCTTTCCAGAGGTTTTCTGTTTCATGCTCCTCCTCCGCAGAAGGTCCTGATGACGGACTCGTCGGCCTATGCTTGGGGGGCTCATCTGGACGGTCTTCGCACTCAGGGTCTTTGGTCCAGTGCTGACCGCCTTTGTCACATCAATCTGCTGGAGCTTCGAGCGATTTTCCTCACCCTGAAAGCTTTTTGTCACCTTCTTCATGACCGAGTGGTGCTGGTCCGCACGGACAACCAGGTCGCCATGTATTATATCAACAAACAAGGGGGCACCGGGTCCCTGTCACTGTTCCCTCTAAGCTGTGCGCTTGTGCGCGCGCACACAACTTGCCGAACCTGCACACACAAATTAAAATAGCGCGCACAAAAAAATAAATTTTTGCCTAAAATGATTTTCATTGCTAAAATGAAATGTTGCAGAAGAAAAGCTGTTCCGATTTCCCATTTATCATATTTATTGAAGCACTCTAATATAAATTTTAAGTCATTCACGTGATTCCATTATCTTTGGCAGTTGAACTTGACACGTCACATGCCCCATAGGGCCATAGCCTATGGCCCATAGGATATGAAACACTTCCGATTCTTTGACTTCCTGAAGTTCCGCCATATTGTATATTTCGTGGAATTGTAGTGTGCAGCATGGTACTGCGGTTATATAACTGTATTTGTTTATTAAATTGCAACCAGATATAACTCTTAAAATGTCTAAACCGCGAATGGTGAAAACTGTAAAACGCAAGAGAGCTGCAACAGCTTTTAGGTCTGAATGGCTTGAAGAAATTGTTGAAACGGAGACTCCTGAATCTCAAAATACAATGCGTGTTCGACTGTGTGAAATATTTACCTATGACGGAGACGATGGAGTTGTGTGTTGTTATTGTCAAGATGCCAAAGCAACTGGAAAATTCTCTACTGGAAAAATATGGGATGATGTTTGGAAACTGGACTTTCTGAAACGCCATCTATCAAGAAAATCTCATTCCGACAATATTAGGAAACTCAGAAGTAAAAATCCGAATTTAAGAGGGGTACTGGTTAACATGTTGCTTGAAAGCCCAACCAAAAAAGAAAACAGGCAAATTAGTAATGAACAGAAGCATTCCAGTCCTGATGAAATTAAGGTTCTTGTCGACAGTGTTGTGCTGGCCATTAAGATGAATATCTCAATGCTCTCTGTTCAAGATATCAATGAGCACATGGCGAAGTATGTTAATATAGCTGAAGAAGCAAAAACTATGCGTTTGAATTTCTTGGAATTATCAATGGCATCGTGCAAGATGATCTTATGGCAGACATTAAATTAGCAACGTATCATATGTTAACTGTTGTTGACAGAAATGTCTGTGCTTTCATCAAGTACTTAATACTCTACTTTAAGTATCGGCCAGTCAATTCAAATGAGTATAGGACATCATTTGGTGGGATGCTACAGCTGGAAGCATGTGATGCTACATCAATAGTAACAGCAATTAGGAAATTCTATAGGAAACATGAACTTGACCTAAATAAAATGGTTATATTCACCTCTGATGGTGCAAAATAGATGTGTGCAAAATAGATGGTGTTGCAGCACAGCTGAGAAAAGACATTCCACATTTAGTGCAGCAACATTGGGTTGCACTAAGGGAAGATTTAGGACTTTCTGATTCATGGAAAGAAGTAAAATTGATGAAAGAAGTAGAAACTGTAATGAGAACTGTGTACATGGTGTTCTGTCGATCTTCTAAACAATGCAAATTTCAAGAAATAGCAGATGCATCTGAATGTGAATCAATTGCTTTCAGACCTCTGAATGAAGTGCGCTGGTTATCTAGACACTTTGCACTTAAAGCAATTATTCGAAATTATGATCTCCTTTTAAAATATTTTGAAGAAGACAAAGATAATGATCCTGTTGCAAAGTACTGCTATAAGAAGCTGAACAGTGAACAATTTCATATTACACTTGAAGTTTTGAATGATGTCTTATCAGAGCTGGCTTCCTTAACCATGGCATTTCAAAAATGTGGTTTGACACCATTGTAATGTAATGTAATATAATGTAATTTATTTCTTATATACCGCTACATCCGTTAGGTTCTAAGCGGTTTGAAGAAAATATACATTAAGATTATAAATGAGAAGTAAGAAGGTACTTAAAAAATTCCCTTACTGTCCCGAAGGCTCACAATCTAACTAAAGTACCTGGAAATTAATAAAGAAGAGAAAATAAAGATGGTTGAAAAAAGAAAAATTCTATGTGAACTTATAGGATGGAAATTAAACTGACAGTGAAGAACTGTATGAAAAATACATATGGAATGCAGTTAGAGAGGGTAGGTTACAATCTATTTATGGTATTTGTTTAATTGGAAGGTGTTAAGGTGGGTAATTTGGGGGAAGGTTATCTGAGGGTAGGTGAATCTTCTGGAGGTAAAAGAGGAGGGGTTAAGATATTTGGATGAATTTTTTGAAAAGCAGGGTTTTGATTTCTTTTCTGAATGTTTTGAAGTTGTCTGATATTGTCATAAAATTGGAGATGGAATGGTTGATTTTTGCTGCTTGTGTTGCCAGAAGGTTGTCAAACATTTTCTTGCGTTGTGTGCCTTTGAGTGGGGGGAAGGCGAAAGGGTTCGAGGTTCTTCTGTGTCTTGAGGTGGAGATTTGGTTTAAGCGGTTATTTAGATAGGAGGGGGAAGAGCCGTGTAATGCTTTGAATATCAGGCAGTAGAATTTGAATTGTATTCGTGCTTGTGAGAGTGAGAGTGAGAGTCTAAGAAGGCAGTTGTTATGTGATCATATTTTTTGAGTGAGTAGATCAATCTGAGGGCGGTGTTTTGTATGGTCTGGAGTTGTTTTATCATAGTGGCTGGACAAGGAAGATATAGGGAGTTGCAATAATCCAGCAGACCTAAGACTAGGGATTGGACGATTAGTCTAAATTGTGCTTGGTCAAAGAATTTTCTGATTTTACGGAGATTTCTCATGGTTAGAAAAGCTTTCTGGGTTGTTTTGTTGATCTGGGGCTGCATTGTGCAACATCTATCTATCGTAATTCCTAGGAGTTTTAGTTCGGGTTGTATTGGGTATTTGGTATTTTTGATTTTCAGTTCAGTGATGGTAGGAGTTTGGGCTTTTTCGAGCAAAAGGAATTTTGTTTTTTCAGAATTTAGTTTTAGTTTGTGATCCATCATCCATTTTTCTACTGTGTCTAAGGTTGTTTCTAGCTTTGTTGTGGTGGTGGTCTCTGATGGGTCGAATGGGAGGATTATGGTGATGTCATCAGCATAGCTGAAAGATGTGACATCTAGGGCTTTGCAGACCGGGCCTTTTTCCCTGTTCCAGCACAGTGAAGGGGAAGGGAGATCGAGTCGTCCCCCTTCACTGCACCGGAGGAGCAACGCGTTCGGCGGTTTGCCCCGCCCCCAGCAGCCACTTAGGCACCTGGCCTGCTTTTCCAGCCCTCTTAAGGGCTTTGCAGACCGGGCCTTTTTCCCTGTTCCAGCACAGTGAAGGGGAAGAGAGATCGAGTCGTCCCCCTTCACTGCACCGGAGGAGCAACGCGTTCGGCGGTTTGCCCCGCCCCCAGCAGCCACTTAGGCACCTGGCCTGCTTTTCCAGCCCTCTTAAGGGCTTTGCAGACCGGGCCTTTTTCCCTGTTCCAGCACAGTGAAGGGGAAGGGAGATCGATTCGTCCCCCTTCACTGCACCGGAGGAGCAACGCGTTCGGCGGTTTGCCCCGCCCCCAGCAGCCACTTAGGCACCTGGCCTGCTTTTCCAGCCCTCTTAAGGGCTTTGCAGACCGGGCCTTTTTCCCTGTTCCAGCACAGTGAAGGGGAAGGGAGATCGAGTCGTCCCCCTTCACTGCACCGGAGGAGCAACGCGTTCGGCGGTTTGCCCCGCCCCCAGCAGCCACTTAGGCACCTGGCCTGCTTTTCCAGCCCTCTTAAGGGCTTTGCAGACCGGGCCTTTTTCCCTGTTCCAGCACAGTGAAGGGGAAGGGAGATCGAGTCGTCCCCCTTCACTACACCGGAGGAGCAACGCGTTCGGCGGTTTGCCCCGTCCCCAACAGCCACTTCGGCATCTGGCCTGCCTTTCCAGCCCTCTCAAGGGCTCAGCCGCCAAAGACCGACACCTAACTCAATGTCACTAACTCCCGAGGGCCACGTACTATATTCCTTGACTACCACTTGCGGCCTCCCTGATCTGATCATCTCCTCTCAAGTTCACAGATTTATTCTCTGTATCTACCCACGACTCCTATTTCAAACCTGTTACATATTTTTACCTTTAATTCCATCTTATGACCTGTTCATAGTCTCTTATACCTACACATCGCCCTCACTTAGTACAGATCTGTTCATAGTCCACCTCATCTTAAATGCTTCCAACCTCATTTTGAACTTTGATTCACAGAACTACGCTCTTCTTTCTTCCACTTCCCAGGCCTTCTGCTTCTACCTAGCTACCCCTCTCTAAGCTTCTCCCCTAGCCCTCCTCTTCCCCCAACACCCCTCAATCTCCCCCTTGCGAACCCAGTTTTGGTCTCCCCTTCACACTAGCCTCTCAGAATCTTTCTCCCCCCTCCTGACCAGGCCAACATTTCCAACATGACCAGCATCACTCATAATCTTCCCGCCTTTCTCCTCCTCTATTTGCTTAGCACAAGAGGCTGGACTACAAATGTCCTAGCATTCGAACCTATTTCAACCTACACCACTTGGACTAGAATCCCCGGTCCTGACAAATTCCTCCGCCCTCATCGACTTATACACGATTGCACAGAAGCAGGTCCTTTCCCAATTCCTGTGATCAATACCACCCACCACCCTCCTAGACCAACTCCTAAAAGAAAACGATCTCTAAAATATCTGCAACGTACGATACCCTCCTGCCCCCCACAACAATCCATTCTTCCTTGTGCCTACTTGAACATCCGCTCAGCTAGAAATAAGGCCCAGCTCATCAAAGACTGGCTGGAAGAAACTCGCTTAGACATTGTCCTCCTAACCGAAACATGGCTCATTTCCGACCAGGACCCCATCATAGGGGACATTCTCCCTCCACACTACAAAATTATCACTCTCTCAAGAAATTCAAAAAGAGGAGGTGGCCTCGCTATCATTCTCCATAATCACCTTCACTTCCATGTCCTAGACTCTCTAAATCAACCAAGGACCTAGAAATCCTCACCTGCAAAATTTCCAAAACAGACTGTATAGATAACCTAATCGTCACGCTATTCTATATACCCCCTAATAAATGGAATCAAGCAAAAGATGATTTCTACGAGCACCTTCTTGCGAACTCGTCAGCAGGTACCTACAATCTCTTAGCAGGAGACATCAACCTACATCTAGAACAGAAAGAGAACCCAAATGTCGCAGACCTTTTCTCCTTCCTCACGACACTAGGCTTCTCCAATCCCCCCCAAACCACAACCCATAACAAAGGCCACCACCTCGACCTCATCACCTTTCTCTCCAATACCAACACCACTCCCAATATAAGTCTCTCAGACCAAACCTGGTCAAATACCCCCTGGTCTGACCACCTCCAGTGCAATTTTGAACTAGCCTGGCACAAAAAACAACCTGACAAAAAGCCTAACCCCATCCATACAAAGCAATTCATCTGGACAAGAGAACATCTTAATCCAGCAGACTTCTGGTCACACTACACTCTCATCTCCGACGTAGACCCCAACTTCCACCTAAATTGGGAAAAATTTAGCGACCAGGTTCTTAACACCACTGTCCCTCTTAAACTTCGCTCGAAAACTCTTCGCCCCTCAAACAGCTGGTTTGACGCGGACCTCCTGACCATAAAACGAGAAGTCCGGAAACATGAAAGAATCTGGCGTAAATCAGGGACTGATTTAGACAGACTTACCTGGCGACTGAAAGTCAAAGAATACAAAAAACAGATCATCGATAAGCGCAGTAAACACTACTCCCAACTAATAAACTCCCCTTCTCTAAACAGCAAAGCACTTTTTAGACTAGTTAACTCTCTATTCGACATAGACTCTCACAAACGCCCCACCTCCGACCTCCCTCCCTCCGCAATCACTCTAGCCGACCACTTCGCGAACAAAATCCACACTCTAAAACTGTCTCTTTCAGCTCACAGCCCCGATCCCCCACTCAACCTACGCGCAGCAGACACAGAAGGTTCAATAGCCGACATGTCCTGGACCTCCTTTGTAAATCCTGACTGGAATCTATTCCTCGAACTTTATTCTAAATACGCCAATTCCAACTGCCTATTAGACACTTGTCCTCCCACCATCATGAAATGCGCCCCCCCATCATTCAAAGCAGAACTCTTCAATTGGGTATCTCTATGCCTGTCCACTGGACACTTCCCGTCCGAACTTGGCCACATCCTCATTTCCCCTATCCCTAAACAACCCAAGGAGCCAATCTCTTCCATCACCAACTACAGACCCATCGCCAACATACCACTCTTCCAAAAACTCATGGAAGGTCTTGTCAACAACAACCTTACGAATTACCTCGACAAGTACAATATTCTTCATGACTCCCAGTCCGGTTTCCGCCCAAATCATAGCACCGAAACCGTCCTAGCTGCCCTGACAAATTACCTCCTCCACCTGTTCTCACTGGGTAAAAGCGCCCTGATACTTCAATTCGATTTGAGTAGTGCCTTCGACCTGGTCGACCATGACATTATGCTCAACTGCCTTGACTCCATCGGCATCTCCGGTCAGGTAATAGATTGGTTCACAGGCTTCCTAACCAACCGTACCTACCAGGTCCACAGTAATGGAGCCTTCTCCCACCACTGGCGTAACCCTTGTGGAGTCCCACAAGGCTCTCCCCTATCCCCCTCCCTATTCAATATTTACTTGACCCCTCTGGCACGAAGCCTAGCAAACTCTAACCTAAAATCGTTCATATATGCAGATGACATCACCATCATTGTTCCCATTACCTCACTCACTCTAGAAACGGAAAAACTCATCGCATCTATCCTCACCAAGTTAGAACTGTGGACCTCAAAACTCAAATTAAAATTGAACTCTGAAAAAACCAAAATCTTCCTAGCGAGTCCCAACCACAAATTAACAAACACTTCCCTCAGATTGAATGGGCTAGATTACCCTATCTTACCCACCATAAAAATCCTTGGAGTCATCCTGGACCGCACCCTAACCTTCGATGACCATACCAGTGAAAAAATGTTTCTGTACCCTCTGGAAACTGTGCACCATCAAACGTTACTTCGACCACCAAGCCTTCCGTCTACTCGTCCAATCTCTGGTATTAAGCATATTAGACTACTGCAACATTATTTACCTGGGATCCTATAAAAATACCATCAAACGTCTTAGAACAGTCCAAAATGCGGCCGTCCGCCTCATCTATGATCTCAAAAAATACGACCATGTTAGCCCCTACTACACCAAACTCCATTGGCTCCCAGTAGAGGCAAGGATCATCTTTAAGTTCGCCTGCCTCTGTTTCAAAACTCTAACAGGATCTTCCCCAATCTACTTGTCTGAGCACCTTGAAATAGCAGGCCCCTCTCGCACACGAAACGCCCACCTATTCACCTTTCCCTCCCTAAAAGGCTGCCTCTACAAGAGATTCACTGATAGAACCCTAGCATTCCAAGCGGGCAAATGGAACAATTGCCTTACCGCCCTCATCTCCAACTCTCCACCCTACCACCTGTTCAGGAAGTCACTAAAAACCTACCTCTTCGACAAATTCCGCTAACGCTGCCTTCCCCCCTTCCCTGCACCCTCCTGACCTCGACATGCCTCCATTCCCTCTGACTACGCCCCCCTCCCAAGCCACTATGGCCTCTCTTTCTCAAGCTCTGCTTTATCTAATTGCCCTGCCTTTTCATAGCCTCATATTTAACATCACTGTAAATGTACCACCGCTTTAACATGGAACATCGCTGTATACGTACAGTCTCTTCTTTAGTATATGCCTTTTTATTACTGCTATTTATGTAACATCTTTGTAAATGTAATAACACTGTAATATGTATCATCGCTGTAAATGTACAGTCTCTTCTATTGTTAACCGCATTGAACTTCCATGGTATTGCGGGATACAAGAATAAAGTTATTATTATTATTATTATTATTATCTAAAGTGGCTCCTAGGGAGGAGATAAAGAGGTTGAAGAGTGTAGATGAGAGAGGTGATCCTTGTGGAACTCCGCAGGGATTTGTCCATGGTTCTGATTTGATATCATTGTATTTTACCCTGTAGGTTCTAGATTTGAGGAACCCCTGAAACCATTTGTAGACCTTGCCTGAGATTCCTATGGCGTCGAGAATTTGTAGTAATAAGGTGTGGTCAACTAGGTCAAATGCTGCGGAGAGGTCTAATTGTATTAATATCATTTTTTTTCCTTTACTGATGTGTTGTCGGGCTGTATCTAGTAATGTGACAAGTAGTGTTTCTGTACTATGGTTAGTTCGGAATCCTGATTGTGAGGGGTGGAGTAGATTATGTTTTTCCAGATATTCGGTGAGGTATTGTGCCACTAGGCCTTCTATTATTTTAACGTACAATGGTATTGAAGCGATAGGTCTGTAGTTGGAGGGGCTATCTATTGGGCCTTTGTGATCCTTTATGATTGGAGTGATTAAGATCTCTCCTAGGTCCTGTGGGAATTGGCCTTCTGTCAATGTGGTTTGAATCCATAGCATGAAGTTGGTTTTGAATGTGGTGGAGGCGTTTGATAATATGTAGGTGGGGCAATTATTTAGGTCACTGGAAGCATGGCTGTATTTATTGTAGAGTCGGTTCATATCCGACCAGACTAGAATTGGGAAATCGGACCAGCTTCTGTCTGCTACGATGGCTTCGCTAGTTGATGGGTTTGTTGTTATCTTTTCTAGATGGGTGGGTGTGTTGATGAATGTAGATCTGATATTGGTGATCTTGTTTTTGAAATGGTCTGCTAGGTGGATGGCTGTTGGTGGGTGGATACCTTGGGTGGAGAGGTAAGCTTATCTTGCACAGGGTAAATTGAACAAACTTTGAATGCAATACTTAGGCGACAAGGTTAAGTGGAGTGATAAAGTCAACAGTCTTCTTGACAACAGGATGAGGTCTGGAGAAAAAGTTTCAGTGGATACTAATTCCATATTAACCTTCATCAACATCCTATGTTTGCATCTGGGTGAAAGATTTCCTGAAAATGAAATTGAGGAATGGTCTGCTTTTGACTGTACAGCAATATCACAATGCGACTTTGACTTCGGAAATAGACATATCGGATCTCTTTGTTTAAAGTATTGAAGTAAAGGCTGCTTTGTTTACCTCATTGGAATAACTACGAGAAGGCATTGTATCTTCCAAAACAGATAATATTTGTTTATTGTTAGTATAAAAACTTACAAAATTACAGCAGCAAAGGCATAGCAGAAAAATATATATTGTCAGTTCAGAATATGCAATGGAGAGAAGAACTTACACCCATATGCCTAGCAGGGGGCTTGCATGTCCCTGCTGGCATATCCAAGCAAATTTCTCTCTGGCTCTACCTGTGTTGCATGTGTTTTTTATACAGAGAAATTCTTCCTTTGTTTCAAAAAGCCCATCCCCGAATTCTGTTCATGTGAAACCCTATTGGTACAAAAAATGTATACCTAACTATTCCTCCTCTCAGTCCACGCCTCTCTCACTTCCCCCCCCCCCCCCCAGTAGGGGGGCCCTTGCAGAAACAGAGAATTCTTGGTGAACTTTCTTCCTCCAGCTCTGAGATCCTTATCACCTTGCAGATGCTAATTTGTGGTTTTACAATTCTGTGCATCTTCAGGATGGCATCCTTGTATGCTGAAAGTTGGCAAAGGTGACCTTTCCACAATCCAGCTGCTTGGTTCCCATAACTCGGTTCAGAGACAGGGAGCAAATGTTATGGTACCAAGTTCTCTCATCTCGATACACCCACATCATCCTGCAGGGATCTTTGCTCATTATAAATGTTTTATGGCTTTCCAGGGTGCCTGGCATATGAAGTCATACAGCACTGATAACAGTTCAGCAGAACCTTGGAGAAATATCCTCCCAGCAGGGAATGGAGACAGGAACTTTGCAGCACAAAGGCCAGCTGGGTTAGCATTTCAAAGGATACATGTGTTCACAGACATCTGGTTAGCTTGTAAAGGAAGGCTGTTTTAGGCTGTGGGAAAATGTGTTAAAATGTCTGTAGTGTCCAGCATATACAAGTGAGGCCTGTATGTCCAGTTGATACATCTGTATGTCCAGGTTATTCATTTCAGTATAAACAATTTCTTCCGGAGGAAAGTGTTATTATTCAGCAATACAATGACTTTAAATTCCTTGTTGCAGAAAAAATCAAAAGCAATCTGATAAACAGCTTTCCAGATATGATGAAACTTGCATTTCAGAATGATCAATTTGCAGATTTAGCAAAATTGATGGACATTGGTGCCACATTCTTAGCATCTAGTTCAGATTGTGAGCGTGGTTTTAGTCTAATGAACAATTTGAAGACTAAACAAAGGAATCGTTTACATTTAGAGCATTTGGAAATGCTGATGCATGTTAAGAGTCACCTTCAAAATGGAGGCTCAACAGATCTTGACAGAATTTATTCGGACTGGATAAATATGAAAGATCGCAGGGAAAAACTTTGAAAACTAAATTGCTGTTATTTTCTAAATTTTAAGTATAAAGTACAATGAAACCTTATTTATAGGTAGCGCTCAATGAAACATTTCAATGAAACATAATTTATGTTTATTGAAATGAGACTTTGTTACATAAAGTGTAACTAACATTATATTGTGTTTTCGTTAATTCAGACTAAACTCAAAGACCTGCCCATAAATGCCCATAACTGAACTCCGGGCCCTCTAGCAATCATTTTTATAGCGCACACAAATTTAGTTTTTCTTTAAAATAAGAACATAAGAAGTTGCCTCTGCTGAGTCAGACCAGAGGTCCATCGCGCCCAGCAGTCCGCACCCGCGGTGGCCCATCAGGCCTATGACCTGTACGGTGATCTTTGTCTGAACCCTTAAATCCCCTTGGTCTCTATCTAAACTCTCTCTATATCCCATCTCTACCTCTATCTGTATCCCTCAATCCCCCTATCTTTCAGGAATTTATCTAATCCTTCTTTAAAACCCTGGAGTGTACTCTGTCCTATCACAGCCTCCGGCAGTGTGTTCCATGTGTCCACTACCCTCTGAGTGAAAAAGAACTTCCTAGCATTGGTTCTAAACCTGTCCCCTTTCAGCTTCTCCGAGTGCCCCCTTGTACTTGTGGGCCCCATTAGTCTGAAGAATCTATCTGTCTACCTTCTCGATACCTCTCATGATCTTGAAAGTCACTATCATGTCTCCTCTGAGTCTCCGCTTTTCCAGGGAGAAGAGCCCCAGCCTTTCTAACCTGTCTGCATATGAAAGGTTTTCCATGCCTTTTATCATTTTCGTCGCTCTTCTCTGGACCCTCTCAAGCATCGCCATGTCCTTCTTGAGGTACGGCGACCAATACTGGACACAGTACTCCAGGTGCGGGCGCACCATCGCTCGATACAGCGGCATGATGACTTCCTTCGTCCTGGTTGTGATACCCTTCTTAATAATACCCAACATTCTATTTGCTTTCTTTGAGGCTGCTGCACATTGTGCCGTTGATTTCATTGTTGTATCCACTAGCACACCCAAGTCCTTTTCAAGGTTGCTTTCCCCTAGCACCGATCCCCCCATTTTGTAGCTGAACATCGGGTTCTTTTTCCCTATATGCATGACCTTGCATTTCTCTGTATTAAATCGCATTTGCCATTTGTTTGCCCATTCTTCCAGTTTGTTTAGGTCCCTTTGTAGGTCTTCGCATTCCTCCGCGGTCCTAACCCTGCTGCAGAGTTTGGTGTCATCTGCAAATTTTATAACCTCACACTTCGTCCCCGTTTCCAGGTCGTTTATAAACACATTGAACAGCAGCGGTCCGAGCACTGACCCCTGTGGAACACCGCTCGTGACACTCCGCCAGCCTCAGTATTGTCCCTTCACCCCAACCCTTTGTTTTCTGCCTGCCAACCAGTGTTTAATCCATCTGTATATATCCCCTTCCACCCCGTGGTTTTGCGCACAGATGAAATTTTTTGCGCACACAGCTTATGAAAAATTAGAGGGAACATTGGTCCCTGTGCCAAGAGGCGATGCGGCTCTGGGATTGGGCCATCCGCTGCAACATATTTCTTCAAGCGGTCTACATTCAGGGCCAGCACAATTGTCTGGTGGACAAGTTGAGTCGTCTTCTGCAGCCTCACGAGTGGTTCATCCATTCCTTTACCCTGCATCAGGTGTTTGCTCGTTGGTGGATTCCGGATGTCGATCTGTTCGCGTCCCCTCTCAATCACAAGTTGCCCTGCTTCTGCTTCAGGGTTTACACCCCTCTCAGGCTTGAGGCGGATGCTTTTCTGCTGGATTGGACAAACCTGTTTCTGTATGCGTTGCCTCCATTCCCTCTGATTCTGAAGACTCTCGTCAGGCTCAAGTCCACGCGTGCCACCATGATTCTGATAGCTCCTCGGTGGCCCCGACAGCTGTGGTTCTCCCTTCTGTTGCAACTCAGTTCCAGGGAGTCTCTTCTTCTGCCTGTTTTTCCTTCTCTGCTTACGCAGAGTCGAGGTTCTCTACTTCATCCCAACCTTCAGTTTCTGCACTTGACGGCTTGGTTCCTCGAGACTTAATGCCCTCGTTCCAGTTCTCCCAGCCTGTGCTGGACATCCTGGAGGCATCTCGGAAGGAGTCCACTCGTCAATGTTACCATCAGAAGTGGACCCGCTTTTCTTCCTGTCTGCTGTCCTAGATTATCTGTTACACTTGTCTGGTGCTAGACTCAAGTCCTCTTCGGTTCGATTCCACCTTAGTGCCATTGCTGCTTTTCATCAGCCGATTGACGGGAAGCCTATCTCTGTTCATCCTGTGGTTTCCCGCTTCATGAAAGGCCTTTTCCACGTTCATCCGCCCCTTAAACCTCCTCCTGTGGTTTGGGATCTTAACGTGGTCCTTGCTCGCTTGATGAAACCCCCGTTCAAGCCGCATGCGCAGGTTCACTTGAAGTATCTTACCTGGAAGGTTGTGTTTCTGATTGTCCTCACTTCTGCCCGTCGAGTCAGTGAGCTTCAAGCCTTGGTAGCGGACCCACCTTTCACTGTCTTCCATCATGATAAGGTGGTTCTCCATACCCATCCTAAGTTCTTGCCTAAGGTTGTTTCTGAGTTTCACATCAACCAATCCATTGTTCTTCCTGTGTTTTTTCCGAAGCCCCATTCTCACCCTGGAGAAGTGGCTCTGCATTCTCTTGATTGTAAGCGTGTGCTGGCCTTCTACTTGAAGTGCACCGCACTACTTTCTGGATACTTTCTCCAGGCGTGATGGCCATTTTGGCCAGTCCGTTTTGCAAAATCTATTCTAAATTGCCAACTCTCCCTCCATCCCTTTCTGGTTAGCTTGGAGGTCTCCCACATGTTGAGAATATGCTGCCTGCTTGTCCTGGGATAAAGCACAGTTACTTACCGTTACAGGTGTTATCCAGGGACAGCAGGCAGATATTCTCGCAACCCACCCACCTCCCCATGGTTGGCTTCTTTGCTAGCTATCTGAACTGAGGCCACGCTGAGGATTCGCATGCCCTAGGTCGGGCGGGAGGGGCACGCACGCGTGCGCAGGCTAATCACAAGCTTGAAGGTCTTTAAGCAAGTCTGCTTTAGAGAGTTGCGCGGGGACAGAAATCCCACCCGTCCCCGCCAAAGTCCCACCCGTCCCCGTGAGGAATCCCACCCGTCCCCGTGAGGAATCCCACCCGTCCCCGTGAGGAATCCCACCCGTCCCCGTGAGGAATCCCACCCGTCCCCGTGAGGAATCCCTCCCGTCCCCGTGAGGAATCCCTCCGTCCCCACCCGTCCCCGCGAGGAATCCCCTCCGTCCCCACCCGTCCCCGCGAGGAGTCCCCTCCGTCCCCGCCCGTCCCTATAAACTTCAGAAATAGTTATTTCATTTAATTATGCTACTGAATTAAAGGCTCTGGTAGAAACCCATTTACAAATAAGCAAAAAGACTTTATTAAATTGAAAATATTAATTGGGAAGAATACATACTTTGCAAACGGGTTTCTACCAGAGCCTCTAATGTTTATAAATTTTTATCAACACAACTAATATACTACTTTATCCTGAAGCAAAATTTAAAAAAAGAAATATAATTCTTTTCCTACCTTTGTTGCCTGATTTCTGCTTTCCTCATGTTCTCATTCAATTCCTTCCATCCACTGTCTCTCTTCCTTCTGCATCTTCCATTTGCTCTGTTACTGTGCCTCTCCCTTTCTTCCCCCTTCCAAATTGGTCTGGCACCCATCTTCTTCTCTCCGCTCCCCCCATAGTCTGGCATCTGTCTTCTTCTCTGCCAGCGTCTTCTCCCTACTCTCTCTTCCCCATTTCCTTTCAGCGTCCTTCTCCCCCCATCTTCCCCATGTCCTGTCAGCGTCCTTCTCCCCCCTCTGTCTTCCACATGTGCTTTCAGTGTCCTTCTCCCCCCTCTGCTTTCCCATGTCCTTTCAGCGTCCTTCTCCCTCTCTGTCTTCCCCATGGCCTTTCAACGTCCTTCTCCACCCCCCCGTCTTCCCCATGTCCTTTCAGCGTCCTTCTCCACCCCTTTGTCTTCCCCATGTGCTTTCAGCATCCTTCTCATCCCTCTGTCTTCCACAAGTGCTTTCAGAGTCCTTCCCCCACCCCCCCCCCGCCCTTCCCATGGCCTTTCAGCGTCCTTCTCCACCCCTTTGTATTCCCCATGTGCTTTCAGCGTCCTTCTCCCTCCTCTGTCTTCAAGTGCTTTCAGAGTCCTTCACCCCCCCCTCCCGTCTTCCCCATGGCCTTTCAGCGTCCTTCTCCCCCCTCCTTCTCTACCGCCCCGGGTGCAGCACAGCCGGCCAGGTCCCCTTACTTTTGTGGCACTTCCCTGACCGACTGACAACAGCCCCGGTCCGACAAACCTCCCTGCCCTTAACTGCGAATCTAAATTACCTTATTACAGCTGCTGTAAGAAGATAATTTAGATTCGCGGCTACAGGGCAGGGAGGATTGTCTGACCGGGGCTGTTGTCGGTCGGTCGGGGAAGTGCCACAAAAGTAAGGGGACCTGGCCGGCTGTGCTGCAACCGGGGCGGGGTGTGGTGGGGCGGGGCGGACCGCCCCCCTCCCTTGGTAGCCACTCGAACCGCGAGGCTACTCTCCTCCTTACCTGCACTGCCTGCAGCACAGAGCCAAACGGAAGTCTTCCCGACGTCAGCGCTGACGTCGGAGGGAGGGAGGGCTTTGTTTAAGCCCTTTGTTTAAGCCCTCCCTCCCCTCCGACGTCAGCGCTGACGTCGGGAAGACTTCCGTTCGGCTCTGTGCTGCAAGCAGAGAAGGTAGGGAGAAGAGCTGCGCCACTGAGTACATCCAGCCCCGCAGGAACCCCGCGACCCTCGGAGGCGTCCCCACGGGATCCCCGCGACCCTAGGGGCGTCCCCACGGAATCCCCGTGACCCGAAGGGGGAACCCACGGGATGCCCGCGGGTCCCGCGGGATTCCCGTCGTTCCCGTTCAGCTCTCTAGTCTGCTTTCGAAAACGTCCTCTAAGGGGCTCCGTCGGTGACGTCACCCACATGTTGAGAATATCTGCCTGCTGTCCCTGGATAACATCTGTTACGGTAAGTAACTGTGCTTTTTCTGCTCATGGTTTTTTGGTGGGTTTTTTTTCTTTAAATTCAGTATTTTTACACACTTGCAAGGCTTTTTTTTTTCATGGTGCAGAGGATTCCCTTGAGGGACAGCTCTGGCTGTGGGAGAGCACAGACTCTAGGACAGAGGGTCTGCTTCCAAAGGGTATGCTGCTTTGCAGTGCACCCACTTGGACAGCCTGCATTTATGGTTCAGGAGCTCAGGGTCTGTTCCCTGGGGAACATAACTTGTCCCAGATTCATCCGCTAGTAGATTTGAGTGCAGGTTCCGTAGCAGTTTTTCTCCAGGATACTAATAATAATAATAATAATATTTTATTTTGTATACCGCCATACCCAGGGAGTTCAAGGCGGTTCACAACAGGTAGATGAATTACATACAGTGCGATTCGAAAAAAGAAGAACATAACAAGGCAATCGTGGGGACAAACTCGTTTACATAAACGATTTAGGAGGGGGAAGGGCTAAATACGGGATACATACAGTGTGCTGCAGTAGGATACAATAGAGTTTAAGAGAGGAAATTAGATAAGAGCATATTAGATGGAAAAAGGGGGGGGGCAACCAACTTGGAGGGGGGGTGGGAAAGTAAGGGGGGGGAGAGGGGAGAGGAGGGTTTAGATGGGGGAAGGGGGGGCTAAGGGATAGGTCTGTTGCAAAGGAGGGGTTTCATCAGTTTTCTAAGGTGGAGAGGGGGTAACGTTACGGTGGAAGAGGGGAGCGTTAGGGATTTGGTCCGTTAAAAAGTAGAGTTTTGAGCTTTTTTCTGAAGGGGAGGTATGAATAGCTGTCAAGTATGATTTGGGCGAGCCATGAGTTTAGTTTGGCCGCTTGGAAAGAGAAGGTTCGTTCGAGGAATCTTTTAAGGTGACACGATTTCAGTGAGGGAAAAGCGAATAGAGTTGTTCTGCGGGGGCTCTTCTTATTATAGTTCAGGTTGAAGTGGGGGTAAAGATAGGCTGGTGACATACCAGAGAACTGACAATGGTTGTCCATGAGAAAGAGGTGCTGGACTCAGTGGAAGGCTATGAAAAAGGAGAGGAGCCAGGGCTTCAGCATCCCTGCAAGCTGTTAGGGGTTCTGCAGTGACTAGGCTCAAGGTTCACCTGCCCCTCTTCCCCCACGCCCAAGTTGGTTATTTACTAATACTCCCCCCCACCCCCACAAGATCTCATTATTTAAATGTCAATTTTGTTTCATAAATACTACAAATAATGGACATGAATACTTGATATACCTTATGGGACAACTTGCAGTGATTGTCACGTTTTTTGCACAATTAAATATTTTGTTTTTAACAAATCAATAATTTTATCCAGATTAATAATTTTTGTGTGGTATGCACTGCATGCTGAATCTCACTGCAGTATATAGTGTGTTCCATTTTCCCCTTCATATGTTAGATGGCATTGAGTGCTGCATCTCCATTCTACAGAGGTTATGTATCGGATATTGATTGCCGCTGGGGTGTGATCTCCGCATCTGTAGATGACAGAACACAAGAGGAGAGAGGACTGAAGGTATGACACTTGTATTTCTGAAACTCATAATTTAAAATTTTTTTTTCCCAGTATAATCAACTTATTCTGTTGCAAAGACATAGAATTCTGTACTGAAGCTGTTGTCCTCCTATAGTCATGAACTTTACAGAAGAGTGTTTCTCATATCTTTCAACTCCTCTCCTTCACCAGTGGAGAATAGCTCCCTCTTCAGATGTTCCTTGTGTAAGCAAACTGAAAAGGTGTGTTATAATCTGCTCTGTTTTCTTTTATTATTTGGGGGGGTTGCTATTTGTTTTTGGGTTTTTTCCTTTGTGGCTTTGGTGCTCAGAGATCCCCTTATTGGGCTTACTCCACCGGAGAAAGGATGCAGACCCGTGAGGATGAGCTGCTGCTCACAGGCCAATGTCCTGGAGTACCTGTGGAGCCAGCCTGCTTGTGGTCCATCGAGAGCTCAGGATCCATTCCCCTGGGAGCATGCTGTCCTGATTTATCAGAGGCTTGAGCACAGGATGTGGGGCCCCTATGGATATCAGGGAGCCGGCTGTGAAGTTTCTCCCGCCGATAAGCCACATGAATTTTCGGGGTTTGGAGTTACTACTACTACCATATGCATGCAGCGCTGTTCAGAGTCGCGCCCTGCTCAAGGAGCTTACAATCTAAATAGACAAGACAGACAAACAGGATGCTATGTTTACTGTAAGGCGGAATGGTTAATCTGCTGGCTAGGAAAGTGGGGAGTAGGGTTATGGATTGAAGGCTGCATCAAAAAAATGGGGCTTTTAGTCTGCTTTTTAACAAGGGAAGGGGCGTGGTGGACAAACTCAGGTATTTTATTCCAGGCATAGGGGCAGCTAGATGAAAGGAACGAAGTCTGGAATTGGCAGTGGAGGAGTAGGTAAAAGGATTTAGGTTTTCTGGAGATTGTGCCTTGACGTTGTAACCTGCTGCTTTGAAATACTAGCTATTGATAGGCTGCACAGGATATTTATACATTGTTACTAGTGGTGTTCAGTCTTTTCTCTGCTGGTAGGAGAAGGCAGACCCAAGCGTCTGGACTGGTCTGGAGGTTCTCAAGGAAATAAAAGTAGTAGATAAGGTCATATTAGATTACTCCTAAGTGTATCCCCTTTTCCCCCTCATCCCATGACTGCTAATTTTATGCTAATTTATGTGGGAAATGGGGGACTTGTATACCACTTTTATTCTAAGACAAGTAGGAAGCCTGTTCTCACATATGGGTGATGTCATCGACGGAACCCCAATGTGGAAGCCTCGCAAGCAGACTTGCTTGTAGAAACTAGAAGTTTCGAGTCAGCCGCACCGTGCATGCGTGAGTACCTTCCCGCGCAGCACAAGGCACGTCTCCTCAGTTTTCCATGGAGCCGAGAAGTTCGTCTTTGACTCTCTGCGTTTAACTTTGTTACTTCGTGCCTTCTCTCACCGCGGTTTGTGTTCTTTTTCTTCACGAATCGCTGTGTTTTTCTTTTATTCTTTTATTTCTACTTAAAAAAAAAAAATTGGGGGGCGTGGCTTGGAGTGCGCAAAATGGTCGCATAGCCGCTGAGCTCCCCGAACCCAGACAACTAACGGAAAGGAAACAGCTGATTAGAATCGCTCACCCGTGTTTAAAATAACGAAAAATAACCTCCGAAATGGCTACCACTAGGCAAGGAAAATCTGAGAAGCCGTGCACTTCCGGTGTATCGGCAAAAAGATCTAAAGTGACACCGGTGTCCCCGTCGAGTGTCCCGATCCCGTTGGAAACAGAAGACTTCTCAGATAAAGCTGATATAATGGCTGAGCTATTTAAAATAAAATTAATGCTGACAGACAACGCTGCTAAACTTTCAGAGGTAAAGGAGGAAGTGCTAAGTCTGAAACAAGAGATCCAGACTGAAAGGCAGAGAATGTCTGTGATTGAAGAAAGGGTTGAACTGCTGGAAGCTGTCACACAAAAGTGTGAAAATGAAAGGCAGACTGTGGAAAGCTTAAAAAATCAGCTGATAGATTTGGAGAATCGGGGAAAAAGGAAGAACATCAGAGTGCTTGGACTGGCTGAAAATCTTGAAGGGGGAGACACTGTACAGTTTTTAGAGAACTTACTACCTAAACTGTTACAGTTAAACTCCAAGTGGCCATTGGAGATAGAACGGGCTCATAGAATCCCTTCAAAAAAACCAGTGAATCAGAATAATAATAATAATAATAACAGCTTATATACCGCAATACCGTGAAGTTCTATGCGGTTTACAAAGATTAAGCCATGGCCCCAGACCCTTGATTTTTAAAGTTTTGAGATACCAGCAAGCTTTAGAAATCCTGAAAGTAGCAAAAGCGAACAAAAATTTAAATTATAAAGGGTCTAAACTGATGATGGTCCCAGACTTTGCAAAACACACTGCAAACATCAGAAAGCAGTTTCTAATGCTGAGGCAGCAGTTGAAAGAAAAAGGTTATATGTACGGCTTGTACTATCCATCTACAATGCGAATATCTACTGGAAATAAATCCTGGTATTTTCAAGATCCTGCCAAACTTAAAGAGTTTCTATCAAAAGATGAACCGATGTCTACATAAAGGAAAATTGATTAAAGGAAAAAGAGAAAATGGAAAAGACTTATTTTGAAGAAATGAGAAGAGGAAGAAAAAAGAAGTGGATTGATATTGGAACAAGTTATTTTTACTGCATTTTATTGCATTTGAAGATCTTTTGACTAATTTATCAATATTTTGAATCTACTGATACATTCTTAATTTAATAAGAAATTAATTATCTATGAGTTTTTATAAATATAATATATATATTTACCCAACTACTAATTACTAACCATTTTGAATAACAATAATTGATTAATATAAGGAAATAAATATATGATAATGAATATTTTAAAAAGGGATTATTAATAAAATAGGAAATAATTTTAGACTTTAATAAATACATATGAAAATATATATTTTATTCCAATATTTATTTATTTGGAATATATTATGAATATTTATTTATATTGAATATATTATGAATATATTTTGTATTCAAATATTTATTTATATTGAGTATATTATAAATGATTTTTAAATGAGAAGTTATAAATAAATTGGTTGGATGCTAATATCAATAATTTATTAACGCTATGTATGATTATAATTTAACAATGAATATTTACATACATGGAATTATAATTCAATCTGAAATTGTTAAATATTAAGATGGGATATATACTACTTTGAAAGGTAGATATATTTGTAGTTTATATGATTTAATTAAATAAGAATCTTAATATATTGATATATTTCACAGGGATACTAATTGATATGAAATACAAAATTTATTAAATAAAGGGTTAAGTCTGGAAATTGGGATTTTTTTAAGAAGAGATAATTCATAAGGAGATAAAGAATTTTAAGATACTATTATTTATATGAATAACTTATATGAATGAACATTTAAATAGCTGAATTTTTTGTGATATGTTAATTCAATATGGAGAGGTATTAGTGTCTGGGGGAGGGGGTTTAGGGTCGGCTATACCAATGTGTGTTTCAGGTCAGACAATGATTATGGGGGGAGGGGAGGGAGCATAGAGAGAGGGTGGGGGGTTCAGAGCAATAATATATTGAGGTGGATTGAAAATGGGATAAATTTAAAAATTGAATTTTTCTTTTATAATCTTATTTTTTTGGGGGGAAAGGGATGGGGGGATTGGATGAAGGAAATATATTTACTTAATGTGCTGAGGTCTGGTCATCTTTATTGTTATAGAAGTATTTGCCAAAATTTAATTATAAAATAGATGGATATAAAAATTTATTCTATTAATGTCAATGGTTTAAATCATCCTATTAAGAGAAAGAAAGTACTAACGTTCCTTAAAAAGCAAAATGCGGACATATATTTTATTCAAGAGTCGCACCTTTCTGATATTGAATCTAAAAAGTTATCTGAGGGTTGGATTTCTAAATGCTTCTTTGCACCTGCAATAGGGAAAAAAGCTGGGGTTGCTGTCCTGATAAATAGGAAATGCACTGCTGACTTCAAATTAATAAACCATGATCCTTTAGGAAGATGGGTGCATATCAATATGGTTCTGGGAAATACAACCCTGGATTTATTAAATTTATATGCTCCTAATTCAAATCAAATGGAGTTTTTCAAACAAGTTCAACAATTACTGTTACCACTGGCTGCTTCTAATTTAATAGTAGTGGGGGATTTCAATGCAGTAATGGATCCAATTTTGGATAAGAAACCAAGTAGAATTATGAAATCGTTAGGTTTAGATTTAGGTTTAGGGTTAAAATACCGGGAAGGAAAGGGCCTGAAATAAAGATGGGCCTATTTTATCGCCCACCGGGGCAAACCAGAGATATCGATGAGGAAATGGAAGCCGAGATGAAGCGTGAATGCAAAAGCGGCAACACGGTTATTATGGGAGACTTCAACTACCCTGGGATAGACTGGAGGCTTGGAAGCTCGAAATGCGCTAGGGAGACAAAATTCCTGGAAGCTACACAGGATTGTTTCATGGAACAGCTTGTTAGAGAACCGACGAGAGAAAATGCCACTCTGGATCTAATCCTAAATGGGTTAAGGGGACCTGCAAAGGAAGTAGAAGTAGTGGGACCGTTGGGAAACAGCGATCATAATATGATCAAGTTCAAGGTTGAGGTAGGAGTGTCAAAAGGCAAGAGATCCATTGCGACAACCTTTAACTTCAGGAAAGGAAACTACGAAGCAATGAGGGAATTGGTAAGGAAGAAACTTAGGAACACTTCCAAAACATGGCTAACGGTAAATCATGCCTGGTCCTTCTTCAGGGACATGGTGAGCAAGGCGCAAAATCTGTATATCCCCAGATTCAGGAAGGGGTGTAAAAAGAATCGAACAAAAGACCCGGCGTGGATACCCAAAACAGTGACGGAAGCAATAGGCAATAAGAAAAAATCATTCAAGAAATGGAAAAAGGACAAAACTGAGGGGAACTGGAAAGAGCACAAGAAGCATCAAAAAGAATGTCACCGTGAGGTTCAGAAAGCCAAAAGAGAGTATGAAGAGAGGCTAGCCAGGGAAGCAAGAAATTTCAAACCATTCTTCAGATATGTTAAAGGGAAGCAGCCGGCTAGAGAGGAAGTGGGACCGCTGGACGACGGAGACAGGAAGGGAGTGGTGAAGGAGGAGAAGGTAGTGGCAGAAAGGCTTAACATGTTCTTCTCGTCTGTATTTACAAACGAAAACACATCCAACATACCGGAACCTGAGCAATTCTTCAACGTAAGTCAGGCAGAAAAATTAACATCCATAGAAGTGAGCCTTGAGGACGTTCGTAGGCAGATAGAAAAACTAAAAACTGACAAATCCCCGGGTCCGGATGGCATACATCCAAGGGTTCTGAAGGAATTAAAGGAGGAGATAGCGGAACTACTGCAGCAAATTTGCAATTTATCCCTGAAAACAGGTGAGATCCCGGAAGATTGGAAGATAGCCAACGTTACGCCCATCTTTAAAAAGGGATCAAGAGGTGACCCGGGAAACTACAGGCCGGTTAGCCTGACTTCGGTTCCGGGGAAAATGGCAGAAGCACTGATAAAAGAAAACATCGATCAACATTTTGAAAAACATGAACTTCTGATAACCAGCCAGCATGGTTTCTGCAAGGGAAGATCGTGCCTAACGAACTTATTGCACTTCTTCGAAGGGATCAACAAACGGATGGACAAAGGAGACCCCATAGACATCATATATCTAGATTTCCAAAAAGCCTTTGACAAGGTGCCCCATGAACGTCTACTCCGGAAACTGAAGAACCATGGGGTGGAAGGAGACGTACATAGATGGATCAGAAACTAGTTGGAGGGTAGAAAACAAAGGGTAGGAGTGAAGGGTCACTACTCCGACTGGAGGAGGGTCACGAGTGGTGTCCCGCAGGGCTCGGTGCTCGAGCCGCTGCTATTTAATATCTTCATAAATGATCTAGAAACAGGGACGAAGTGCGAGATAATAAAATTTGCGGACGACACCAAACTATTTAATGGAGCTCGGACTACAGAGGACTGCGAAAAGTTGCAAAGGGACTTGAACAAATTAGAAGAATGGGCGGCGAAATGGCAGATGAAGTTCAACATTGAGAAATGTAAAGTATTACATGTGGGGAGCAGAAACTCGAGGTACAACTATACAATGGGAGGGATGTTATTGAATAAGAGTACCCAGGAAAGGGACTTGGGGGTAATGGTGGACATGACAATGAAGCCATCGGCACAGTGTGCAGCGGCCGCTAAGAGAGCGAATAGAATGCTTGGTATAATCAAAAAGGGTATTACAGCCATAAGAACATAAGCAGTGCCTCCGCCGGGTCAGACCACAGGTCCATCCCGCCCAGCAGTCCGCTCCCGCGGCGGCCCAAAACAGGTCAAGACCTGTCTGAATCATCAGAAGGGGCTCCCTTGCCACCTTGGTTTCCCATTTAAGTCCTGCCTTCCTATCGAAGTCCTAGCCCTCCGGTCTTGCACATGCACGACCAGGTTAGTTTATACTCATTACCTGATTAACTTCCTATACTTGTGTTACATCCCAGCTCCTCTCTCAGTATCCCACGATCCCTTTATCCCTCAGGAATCCATCCAATCCCTGTTTGAATCCTTGTACCGTATTCTGCCTGATCACTTCCTCCGGTAGCGCATTCCAAGTGTCCACGACCCTTTGGGTGAAAAAAAACTTCCTTGCATTTGTTTTGAACCTGTCTCCCTTCAGTTTCTCAGAATGCCCCCTCGTATTTGCTGTCCCCTTCAATCTGAAGAATCTGTCCCTATCCACCTTCTCTATGCCCCTCATGATCTTGAAGGTCTCTATCATATCTCCCCTGAGCCTCCTTTTCTCCAGAGAGAAGAGCCCCAGCCTATCCAGCCAGAACGAAAGAAGTTATCCTGCCGTTGTATCGGGCGATGGTGCGCCCGCATTTGGAGTACTGCGTCCAATATTGGTCGCCGTATCTTAAGAAGGATATGGCGTTAGTTGAGAGGGTTCAAAGGAGAGCAACACGTCTGATAATAGGTATGGAAAACCTGTCATATTCTGAGAGATTGGAGAAGCTGGGTCTCTTTTCCCTGGAGAAGAGGAGACTTAGAGGGGATATGATAGAGACTTACAAGATCATGAAGGGCATAGAGAGAGTAGAGAGGGACAGATTCTTCAAACTTTCGAAAAATAAGAGAACAAGAGGGCATTCGGAAAAGTTGAAAGGGGACAGATTCAAAACAAATGCTAGGAAGTTCTTCTTTACCCAACGTGTGGTGGACACCTGGAATGCGCTTCCAGAGGACGTTATAAGGCAGAGTACGGTACTGGGGTTCAAGAAAGGATTGGACAAATTCCTACTGGAAATGGGGATAGAGGGGTATAAATAGAAGATTACTGCACAGGTCCTGGACCTGTTGGGCCGCCGTGTGAGCGGACTGCTGGGCACGATGGACCTCGGGTCTGACCCAGCAGAGGCATTTCTTATGTTCTTAGAGAATTTGGTTCAATCTTGTAATTTAGTTGATATATGGCGTATTCTTCATTTTAATGATCAGGAATTCTCTTTTTGTTCTCAGGTCCACAAATCTTTCTCACGAATTGATTATATATTCGTGTCTAATAATATAGCGCAGCGAGTGATGAATGCAGTTATTGATCCCATTGTAATTTCAGACCATGCTGGTGTGTGGATTGACTTTCAGAATAATGATGTAGTACATTTCAATCCAATTTGGAGATTTGATAATGCTTTACTTGCGGATTCGAACTTTCTGGAAAATTTTAAATTAAAGATGAATGAATTTTTTCAAATAAATAATTCGGACAATATTAATGCTGAGATTTTATGGGACGCATTTAAAGCAACAATAAGAGGAAATATTATTTCATATTCAGCATTTATCAAAAAACAACTTAAAAAACAATATGTTGATTTGGAAAAACAAATTAAAGTATTAGAAAATAAATTAATTGAGAAATGGGAACATAATACATTACAAAACTTATTAAAAGTAGAAGCGAAATATAATGAGATTTCTTCTCAATTTGTGAGGAAAGATATATTCTATAAGCAAGTTCAGTATTATGGTAATTCAAACAAAGCTGGAAGGTTATTAACTAATTTTCTCAAAGCAAAAAAAAGGAAATCTAAGATTATTGCAATTAAAAACATACAAGGCAACACACACACTAACACCAAAGATATTTTAATACAATTTCTTGATTTTTATAAAGATTTATATTCTTCTGAATCTTATGAAAATAAAGAACAAGAGGGATTAAATTTCTTAAATTAATTTATTGGACCAAATGTTCCGGATCATATAAAATGAAGTTTAGAGGATCCTATATCTTTAAAAGAAATAGAATCAGCATTGAAGTCTCTTAGAGTTGGATCCGCTCCGGGTGGTGATGGTTATACTGTTGAATTCTATAAAACATTTCAAAATATCATCTTACCATATTTATTAAATTTGTATCGATACCAAATAAATAATGGGAATATATCAGGTACTATGGCTGACTCGGTAATTATTGTCTTACCAAAACCAAACAGGGATCCTACCTTGGTTTCAAATTACAGGCCTATATCTTTATTAAATGTAAATGGTAAGTTGCTTGCTAAAGTATTAGCAATAAGATTGGCAAAAGCTCTTCCTTTTATTATTGATGTACACCAAACAGGATTTATTGCTAAAAGACACTTATCAAACAATACTAGATTAGCATTTCACTCTTTAAATTTAGTGAAAAATTTGAATGATCCAGCTTTTATGCTATCTTTAGATGCAGAAAAAGCATTTGATAGAGTGGAATGGAGTTATATGTATCAAGCTCTGGAATGGTTTGGAATAGGCCCCGGTTTTATTAAAATGATTCAGACTTTGTATAGCTCTCCTGGTGCAAGATTATATATTAACTAGTGTTTAAGCCCGTTACATTAACGGGTGCTAGAATATATGGCTGTCTGTCTTTCTTTCTTTATGTCTCTCTCCCTGCTCCTGTTTCTTTCTTCCTTTCTTTCTGTCTTTCTCCCTCCTGCAATTTTTTTCTCTCTCTCCCTGGCACCCTTTGCCTGTCTGTCTTTATTTCTGTGTCTCTCTGGTCCCCTGTCTGTCTTTATTTCTGTCTGTCTCTCTCCCTAGCCTCCTTTGTCTGTCTGTATTTCTTTCTGTGTCTCCCCCCCCCCCCACTTTCCTTTGCAGAAGCAGCAGTGCTATTTCCCTTCCCCTCCAGATCCCTGTGAAGTAGTAGCAGCATTTCCCCCCACCCACCCCCCATTCCCTTCTCTCCCCCCCCCCCACTTTCCTTTGCAGAAGCAGCAGCGGTATTTCTCTTTCCCTCCAGGTCCTTGCTGAAGCAGTAGCAGCATTTTCCCCCACCCCCCATTCCCTTCTCTCCCCCCCACTTTATTTTGCAGAAGCAGCTGTGATATTTCCCTTCCCCTCCAGATCTCTGAGAAGTAGTAGCAGCATTTCCCCCCACCCACCCCCCCATTCCCTTCTCTCCCCCCCACTTTATTTTGCAGAAGCAGCTGTGATATTTCCCTTCCCCTCCAGATCTCTGAGAAGTAGTAGCAGCATTTCCCCCCCCCCCCCCCCCCATTCCCTTCTCTCCCCCCCCCCCATTCCCTTCTCTCCCCCCCCCCCACTTTCCTTTGCAGAAGCAGCAGCGGTATTTCTCTTTCCCTCCAGGTCCTTGCTGAAGCAGTAGCAGCATTTTCCCCCACCCCCCATTCCCTTCTCTCCCCCCCCCCACTTTCCTTTGCAGAAGCAGCAGCGGTATTTCTCTTTCCCTCCAGGTCCTTGCTGAAGCAGTAGCAGCATTTTCCCCCACCCACCCCCCATTCCCTTCTCTCCCCTACCACCACTTTCCTTTGCAGAAGCAGCAGCGGTTTTCCCTTCCCCTCCAGGTCCCTGCTGAGTAGTTGAAACTTTTTCCCCCACCCCCCATTCCCTTCTTACCTTGAGCTGCCCTGCTCCGTTCGGCCCCTCCCCCTTCCCTTCCCGTGTGCTGGCCTGCTGCGGCTGAAGGTTTTTTTCGGCGACTCCTCCTGTTAAAACTCCCCCCCCCCCTCCCGCCACCGCTCCTGTTCAAAGCGGCCTGCTGAGGTTCGCGGCCGCTGTAACGAACCTCGCAGGCCGCTCTCCAACTCGGTAGTATGTTCCCTCTGACGCGATTGCGTCAGAGGGAACGTGCTACCATGTGGAGAGCGGCCTGCGAGGTTCGTTACAGCGGCCGCGAACCTCAGCAGGCCGCTTTGAACAGGAGCGGTTGCGGGAGGGGGGGGGGGAGTTTTAACAGGAGGAGTCGCCGAAAAAAACCTTCAGCCGCAGCAGGCCAGCACACGGGAAGGGAAGGGGGAGGGGCCGAACGGAGCAGGGCAGCTCAAGGTAAGAAGGGAATGGGGGGTGGGGGAAAAAGTTTCAACTACTCAGCAGGGACCTGGAGGGGAAGGGAAAACCGCTGCTGCTTCTGCTGTTGCAGGAGGATTTGGGGGGGGGGATTCTTGAGCGGCGGCAGGACCATGAGGCGAGTTTTTCGGCTTCCCCTATCTGGGGAAACCGCCGTGCCGAACTGAGCTGCGGTGGGGCCGTAGTAAGCGCGGGGCATGCTGCAGTCTTGGCGGCCACGGACATACGGATCATGGAAGCACGCTGATAAGACTGCGCATGCGCCGCCTACGGTTTTATTATATAGATAATAATTTATCAGATAGATTTAACTTGCGAAGGGGAGTTAGACAAGGTTGTCCTTTGTCCCCCTTACTTTTTGATATTGTTTTAGAACCCTTATTAATTGCAATTAATCAAACTAAGGAGATAAAGGGAATCCCATTTTCTTACTGGGAATTTAAACTTTCTGCATATGCAGATGATATATTATTATATTTAAGAGAACCGGGGAATACCATTCCATGTTTACTTAAACTTCTAGAGAAATTTGGAAAATTTTCTGGATATAAAATTAATTGGAGTAAATTGGATATTCTTCCAATTAATGTTCACTGTACCAAAGGATTATTTGATTCATATTCATTTATTTGGAAAGAGGAAGGGTTAAAATATCTAGGAATTATTATCAAAAATACAATAGAAGAGACAATCAAAGAAAATGAAAAACTTTTATTAAAAAAATAACAGAAATGTGTGAGCAATGGAATCCTTTATATCTTTCATGGTGGGGAAGAGTTCAAACAATTAAAATGATGATACTGCCTGTGGTTTGTTATCAAATGAGTATGATACCAATATTTTTTCAGGGGTCCTTCTATAAAAAGTTAAACAATATTATTACAAAATTTGTTTGGTTTGGGAAAAGACCCAGAATTGCTTTAGTATCTTTACAAAGACCAATTGTGGAGGGAGGGGTAAATTTTCCAAATTTTTATAGGTACCATCAAGCCTATATTCTAAGACAGGGTATATATTGGATCCTCCCAGATCTCATGGAGAATATACCAGATTGGCTATATTTAGAATGGCGGCTCCTGTTCCCACTACATCCAGAACATCTAATTAGTATAAACATGCCAAGAAGATATAAGGATAACAGAATTTTATTGGATACTTGGAAGACGTTAAGATATATTAGTAATCTGTCACCAGAACCAATTGCTAAATCATTAAATCAATCAATGTGGGTAAACTCCAGAATCAGGATCGGCGGTTACAAAATCATCTGGAAACAATGGATAATTGCAGGTATACGAACATTGAATGATGTTATTACAGAAGGATCAATGCTTAGTTTTACACAATTGCAACATAAATTTGGATTAAATAAAACACAATATTTTAAATGGTTGCAATTGAAGCAAGCTATTCAGGCAGGGTTCCCTGAATGGAAAACTCTTAATACTCAATATAGTCTGCGGGTTTTATGTTTCCAGGTGGATTTTTTGGGTCACCAAGCCGCAAAATGGTATAAATTGTTAAATGGATTTTTAAATAAAAAAAAGAAAACTGGACTTAGGGATATTTGGAGCATTGAGATTGGTCAGACAATTTCTGAGTCTCAATGGCCACGATTTTGGTCCTGGAGATTAAGATCTACAAAGTCAGCATCTATGAGTCAAACTTGGATGTTTTTGTTACATAGAGCTTTATGGACCCCTACGCGCTTACAAAAGATAGATAGTACTAGATCTAATAGATGCTGGCATTGCAGAATAGGACATTAGACCATTTAATTTTCTTTTGTCCCTGTGTAAATGCATTTTGGAAACTAATTTGGCCCCAAATTAATGAATTACTAGAAAATCATGTAGGACTCTCATATGATACTATACTATTTGGTACAGCAATGAGAACTCAGAGTCCGATTTCAGCAAACAATAACAAACTATTATTAATATTGACAGGGGTTGCCATGCAACAAATAACTCAAAATTGGAAGGATTATACCAAATTAAACTATACATTTTGGTGGAATTCAGTCTGTCATATATACAAAATGGAAAAAAGAATAGCATTACAACAGGGAAATACTCATAATTTTAAGAAAATTTGGGAACCATTGACTCGTTATTCCAATGATCAGATTTCATAGCACATTAATAAGGGTTATATTAAAAATGAGGAGGGGAGGGGAATGTATATTATATGGATTTAAGAAATGATAAAAGGGGAGGGTTATATTGTATATGATAAATTGAATTATTTGTAATCACAATTTTTCATGTATTATTTGAAATTTTATGTACAATTAAAATATTGTAAGAATGAAAAATTTATAAATAAAATATTTAAAATAAAATAAAATTTTTTTCTTCTGTTTGGCTGCTGGGGCAGACCCCTCGTCCGCACCCAGAGGCTTCGACTTTGCGGTGGCTGTTTTCCTCCTATGTCCCGGCCAACAACAGGCTTCAAGAAGTGTAGCCAGTGTCAGCGTGCGATTTCTCTCACGGACCCACACAGTAGGTGCCTCAAGTGCCTTGGGCCATACCATCACCCGAAGTCGTGCGAGCGCTGTGCTACTCTTCAACCCCGAGCTCCTAAACGTCGTCTACTTTCAGTGGAGAAACTATTCGGGATGGATTCGACCTTGTCCTCGACTCCGAAGCTGACCTCGGACTTGCCTTTGACCGAAGGTCCTCCTGCCTCCACTGCTTCGACCTCGAACCTCATCAGACCTTCTTCTTCGTTTGCAGCGGCTCTTTCCTCGACGACGTCTGCTGTATCTTCCCCTGTATCCTCAGGTCAGATAGCTCAGCAGAAAGTTCCAGCGGTGGTGCTTAAGGTGCCTAAGACTTCCAAGTCGAAGCACATTTCCACTGCCTCTCTGGAACCTCCAGCCAAAGCAGATGGTCCAGTTTCAGAAGCGGATCCATCCTTGCCGGCCTCTTTCCAGACCATGTTAGAGAAACAGTTCATTCAGTTCCTTACTAACATGGGACCGAAGCTTGTTACTCTAATCCAGCCTGGGCATTCTGCAGACTTCCGCAAGGTCGAGCCTCTTCCTATGCCTCAGTCTGAGCCTACACACACTATGCAGAGAGCAGAGTCTCTGCGAGTGTCTGGTCTTGCATTTATGCACATAAAGCAAGGAGCAGATTTTTTGCAAGTGCCTCGACAGGAATCTTCACACTCTATACAAGGAGCAGAGTTTTGGGGAGTGCATCGAGGTTCCTCCATCAAGCCTCTGGAGATTCGATCCACAGCTTCCAGCCCTATCCATTCCCTGGTGACATCGACTGCTTCTATCTCCGGGGCGAAGTCTCCTCGATCCCCGAGGTCTGCTTCAAAGCATCATTCTCGCAGACAATCGAGGCCTTCCTCGACGCATACTTCCAGGCATACCTCTTCTTCCAAAGAACGCCCTTCTTCGACTAAGCCTCGATCGACACCTTCCAGTTCTATTAGACCACGACTCCTCGATCGAGGTCCCCACTTCCGCACCTCGAGGACTCTGTGGTTTTGATTGCTTCGCCCAAGTCTCCATGTTCTTTTGATGCCTTTTTTCATGCTGAAGCATCATCTTCAACCAAGGCTGCCTCGACGACCTTGAGTCCTTCTCGAGGCAAGGCATTGACGGATCAGGTATCTTTCTCGTCTTTTCTTCGTCAGATGGCTGTTGACTTGGACCTTTAATTGAATGCTGGTTCCAAATACTCTAAGGAGTATCTCGAAGTCATGTATCTTCCTTAACCTCCGGCATAGCCACTTAAACTTCCTCTTCACAAGCTTCTGTCTCAGATTTTTACCAGATGCCTGGAAACTCCTTATACAATTCCAGCTGTTCCAGGCAAATTGGACTCCAGATATAAAACTCTCCATTGCAAAGGATTTGAGAATTCACAGTTATCTCATCAATCCCTACTTGTGGAGTCCTCCTTGAAAAGGTCCCATCCTTCCAAGGTTTATGCTATCGTTCCTCCTGGAAGGGGAGGGAAAACTATGGACAAGTTTGGACGTCGCATCTATCAAAATGCCATGATGTCCTCTAAAGTCCTTAATTACAGTTTCCATTTTGTCACTTATTTTGAGTTCCTCATTGCTCTTTTGCCTAAATTTCTCAATTATTTAGACACTCAAAAGCACTTTGAATTTCAGAAAGTCATAGCTTCTCTATCACAGCTCAGATTACATCTGCTTCAGTCTTCTTACGATGCCTTTGAGTTGTCTGCCAGGGCGGTTGCTTGTTCTGTAGCAATGCACTGCCTTGCCTGGCTTCGTACCATTGATATGTATCCTAATCTTCAGGACCACTTGGCTAATGTTCCTTGTGCAGGCAATGACCTCTTCGATGAATCTATTGAGGCAGCCACCAAGAAATTGTCTGAACATGAAAAATCTTTTGCTTCTATAGTCAGACCTAAGCCAAAGCCAGCTCCTGCCAAGCCTGCACGCCCTCCTCCTATTTACCAGAGGCGTTTTACTCTGAGAGCAGCTCCTTATACTCGCCCTCCTCCCAAGAAACAGCAGACTCAGAAACAACAGAAACCTCAACCTTCTGCTGCACCTAAAGCTACGCAGCCTTTTTGACTGTTTAAAACAGAGCATAACCTCCACCGTTTTGTCTCTTAATTATCTTCCCCCTATTAGAGGTCGTCTCTATCATTTTTACCACCGATGAGAGACAATAACATCCGACCTCTGGGTGCTGTCAATCATCGGGGAAGGATACTCTCTTCATTTCAATCAGGTTCCACCAGAGCTTCCTCCAAGAGAGTATCCTTCCAGTCCATACCGGACCGCCCTTCTTCTTCAGGAAGCTCAAGCTCTGCTTCGTCTCCATGTCATCGAACTTGTTCCTTTGGAACAGCAGAACAGGGGGTTTTACTCCTGTTACTTCCTTGTTCTGAAGAAGACGGACGATCTGCGGCCCATTCTGGATCTCAGGGCTCTCAACAAATTTTTAGTCAAAGAAAAATTTTGCAAGTTATCCCTGGCGTCCCTTTATCCCCCTCCTAAATCAGAACAACTGGTTATGCTCTCTGGATCTCAAGGAGGCTTATACTCGTATTCCCATTCATGCAGTCTCCTCAGATTTCGGATGGGGAATTTGCATTATCAATTCAGAGTGCTCCCCTTTGGCCTGGCTTCATCTCCCAGTGTTCACTAAGTGTCTGGTAGTGGTAGCCGCAGCTCTCAGAAACCATGGTCCTCGGGTATTTCTCTACCTGGATGACTGGCTCATCAAAGATTCAACATCTCAAGGGGTTATTGTAGCGACCCAACGGACTACGTGGTTCCTACAGGGTTTGGGATTCGAAATCAACTTTCCCAATTCCCAACTTCAACCCTCTCAGAATCTACAATTCATCGGAGCTGTTCTGGATACTATCCAAATCAGAGCATTCCTTCCGCAGCAACGTCTGGAAGCTCTCCTTCAACTCTGTCATACAGTGTCTTCCCGCTCCTCCATATCAGCGAGACACATGATGGTACTTCTGGGTCACATGGCCTCCACAGTACACGTGACTTCTTTTGCCAGATTTCACCTCAGAATTCCTCAGTGGACCCTGGCATCTCAGTGGACGCAGGTTTACGACCCACTTTCTCGACAATTTGCACTCACTCCTTCATTGAGACAGTCTCTCTGCTGGTGGATGCTCTTTTCCAATCTCTCCAGAGGCTTGCTCTTTCAAACACCCCCTCATCAGAAGGTTCTCGCAACAAATTCCTCGACCTACGCTTGGGGTGCTCATCTCGATGGTCTCTGTGCTCAAGACCACTGGAGCAGTACAGATTGTCAGTGTCATATCAATCTGTTAGAACTCAGAGCGATTTTCAAGACTCTCAAAGCTTTTCAACATCTTCTTCAAGACCAAGTAGACTCATTTGAACAGACAGCCAAGTCGCCATGTAAAACTTTCGCCTTCAAGGCTGCCAAACTGAACCCATGGCTAGCCCAAATTGTCCTTGAGGCCCCCACCTACCTCGGGTTTAGAAAATCTCTCAAAACTCACCTATTCCATGGACAAGACACCTAACACCCCTCTCCAATGAACAACAATCTCCTCCTGCCCCCTTCCACCTCTCTTTTCCCAACCTACCCACCTCCAACCCCCCCTGACCTACACTCCCCCCTCTCTCTCTAACTGCAACTACTTCCGTGCTCCTAATATTGTTCAATTGTTTCGAACCACTTGTAATTTATTGCTTGCTTCTAATAGTGTTCAATTGTTTTTAAACCACTTGTAATTTTTTTTGTTAATCAAATGTAAACCGCCTAGAACTCCTTGGGTATGGCGGTATACAAAAATAAAGTTATTATTATTATTATGTACTATGTCAACAAACAGGGAGGGACGGGATCTTCCTCCCTTTGTCAAGAAGCTCTGAAGGTTTGGGACTGGGCAATCCGCCACAACACCTTCCTCAAAGCTGTCTACATCCAAGGGGCAAAAAATTGCTTGGCAGACAACTTGAGTCGTCTTCTGCAACCTCAAGAATGAACACTCCATTCCTCTCCTCTTCAACACATTTTTTTCACAGTGGGGAACACCTCAGATAGATCTCTTTGCAGCTCTCCACAACCACAAACTGCCTCAGTTCTGCTCCAGGATCTATTTTCCTCATCGCCTCGAGGCAGATGCTTTTCTTCTGGAATGGACGAATCTCTTCCTTTATGCATTCCCTCCATTCCCTCTCATTCTGAAGACTTGTCAAGTTGAAGAACGACCATGCCTCCATGATTCTGATTGCTCCTCAGTGGCCGAGGCAACCTTGGTACTCCCTTCTACTTCAACTCAGCAGCAGGGAGCCATCCCTTCTACCAGTTTTTCCATCTCTGCTCACACAGAGTCAAGGATCTCTGCTTCATTCCAATCTGCAGTCTCTGCACCTGACAGCTTGGTACCTCTCAACATAACTCCTCTTCAATTTTCTCAATGTGTAAGACATTTTAGAGGCTTCTAGGAATCCTACCACTAGACAATGCTATCACCAAAAATGGACTAGATTTTCTATGTGGTGTTTTTCTCACGATAAGGAGCCTCAACATTCCTCCTTATCTTCTGTTTTAGACTACCTTTTGCACTTATCCACCTCTGGCTTAAGTCTACATTGATCCGAGTCTATCTCATTGCAATTGCTGCTTTCCATAAGCCTATTGAAGGAAAACCCCTCTCTGCTTATCCAGGGGGTTTCCAGATTCATGAAAGGACTTTTCAATGTCAAACCTCCTCTCGAACCGCCTCCAGTGGTTTGGGACCTCAATGTTGTTCTTACTCAATTGATGAAGCCTCCATTTGAACCAATGTCTACGGCTCATCTGAAGTATCTCACTTGGAAAGTGGTGTTTCTCATTGCCCTCACTTCTGCTCGAAGAATCAGTGAGCTACAAGCTTTAGTTGCTGATCTACCTTTTACTGTGTTCCATCATGACAAGGTGGTTCTCCGTACTCATCCTAAATTCCTATTTAAAGTGGTTTCGGAATTTCATCTCAACCAATCCATTATTCTTCCAGTATTCTTTCCAAAGCCTCATTCTCATCCTGGAGAATCAGCTATTCATACTCTGGACTGTAAATGTGCTTTGGCCTTCTATTTGGAACGCACCAAACCACACAGATCTGCTCCTCAACTTTTTGTCTCCTTCGATCCAGATAAGTTGGGACATCCTATCTCTAAGCGTACCATCTCCAACTGGATGGCTGCTTGCAACTCTTTCTGCTATGCCCAGGCTGGATTACCCCTACAAAGTAGAGTCACAGCCCATAAGGTCAGAGCAATGGCAGCTTCAGTAGCTTTCCTCAGATCTACACCTATTGAGGAAATTTGCAAGGCTTCTACTTAATCCTCGGTTCATATTTTCACTTCTCACTATTGTCTGGATGTTTTCTCCAGATGGGATGGACAGTTTGGCCAAACAGTATTAAAAATTTATTCTCCTAAATTGCCAACACTCCCACCATCCCATTCTGGTTATCTTGGAGGTCACCCATATATGAGAATAGTCTGTCTGCTTGTCCTTGGATAAAGCACAGTTACTTACCATAACAGGTGTTATCCAGGGACAGCAGGCAGCTATTCTTATAATCCACCCACCTCCCCTGGTTGGCTTCTCTGCTAGCTATCTGAACTGAGACGACGCGCCCTGTGCTGGACGGTTAGACACTCGCGCATACGCGGTGCGGCTGACTCGAAACTTCTAGTTTCTACAAGCAAGTCTGGTCTGCTTGCGAGGCTTCCGCATCGGGGCTCCGTCGATAATGTCACCCATATGTGAGAATAGCTGCATGCTGTCCCTGGATAACACCTGTTACGGTAAGTAACTGTGCTTTTTGTGGCCTTGGCTTTCAAAGTGGTGGGCACTACAGGATTGAGTGATTTGCTCAGGGTCACAAGAAACAACCTCTGGGTATAGAAGCAGCAGCTCTACCAGTGAGCCACATCTTCCTAAACTTGGGTATATCAAATTAATCGTTTCCCCTGTTTTACATATGAGGAATTTTTGTCTAAAATTATGCATGAACTACTTCAAATTACATTGCTTTCAGTTTGTTGTTTTGGTTTTTTTTTGGGGGGGGGAGATTTTTGATTATCAGATAAAAGGTATTTTTTTAACTCATTTATTAGCAATGTAGTCTGTACTCATTCTAAACAATGGGATTTTGTTTTCCTTTTCTGTCTAGCCATTGAAGAATAACAAGTACAGAATAAGTAAATCCAGATACGATTCGATAAACAGTTACCTATCTAAATGCGGTGAAAAATACAATGACCTTGATTTGACAATAGATAATGAAATCTATAAGCAACTAGTTAAAGAAGGTATGTATGTGCTATATGGTATCTGTTGTGTATGAAAAAAATTAGTTGTAACTGCAAGCAGAAGAGATGGAAAATGAGTGACAGACTACAGTTGAAAGTAGAATGAAGAATCTAAAGCAGGTGTGGCCAGCTGGTTCTCAAATGCTACAAACAAGTCTGATTTTCAAGATTTGCAATTGAGATTTGCATGCTCTACTTTGACTTCAAATGTGCAGGAAGTATTTGCACAAAATTTAAAATTTCTTTCCATAACATCACCAAAGAATCGGTCCAGACTAATGGGGTATGCTCATCTGTTAGCAGGTGGAACTAGAGAATACTGGCTGAGGTAGGCTATACAGTACTCAGAGAGCACTAATAAGCTGTGCTTTATAATCTCCAGCTGACAGATAGCAGCTCCTGGTGCAGCTCTTTGATTATTCCTTGGTGGTCTCATGTCCTCTTTCTAAAAAGTTTAGTTGAGTCTGGGGTTGAGGTGCTATTAAGCTTAAGGTGTAAATCAGGTGGTGCCAGGTCCCTCCCTCCCTTCCCCACTGCTACTGCTACTACTACTACTACTACTATGTATCTGTCTGTCTTCCCCAAGATTTTTTTTCTCTCCTGCCTCTCTCTCAAAAAAAGAACCCCCCCAAAACAAAAACCAAAATTGACTAGATTTATCTGAGGTTTTGGAGAAGTTTGTCTCTGTACCCTGGGATTAAAGAGACAGGAAATTCCTGCATTTAAATTGAGTACTTCTTTAATTACAGCTGAACTCTAGAAATGCTGTTCCAGTGCAATAGGTGAGATATCCTAGACCATAGGGTTGTTTCCCCATACTCGCATGCTACAAAAGGAATTCACTCCGGAACCTTCACCAAGATGATGGTGATAGTGGTGGCTCATCTGCAGAAGATGGGGTTGCAGGTTCACCCTTATCTAGACGACTATTTTGTATTCTTGTGAATTATGATAGATTGTAATAAAAAATAAATTAAAATAAAGAGCCAGCTGGAGTCAACTCAGGGATTGGAATATCTGGTCATTCTATTTGACAAGACAGAAGGCCACACTTTTCTTCCCGAGCCATGCAAACAGAAGGTCCGGAAACAAGTCTCAGACCTGTTGGCACTTTAGAACTCCACAGCCTGGCACTACCTTCAAGTGTTGGCTCCATAGCAGCCTCACTGGAGGTTGTTCTTGGGCCAGGGTGCACATTCAGCCCCTCCAGGAAACTCCTGTCTCGGTGGTCACCTCAATGTCATTCTCTTCAGATGCAGCTCCCATAGTCCAGAAGAGCAAGGTCTTATGCTAGTGGCTTCAGGATGCTTCTTTGTCGAAGAACATTCCTTTCCGGATCGAAAAGTGGATGACTGTCATGACTGATGCCAGCCTATTCGGTTGGGGATCCCATTGCGGAGACCACTCCATTCAGGGCGAGTGAACTTGCCTTCAAAAGGAGTGGTCCATAAACCATTTAGAGTTCCAAGCCATCAGGTTAGTGTTGCGGTCTCTGGAAAAGACCCTGGAGGGAAAGGCAATAAGTGTTTTCCAACAATGCAACAGATACTCTTCCGGTGGGTGGAAATGCACCTTCATGCTTTCTCTGCTGTGCATGTGGCAAAAGCAGAAAATGTTAAAGCAGACTTTCTCAGTCGACAAGTCCTGGACCCGGGGGAATGGTCTCTCTCTCAAAAGGCATTTTGACTTATTGTGCGTCATTGGGGAAGCCCAACAAAGGATTTGATGGTTTCTGCTAAGAACTTGAAAGTCAAGCGCTGCTTTATTCGAAGAGCCGAACCCAGAAGTTTAGGACTGGATGCATTAGTTCAGCCCTGGCCAAGCCAAGATCTTCTTTACGTCTTCCCACCTTGGTCCATGGTAGACTAGGTCATCCACAGGTTAGCAACTCATCCAGGTCAAGTAATTTTAATGGTCCCGGACTAGCCTTGCCATCCATGGTATGCGGATCTCATTCATCTTCAGCGGGACAGGGACTCGAGCTCCCTCCTCATCATGATCTTCTCAGAAAGGGGCCAGCTCCCGTGGAGATTACCTGACGCTTTCATCTTAAGGCATGGCTCTTGAGCACAAGGCCCTGATTCAAAGAGGCTACTTGGGACGTGGTTGCTGCCACCCTATTGCAGGCAACAAAGCCTTCTATAGTGGCCTATATTACTCTCTAAAAAATTCTGGAATCATGCCATATAGAAATTGGTCAAAATATCAATGGGGAAAAAATTAATCACCTTTGAACTATATATATGAGAAGTCTAATGTTTATGTGCACATGGTTGTTAATCTTTTTAGAGGAGTGACCTATATTCAACCAGTTTGGTACATCCTCATAGAAACATAGAAAGATGACGGCAGAAAAGGGCTATAGCCCATCAAGTCTGGGACAGTAGAGTGGGCAGACTTGATGGGCTATAGCCCTTTTCTGCCGTCATCTTTCTATGTTTCTATGAGGATGTACCAAACTGGTTGAATATAGGTCACTCCTCTAAAAAGATTAACAACCATGTGCACATAAGCATTAGACTTCTCATATATATAATTCAAAGGCTGAATATGCTCAGAGACATAGAGGCAAAAACAAGGAGTATTTACTCCAAGAATATCGCCTGCAGGTTTAAATAATGAAATTGAGTGGAGGTTTGGGGGTTTTTTTTGTAGCTCTTCCTTCTCTTTTTTGCAGTTTTTTGTTTCATTTTTTTTTCTTTAGTTTTCCAATTTTGCAGCCCTCTGATTGGCTGGACTTTGACACTTTAAACTGCAGGTTTAAACAATGAAATCAATTGGAGGCTTTTTGTAGTTCCTTTTCAGTTTTTCTTTTGTAGTTCTTTTTTGCAGTTTTGTTTTCCTTTAGAGTGTTCTGATTGGCTGGATTTTGACATTTCACACGTCATCACGTTGGTTTATGTGGACGTCTGAATCTTTTTATTAAGTTTCATTCATTTTTTAGTATTTTTTAAAGTGTCAGGGGCAGCATTGTTTAAGCTGTTTTTTTGTAGTAATTTCTGCTAATCAGGGATTTAGAGCTATATAGTTTTTGTTGAAGCAATAAACAATCATATTTAACTTCTAATATAACTTAAGCCATTGCGGTAATGGAGAAATATCCAGCTGCTTGATGTAAGAGTCTTATCACTGTAGTTGTATAAGTATTGCTCATGCCTATGCTGTTGGGCACCTTTGATTTATCAAAGCAATTCATTATATAACAAACTAGTCTTTAAGCCCGTTACATTAACGGGTGCTAGAATATATGTCTGTCTGTCTTTCTTTCTTTCTGTCTCACTCCCTGCCCTTGTGTCTTTCTTCTTTTCTTTCTGTCTCCCTCCCTCCTATTATTTGTCTTTCTTTCTATTTGTCTCTCTTTCTGCCCCCTATGCAGCATTTATCTCCCCTTGTCTACTTTCCTGTACAGTAGCCATATCAGCATTCCCTCCTCCTCCATTTCCTTGTGCATCAGCATTTCCCCCCTCCCTACTTCCCTGTGCAGCATTTTCCTCCCTCGGGTGCTAGAATATATGTGTGTGTCTGTCTTTATTTCTTTCTCTCTCTGTCTCCTTAGCCACTTTTTCCTGTCCATTCTCCCTTCTTTTTACCTCCCCTGTGTCCACCACCACCCCTTCACTGCTCCCCTTATCCAGCAGCAGCTCTTCTCCCTTTGTTTTACCTCCCCCCTGTCCATCAGTACCTCTTTCTGATCCCCCCTGTCCAACAATAGGCATCCCTTCCTTTTTTTCCCCCCCCGTCCATCATCACCTCTTCCTGCTCCCTCTGTCCAGCAGTAGGTCTCCCTTCATTTCCACCCCCCGTCCAAAAGCATCTCTTCCTGCTCCCCCTGTCCAGCAGTAGGCCGCCCTTCATTTTTTCCCTCTGTCCATCAGCATCTCTTCCTGCTCTCCCTGTCCAGCAGTAGGCCTCCCTTCATTTTTCCCCCTGTCCATCAGCACCTCTTCCTGCTCCCCCTGTCCAGCATTAGGCCTCCCTTCATTTTCCCCCCTGTCCACCACCACCCATTTATGCTCCCCTTATCCAGCAGCAGTCCTTCTCCCTTTGTTTTACCTCCCCCCCTGTCCATCAGCACCTCTTCCTGCTCCCTCTGTCCAGCAGTAGGCCTCCCTTCATTCCCCCCCCGTCCATCAGCACCTCTTCCTGCTCCCCCTGTCCAACAATAGGCCTCCCTTCCTTTTCCCCACCCTGTCCATCATCACCTCTTCCTGCTCCCATTCAAGCAGCCTGTGCAGCAGTCTTCACACGCTGCTTCGGGTTCTTCTACTGCCCTGATTTACTCTGGCACGTCCCTGATGACATCATCAGAGACGCGGCAGAGCAAATCAGGGCAGTAGAAGTGCCTGAAGCAGCGTGTGAAGACTGCTGCTTAAATCGCCGGGTAGGTAGTCGGGTCAGCGGCAAGGGAAGGGTGGTGAGCGGTAAAGGACTCCTCTGGTCTGTTGCGGAGGGCGGCTCGGCTCCATTTCTTGATTCGTTCTGGAGAGGGGGGGGCAAATGCGCTGTGTTGGGGGGAAGGGTAGGCAGACGAGGGGACCGTGTTGCGCGTTTTCACCGCTTCTGTGGTGCCTGAGCTGCAGGAGAGGGAGCGGGTTGTACGTGACGGGGGAGGCCCCGACTTCTCGAGCTGCAGCTTCTTCGTCGTTGAAAGTCGCCGCCGCCGCAGCTCCTGTCTCGCAGCTGTGTAATTTTTTTTTTTTTAAAATTTGAAAGCCGCCACCGGGGCCGCGCATGCGCAGTTGTATTTTCGCAACAGATCAGGGAACACGTTTTTTTTTAGTGCGAATGCGCGGCCTACCATTTTATTATATTAGATGATCTTACTGTCAGAAAAGCTTCTCGGTGCTCTGGAAACTCCGCACCATAAAAAATACTTCGACGACAACTCATTCCGCCTGCTAGTACAATCCTCCATTCTCAGCATCCTGGACTACTGCAACATCATTTATCTGGGCTCCATGAAGAAAACCACCAGGAAACTAAAACTGATTCAGAACACCGCCTTATATTTGGCCTAAACAAATGGGAACACATCACCCCCTTCTACCATAAACTGCATTGGTTACCATTTGAATCCAGAGTCCTATTCAAATTCGCATGCCTCTGCTACAAAACAGTATTTGGTATATCCCCAATCTACCTCAACCCACACATCAACCTAAATTACAACAATAAGAACCCCCGCAGAATCCATCTGTTCGCCTTCCCCTCCCTAAAACTATGTCATTTCAAAAGGTTCCTTGACAAAACCTTTTCCTTCCAGGCGGCTAAACTGAACGCATGGCTAGCCCAAATTGTGCTCGACGCCCCCACCTACCTTGACTTCAGGAAAAAACTCAAAACACACTTATTCCATTCCCATCAATGCACGTGAATCTCCAACTACTCCTTCTTATTGTCCTCTCCTAACCCGTTAACTTCAAGGACCTGTATTTTTTCCTGTAAATAAATAATACCTTCCTTCTGTACCCCCATGTATATCCCTGCCACTTCAATGACCTGTACACTCCTAAAATGTATATTCCTGCCAAACTCAATGACCTGTACATTCCTAAACTGTTAACTCCAAAGACTTCATTGTTTGTAACCTTAATTAATTGATGTGAACCGCCTAGAACTCCCTGGGTATGGCGGTATACAAAATAAAGTTATTATTATTATTAAATCTTTAGCCCTAATTATGAAGTATTTAGTATATATTTAACATTTTTTCATGTCCAATTTAGTTTTGTAGCCTCCCAATTGGTTCATTTTGTACGTCATCACGTTGGTACGTGATGACGTGTGTATCTACATCTTCCTCTAATATTTAAAGTATAGTGGCGGTGTCTTTCAGCCATTAACGCTTGAAGAAAATGTATGCTTATGAAGCTGTTTTGAATTTCTAGCAGGTACCCTCTGTATTGCCAATTAACTGTTTAGTATTAACCTTAAAAAATGTTTTGTATTTACTATTTTAAAGTGGATTTTGAAATAAAAATGTATGTTTAAAAACTTTGTGTTTATGTATTTCAGAGACTATACCTTTTTTACAATTGATTAAATCACTTTTTGGTTTCCTGACGCAGGAGCAAAACAGGTTTAGCCTGTCGGAACCTCTGACAAAGCTAAGGGCTCCTTTTACAAAGGCACGTTGGCAGTTTAACGCATGTAATACCGCGCGCTAAACCGCTAGCCGCTACCGCCTCCTCTTGAGCAGGCGGTAGTTTTTAGGCCAGTGCGGGGGTTAACGCATGATGAAAAGTCGCTCGCGTTAACCCCACTAGCGTGGCTTGATAAAAGGAGCCCCAAGTGTCTTGTCATTCTAATTGAACATTTTTTTGAAAATGATTAGACTATGATATACAGCACTTAAAGATGTTTGAAGGCACTTTAAGCATATGTGATGATTGGGTGGTAGGCAATATTCTTGGGGTAAATACCCCTTGTTTTTGTCTCTGTCTCTTGAGTATATTCAGCCTTTGAATTATATATATATAATTATATATATATATATATATATATATATATATATTTTTTTATATATATATATATATATATATATATATATAAGAAGTTTAATGCTTATGTGCACAAGGTTGTTAATCTTTTTAGAGGAGTGGCCTTTATTCTTGACAAAACAAACTTCATCCTCCTAGAAAACAGCAAAACTCCAACCTTAACAAACCTAGTAATAAACTCGATCTCATACCCCACTCAACCCACACTAAAACTTCTTGGAGTACTGATTGACAGAGGTTGTACCATGCAACCACAAATCAACAAAGTAATAAAAGCATCATTCGAGACTGAGAAACCTAAGACAAATCCGAAAATTCTTCGACAGGAAACAATTCCAACTTTTGGTACAATCTCTTATCCTTGGACTAATAGACTACTGCAACATACTATACCTCCACTGCCCAACGACCATGATAAAGCAACTTCAAACAATACAAAATACAGCCCTAAGACTCATCTATTCATTGAAAAAAATGACCACATCACAGAAGCATACCACAACTCACACTGGCCTCCCTCCCCCGATCCTGCGGGGAGCCCCTTAAATTCATCTGCGGCAACAGGAAGCCTCCTTCCCACACCGAAACCAGCAGGCCTACCTGACTGCACGAGCCCCGCTCCAGCAAGGCATTTGAGACCAGCTCCGCCCCTCCCCCGATCCTGCGGGGAGCCCCTTAAATTCATTTGCGGCAACGGGAAGCCTCCTTCCCGCACTGAAACCAGCGGGCCGACTTGACTGCACGAACCCCGCTCCAGCAAGGTGTTTGAGACCAGCTCCACCCCTTCCCCAATCCTGCGGGGAACCCCTTAAATTCATCTACGGCAACGGCGCACAGCCGTTTGGCGCGCCAGCTAAGGCACATGGCAAAGGCGCGTGCGCCTTAGCTCGCGCCTTTGCGAAGCATCTGAGCAGAGCCAAACTGATAAGTATTTGCATGACCAGTCAACCTAACTATTTGCACGCTTAGATATCCTAAGTCTGTATTACCTTATAAGCATATAAGTCTGTATATAAGACTGTATTACCAAACTGATAAGAATTTGCATGATCAGTCTTCCTAACTATTTGCTCGTTTAGATAGCCTAAACCTTAAGCAATCGATATTTCCTCCGCCCACTAGGCCTTGTCTCTTCTCCTTTTTTTTCTCCTTATCCTTGCTCCAACATGAACAACCCTACATGAAAGTTCATAGCCTGTCTCCTCCTCTACCTACTAGGCACAAGAGGTTGAATTTCAAAAGCCTTAGCCTTCGAACCGATCCCAACTTACATTACATGGAATAGATTCTCAGGGCCTGAAAAATCTCTCCGTCCCCATCATGATTGCACAGAAACAGGCCCTTTCCCAATCTCTGTAGTCAACGCCTCCCGCCATTTCTCCAGACCAACACCCAGAAGAAAACAATCCCTAAAAAACTTACAACATACTGAACCCCCACCTACTTTGGAATAATCCATTTTCTCTGGAGTGTATCTGAACATCCGCTTGGTCAGGAATAAAGCCCAACTAATCAAAGACTGGCTGGAAGAAACCCACCTAGATTTCTTATTTCTAACCGAAACATGGTTAATTTCCGATCAGGATGCAATCATTGGGGAAATACTACCATCAGACTACAAAATCATCCCCCTATCAAGAAACTCAAAAAGAGGAGGTGGCCTAGCTATAATTCTCAGAGGCCATTTTGAGTTCCAAGTTCTAGACACTAAACTAACCAACGATATGGAAATTCTCACATGCAAAATATCCAAAATGGATTGTAAAGACAACTTGATCATTACAATATTTTATATGCCCCCTAATAAATGGAATCTAGCAAAAGATGACTTCTATGAATTCCTCCTTACAAACTTAGTAGCCGGCACCCATAATCTTTTAGCCGGTGATGTTAACTTACACCTCGAACAGGAAGAGAATTCCAATGCAGCTGACCTACTTTCCTTCCTAACTTCGCTAGGTTTCTCCAAGCCTCCCCCGACTACAACCCACAGGAAAGGTCACCACCTCGACCTGATTACTTTTTTCTCCAATGTCCCTATTACTCCCAGTATATGTCTCATAGGTGAAACCTGGGCTAATACCCCTTGGTCAGACCACCTTCTTTGTAATTTTGAATTAAGTTTGATCAAAAAACAACCTGAAAGGAAAACTAGACCAATCCTAAAAAGATGTTTTGGTCAAGAGGACAGTTAAACCCAATAGAATTCTGGTCGCACTACAGCCTATTTCCAACCCCGGCCTAGAACCTAATTTTGTCCTTGTTTGGAATAATTTCAGCGATCAGGTTCTAAACAAAATCGCAGCACTGAAACTTCGCAATAAAACACTTCGTCCCTCAGACAACTGGTTTGATGCTGACCTTTTAAAACAAGAAGTACGTAAATTGGAAAGAACATGACGTAAATCGGAGACAAGACAATGACAGACTCAACTGGTGACTAAAAGTCAAAGAATAATTAAAGAAAAGCAATGTAAACATTATTCCCAAATAATCAATTCTCCCTCGCTGAATAGTAAAGAACGTTTCAGAATAGTTAACTCTCTGTTCAATATTGATTTACTCAAATGCTCCAACTCTGACCTTCTACCCTCCGCCACAATCCTAGCCGACTATTTTGCCAGTAAAATTCACAATCTCACATCATCTCTTGTAGTTTCCAGCACAGAACCAACAATCAACCAACCTGCCGTAGGAAAAGAAAGTTCAATAGCAGACATGACCTGGAATCGCTTCGAAAGCTCAAACTGGATCCTATTCCTCAAGCTCTACGCTAAATATGCAAAATCCAACTGCCCACTAGACAGCTGTCCTCCCTCTATCATGAAATCGCCCTCCCCCCCATTTAAAGCTGAACTCTTCAACTGGGTTTCCCTATGCTTGTCCACCGGCCTCTTTCCGACAGAACTCGGCCATATCCTTGTATCTCCTATTATTAAAAACCCCAAGGAACCAACCTCTTCGGCTATCAACTACAGACCCATTGCCAATATACCATTCTTCCAAAAAATTATGGAAGATTTAGTTAATCATGACCTCATGAATTACCTAGAGAAGTTCAACATTCTTTACAATTCCCAATCTGGCTTCTGCACAAATCATAGCACAGAAACTATCTTAGCATCTCTGACTAATTACCTCTTCCACTTATTTTCACTGGGAAAAAGTGCCCTGATACTCCAGTTCGACCTCAGCAGTGCCTTTGACCTGGTTGACCATGACATTTTACTCGGATGCCTTGACTCCATTGGCATCACCGGACAGGTACTAAGCTGGTTCACAGGCTTCTTAAAAAAACGCACTTACCAGGTTCACTGTAATGGAACCTTCTCCCAATCCTGGCGCAATCCCTGCGGAGTTCCTCAGGGCTCCCCTCTATCCCCCTCTCTATTCAACGTCTACATGGCTTCATTGGGTCATATGTTATCTGACCTAAAACTGAAATCATATATATACGCAGATGACTTCACTATTATCATTCCCATAACCTCTCTTACACAAGAGACTGAACAATTCACCTCTTCCGTCCTCACCAAGATAGAACAATGGACCCCACATTATTCAAATTAAAACTGAACCCAGAAAGAAACAAAATTTTCCTGGCTAGTCCCACCAACAAGTTAGCAAATACCTCCTTGAAATTAAACGGGTTAGACTACCCAATTAACTCCACTATCAAAATCCTTGGAGTCATCCTGGACCGATGCCTGACTTTCGAAGTCCATACTAATGCTCAGATTAAAAAATGTTTTGGCACCCTCTGGAAACTTCGCACCATCAAACACTATTTCGACTTCTTCTCCTTTAGACTGCTGGTCCAATCACTAATCTTAAGCATCCTAGATTACTGCAATATTATATACCTGGGATCCTTTAAAAAAAAACATCAGACGCCTAAGAATCATTCAGAATGCTGCCGTTCGCCTCATTTACGATCTCAAAAAATCAGATCATGTAAGCCCTTATTACAAAAAACTACACTGGCTACCGATGGAGGCAAGGATCATCTTCAAATTTGCTTGCCTCTGCTTCAAAACCTTAACAGGCTCGTCTCCAATCTACCTGTTGGATCACTTTGAACGTTCAGGCCCCACCTGCACACGTAATGCCCACCTTTTTGCCTTCCCTTCCCTAAAGGGCTGTGTCTACAAGAGATTCCTTGATAGATCTCTGGAATTCCAAGCAGGCAAATGGAATAAATGTCTAACCACTCATTTCTAACTCACCTCCTACCAAACTTTCAGGAAATCAATCAAAACCTATCTCTTTGATAAATTTCTCTGACTCCCTCCCTGCCTTGTAACCCTGCCTTGTATCTCTGATATGCCTTCGGATATCCTGACTACTCCTGACTTGCTAAGTTAAGTTGATTGTCTTGTTTGTAACACGCTGTCTATGTACAGTCTCTTACTCTGTTAACCACTCTGAACTGTTATGGTATTGCGATATTCAAAAATAGTTATTACTATTATTATTATTATTACAAGCAAGAGTACACTTCAAATTCTACTGCCTACTATTCAAAGCTATTAATAGAGAAAGCTCAACCTACTGGAACAACCGACTAACTCAATCCAACTCAACCAGACACAGGAGAACCCACTCCCTATTCAAACACCCGTCAACCAAAAACGTCAAACGAAGAAAACTATATGACAACCCAATGACCACCAAAGCAGCAAAACTAGACAGACAAATCACCAATCTACTGTCTTCGATCACAGACTACAAAACCTTCAAAAAAGAAGCTAAAACCCTAATCTTCAAAAAATACATAAAACCTATTTAACATGACCAGTTCTTTCCCAAACTCCACCTACCAAACTTCTACCCCTATCAAATCAAAAATGTTTCTTATTACCAAACATGTATCACCTTAAGTTCTCAACAATTCTTATGTAATCCACCTAATTATTTTGTAACCTCCTGCCAACTCTTATGTAATCCGCCTTGAACCGCAAGGTAATGGCAGAATAGAAATCATTAATGTAATGTAATGATATATACAGTGGAATCTTGGTTTACGAGCATAATTCATTCCAGAATCATGCTCATAAACCAAATTGCTCGTATATCAAAGCGAGTTTCCCCATAGGAAGTAAAGGAAACTCGCTTTGATTCGTTTCACCTCCTCCTCCCCCCCAGGCTACTGGCGCTGCTCCATCATCTCCCCCCCCCCCCCCCCCCGCTCAAACTGCCATCGCACCCCCTGCCTGCGAATGCCCCCCTTCTCCGAGAATGAGAGCCAGAAGGCCTTGAGCATGCATAGATGCTCAAGGCCCAGCTCAGGCAAGAGGCAGGATCTTTCCTTAAATGGCACCAGCACGCAGCAGATGGGGTAAGGAGCTTGTTTGGGTGGACGGGTGGGCAGATGCCGCTTCCAGCACAGCGGTGCGATGGATTTCTCGCAAGGGGGGGGCATTTGCGGGCGGAGGATGTGATGCTGGTTCGAGCGGGGGGGGGTGCTCATTTAGCAGGACGGTGCTCGTCTTGCGAGTTAAGGTTTGCGGGAGTGTTTTGCTCGTCTTGCAAAACACTTGCAAACCGAGGTTCCACTGTATATATAAATTGTTGACAGACCATAATTGCTTTGTATTGGATTCTAAATACAACTGGCAAACAGTGAAGTTGGCGAAGATATGGCGTCCAGGTGTGGTAAGCCAGCATTCAAGGCCTCTATTGTCAGATGGACTTGCATGGCCATTTCATCATCATATATTGCCTGTGAAAAGCAGCCGTGGTCTCTCTCAAGGCACACTCAACCAGGAATATTGTGGCTTCTTGAGTTGAGTCTCGGGCAGTCCCTCCAATGCAAATTTGTAAGGCAGCAACTTGATCTTCTCTTCATACCTTATACCCAGTTTTACAAAGTGGATGTGGTGGCGCGAGAGGATTCCGCTTTTGGGTCTCAGTTTTGTGGACAGGCTCTGCTGTCCCACTCTAGATGATGCCATTGCTTTGGTACGTCAGCATTCATAGAGAATCCAGAGTGGAAGTAACAGAATGGAAGATTAGGTTCTTACCTTTGATAATTTTTCTTTCAGTCCAGTATGGATTCTGTACGGTCTGTCCTCTTTGTTCTGTACCACCTGCCATTTCTGCCTCAGATGTTTCTCATTTCAGGCTTAAAGTTCTTAGCTAGCCAGATGGCCATGTATAAAATGGTCTTGAATATGTAAGTGCATTATTCAGCCTCTGGCTCCTTATGTTAATGCTTGTTACACACAGCAGGTTGGTTCTTACTGCTGCTATGTTCCTTGAATGTTTTCATGTTTATTACTAATTCTTTATTCTCTTATGAATTGCAGAACAGAACTGTATAATGTTGGTGGGGAAGTTCCCCATACTCTTTCTGTGTTTTGTTCCAGTGATGATTGATTTCTTTGGGACACAACTGAAGAGGGCACTATAATACACTGTAATGTGGGAGGTGCTGAAAGCTGTGAATGTTACTTCTGCAAGACCCGGTTTGTGGGTTGGGATTGAACACTATTCGTACAGAATCTAAGGGGATTAACAGAGAGAAGATTACCAACGGTAAGAACCTAATCTTCCATTGGTGCCTAACTTCAGATATTCATAGGAGATAGCTAGCTATCTCCAGCAGAATATTAGCAATTAACAGTTAACTGCTAATCTATATCGCACAACATAGCTGACTAGGTGCAGATATTCCATGTATAACCTAGCTATATTTAGCAGCCAAAATAGATCTGCTATTTTTGGGACCTATCTTTAGCCGCTAAGCACATATCCAGTTAATGCTGGATATCGGCATAACCAGTTAAGTTTCTGCAGCTAAAAAAACCAGATATTCAGTGCCAGCTGTAGGAAACAGCTTGGCATTGAATACTCAAGTTGAGTAACTGCGTCGGGTAGACAGCATGCTGCCCGATGCCATCTGAATATCAGCCCCTGTGCTTTTCAGATGTAAGCAAGATTCCTTTATCACTCCAATTTGAGTACTGCAGTATTAATTTTCTTTCATGACAAAATATTTTATTGTATTTTCTCTGCTAATCAGGGATTTAGAGCTATATAGTTTTTGTTGAAGCAATATACAATCATATTTAACTTTTAATATAACTTAAGCCGTTGCAGTGCTGGAGAAATATTCAGCTGCTTGATGTAAGAGTCTTATACAACTACAGTGATAAGTATTGCTCATGCCTATGCTGTTGGGCACCTTTGATTTGTCAAAGCAATTCATTATATAACAGATCTTTAGCCCTAATTATAACAGTGATAGAAACATGTTCACTTATGCCTAGGAAGGTAATGGGACTGTTCTAGAGATTTTGCCCTATTTGATCACCACTTAATATTGCTTTTGACTCTTACTCAGTTTGTAGCATTCCATTTTAAGTTTTTGATATACAATATATAGTAAATGTTTGGGGGTTTTTCATTAGGCTTTTCTTTTTGAAAAATCCTGAGAAATGTCTTCTGGAGTATTTCCAGCATGTGGCTGGGGATAACCCTTGGTAGAAGATCAATGTACAACTAACTTGTTACTCCTTTTGCTACTTGAGAAAAATCTTCCTAATATAGCTTCTGTACTGTGTACTTTTAATCTTGCAGTAATTTCTTTGTCATAGGCATTGACCACCTTTTAGCACAGCACATTGCACATCTGTTTATTCGAGATCCACTGACCTTATTTGAAGAAAAAATTCACCTAGATGATGACAAAGAATCTGACCATTTTGAGGTAACTTGTTTTTATGCTTCTTAATAGTACAACTGTAGCCATTACAGTTTATTTCTGAGCATTACGGGTAATTTGGCAGAAGCCTGTTAGAAAATTTTTTTATATATAGGAAATGAGTAAATTGTAGGTCTCTAGGCACTGTTGTGCAAAAAATCATAAGAACATAATAGCCTTACTGGGTCAGACCAAATGTCCATCAAGCCCAGTAGCCCATTATCACGGTGGCCAATCCAGGTCACTAGTACATGACCAAAACCCAAGGAGTAGCAACATTCCATGCTACCGATCCAAGGCAAGCATTGGCTTTCCCCATATCTTTCTCAATGACCCTATGGACTTTTCCTCCAGGAACTTTTCCAAACCTTTCTTAAAACCAGCTATGTTATCTGCTTTTATCACAACCTCTGGCAATGCATTCTAAAGATTAACTAATTCTGAGTGAAAAAAAATTTCCTCCTATTAGTTTTAAAAGAATTTCCCTGTAACTTCAAGTGTCCCCTAGTCTTTGTAATTTTTGACAGAGTGAAAAATCGATCCACTTGTGCCTGTTTTACTCCACTCAGGATTTTGTAAACTTGAGTCGTATCTCCCTTCAGCCATCTTTTCCAAGCTGAAGAGCCTTAACTTTTTTAGTCTTTCCTCATACGAGAGGAGTTCCATCCTCTATTATCTTGGTCGCTCTTCTTTGAACCTAATCTAGTGCCACTATATCTTTCTTGAGATAAGGAGACCAGAATTGAGCTCAATATTCTAGATGAGGTCGCACCATGGCGCGATACAAGGGCATTATATCATTCTTAATCTTGTTAACCATCCCTTTTTTAATAATTCCTAGCATCTTGTTTGCTGTTTTGGCCACTGACACACATTGGGCAGAAGGTTTCATCATATTGTCTATGATGCTACCCAGATCCTTTTCTTGGGCGCTAACCCCCAAAGTGGACCCTAGTATCTGGTAACTGATTCAGGTTATTCTTCTCAATGTGCATTACTTTGCATTTGTCCACATTAAATTTCAAATGCTACTTGGATGCCCAGTCTTCCAATTTCCTAAGGTCCGCCTGCAATTTTTCACAATCCGCATGTGTTTTAACAACTTTGAACAGTTTAGTGTCAACTGCAAATTTAATCACCTCACTCATTGTTCCAATTTCCAGATCATTTATAAATAAGTTAAAAAGCATCAGTCCCAGTACAGATTCCTGCGGCACTCTACTGTTTACTTTCCTCCATTTAGAAAAATGACCATTTAACTCTACCCTCTGTCTTCTATCCGATAACCAATTCCTAATTCACAACTGAACTTTGCCACCTATCCCATGACACTTTAATTTTCTCAGGAGCCTCTCATGAGGAACTTTATCAAAAGCTTTCTGAAAATCTAGATACACTACATCAGTGGTCTCAAACTCAAACCCTTTGCAGGGCCACATTTTGGTTTTGTAGGTACTTGGAGGGCCTTAGAAAATTAGTTAATGTCTTATTAAAGAAATGACAATCTTGCATGAGGTTAAACTCTTTCTAGTTTATAAATCTTTCCTTTTGGCTAAGTCTTAATAATAATATTGTTATTTATAGCTAAAGAGACATATGATCAAAAAACTGTTTTATTTTACTTTTTTTATTATGATAAACATAGCGAGGGCCTCAAAATATAACCTGGCGGGCCGCGAGTTTGAGACCACTGCACTACATCAACCGGCTCACCTTTATCCACATGTTCACACCTTCAAAGAAGTCAAGCAAATTTGTGAGGCAAGATCTCCCTCGGCTGAACCCATGCTGACTCAGTCTCATTAAATCATGTTTGCCTACGTGTTCCACAATTTTATTTTTTATAATTGTTTCCATCTTTTTTTCCCAGCATTGAAGTCAGGCTTACCGGTCTGTAATATCCCAAATCTCCCCTGGAGCCCTTTTTAAAAAGCGGTGTAACATTGGCCTCCCTCCAATTTTCAGGTACTACAGATGATTTTAGTGACAGGTTATAGATCACTAACAGGTCAGCAATTTCATGTTTGAGTTCTTTTAGTACCCTGGGATGTATACCATCCAGTCCAGGCGATTTTTCACTTTTTAACTTGTCAATTTGGCTTAGTACATAATAATAATTTTTATTCTTATATACCGCCAAACCTTCAGTTCAAGGTGATTTACAATAAGAGAAAAAGCTGAACATACAGCAACTTATAAATATCAAATGTTTCTCAGAAGAATATAGATTACAATTGAATCAAAGTGACAAAAGACTGAACATACGATAAATAGGAATCATAAGTATCAAATATTTCTTTAAAAAATAGAAAAATGCAGTTAGGTCAGATATTTTTCAAACATAAGTTTTTTGAATTTTTCAAAATAAATAGTAAGATTGGGTTTGGGGAAAAAGGGCATTCCAATATGAATTCATTGCACTAGCCTGAAATGCCAAGGTTTTCCATAAAAATATCTTATTACGACATGCTTTTGATGAAGGGAACATAAACCAGCAGGATCTTCATGTATTCTTGTTTGAATTATAGAATTCAAAGTGGGTAGAGAGGTAGGTTGGAGATAGTCCAAATAAGACTTAAAAAAAAAACCAGATACAACCAAATTTGAACAGAATTCTGGCCTCAAATGGTAACCAGTGGAGCTTTAAGTAGTAAGGGCTTACGTGATCATATTTTTTAAGGCCAAAGATCAGGCGAACTGCTGTATTCTGTACTATTCTTAGCCTACTAAGGTTTGTTGTTGGTTTTTTGTTGGGGTTTGTTTTTTTTATAAGAACCTAGGTAAACAATATTACAGTAGTCCAATGTAGATAGGATTGATGACTCAACCAATATCCTAAAAGACGTTGAGTCAAAATGTTTTTTGATGGTACAAAGCTTTCATAGAATTGAAAAACATTTTTTAACCAGTAGGTCAGAATGGACATTAAATGATAACTAATAATAACAGTTTACATACAGCAGGACAGTGAAGTTCTATGCGGTTTATAATGATTAAAAGTTACAAATTGAGTAGTACTAATAGAGTTAGGATTTTTATCGTAGCAGCAGTGTGCCGGATTTTAAAAAGAAATGGGATACACACGTGGGTTCTCTAAGGAGGTAAAATCAAGGGGGGTGGGTCAATAGAGTGGGCAGACTTGTTGGGCTATGGCCCTTTTCTACCGTCATCTTCTATGTTTCTATCTATAGAATAATTTTGACCATTTAAATGAAGTCTATTTTCTGTGATTTTTATCATTGGGACTAGCAAGGAAAAACTGTTTTTTCTGGATTGAACTTCAGTTTGAATTTAGTAGTCCATTGTTCTATTTGTGCCTGGATAAAAACAATATCTGATATTTTTACTTCAGTCGTAAAAGATGTTGGAGGAATAAGTATTGTTATATCATCAGCATAGATATAGAATTTAACCTGTAAACTGTTTAATAAATTTCCCAATGATGCTAGATAAATACTAAATATGTAGATAAAAGTGGTGAACCTTGTAGGACACCACACGAGTTTGTCCACAAAGAAGAATATTCACCAGCATTAAATACTTGGTATGACCTGTTTTTCAAGAAACCTTGGAACCAATTCCATACATTTCCCAATATTCCAATTGAATCCATGCAATTTAATAGTATCTCATGGTCTACCAAATCAAAAGCACTGCTTAAATCCTACTGGAGAATCAATGCACTAGTCCCTAACCTAATCAATGTAGCTAATATGGTTTCTGTGCTAAATCCTGAGCGGAATCCAGATTGAAAACTATGGAGAATTTCAAATTTATCTAAATAGTTAACTAGTTCAGCATTTACTAGTCCTTCCATCAACTTAGCAAATAGTGGAATACAATAGTGGCAATAGGTCTAAAGTTAAAATTACAAGTAATAGGCTCTTTAGGATTCTTTACAATAGGGGTAACCAAGATCTGGCCTATTTCCTTCGTAAATAATCCTGCTTTAAAGATGCTTTTGGTAATTAACGAAACTCTCCGCAGCTCAGATTATTTTTATTGTATTATATTATATTGTCTTTCTGTTGCTCATTTTGTATTTTTCCCTTTTTGTTCTACTTTTCTATATTGATTTTGAATTTCATCTCCCCCCCTTCCTTGTGTATATAAGTTTGTAAAGTTAAATTTTTAATTTCAAATGTCATTATGTATTGTTCTGTAATGTATTGTTTCCCATAAATTGTAATTTTAATTTGTTCATCGCTTAGAAATATGATTAAGCGATTACCGGTAATCAAAACAATTATTAAACTTGAAACTTGAGGAAGCAATCCATTTGAAAAGTTTAGATTTCAAAGTGAACAAAGCATTTCTCATTAAATTGGATGGACAGTTATCAAGATGACAATTAGATTTGGCATATTAAGTAAATAGCTTACAAAATATTGTCCAATCTGGGGCATTAAATTGATCCCAAATCATATCAGTCCTTACCTTGTCATATAATTGATTAATAGTTGCATCAAAATCTTTATTTGGTAAAGAGTCAAGTGTTCTCAATTTGCTAAGTTTAGTTTTAAAATACTCAGCAAGTGCCTCCGACGAAGGGCGGACTCTCTAATTTGGCCCTAATTTTAGATTCTATATTAAACAAATAAGAACATAAGCAGTGCCTCCGCCGGGTCAGACCATAGGTCCATCCTGCCCAGCAGTCCGCTCCCGCGGCGGCCCAAACAGGTCACGACCTGTCTGAATCACCAGAAGGGGCCCCCTTGCCACCTTGGTTTCCCATTGAGTCCTATCTTCCTATCGAAGTCCTAACCCTCCGGTCTTGCACATGCACGACCTGGTTGGGTTTCTATAGTACCTGGTTAGCTTTCTATACCTGTGTTACATCCCAGCACCTCTCTCAGTATCCCACGATCCCTTTATCCCTCAGGAATCCGTCTAATCCCTGTTTGAATCCTTGTACCGTACGTACTCTGCCTGATCACTTCCTCCGGTAGCGCATTCCAGGTGTCCATTGACCAGTTTGAATAGTTCCTTACTATTTGTATTTGTCATACCAATTTTTGGAGCATAATGCTTGGTTTGTTTTTCTTTAATCAAATTTTTATAATTTTTTTTTAATTCTAATCGCCATCTAACCCCATCTTCTAATTTTCCTGATTTTAACCAGACTTTTTCCAGATTCACCAAGATTTCTTTCAGTTCCTCCACATCATTGCCCTTGAAAACCATTTCCAGTTCAGGTAGATCTCTTGCATCTTCTGTAAAGACCGCAGCAAAGAATTCACTCAGTCTCTCTTCGCTATGGCCTTATCTTCCATGAGCGCCCCTTTTGCTCCTTGATCATCCAATGGTCCCACAGATTCACACATTCATAACATGCTCATTATAATGTATAGTAAGCTATCTAATACAGAAATGGGGAAGGAATGGCTAAGACACTGCTGCTCTTCACCATTACCCATCTACCACAGCCTATCTGGCAATGGAGAAAGGTGGCTGTGGTTGCTGAGGCAACAGGAGATAGACTAAAACTATAGCTACGGTGAGTGCACCCCCTACATATCTATCCCTAGAAGATGCAGCCTTAGTCTTTCTCTATTGCCTGCCTTTCCTCAGCAGCTGCATGTTTTAACATCTCCTAAGAACATAAGAATTGCCGCTGCTGGGTCAGACCAGTGGTCCATCGTGCCCAGCAGTCTGCTCACGCGACAGCCCTCTGGTCAAAGACCAGCGCCCTAACTGAGACTAGCCCTAACTGCGTACGTTCCGGTTCTGCAGGAAGTTGTCTAACTTTGTCTTGAATCCCTGGAGGGTGTTTTCCCCTATGACAGACTCTGGAAGAGCGTTCCAGTTTTCTACCACTCTCTGGGTGAAGAAGAACTTTCTAATGTTCGTACAGAATCTATCCCCTTTCAACTTTAGAAAGTGCCCTCTCGTTCTCCCTACTTTGGAGAGGGTCATTATCTACTAAGTCTATCCCCTTTAGTACCTTGAATGTTTCTATCATGTCCCCTCTGTCTCCTCTGCTCGAGGGAGAAGAGACCCAGTTTCTCTAATCTTTCGCTCCAGCCCCTTAATCATCTTAGTCGCTCTTCTCTGGACCCTTTCAAGTAGTACCGTGTCCTTCTTCATGTACGGCAATCAGTGCTGGACGCAGTTCTCCATGTGAGGGCGCACTATGGCCCGGTATAGTGGCATGATAACCTTCTCTGATCTGTTCATGATCCCCTTCTTTATCATTCCTAGCATTCTGTTTGCCCTTTTCGCTATCACAGCACATTGTGCGGACGGCTTCATCGACTTGTCAATCAGAACTCCCAAGTCTCTTTCCTGGGAGGTCTCTCCAAGTACCGCCCCGGACATCCTATCAGTATCCCTTCCCTCACCTGCCCCCAATGCTCATCCACCTGCTCCCAGCAGTCATAGTCTAACACCCATCCCAGCAGCCTTGGTGTCACATCTCTGCCTCCAGCAGTATCTTCATTATATTTTGCCTTCCACTCCCCCTCCAGAAGGAGTCTTGCAATCCCTTCCCCCAAATCCAGAGTAGCATCTCAAGTTTTTCCATCATCAAAAAAAAAATCTGGTTTTTAACATTTTAATTGATCCTACCAACAGGACTGCTGGAGAATTTCCTCTTCAACAATAATGCTCCTTATGAGCTGCTTCTGCTCCATGTGAGCTGTTTATCCAAGTTGGACAATCCCTATCCCTCACCCCTCAATTCTCTCCCTGCTCTGGTGCTTCCCCCAACACTCTCCCAGAGTGCTCTTTCAAAACCACCACATCCAGCGCACACAGCTTTCTCTGTCACTACTTACTTCCAAATCACCCAATAACATTTTCTTGGTGATCTCTGTAGCTGTCTCCCTGTGGCTGGCCCAATTACTGAATCCCTTCATTCATCTCTCAATCTTTCTCTATCCCCTATCTGAACATACCTCCCCAGCTCATGTAACAGACGATTGGCTCTATATTTTCCTGCTGCACACACCCCTCCCCTCGCCGCTGCCACCACCACCACAATTTCAAAATTAGATGCCCAGCTTTCTTCCTTTCCTTCCAACTCCTGCAGCATACATACACAGCTTTTTCTCTTTCCCTCCTACCTCCTTGGCATACATATGCCTAGGTCTATCCCACCCTTCTACTCCCACTGCAGATACCCAACTCTCCTCCCTATTGCTTTGGAGGAATTAAAAGCTCAAGGAATTTCAACAATTATCTAAGAATTTGTTCACTACAAGGAAGTTTCTAGCTAGAGGTATATTTGAAGCATGCAATGTTTGTTCCTGTATATCTGCAGTGGCAGTAGGAACATGTTCTTTCTCTTGGCTCAGTTTCTTATCTTGAAACCTCGGTGTAGGACTGCCTTGCTGATGTTCCTCACAAGGGTGATCTGTTTGGAGAAAAAATTGAGGAGGTGGCTGATTTGAATTAAAGAACACAAACAACTTTGTCTAAACCTCAAGCCTCTACATCTTCATCTTATAGATGGTATTCTGCCCCATCCAGATGTTCATAACATTATAATATTAAACATCTAGACCTCAATGCTCTTATGCAAAGCAAAAAAAGCTTCAGAAGTTGCAAGCTGTCTGTCCAAGCAGCAGTCTTCTTTTTGACTCTCTTCTAGAGAGCATTACCACCATTCCCCTGACTCTGCCTCTCAATCTTCTCATTGGAGGCAGAATACTCCTCCCTCCCCCCATTTCCCCCCCCCCACCAATGCTGTACTTTTGTCATAACAGACCAGTGGATACAATGCCCTATGTTGGGTTCACAAACCTCCAAACCACCCACCACAAGAATCTGTTTTCAACTCCCTTCAGAAGATCTTCCATCTAGATCTCAGCCCTTCTCCAGCAGAATGCTTAGAGCCTGTTCCTCTACATCGGTGGTCCCCAACCTTTTGAGACCAAGAACCGATTTTATAGAAGCAAATTTTTTTAGGGACTGGTGGGGGGGATTCGGGGTGAGTTCGTAGGGCAGCTTTATATACAATATACATTATCTCTATCATTATTGAGTTATAATATCATAATAGATATACAACTTACCATAATGCAGAATCAGTGAGAGCCCTAAGCTTGTTTTCCTGCAACCAAATGATCCCATCTGGGGACGATGGATAACAGTGGCACGTTTGCAGCAGAACCTCCGATGACCCAGCCAACCCATCTCCCTGCGCAACACCTTTCCATCTCTCCCTCCCATCCCCCATATGTAGCAGACCCCCGATGACCCCGCCAACCCATCCCTCTGCACACCTTTCCATCTCTCCCTCCCATCCCCCACGTGCAGCAGAACCCTGATTACCCTCTGACTGCGAGGCCCCAACACAACCTATCTGTTGAGCTATGCCATCAATACTTTGTTGGGACTGGGGTAAGTAAACACCACAATTCTGGGACTAGGATGAGTAAACACATTTCTAAGTATGGGGCGAGTACACACATTTCTAAGTCTAAGGTAGGTTTACATTGTAATTCTGGGTCTAGGGAGGGTACACACATTGCAAGCTGTACTGAAAGAGTTAAGGTAGCTCAAACAGGTATTCCACCACAGGGTACAAACACTTTCAAACCTAGGATAGGTATACATTGCAATACTGAGTCTAGGGAAGGTACACAAACTACAAGTAGTACTGAAAAGGTCCACGCAGCTCAAGCAGCAACAGCCCCAGGGAGGCTTAGCAAACATACTACATGGAGGGCTATGTATGTCAACGCCCATAGTTTGGGCAACAAGATCCTGGAACTTGAGACTGAAATGAGAAACGCTGACCTGGATGTGGTGGCGATAACCGAGACCTGGCTTACCGACTCCCACGGGTGGGACATGGTGATACCAGGATACAACCTTCTTCGCCAAGACAGGGAGGGCAGAATGGGGGGAGGTGTAGCGATATACACTAAGGATGATATCAAAGTCACCAGAATCGCAGATATCAGGTACATAGGGGAATCCCTTTGGGTAAATTTGGCCAGGGGGAATGACAAATGCCTATATCTTGGCATAGTATACAGACCCCCAAGGCAACAGGATGACATAGATATAGAATTAATCAGTGACATAGAGAATATCACCTTACGTGGGGATACAGTGTTGTTAGGAGACTTCAATATGCCTGATGTGGATTGGAACACACTTTCCTCTGCATCCAGCAGCAGCAGAAGACTATTGAACTCTATGAAGGGAGCTAAACTGAGGCAACTGGTATTGGAGCCAACAAGGGAACAGGCAATACTGGACCTATTGCTTACCAATGGCGAAAGTGTCACTGAGGTCTCAGTGGGCGACAAGTTGGCCTCCAGCGACCACAACATGATATGGTTCAAACTCAGGAAGGGTTTCGCCAAAACTAACACATTAACCAGGGTCCTTAACTTCAAGAACGCCAACTTTGAGGGTATGGGGGATTTCATCAATCAAGCACTACAAAACCGAGCAGGAACAGATAACGTAGAGGAATTGTGGTCGACTCTGAAAGCTATCATTCAGGAGGCAACCAATCGCTATATAAAATCAGTGAGTAAACGGCGCAGGAACAATAAGCCACAATGGTTCTCTGCGGAGATCTCGGACCTCATAAAAGAGAAGAAAAAAGCGTTCATCTCCTACAAACATACAGGATCTCAGGACTCTAGAGAAGTCTATTTGGCTAGGGCAAGAGCTGTCAAAACAGCGGTTAGAGAGGCCAAATTCCGAATGGAGGAAACTTTAGCAAAGAACATCAAGAAGGGCGATAAATCCTTCTTCAGGTATATTAGGGACAGAAACCGCAGCACAAGCGGGATAGTACGCCTTAGGAAACCAGACGGGAACTATGTAGAAGCAGACTCAGAAAAAGCTGAATTGTTAAACGAATACTTCTGTTCAGTCTTCACCCACGAGGCGCCGGGTTCTGGCCCTCAGCTGCAGAAAAAGAATGACTCAGGAGACCCGTTTAGTAATTTCAAGTTTACAACAAACAGTGTCTACTGTGAGCTGTCTAAACTCAAGGTTAACAAAGCAATGGGGCCAGACAACCTACACCCCAGGGTGCTCAGGGAGTTAAGGGACGTCCTGGCGGAACCACTATCCGCACTCTTCAATCTCTCCCTTAGTACAGGTAGAGTCCCGTTGGACTGGAAAACGGCTAACGTCGTTCCACTCCACAAAAAAGGTTGCAGGACAGAGGCTGAGAACTACAGACCAGTAAGTCTCACATCTATAGTGAGCAAACTAATGGAAACCCTAATCAAACACCAATTAGATAAGATCCTGGATGAAGAGAATCTACGAGATCCCCGTCAACATGGATTTACCAAGGGGAAATCCTGCCAATCCAACTTGATCAGCTTCTTTGACTGGGTAACGGGGAAGCTCGATGTTGGAGAGTCCTTGGACATTGTATACTTGGACTTCAGCAAAGCATTTGATAGTGTCCCACACCGCAGGTTGTTGTGCAAAATGAGTTCTATAGGATTGGGAGACACATTGACAGCATGGGTTGGGGACTGGCTTAGTGGTAGGCTTCAGAGGGTGGTGGTGAACGGCACCCCCTCCGTAACGACGGCAGTGATCAGCGGAGTGCCACAGGGCTCGGTCTTAGGCCCGATCCTTTTCAATATCTTTATAAGGGACTTGGCTGAGGGGCTTCGCGGTAAAATAACGTTATTCGCCGATGACGCCAAACTATGTAATATAACAAGCAAGAGCACAATGAACAATATGAAACACGACCTACTCCTATTGGAGCAATGGTCAAGGACCTGGCAACTGAGTTTCAATGCCAAGAAATGCAAAGTCATGCACCTCGGCAGTCAAAATCCATGCGAGACTTACACCCTAAATGGCGAGATCCTAGCAAGGACTGTTGCAGAACGGGACTTAGGGGTGATCATCAGTGAAGACATGAAGGCTGCCAATCAAGTGGAGCGGGCTTCATCTAAGGCTAGGCAGATCATAGGATGTATACGTAGAAGTTTCGTCAGCCGTAAGCCTGAAGTCATTATGCCGTTGTATAGATCCATGGTGAGGCCCCATCTGGAATATTGCGTGCAATTCTGGAGGCCTCATTACCGCAAGAATGTGCTGAGGCTTGAGTCAGTCCAGCGAATGGCCACCCGGATGGTCTCGGGACTCAGGGATCTCCCGTACGAGGAGGAACGCAGAGAGAGGGGAGATATGATCGAGACGTTCAAGTACCTCACGGGCCGTATCGAGGTAGAAGAGGATTTCTTTTTTTTCAAAGGTCCGACGGCGACAAGAGGACATTCATGGAAAATCAGGGGGGGGGAAGTTACACGGCGACACCAGGAAATACTTTTTCACCGAAAGAGTGGTTGATCGCTGGAATAGACTTCCACTTCAGGTGATCGAGGCAAGCAGCGTGCCTGATTTTAAGAAGAAATGGGATCGTCACGTGGGATCTCTGCACAGAGTTAAATAGGGAAGGGTCATTGGGGTGGGCAGACTAGATGGGCCGCGGCCCTTATCTGCCGTCTTTTTCTATGTTTCTATGTTACTATACCTCCATTCTTAAAAGCAGCAGCAGCACAAAACAGGCTGCTTCGCTGCCTTCTCTCTGCTGCCACATCACTAATGATGTCATCAGTGACGCGGCGGCAGAGGAAAGGCCCTGGCGGGGAAGGCAGCAAAGCAGCCTGTTCAATGTTGCCGCTGCTGTTTTTCAGAATGGCAGTCGGCTGAGGAATGGAAGATCTCTTGCGGCCCGGCTGTCAAACGGCTGCTGCCTGCTAGTGGGCCGCAGACCAGGTGTTGGGGACCCCTGTTTTATAGAAGAGAGACCGGGAGTGCTACTTGAATTTCCTGATACCAAAAAAGACTGGAGACCTTTGATCCATTTTAGACCTCTAAGGCCTAAACAAATACTTAATGAAGGGAAAATTTTGGATGATCTCTCTGGGAACCCTCCTACCCCTACTTGAAAAAGGCAACTTAACTATTCTCTAGATCAGGGGTGGGCAATTCTGGTCCTCAAGGGCTGGAATCTAGTCAGGTTTTCAGGATTTCCCCAATGAAATCCTGAAACCCCGACTAGATTCCAGCCCTCGAGGACCAGAGTTGCCCACCCCTGCTCTAGATCTTAGTCACATACACTAACATTTCCATCCTACATGGACATAGGAATACCTATACTTCTTCATAGGATCTAGACATTTCCAGTACAAGGTCTTGCTATTTGGTCTGGCCTCAGCTGCTCTTGTCTTTACAAAGCGCGTAGTTGTAGTAGTGGTGGCAGCTCTTCACACATGAAGATTTCACATATTTCCCTATTTGGACAACTGGTTAATCAAGGCCTCATTGCAGACAGCTCAGACTGCCGTAAATTCAACTGTTCACCACCTCGAGCTGCTAGGATTTGCTATCAGTCACCAAAAGTTATATCTAAAGCCATTTGAAACTTTAGAATTCATAAATTTCTACCTAAGCAGAGTGTAGTCAGTCTCTACCCTCAAACAAACTTCCGCATGCCAGATGTTATGTCTTCTAGGTCACATGACCCAACTTCACTTCAGGATTCCACATGGCTTGCTTCCTCCTCTTCTAGATCTGCCGCTCAATAACTCCACTCAGATTATATCTACAATTGGAGTCAGATGCCTTCCTCATTCATTGGGGAAACAGATTCTTCTATGCATTTTCTCCAATACCTCTTATCAGGAGGACTCACTTTGCCAGGATTAAGACACCATGATCTTCGTAGTACCTCATTGACCACATCAACCTTATTCCCATTCCTCATACAGCTTTCGATCCAGGAACTGTGCCAGTTGCAACCATTCCCAACGTTGCTAGCACAGAATGACGGATCTCCCATTCATACCAACCCTTGATTAGAACTAACACCATGGTTTCTTTTAATTAGCAAGTAAATGCCTTTTGCCTCTTGGCTATGGTTTCTGCTGTTATTGAAGCATCCATAAAACCTTCTACTTGGCACTGTTACCCCTACACAAAGGCCAGATTTTTCTGCCTATTGTGGCCTACACTCTCTTGAACCTGTCATATGTCCACTCCCCAATGACACCTAGAATCCTTTTCCTGGGCAGTTACTCCTAACATAGAACCCAGCATCACGTAGCTATAATTTGGGTTTCTCTTTCCCACATGCATCACCTTGCACTTGCTCTCATCTGCCATTTTGATACCTAGTCTTCTATTCTCACAAGGTCCTCTTGCAATTCTTCACAATCCTCTTGAGTTTTAACAAATTTGTGTCATCAGCAAATTGAATTATCTCACTATGCTTCTATAACTTTCGTACACAGGGCTTACAATTTTATTCCTCCTTACTACTTTCACTTCTCTAACTCTGACCTAAAGACCAATTTGGTTCGAGTACGTCTCCATACCATTAGTGTGTTCTACTCTCCCTTGGGCAATAAACTTCTTTCTGTTCATCCTTGGTAGCTCGATTTATGGAAAGGGAATAGGGACTTTTATGGCTTTGACATTCATAGTAGTGGGCACTGGAGCATTAAGTGACTTTGCCCAGGGTCACAAGGAAAAGACTATTCCGCATGAAACCATCTATCAAGCCTTCACCGGTTGCTGGTATCTTGATGTGGTTCTATTTTTACTCTTATGAAGTCTCCCTTTGAACTACTTACAACTTGCTCTCTCAAATATCTCACTTGGAAAGTCATTCTTTCTTGCTCTCAACATCTGCACTTTGTGTGAGTGAGTATCAAGCACTTGTGTCCGATCCTCTCAATACAAGATTCTACCACTACAGTGTAGTGCTCCAAACTCATCCAAAATTCTTGTTCAAAATTGTCTCAGAATTTCATATCAACCAATCCATAGTTCTGCCTATTTCCTATTCTGAAGAAGCAGCTCTTCACACCTTGGACTTTCAAGCATGTACTAAGCCTCATTGAAGATCCTCTCAGCAATTTTGTGGCTTTCAACCCTAACAGACTTAGAGTTCCTATTGCCAAGAGAATCATCTCCACTTGGCCGTATCTCCTTTGCTTATACTCAGCTGGGCTGACACTGCAGGGCCATGTAACTCCAGAAGAGACTGGGCAAGTAATTCTGCAAAATGTTTTTAGAGTGCCAGCTTTCTCTCCAACCCTTGTGGGTTTCATCAAGCTAATACTGTATATTCAGTGTACCAGGCTAATATGTATTCAATGTTTAACCTCTTTTAGATAATGATCCTCACATCTTTAGAGTTCCACATTTGAATTTGCCTACTTGTTTTCAGAGAAAGTATAGATACTTAACTTTAGCAAATGCTGTCTGAGGACAGCAGGCATATATTCCCACAAACTACCTACCTCCCCTAGTTGGCTTCTTAGCTTTGTTACTGAACTGCTTGTCCTGAAAGCCGACATCAGGCAGGAAGGTGCCAGCACACATACAGTATGGGCACTGCTTAAAAGATTTATAGTGATAATGCACTTGGTAGTGTCTGGATACAATCACCCATATGTGAGAATATACCTGCTGTCCTCGGAACACCTGCTACAAGTAAGTATCTTCGCTATATCACTTGCAATATTGCATACTGCTTTTTAATCATTGACACCACGTATGTATACAGAACATCCGAGAGTGTAGCATACCTTCACATACTTAGAGTAAGTGTGTTTCTATTTCTTTGATTGATTGGTCAAGAACCCATCTTGAGAACATGACATAAAATCAATGAGCAAAATCATCCATATATTGGTTACTAAAGTTTGTAACTACTCCAGGTTCCACTTGAGCCCATCATCTCAAATGGAATTATAGGAGATATCCTAGGACAAGCAGGCAGGCTATTCTCACATATAGGTGACATCATCAGCGGAGCCCGGATGAGGAAGCTCGCAAGCATACTTGCTTGAAGAAACCAGAAGTTTCGAGTCGACCGCACCACGCATGCGTGAGTGCCTTCCCGGCCAGTGTAGGGCGCGTCTCCTCAGTTCTCAGTTTTCCGCGGAGCCGAGAAGTCCGTCTTTGACTCTCTGCGTTTAACTTCGTTACTTCGTGCCTTCTCTGAACCGCGGTTTGTATTTTTTTCTTCACAAATCGCTGTTCCTACTTTATTTCTTTTATTTCTAGTTTTTTTTTTTTTTTAATTTTCAATCTTGCATCCGACTGCCGGGGCAGGTCACTTGGCTGCAGCCCAAAGGCTTCGATTTTGCGGTGGCCATTTTTCCTTCTGTCCCGGTCTGTAACGGGCTTCAAGAAGTGTAGCCAGTGCCAGCGTGTAATTTCCCTTACGAACCCACACCGGCGAGCGCTATGCTACTCTTCAACCTCGAGCCCTTAAACGTCGTTGTCTTTTGGTGGAGAAGCTCTTTGGGATGGATTCCTCCTCCGATCCCTCGACTTCAAAGGCGACGTCAGCCTCACCTTTGACCAAGACTCCTACTGCTTCCACCTCGAGCCTCATCAGACCTTCTTCGTTTGCAGCGGCTCTCTCCTCGACGACATCTGCTGTATCTTCCCCTGTATCAGATCCGATAGCTCAGCAGAAAGTTTCAGCGGCGGTGCTTAAGGTGCCTAAGACTTCCAAGTCGAAGCACATTACAACTGCCTCGGTGGAACCTCCAGCCAAAGCAGGTGGTCCGTTTTCAGACGCGGATCCATCCTTGCCAGCTTCTTTCCAGACCATGTTGGAGAAGCAATTCATTCAGTTCCTTACTAATATAGGACCGAAGCTTCTTCCTCTCATCCAGCCTGGGCATTCTGCAGACTCCCGCAAGGTCGAGCCGCTTCCTTTGCCTCAGTCTTAGCTTACACACTCTTTGCAGGGACCAGGTTGTATCGTCTTCTGCAACCTCACGAATGGACACTCCATTCCTCCCTTCTTCATCACATCTTTTCACAGTGGGGAACGCCTCAGATAGACCTCTTTGCTGCTCCCCACAACTACAAACTGCCTCAGTTCTGCTCCAGGATATACTCTCCTCATTGCCTCGAGGCAGACGCTTTTCTTCTGGAATGGACGAATCTCTTCCTCTATGCATTTCCTCCATTCCCTCTCATTCTCAAGACTCTGGTCAAGTTGAAGAACGATCATGCCACCATGAATCTGATTGCTCCTCGGTGGCCAAGACAACCTTGGTACTCCCTTCTACTTCAACTCAGCAGCAGGGAGCCCTTCTGATTTTCTCAAATCTGTATGAGACGTTTTAGAGGCTTCTAGGAAACCTATCACTAGACAATGCTATCACCAAAAATGGACTAGATTTTCTACATGGTGTTTTTCTCATGATAAGGAGCCTCAACATTCCTCCTTATCTTCTGTTTTGGATTACCTTTTGCACCTATCCACTTCTGGCCTCAAGTCTACATCTATCTGAGTCCATCTCAGTGCAATTGCGGCTTTCCATCAGCCTATTGAAGGGAAACTGCTCATCTGGTGGTTTCCAGATTCATGAAAGGACTTTTCAATGTAAAACCTCCTCTCAAACAGCCTCCTGTGGTTTGGGACCTCAATGTTGTCCTTGCTCAACTGATGAAGCCTCCATTTGAACCAATTGACAAGGCTCATGTGAAGTATCTCACTTGAAAAGTGGTATTTCTCATTGCCCTCACTTCTGCTCGAAGAGTCAGTGAGCTGCAAGCTTTAGTTGCTGATCCACCACCTTTCACGGTGTTTCATGAAAAAATGGTCCTTCACACTCATCCTAAATCCTTCCTAAAGTGGTATCGGAATTTCATCTCAACCAATCCATTGTTCTTCCAGTGTTCTTTCCAAAGCCTCATTCTCATCCTGGAGAAATAGCTCTTCATACTCTGGACTGTAAACGTGCTTTGGCCTTCTAACCATACCAAACAACACAGAACTGCTCCTCAACTTTTTATCTCCTTTGACCCAAATAAGTTGGGACATCCCATCTCTAAGCCAGGGATCTCAAAGTCCCTCATTGAGGGCCGCAATCCAGTCGGGTTTTCAGGATTTCTCCAATGAACATGCATTGAAAGCAGTGCATGCATATAGATCTCATGCATATTCATTGGGGAAATCCTGAAAACCCGACTGGATTGCAGCCCTCAAGGAGGGACTTTGAGACCCCTGCTCTAAGCGTACCATCTCCAACTTGATGGCTGCTTGTATCTCATTCTGCTATGCCCAAGCTGGATTACCACTACACAGTAGAATCACAGCCCATAAACTTAGAGCAATGGCAGCTTCAGTAGCTTTCCTCAGATCTACATCTATTGAGGAAATTTGCAAGACTGCTACTTGGTCCTCGGTTCATACTTTCACATCTCACTATTGTCTGGATTCTTTCTCCAGACGGGATGGACAGTTTGGCCAGACAGTATTACAAAATTTATTCTCTTAAATTGCCAACACTCCCACCTTCCCATTCTGGTTAGCTTGGAGGTCACCCATATGTGAGAATAGCCTGCCTGCTTGTCCTGGGATAAAGCACAGTTACTTAACCATAACAGGTGTTATCCAGGGACAGCAGGCAGCTATTCTCACAAACCACTCACCTCGCCTGGTTGGCTTCTCTGCTAGCTATCTGAACTGAGGAGACACGCCCTACGCTGGGCGGGAAGGCACTCGCGCATGTGTGGTGCGGTCGACTCTGGTTCTTCTGGTTCTTCAAGCAAGTATGCTTGCGAGCTTCCACATCCGGGCTCCGCTGATGACGTCACCCATATGTTAGAATAGCTGCCTGCTGTCCCTGGATAACACCTGTTACGGTAAGTAACTGTGCTCTCTGTTGCTAGTCATAAGTAATGCCTTTCTTTTACAAGAAAGGATTACAGATTTTGATATTTGTAGTTGAAGTAAGTCAGCGGCAACACCACATTTTGGACCTGATGACCTCAACAGTACATGTTAATTCGGTGGCATATCTTAATATGGCATACCCAATAGATCTACAAGCCACACTGCTCTAGATAGCTCAGGAACCTTGTCTAGAGAGAATTGCCTTTCAAATTTGTTCTATCTTCAGATCTGAGGAGTCATTGTAAAAGGATTTCACACCTGTATGGCCTACTCAAGAAAATCATTATGAAATAAATTTCCTAGAACAAAGAGTGATTTGAAATATGCTAAATGCTTTTTGAAATTGGTATCCAACAATTTTATCCTAATCCAGTTGTGTGTGTTTGGCTATTAAAGATAAATTGTTTTTATAACTGTTCTGTTCACAGAAGTAAGGGGGAATAAAATTAAATCCTGTGTAGGAAAGTCATAGAAACATAATGAGATAATAAATTTGCTGATAGCACAAAATTGTTCAAAGTTGTTAAAATGCAAGAGGATTGTGAAGGATTGCAAGAGGACATTGTGAGACTGGAAGACTGGGCATCAAAATGGCAGATGACATTTAACATGAGCAAGTGTAAGATAATGCATGTGGGAAAGAGGAACCCGTATTACAGCTATGTAATGCTGGGTTCTATGCTAGGAGTCACTGCCCAGAAAAAGAATCTAGGTGTCTGATCAATGCGCAGCGGCTGCTAAGAAAGCAAATAGAATGTTAGAAATTATCAGGAAAGGAATGGAAAACAAAGATGAAAATGTTGTAATGCTATGGCTGCAACTTGGATACTGTGTGCAGTTCTAGTTAATGTATCTCAAAAAAAGATATAGCAGAATTAGAAAAGGTACCGAGAAGGCCAACAAAAATGACAACTTCCCTATGAGGAGAGGCTAAAGTAGCTAGGGCTCTTTATTCAGCTTGGAGAAGAGACTGCTCAGGGGTGATATGTTAGAAGTTTATAAAATACTTAATGGAGTGATTCACTTGTTTTCCAAAAATACTAGGACTAGGGGGAATGCGATAAAGCTAAGAAGTAGATTTAAAACAAACTGGAGAAAATATTTCTTCACACTATGTAATTAAACTCTGGAATTTGTTGTCAGAGAATGTGATGAAATCAGTTAGCTTAGTGGAGTTTTAAAAAGGCTTGGATAATTTCCTAAAAGAGAAGTACATAGGCCATTATTGAGATGGCTTGGGGAAGTCCACTGCTTATTTCTAGGATAAGCAGTATAAAATCTGTTTTACTACTTGGGATCTGGATTGGCTGCTTTTGGAAACAGGATACTGGTTGATGGACCTTCAGTCTGTCCTAGTATGGCAATTCTTATGTTCTTAAGTGAAAGCAGATGGGCAGACTGCATAGGCAGTATGTTTGTCTATATTAACTACTGTATTAAGCAATCCATTCCTCTGAAGCCTGTAAGGCCATTCCCATTCCAATGCCTTTATCTGTCTGTCATCTTTTAAATTATATAAGCTTTCACATGTCTTTGGAAAAGCAGTCTATCAAGAGCTTCCATTCACATTAGTATTCCAAATAGCCTAATATTCAATTGCTTTCCTCCCATTTTATTTCTGCTACAGTTTCATATCTAAATTTTTTTTTCTTTTTAGTGCATCTTCTGCCATCTGGTAGTGCACTAATAAATGATTTATTCTGCCACAAACTATTTTTGAAAAGTTTATAGGGTTTTTTTCTTTGCCTACTTTCTACATTTTACACTGTATGGAAAATATCTTATTTCTGTAACTTTGTACTACTCTTTTATACCAAGGACACAGAGCATGACAGTGATGCTGACTTCAGACCAGTTGGCTTTACTTCTCATTTATACTTGCTGTTCTTTACCTTATTTAGCTGAACTGCTTTTTCTGGATTTCATTGTACCTCTTCGTTAGTAAATAGGAGCACTATATTTCCTCTGTTGCAGGACCAGAAACTTTACTAGTCATTTTTGGTCAGGCCTATAGTTTAAGGAATTTGGTGGTTTGGTGTGGTTTTATTTTTTGATGAATTAAAACTGCTGCCTGGTTTGGTTAATGATGCTAAGAAAACAGTATATAAACTTTAAATAAAATAAGTGAATTAGCATTTGAAAATATAGCTTTAAGGAAGATATACTCTTCTGTAGCACATTGTGTGTGTTGGGGGAAGGGGTTGTTTTTGTTTTACAGAGCTCTAGCTACTGTGTTTCCCCGTAAATAAGACACTGTCATTAATTTTGGGTCCAAATAACACACTAGGGCTTATTTTCGGGGATGCCTTTTTTTGTGTGTGTGTTCAACGACCATATCTCACCCATTCATTTGTGTAGCATCTTTCTATCCCTCCCTCCCATCTTCCCCTCTCCCCCCCCCCTGCTGTGCAGCAGAACCCTGAAAGCAATTTCATTGTGTTGCATTAGATCTAATTTAAGTATTGTTCTTGTATGCCACATCTTCCCTATAAAATAGAGCTTTAAATGGTTAACAAATTACAAATCATCCTTAAACTGAATTTCAGATGTCATAACAATTCTGAAATAAGTCTTGATCTTTGTGGAATAGATAATACATTGGGCTTTTCTGAGGTAACTAAAATACCAAACAGCTCCAAAGGATAAGCCACTTACCTGTTTACTCTAATGGAAGCCTGTGCAGAGTGTGTCTGTCACCATTTAGACAACTTTTAAAAAACTGTTTCACTCAGTGTTAGAGGTGTTGCAGCCCAACTAAAGCTAGCATTTGGGGCTAGAAATCCCAGGACTTCTGCATTGGGTGATCTTCACTAATTTTGGGGTCTGTTCCAAACAGCAGCAGTGGCAGCACTGAACAAGCTGCTTTGCGGCCTTCCCTGCCGGGGCCTTCCGTGAGCCACATCACTGATGGCATCAGTGATGCGGCAAAGGAATGGGAAGGCCCCGGCGGGGAAAACCACAAAAGTGAGGTTCTGCTGCATAGGATGGAAAGCTGCTGCACAAGGGGATGGGTGAAAGGAGAAGAAAGGTGCTGCACGTGTGGGGGGGGGGGTGAGGAGAAATTCCTGTGCTGGTGAATCAGGGAGTGTTAACATTTGGGAGGGGCTTCGTGGGTTGATCCAACTAGGGCTTATTTTTGGGGTAGGGCTTATATTAGAACCTACCCCGAAAATCATGCTAGAGCTTATTTTCAAGGAGGTCTCATTTTAGGGGAAACATGGTAGAAGCTGTATTGATGGCAACCTATTGTGGAAAGTAAATACGCTAATGTAACAAATAGCACTGACTGTGACCCAGGCTTTTTAGTAAAATATCATTTATCGAATATAGGATCAAAGGCTCAATTTGAACAGTTATATGTGAATATTTTTGTAAGTGATATTGCTGAAGGGTTGTCTGGTAAGATTTGCTTGGAACAGTCTTCTGATGCAGGTGATGAAGTGTATCTGAATTCAAGACAGCTTGGGACACATTTATTGGATCTCTAAGGGAGAGGAAGGAATAGTGGATGGTATGGTTGGGCAGACTAGAGGGGGCCATATGTTATCTACCTTCATTTTTCTATGTAATTGGGTATCTATTTTGAATGCTCAATAAAGGGACACCTTGAGTATTGATAGTACATTTAGTTTTGGTAGTCAAAATATAAAGCTTTTTTACTTCATATACATTTGTATTTTTATAGAATATTCAGTCTACAAACTGGCAGACAATGAGATTTAAACCACCGCCTCCAAATTCTGATATTGGCTGGAGAGTAGAATTTCGACCAATGGAGGTAAATCTATATTGTGTTCACTATGGCTTTAACAGCTATTCTTTTAAAAATCATACTTGACTTGCAAGAAAGTTAAACTTTTCTCTCTAAAAGCCATCAATGGCCGTCCTATCCTGCAGTATGCCAGAATTCAAAAATGTATTTTGAAGTATTACCTGCATTTAAAGATATGTGGAGTGAATGTTCAAAGATCTGCTAAGGAAATGTGGTGGGTTGTTTTGTTTTTGGGTGGGGGGGGTGAGGTTGTTACTTTTTAGGAATACTTCAAGCCACAATCTAGCTAGCTAGATTATGAATGAACATTCGTTGTTTTTTTTTATATCATTATTTAGTTCCAGATATACATCAATTCAAAACATAGTAAAGATGTACAAGCAGAAAACAGAAACAAATCCAGTAATTGACAGAACAATGCTAGTTAAAACTCTGAAGGGGTATTGCATTACAAAAGTTTTTCATCTTATAAGAAAACCCCCTCCTTCTCCCATGCCAGGTGAGCTATGGTGTAAAGGGCACAAGGTACCAACTAAATGAAAGCAAGTTACCGTATTTTCACGCATATAACATGCGCGTTATACGTGTTTTTACAAACCGTGCATACCCTTGCGCGGTATACGGGTGAGCGCGTTGTACAAAAATTTTTTCCCCCCCCCCCCCCGACGTCCGATTCACCCCCCGCAGGACCGCTCGCACGCACCCGCACCCCACCCCGAAGGACCGCCGACTCCCCGACACGATCGGGGCAAGAGGGAGCTCAAGCCCTCTTGCCCCCCCCCCGACTCCCCGACACGATCGGAGCAAAAAGGAGCCCAAGCCCTCTTGCCCTGCCGATTCCCCAACTCCCCGACAATATCGGGCCAGGAGGGAGCCCAAGTCCTCCTGGCCCTGGCGACCCCCCCCCCCGCTAGTTTTTTGGGCCAGGAGGGAGCCCAAACCCTCCTGGCCACGGCGACCCCCTAACCCCACCCCGCACTACATTACGGGCAGGAGGGATCCCAGGCCCTCCTGCCCTCGACGCAAACCCCCCCCCCCCCCCCCCCAAAGAACCTCCGACCGCCCCCTCCAGCCGACCCGCGACCCCCCTGGCCGACCCCCATGACACCCCCACCCCCCTTCCCCGTACCTTTCTGTAGTTGGCCGGACAGACGGGAGCCAAACCCGCCTGTCCGGCAGGCAGCCAACGACGGAATGAGGCCGGATTGGCCCATCTGTCCCAAAGCTCCGCCTACTGGTGGGGCCTAAGGTGCCTGGGCCAATCAGAATAGGCCCGGGAGCCTTAGGTCCCACCTGGGGGCGGGGCCTGAAGCACATGGGCCCAACCCGACCATGTGCCCAAGGCCCCGCCCCCAGGAGGGACCTAAGGCTCCCGGGTCTATTCTGATTGGCCCAGGCGCCTTAGGCCCCACCAGTAGGCGGAGCTTTGGGACGGATGGGCCAATCCAGCCTCATTCCGTCGTTGGCTGCCTGCCAGACAGGCGGGTTTGGCTCCCGTCTGTCCGGCCAACTACAGAAAGGTACGGGGAAGGGGGGTGGGGGTGTCGTGGGGGTCGGCCAGGGGGGTCGCGGGTCGGCTGGGGGGGCGGTCGGAGGTTCTTGGGGGGGGCGGTCGTTGGGGGGAGGGGGGTTTGCGTCGAGGGCAGGAGGGCCTGGGATCCCTCCTGCCCGTAATGTAGTGCGGGGTGGGGGTAGGGGGTCGCCATGGCCAGAAGGACTTGGGCTCCCTCCTGGCCCGATATTGTCGGGAAGTTGGGGAGTCGGCGGGGCAAGAGGGCTTGGGCTCCCTTTTGCCCCGATCGTGTCGGGGAGTCGGCGGGGCAAGAGGGGAAGCAGCAGGACACTGGTAGGAGCTTCTACATGATGGGGGGGGTCGGGAGGCTGTGGGGGTGCGAGCGGTCCTTCGGGGTGGGGGTGCGAGCGGTCCTGCGGGGGGGGGATGAATCGGACATCGGGGGGGGCATCAGGCTTTCAGGGTGGGGACAGGACTTCAAGGGGGAGAGGAGAGTCGGGGCGGGCGAAAGAAGAGTTGGAGTGGCCAGAGGAGAGTCGGGGCGGGCGACTGGAGAGTCGGGCAGCATGCGCGGTATACGGGTGTGCGCGGTATACAAAAATTTCTGTACATAAATTTGTGTTTTCCGCGCGCTATGCCAGTGTGCGCGTTTTACACGGGTGCGCGTTATCTACGTGAAAATACGGTAAATGTTCAGTAAGCGACTTTGAGCCACCGATGTTAGTGTAGTTCAAAAAGGTTCCCATGTGGTGGTGAACTGCTGTCCCAATTTGGAGTGCATGTCCTTTATAGCACTTCGTTCCATCGACACTTGCATGATCATCAGGGAATGCCATTGGGCCAGGGTGGGTGCAGTCATCAATATCCAGCACTGTAATATACTCTTTTTGCCAAGAAGGGTTGCACAGTGAAGTCTTATAAACCCCTAGATTTAGGGTGCCCAATATTATAACATCCAAACGGCATCAAAAGAGAAGGGTGCCATGTACAGCGCCAGCAGCACAACAGAGGCAATTATAGCGTCCACAAAGGAACATTTTGGCAAGCCCAAAACGTGTCCAAGAGAAGCATCCGGACATACACATTAAGGGCAATTATCTGATTAACTCAAGGTAGCAAGATAAGCTCTACGTAGTGAAGTATACACAACGAAAGAGAAATTTGTAATGTTGTTCGTTCAGAAGTATGTTCATAAACTTCACTCTTTGGGGACCCATACATTGACAAAATTGATCATCCAACAAAGTAGAAACTAAATCCCTATTCCATTTCCCTACACACTGTTACCATTGGGTCTCAGTTCCACTGAAATGTTATCACAAATATTTGCTGGATAAGCTTTCTAACAATTGGGCATCCAGCCAATATGTGTCTGTAAATGCCTCTTGTATTTCTTTGATCATAGATAAATTCAGAAGGTAAGCTATGTAATGCGACAGTTGTAAATAGCTAAACATATCTTTGCTCTCCGAACCATATTTATGGCATAAAGTATTAAGTCTGAATATACCTTTGTGCCGTTAGTACTTGAGATAAATAGATAGATAGTATCCTTCTCTGGGCCCAGCGTTGGAATGCTTGGTCTATGGAGCCAGGTAGAAAGTGTTTGTTGCCACAAATGAGATGTGGCTGGAGTATAATCAACTAATTTTCCCACTTGATGCCAGACCATATACAACAGAACATAGAAGATAATAATAAATAATAATAACAGTTTATATACCGCAGGACCATGAAGTTCTATGTGGTTTACAATGATTAAGAAATGTTACAGATTGAGTAGTACTAACAGAGTTAAAGTTTAGCGGTCAGTTATTGTGGGGAGAAATTGTGCAGTGCAGCTGCCTTCGGACTTTAGGAACAGATATGTTTTTAGGTATTTCCTAAATTCTCCATAAGTATTTGCAAGCATGAGTAGTTGTTTCAGATCTTTTCCCCATAATGCTGCCTGATATAAGAAGAGATGTTGATGATGTCTTATAAATATGAATCCTCTAACTGGTGAGGAAACAAAATTCAAGTTTGAGCTTCTCTCATATGTTGATTGGTTGAGAAAGAGAAAAGGTCAGTTATATCTGGGGGTAGGCCGAAAAGTACCTTGAAGCAGAAACATCCAAACTTAAACATCACACGTGCCTCCACCAGCAGCCAATGCAGGAGTCAGTAGGAAGGAGCTACATGATCGAACTTCTTCAGCCCATAAATCAGCCTGACTGCCGCATTCTGCACCAGTTGTAATCAGTGGGTCTATCGCAAGTGCCATTGGAGGTATTGTCAAGTGTAAGTAAGAACTAAAATGCAGGGGAGTAGCCATGGTAATTTCAACCAAAACCACTGAAAAATGTTTCTTTAGCAACTCTCCAGACAGGCATAGGTTAATCTTGCAAGCGGGTTATATCTCATCATGGCCAGCATGTGGAGATTGAAACAAAACTCTGGGATAGTACATAATAGGTGCCTATTCCTATCAGTCTTCTTTCAGTCTCCAGCAGGTGTGAGTGAACTGTACCCATCTCCCTTGGTAGGGTTGTTGGAATTTGTTTAGAGATCCTAGTCCCCGTTTTTGTGCCTGATTGAACTTGGATGGGCCCTGTTTTAGGGTCCGTCCGATCTCGGGAATGTTATATCTGGCGGGTCTCTTGTTGGGTCCCTCCCCCCTTTCCTCCACCTCCCCAAAATTTTTGTAGAGGTGCCTCAGCAGTAAGCCTTGTCCCTAGTTCAGACAAGGCATAGTGCTTTGAGAGCCAGTGGAGTCTGTTCTGTAAAAAAAAAAAAAAATCCTGAGGCAGTGCCGGTCTGAAGGATTGCTTTCCCTTTAAATTTAATGTATTTTACTGTATTTTTCAACTAACCGGCACTTTTCTTCTAGCTAGATCGCTTATGGAGTATTGAGCACTTTACAAGGGAAAAGTGCTCGGCCTGTGCAAGCAGTGTATAGGCTGGTGCGGCGGAGGAGCCTCGTCTGCAGCGGGTGCTAGCATCCAGGGCTCCTGCTGCTAATGCCTCGTGAGCCAATAGGGAGCAGTGGGGAAGCCCGGTCTTCCCCCATCGCCCACTGAGGGATTTCCTCAGCCGCCAACGGTAAAGGTAAAAAGGATTCCCTTACTGCCGGTTCAGGTGGGGATTCCCTCACAGCTGATGCCGGCTTGCCTGCTTTAGCGGCTGGGACAGTTCAAGCTTCCCAGCCACTACAGGCCCTGGAGGCGTTATTTTTGGCAGAATCTTTGCCATCTTTGATGGCAGGCCCCTTTATTTTGTCTGCAACCTAGGTGACCCTTCCCCCTGTATTGGAAAAACAGGGGCAGGTTTCTGCTGGGTCCCCTGCTGTGGCAGGGAGTCCCATGGTACCCCTGGGGGGGGGTTTCCCCTGATTTAATTTTTGCTTTGTGCAGAACCTATTTTCAGGCGGCTGGGAGTCCTGTGTGTGCCCAGAGGGTTTCGTGGGGGGTCCCTCCGCACCCCCTGTGGCAGTGCCTCCCTCTACGCCTTTGGCGTCCCCTCTTCTTCCTCCCTCATCCAAGTGCCCGAGGGTGGCTTGGAATGAGGATTTGTGTTTGGAGAAGCATGTTGGCTTGGATGAGGACCTGGACCCTTTTGAGGAATTCTAGGATCCTCTCGAGGGGACTGCCGCTGGTGGCAGGGCGTCTAGTTTCCTGCTGTCTGCAAGGAGGCGTTTAATGTGCACTTTTTTCAGAGGGATGCTCTGGAGTTTGCCCGCTCCTTGCCAGATCATTTTCTAGCTTCTTCATGTCAGGCGGCATGGAAGATGCAGGCTTTTCACCAGACCTTTCAACGCACTGATAAAAGAAAACATCGATCAACATTTTGAAAAACATGAACTTCTGATAACCAGCCAGCATGGTTTCTGCAAGGGAAGATCGTGCCTAACGAACTTATTGCACTTCTTCGAAGGGATCAACAAACGGATGGACAAAGGAGACCCCATAGACATCATATATCTAGATTTCCAAAAAGCCTTTGACAAGGTGCCCCATGAACGTCTACTCCGGAAACTGAAGAACCATGGGGTGGAAGGAGACGTACATAGATGGATCAGAAACTGGTTGGAGGGTAGAAAACAAAGGGTAGGAGTGAAGGGTCACTATTCCGACTGGAGGAGGGTCACGAGTGGTGTCCCGCAGGGCTCGTTGCTCGGGCCGCTGCTATTTAATATCTTCATAAATGATGATCTAGAAACAGGAACAAAGTGCGAGATAATAAAATTTGCGGACGACACCAAACTATTTAATGGAGCTCGGACTACAGAGGACTGCGAAAAGTTGCAAAGGGACTTGAACAAATTAGAAGAATGGGCGGCGAAATGGCAGATGAAGTTCAACATTGAAAAATGTAAAGTATTACATGTGGGGAGCAGAAACTCGAGGTACAACTATACAATGGGAGGGATGTTATTGAATAAGAGTACCCAGGAAAGGGACTTGGGGGTAATCGTGGACATGACAATGAAGCCGTCGGCACAGTGTGCAGCGGCCGCTAAGAGAGCGAATAGAATGCTTGGTATAATCAAAAAGGGTATTACAGCCAGAACGAAAGAAGTTATCCTGCCGTTGTATCGGGCGATGGTGCGCCCGCATTTGGAGTACTGCGTCCAATATTGGTCGCCGTATCTTAAGAAGGATATGGCGTTAGTCGAGAGGGTTCAAAGGAGAGCAACACGTCTGATAATAGGTATGGAAAACCTGTCATATTCTGAGAGATTGGAGAAGCTGGGTCTCTTTTCCCTGGAGAAGAGGAGACTTAGAGGGGATATGATAGAGACTTACAAGATCATGAAGGGCATAGAGAGAGTAGAGAGGGACAGATTCTTCGAACTTTCGGAAAATAAGAGAACAAGAGGGCATTCGGAAAAGTTGAAAGGGGACAGATTCAAAACAAATGCTAGGAAGTTCTTCTTTACCCAACGTGTGGTGGACACCTGGAATGCGCTTCCAGAGGACGTTATAAGGCAGAGTACGGTACTGGGGTTCAAGAAAGGATTGGACAAATTCCTACTGGAAATGGGGATAGAGGGGTATAGATAGAAGATTACTGCACAGGTCCTGGACCTGTTGGGCCGCCGCGTGAGCGGACTGCTGGGCACGATGGACCTCGGGTCTGACCCAGCAGAGGCATTTCTTATGTTCTTATGCTTGCTAGATCTCAGTGGTTGTTCCAATATCCCCTCAGGAGTGTGGCACTGGCAGGTACTCAATTTACTTTGTGGTGCCCAAGAAGGAGGGGACCATTCGGCCCATCTTAGATTTAAAAGGGGTCAACAGGGCTCTCAAAATTCCATCTTTTCGCATGGAGACACTACGGTCTGTCATTCTGGTGGTTCAGCCGGTGGAGTATCTGACTTCTCTCGATCTGACAGAGGCCTACTTGCATGTTACAATTCAGTCTTCCCATCAGCGCTTCCTTCACTTTGCGATTTTGGGTCAACACTATCAGTTCTGTGTGCTTCCTTTTGGTCTGGCTACGGCTCCACGGACTTTTACCGAGGTTATGGTGGTCGTCGCAGCGACCTTGCGGACAGAGGGCATTCTGGTGCATCCCTACCTAGACGACTGGTTGATTTGGACGAAGTTGTCTCAGAAGAGCACCTGGGTCACGGCTCAGGTGGTGGAGTTTCTGCAGTTCCCTGGATGGGTGGTCAACCTTTTCCAAGAGTCTGTTGACCCTATCTCAGGGCCTGGAAGTACCTTGGGGTTCTGTTCGACACCTCCCAGAGGCCCGGGTAAGCAAATTACAATCTCAAATTTGCCCTTCTTATGGCGTCCCGGTGTCCTTGGGTGCAGGATTCCCTCCAAGTCTTGGGGTCGATGGCAGCTTTCCTCGATGTCGTGAGGTAGGCTCTGGTCCACATGCGTCCTCTTCAGTATGCTCTGCTTCAGAGGTGGTCGCCCCAGAAGCACAGTCTGGATCTCCCTGATCCTCTGAGGGGCTTGGCGCGCTGCAGTCTTCATTGGTGGCTCCAGACCTCCCATCTTATTCAAGGGCCGAGTCTGGATCAGGCACAATGGATGGTGCTTCTCACGGATGCCAGTCTTCTCGGTTGGGGAGCTCAGTGTCTAGGTCATTCAGCTCAGGGCACCTAGTCCACGGAGGAGGCGTTCTGGTCGATCAATGTTCTGGAGACCAGAGCTGTCCATCTGGCGTTGTTAGCCTTTCACTCCTTCTTGACGGTCAAGTCAGTCAAGGTTCTGTCGGACAATGCCACGGCGGTGGCCTATGTCAATCGTCAGGGGCATCAAGAGCACTCAGGTGGCACAGGAGGTGGCTCTGCTCATGGTCTGGGCAGAGTCTCATCTTCAGGACATTCGGCCACATACCTGAAGTGGAGAATGTTCAAGCGGACTTCCTCAGTCATCACGTGCTAGATCCAGGAGAGTGGTATCTAAGCCATGTGACCTTTCAGTTGATAGTGCAGTCTTGCGGTCAGTCCCTCATGACCTGATGGTCACGAGTGTCAATGCCAAAACACCCCGCTTCTTCAGTCGTCACAGAAATGGTCAGGCCAATGGGCTGGATGCTCTGGTTCAACCATGGCCAATGGAGGGGCTGTTGTTCCCTCCTTGGCCATTGGTGGGCAGAGTTCTACTCTGCATTGTTCGTCATCTGGGCCTAGTGGCTCCAGATTGGCCCAGACGGCCATGGTTGCCTGTGGAAGCTCGGGTATTGTTTAAGTTGGGCTGGTTTTGTTACAAGGTTTGATATGGTGCAGCCCCTACTTATCTGGCTAATAGTTTTTCCATAGCTATGCACAAATGCAGTAGAAAAACTCATGCTCTGTTCAATTTCCCTTCTGTAAAAGATTGTAAAAGCAAGAAATTCCTAAATCACTCTTTAGCATCTCAGGCAGCTTCTCATGAAAAAGAATTTTGATCATTGTTGCTCACAGCTGTTTCTTACAGACATTTTAGAAAACAGCTAAAAAACTATCTTTTCTCCAAATACCTGACTAGCTGACTCATTCAAATATACAATTGTGTTTAATGTTTATAATTTTTGTAAACCGTGTAGAACTTTTTGGTAACGCAGTCTATAAGTATAATGTTATGTTAACTGGTGCAGCATCTGGTGTTGGATCCTCTGCCTCTTTAGCCCGATCTGCTGACTTGAGGCCTCATTCCCATGTTCGATCCGGGTCCCTTTTGTCTTATGGCTTGGCTCTTGAAAGGGAACGCCTAGGTAAGAAGGGGTACTCAGATAAAGTGATCTCCACCCTCTTGGCGTCCCAGAGACTTTCCACATCTCTGATTTATGTGCGGATTAGGCATGTCTTTGAGAACTGATATGGGGCGTGTGGTGTGGTCTCTCTTCACACTTCCCTGCCTTACATCTTTAGAGTTCTTGCAGGATGGCCTGGACATAGGTCTGGTTTGGTCTTCTCTCCGGGTTCAACTGGTGGCCTTGTCAGCCTTTCGTGGGTTGTTACGGGGGTCAGCGTCTTACTGCCATTCCTGATGTTCGCTTCTTGTGGGCGGCAAATTGCTGAAGGCACCCGTGTGACCGTCTGTTCCTTCTTGGGATTTGAATCTGATCCGGTCTGGTGCGCTCCCTTTTTTAGCCTTTGAGTGCCTGTTCATTGAAGGTCCTTACTCTTAACCCTTTCAGGACCAAGGGACATATTTGTCCCATAACTTTAAAATCCTATAAATTTTGATTGGGATAGTCTACAGTTCTAAATTTGATATGTACGGATTCCATATGATACTGCCTTTATGTAAACAAACTGGTTCCGACATTCATTCATTAGCGTCGTTGCCAGATTGACGAGAAGATTCACTTGCCACACTGTCCATAAGCCAGAAGTTTGATTTTTTTAAAAAAAAATAATGATATTTCACAAAAAAAATCAATTTTTTGGCATCTGCAAGCCCTTTTTACCATAAAAATGTTGTCAAAACCACAAAAATTGGCCTACGATCCTTATGGTCCTGAAAGGGTTAAGGCGGACTTCTTGGTGGCTATTACTTCTGCTAGGTTTGTTTCGGAGCTGCAGTCTCATTCTTGTAGGTCTCCCTTCCTGGAGTTTTCTATGGAGCAGATCGTTTTGCGGCCTGTTCCTTCCTTTCTGCCAAAGATGATTTCTTTTCATGTCAGGCAGTGGTCCTTCCAGTGTTGAGTACTTGGGAGGGATCTTCAGAGCAGAAACAGTTGCGCAAGCTAGATGTCTGTCGGGTTCTTAGTTCTTATGTGCAGAGGACCCAGGAGTTCAGGAAATCAGACCATTTTTTTGTCCTTCTAGCGGGTCCTCATAAGGGGGATGGCACTTCCAAGGCTACCATTGCACACTGGATTAAGGAGATTATTGCTTCCGTATACCTTCTTCAGAAGAAGCTTGTTCCGGTATTTCTCAAGGCTCATTCCACTCGGGGTCAGGCAGCTTCTTGGGCTGAGTCTTCGCTAGTGCCTCCAGTAGATATTTGTAAGGCTGCTGTTTGGTCTTCCTTGTATTCCTTTGTCAGACACTACCATGTGGACATTCAGGCATGTCGGGACGCAGTGTTCGGTGAGCATGTTCTTGTGTTGGTCCTTCGGGGGTTCCACCCATGATGGGGACTGCTTTGGTACGTCCCGCTTGTAAGATTAACCTATGCCAGTCTGGAGAGTTACTAAAGAAGGATAAATTAAGTTCTAACCTGTTAATTTACTTTCTTTTAGCCTCTCCAGACTGGCATAGGACCCCACCCTGTCTATTGTCGTGTTCTTGTGGGTGTTGTGTGTGCAGATTTGGGGTTTTTTTCTGCAGTTCTAATATTTTTCTAGGGTCGGAGAGATTTGAAGAACAGTGGCTGTGGCTCAACTGGCATAGCTGGTGAGCTGTGGGGACATATTTTCTTGCCAGGATCTCTCCTTTGCATTTTACAACAGCATCGCGGTATATTAGTTGTTACTCCTGTTCGGAATCTTGTTTATTTCTGTTTCAAGTTCTTAGTTGTGCTTGGCTATTCTCAGACTGATAGGAATAGGGAAAGGCACCTATTATGTACTATTTTAGTTTTGTTTCAGTCTCCGCTTGCTGGTCATGATGAGATATAACCCGCTTGTAAGATTAACCTATGCCGGTCTGGAGAGGCTAAAAGAAAGTAAATTAGCAGGTAAGAACCTAATTTCTCCTTGCTGCCCCTTAGCCAATATGAAGCATCCCACAAGCCCAAGAGAATCTCTATAAGCTCAACAGCCCCAAGCCACCCTTTATTCTTGGAGAGGTAAAAAGTCCTTAATGGTAAATGGGCACGCTTCCCTCGCCACAAAAATCTAGTAAGCACCTTGTGTGAAGCGTGCAAGTGAGAAGATGAGAGTAGTAGCGGAAAAATTTGCAAAACGTATAACCATCCAGGTATAATTAACATGTTGTTTAATGTGATATGGCCCATTAAAGAGTCAGGAAAATGATGCCAGGCTGCCAGCTGTAAACGGGGAACAATATTGATGTCATATAGCACAGGTGTCAAACACAAGGCCTGTGGACCAAATCTGCCCGTGGTGCGATGCAGTATTTTCATTGCTGCCACCGGGTATTTTATCTTCTGGCCGGCTCCCTCCTCCTGACAGACGCAATGTGCGCAAAGCCGCAGGCAGCAGCTCCTACGCGCGTCCTGCACCTGAACTGGAAGCCTTCTCTCTGACATCGCAATGTCAGAGGGAATGCTGCTGGATGAGGTGCGGGACTCGCGGCTTTGTGCACACTACGGAAATGAGGCGAGAGCCGGCCAGAAGATAAAACCCCCGGGGGCGGCAATGAAAAGCATCACACCATGGGCCGCATAAAATGGCCAGGCAGGCCTTGTGTTTGACACCTGTGTTCTAGCTCATCGAAGTTCTACATTGAAATATCGATACATTATTTCGAAGCATCGACACTTTCTTTTCATCACGGCGTTCGTTGCCAAGACATCATAGGTCATCATCGCATCTATCTCATGCTTCAAAGCGAAAAAGGGATACTCATCGATCCTCGACATCGTCTTCATCGAATCGGTACCGAAGACATCAAAGAACTTCTCTTAGGCATCAATTCTCTCGACGCACAACTTCTCCAAGCTTTCTCTCTGGTTCAGATTTGCAATCTGACTCGGAGGGTGATTTTATTTTATCTGAGATTTACTCTTATGTCACACCTTCAGAACCATCATCATAGAAAATGCCTTCCAGAAAATCTTCTCCAGAAAGACTTTCCTTTACTATTTATTTATTTTGATTGCTATCCCGTCCTCCCAGTAGCTCAGAACAGGTTACAAGTCAACATTCACAGTGGAATACATTTGGACAGTACAACGGAATACATTTGGACAGTACAGTACAGATATTAGGCAGCTGGGCAAAGCCCTGCCTGTCAAATTGGAAGCTGATACTGGACAAAGCACTGAGTACTTGGATGCTTTGAACTTTGAGCCGCCCAAAGAGCTCAAGTTATCATTACATGGCATTCTTAAAAATACGCTTCTCAAAAATTAGGAAACATAGAAAATGACAGCAGAAAAGGGCCACGGCCCATCAAGTCTGCCCACTCTAATGACCCACCCCTCTAACTTCTTCCACTAAGAGATCCCACATGCCTATCTCATTTTTTCTTAAAATCTGGCACGCTGCTGGCCTCAATTACCTGCAGTGGAAGATCATTCCAATGATCTACCACCCTTTTGGTGAAGAAATACTTCCTGGTGTCGTCATGAAATTTCCCGCCCCTGATTTTCAGCGGATGCCCTCTTGTGGCCGTGGGTCCTTTAAGAAAAAAGATATTATCTTCCACCTCGATACGGCCCCTGATATATTTGAACGTCTCAATCATGTTTCCCCTCTCTCTGTGTTCATCGAGTGAGTATAGCTGCAAAAGACCATCCTGGTGGCCATTTGCTGAACCAACTCGGCTCTCAGCACATCTTTTTGGTAATGTGTCCTCCAGAATTGTACACAATATTCCAGATGAGGACTTACCATGGATCTGTAAAACGGCATTATGACTTAGGGCTTTCAGCTGACGAAACTTCTACGGATACAACCCATCATTTGTGTAGCCTTGGATGAAGCTTTTTCCACTTGCTTGACAGTTTTCATGTCTTTACTAATGATCACTCCTAAGTCTCGTTCTGCTGCATTCCTAGCTAAGTCTCATCATTTAGGGTGTAAGTTCTGCATGGATTTCTGCTGCCAAGGTGCATGACCTTACACTTTTTGGCATTGAAGCTTAGTTGCCAAGTCGAGAATCAATGTTCCAGTAAGAGTAGGTCCTGCATCATACTGTCGGGCAATGTGCTTTTGCCTACTATGTTGCATAGTTTGGCGTCATCGGCGAATAATGTAATTTTACCTTGAAGCCCCTAAGCCAGGTCTCTTACGAAAATGTTAAATAGGATCGGGCCCAAGACCGAGCCCTGCAGCACTCCACTGATCACCTCCGACGTTTCGGAAAGGGTACTGTTAACCACCACCCTCTGAAGTCTACCTCCAAGCCAGTCTTTAACCCATGCAGTTAATGTTTCACCTAATCCCATCAAACTCATCTTGCTCAATAACCTGCAGTGTGGGACGTTATCAAAAGCTTTACTGAAGTCCAAGTACACGAAGTCCAGGGACTCCCCCATATCCAACTTTCTTGTTACCCAGTCAACGAAGCTGATTAGATTGGATTGGCAGGACCTTCCCTTTGTAAATCCATATTGATGGGGATCACATAGATTTTCCTCGTTCAGGATCGTATCTAATTTATGTTTGATTAGTGTTTCCATAAGTTTACTCACTATTGATGTGAGACTCACCGGTCTGTAATTCGCAGCCTCCGTCCTGCATCCCTTTTTGTGGTGTGGAATGACGTTAGCTGTTTTCCAGTCCAACGGGACTCTTCCTGTACTTAGGGAAAGTTTGAAGAGCGCGGATAGCGGTTCTGCTAGGACGTCACTCAACTCTCTAAGCACCCTGGGATGTAGTTTGTCTGGTCCCATGGCTTTGTTCACTTTGAGTCTTGATAGTTCATAGTAGACGCTGCTGGGCGTAAACTCGAAATTTTGAAATGGGTCTTCCGAGCTTTCCCTTGTCTGCAATTGTGGACCGGATCCCAACGCCTCGCAGGTAAAGACTGAGCAGAAGTATTCATTTAGTAGTTCGGCTTTATCGGAATCTGATAGCTTCAAGAAAACTAGATTCCATTTACAAAATCATTTCTTGTCCAGGGTTTGATAAGCCATAACTTCAACATCAATCATTACTTGTGGAATCAACCCTTAAAATAATCTTCCAGTACAGGAGTTTATGCCTCAGCACCACCAGGGCGTGAAGGCCGTACTATGGACAAATTTGGAAGTTGCCTTTACCAGAATTCTATGTTGGCAAGCAGAATCCTTAATTACAATTTCAACATGTCCTGTTATCTAAAACATCTGGTAAGGAAATTGTCTGACTTTAAAAAGTATATTACTTCAGAACACCTTACAGAATATTGGCAAACTATTCACACACTTTCACCCACTAGAAAATATATTGCAAGATCAGCTTACAATGCTTTTGAGATGTAATCCAGAGCATCTGCTCTGTCGGTGGCTATAAGACGTCTATCTTGGCTAAGAGTCTCTGATATGGACATCAATCTCCAAGATACAGCGCCAATATTCCATGTTTAGGTGAAAAACATTTTAGTAATTCTATCAAGGCAGCCACGCAAAAATTGACACAACATGAAAAGAATTAGAATTCTTTAGACAGAACAAAGACTAAGCCTCAAACTTCACAACAGTCTGCTAAGCCTTTTTATGCATATCAGAGGCGACTTCTAAACCTTCTTTTTCTAGACCACTGCTGCAAAAGAAACAAACCAGAGGCCTCTGAAAACTCAGGCAGCAGCTCCTCAAAAACCTGCTCAGTCCTTTTTACGTGATTATGGAGTACGTAGCCTCTTCCTCAGCCTATCGGAGGTCGTCTACAATTCTGCCATCAATGTTCGACTATGATAACAACTGACCTATGAGTTCTAAGTCATCAAGGAAGCTTACTCTCTTCACTTTCTCATGATACCTCCAAGAGTCCTCTTTCAACCCTCAGCAAACATCCCTTCTTCTTCAGGAAATAGAGGCTCTGCTTCAGTTAAATGCCATAGAGGTAGTATTCCCTTCTCAGAAAAATCAGAGGTTCTACTCCAGGTATTGTCTTGTTCAATTCTCAACCTCCAAGACTTAAACAAATTCTTAGTCAAAGAAAGGTTTCAAATGCTGTTTCTGGAAACTTTATATCGACTTTAGATCAAAATGACTGGCTATTATCTCTAGATCTAAAAGAGGCTTATAACCATATGCCAATTCATCCTGCTCACAGAAAATTTCTGCTGTTTCAGATAGCCCATCAACATTTTCAGTACAAAGTTCTGCCCTTCGGCCTGGCTTCCTCTCAGAGTGTTCACTAAGTGCCTGGTAGTAGTGGCAGCAGCTCTAAGAGCTCAAGGGTTCCACACAGAAAGTTCTCAACTGTTCATCTCCTTTGATTCTAACAGGTTGGGCCGGCCTGTAACCAAGAGAACTATTTCCACATGGCTAGTGGCCTGTATTTCCTTTTGCTACGCTCAAGCTGGGCTGCAGCTCTGGGGTCGTGTAACAGCATATAAGGACCAAGCTATGGCAGCATCTGTTGTAGTCTTACTTTCCACTCCCATAGATGAAATTTGCAAAGCAGCCACTGGTCTTCAGTTCACACATTCATGTCTCGCTCCTGTCTGGAATCTTTTTCCAGATGGGACGGTCACTTCGGCCAAGCAGTATTACAAAACTTATTCTCTTAATGGCCAACTCTCCCTCCATCCCATTGCAGTAAGCTAGGGAGTCCCACATGTGAGAATATGCTGCCTGCTTGTCCTAGGATAAAGCACAGTTACTTACCGTAACAGGTGTTATTCGGTGATAGGAGGCAGATATTCTTACATCCCACCCACCTCCCCTGGTTGGCTTCTTGGCTTGATTACAGAACTGAGGTGTGCGAGCAAGCATCAGGCGGGAAGGCACTCGCGCATGTGTGCTGCGGGCGGTCATGAAATTTCTTAAAACTTAGTGACAGTACACTTTTTAAGCTGTCCTTACTAGGTTTCCATGGATAATGTCACCCACATGTGAGAATATCTGCCTGCTATCCCCAGATAACACTTGTTATGGTAAGTAACTGTGCTATCTTCAAAGGAAACCAGTGTATGATGCCACCTTAGCAAACTGACTTCAACCTACACAGACTAAAAATGCCCACATTTATTACTAATGACATGGGCTTTCAAAATTGCCCCCTTTGAGTCTCTGGGAATGATGTAGGCTAAAGCAGCCGGTGCAGGCTAAAACAGCATCTGGGAGCTTATGTGCAGAGATTGCATGTTGTGTTGGTGCCTCTGGGCCTGGCATTCCCAGACAGATGTATCTTACCAGGCCAACATCCTTCAACATCTGTACACAGGTTGCTCTTATCTGTATGGATGATCATAGTTAAAGTATTGGCTCTGTACAAAGATGAGGTGGATTTCTCATGATGATAATAATTGATATGAATGCTGCCCAACGGAAGATCTAAACATTAGATAATTCTTATGGTTTAGGGTTGAAAAACAGTTGCTCCATAGAAAATTTACTTGATTTGGGCAAGTATGCACTTTATAGCACATGGAATTGTATATGCAAATCTACATATTTAATTTCTGAATTGTCTTAAATTTTTGCAGTTATATGCACGAACAACCATCTCAACAATTGTACTATATTACTGCATTTTCGTGACTTTGGTGCATTTGTTTGCCATGTTGTACATGTTTATATGTATTTGATCTTAAATGTATGTTTGTTTTTCCACAAGGCATGTTGAGTCCATAACCGTTTTTTTTAATTGCTTAGGTCCAGTTGACAGATTTTGAAAACTCTGCATATGTTGTATTTGTGGTATTACTGACCAGAGTGATTCTGTCATATAAGCTGGATTTCCTTATTCCTCTGTCAAAGGTAAGAATAATCACAAATAATTTTTAGAGTTGATTGTGATCATGTTAGGTTGTACTATTTTTTTTTTTTAACACGTCCCTCCTCCAACTCTCCCTCTGCTGCCTTCTCTCTCTCTGGCTTCATCTTGTTCTTGTTTTATATTGTGGGCTGAAGAAGAGCCTGTCTTGATCTTTTATAAGAACAGTCTTACTGGATCAGACCCGTGGTTCATCTAGACTAGTATCCCGTCTTCACAGTGGCCAATCTAGATCACAAGTACCTTGCAAAAAACCCAAATAGTAGCAGCATTTTATTCTACTGATCCAGGGCATGCAGTGGCTTCCCCCATGTCTGTCTCAATAGCAGACTATGGACTTTTCCTCCAAGAATTTGTCCAAACTTTTTTTTTTTTTTTAAATCAGCTGTATTAACTGCTCTTGCAACATCATCTAGCAGTGTGTTCCAGAGCTTAACTCTTCTCTTGAGTGAAAAAATATTTCCTCTTACTGGTTTTAAAAGTATTTGCCTGTAACTTTGAGTATCCCTTAGTCTTTGTAATTTTTGATTCTTGAGCTAGAGCCAGAGGACCAGTCAGATAAAGACTGGGGGGACTGGAAGTTGGATTCTGTGTCTTTACTGTCCCAGACTGAACTGTGTCTCTTGGGGGATTTGGGGTCTCGCCCAGAGACAGGAAGTCAGGAGACTGATGCCCCTCTTGAGTAGGGAGAGGACCTGACAATATGCTGCCTGTTTAAGGCAACGGCGTTGATGGAGTTTATCTCAGTCACTGTGGGAGTTAAACTTAGAGACGCCATAGGCTGCAGCTGTGCAGTGTTCATTATGAGTGCTTCTCAGGCGGTAGCACCAGGAGAATTTCTGGCTTCCCTGGATTTGAAAGAAACCTACCTCCATATTCCAATTTATCCAGAACATAGAAGATTCTTAAGATTCCATGTTCTGAAGAGATGCTTCCAATTCTTCGCACTTTAAATGGCAACAGCGCCGCATACCTTCACCAAGGTAATGGTGGTAGCAGTGGCCCATCTCAGAAAGATGGGAATTCAAGTGCATCCCTACTTAGATGATTGGCTGATCGGGACCCTGTGCAAAACGGAAGGAGAGAACAGTGACTCAAGTGGTCCAGCTGGAATGGATTGTCAACTTCCGCAAGAGCCGCTTGGCAGTTCAGAACAGGAGTACTTGGGAATATGCTTCAAAATGGCAGCTATGTTTTTCTACCCAAGCCACACAAATAAACTAATGAAACAGATTGCAAACTTCTTGGCAATGTCGGTGCCACATCATAGGAGCTATCTCCAGGTGCTAGGTTCCCTGACAGCCACCATAGCGGTGGTTCCTTGGGCAAGGGCCCATATGCATTCCCTCCAGCATGCATTGTTATTCTGCAGATCTTCTCAGAGGGATATGCTCTGGAAGCCTCTGGCTTGGGCAGTGGAAGCTCAGAAAAACTTATGTTGGTGGCTGCGACCAAATTCCTTAGCGACACTTTGCATCCCCTCTTGAGTCATTCTGACAACCAATGGGGAAGAAATTGCCTTGGGCATTTAATCCAGAGCCAACAGATTCTATCGCAGAGGAAGTGGTCCATAAACTGGAGCTACAGGCCATTCTGCTTACCTTGCAGATGCTGGAGAAACATCTGGAAGGCAAAGCGGTCAGGGTTTTATCCCACGACAAGCAGGCAGCATATTCTCACAGATGGGTGACTTCATCTATGGAGCCCCGGTATGGACAATGCAAAAATGTACTGTCACTTTAACTTCTTCAGCAGTCTCAAGACCGCCCTGCCACACATGGTGAGTGCCTTCCTGCCTGACGTTGGCTCATGGGACCATCCGTTTTTAGTTTTCAGCAGTGCTAAGAAGTCACATTAATTTGGATTCTCTCCAAGTACATGTTTTTTGTTTTTTTCCTGCCTTCCAGTCATTTAAATTTCTTTTCATTGTTTTTTGTTTTACTCTTTGTTTCCCATAAATTTTACATTTTTCATTTTGGGGTGGGGCCTTCCATTCCCCCTCAGCCTGTTTTCAGGCCAGGGCCATTGAGCCCTTTTCAGACTCTTGCCCACTCAACATCCAGTAAAATTCAGTCCTTCGACCTCTCTGCTGCTATTTTTCCTTCAATGTCCAAGCCTCTTCTACTGGTTTCAAGAAGTGTACTTGGTGTTCTTGGTGCAACAGAATCATCTCAATCACCAATCCGCACAACTGGTATCTCCAGCGCCTTGGTCCAAAGCTTCGATGATGTCAACCCCATCTTAAATGGACAAACACCATTCTCTGACTGCATCCACGTCAACGCTGGCGTCTGCTTCTGTGGTACCACCAACTTCATCACCGCCTAAAAAGGCTAAGAAGCATTCTCATGCTAGAAACACATCGGCATCCTCTCAAGCATTGTCAGTCAACGCACTCCAAGCACCAACGTTAACAGCCTTGCTCTTCATCTCATAGGCGTGCCTCTTCGAGGTTCCCAATGCTTCGATGCCCTGCAACAAAGACAGTACCGACACCTGTGGTACCGATGCAGTCCATCCAGTACCAATTTTTTTTAAAAGCTGCTTCAGTCACAAGTGGCCCAAGTTCCTCCCTCGGCTCCATTGGTACCAGCTCAGCCTGAGCATCGCTCTACGAGGCCTTCAGGTACCAGGTCACACACAGCTCATTGCCATCGTACTACTAGGTCCAGCATCTCTTCTACATCTACAACAGATCGGCATAGGGATAGAAGCTCCTCTAACTGCTCACCTTATCATCGGAGTCACCGTTCCTGTCAGCGGTGTCATGCTTCTAGAGATCACTCATCTAGATGTATCCTATCTCTAGAATTCGACTCAGCCCTTACAGATCGGTCCTATTCTGACCCAGGAGTCTTATGGAATGCCATTGTATCCCTCTCCTCTACCACCTAAAAGGAGGTCCACCTGAGAGCCTATCATTTATGAAATTTATTCGTTGGATGGAACAGTCTCTGCCGGTCAGAATGGAATTGGAGTCTGAACTGAGAGCCGAGTTATTTGATGCTCTAGACTTTGAGCAAATCCCCAAAGATTGTTTAAAACTTCTATTCAACAACTTGAGAGATGCCATGTTTTTGATTTTTGTTTTTTTTTTGTTTGACATAGTTTTATTGTGAAGCAAACACACAGACAGTGCAAACACAGTCACAGTTAAAGTCAATTTCCAAAAAGATGGTACAGGGAAGGCAACAAAACAATACACAATGCGAATCTCGAATCACAGCGAATGCAAGAGAGCAAGGACCAGCACATCCAAACGTAGAAGTCCCATCCAGAAAAAGGGGGGGGAAGAGTGAAACCCAACAAAACCCAACTAAGTGCCAGCCGTAAAGCAACTAACTCAAAAAAGAAAAGGCAGAGAGAGATAGGAGATATGTACACAGTCAGCGAGCTCGCTTCTCAATTTTTCATGTAAAACCACCCTTAAAACCCCACTACAGAAAACCAGAACCCCCCCCCCCCCCCCAGAGACTGGAGAAGTGGAAACAGTGCAGTGTCACAAAAGGTTAACCTTAGCTAGGACCTGCTCCCAGAGAAATCCATACAGCTGAGGGGACCCCACCAGGCTTCCCACGCAACTCCCAATGAGCTAATTCTCGAAGGGACCGTTTCCAACTCAAACTCTGAGACCGCCCCATCCATCCACACACGGAGCACTCCCCGCTTGGCCACTAGGATAGCAATATAAAGGAAACGCCGATGGTCCTCTCCCAACCCCTGGTCCCTCAGCTCCGCATCATGACCCAAAACCAGAATCCCATGGAACCACTGGACCGGTACCCCCAGGATCTTTACCAGAAAATCCAGTACCCCATTCCGATAAGTGCCCAGAGCAGGACACTCAGTGAGCATATGCAATAAGGTCCCAGGCAGGCGCCCACATTTTACACAGTCAATGGAGTCCCATAAACCCGCCTGTACCCCCTTCAGCATAGTAAAGTAAGTGCGGTGTAGCAATTTAAATTGAAGCTCTTGCAAAGCGGCATTGCATGCTCCACGGGAAATATTAGAGAAACAAGTTTGGAGCACCCCAGGCGAAATCTTCCCCCAAGTCCAGTGACCAGTTAGAGACCAGAGAGATGAACTGAGTGTCCTCTCTCTCCGTCCTCGCTGTCCCATACCAAAAAGACAGGGAATTGAGCTCAGTGGGTAAGGACAAAAAAATTTGATCCACTTTCAGGAATTGATTGCCCCCGGCCGGCTCCTAAGATTGGCTAGATAATAACGGCGCAACTGTAGGTAGGCAAAGAAAGGCATATGGGGCAGATCCCAGGTGGTGTGGAGCAATTCAAACCGTTCTTCAGATATGTTAAAGTGAAGCAGCCGGCTAGGGAGGAGGTGGGACCGCTGAATGACGGAGACAGGAAGGGAGTGGTGAAGGAGGAGAAAGAAGTGGCGGAAAGACTAAACATGTTCTTTTCGTCTGTATTTACAAAAGAGGAAACATCCAACATACCGGAACCTGAGCAAATCTTCAAAGGAGCCCAAACAGATAAACTAACACCATGGAAGTAAGCCTTGAAGATGTATGCAGGCAGTTAGAAAATTAAAAATTGACAAATTGCCGGGCCCGGACGGAATCCTCCCTAGAGTATTGAAAGAACTAAAGGAGGAAATAGCGGAACTACTACAGCAGGTTTGTAATCTATCCCTGAAAACAGGCGTGATCCCAGAGGATTGGAAGATAGCCAATGTTACGCCCATCTTTAAAAAGGGATCAAGAGTGTGGTATGCAGCCTGTGCCTGCTAGGAGTGTCCCTAGAGCAGTGCACAAGTCTAAACCATATTCCACTCAAAGCACAATTTGAATCTATGGATGAATTACCTTCTTTGTCCTATAGAGGGAGCAGGAGTGCAGGATTCCCATCCCCCACTGAAGCCTAGAATTATTACCCGGAAATCATTTCCTGCTGAGGGTTTGGGGCGGGGCTGCAGACTGCTATCCCTAAGAAACAAGCTACTTGAGAGTCAGAAGCAGCAGGAACAGGGTCAGGACATGCCACAGCGCTCAGGGCTGAGAGCTCTGGATGTCAGCCAAACTCCAGAATCTATGGAACTGATTGAGGCTGGGGAAGAAATGCCTCTGAGTATACTAGAGCTGGAAGTAAACCCTGAGACAAACGCTGAATTGCCTAGTGAAATCCTGCCCATGGAGGTAAGCTGCATGAAAACCAAGTGACTAACTCTGTTGCAGCGAGTACTTTGAATTTGATTTTTCTAACTGCCTGCAAGTGCTGGATATTTCCAAGCCAGCTGAAGAGTAAAGAAGTTTTCTTTTGAACTGTGCAAGAACTGTATTTTTGATACTGGGGGGGGGGGGTGTTTGCCTTTTTGGAAGTTTGTTGTTTTCCCTGGTGGGGGAAGTGAACTGTTTTCAGTCCCAGACAGTGGGGTTAGCCCCGTGTTCATAGTGGTGGGATAGAGGGCCAATTTTATGGCAGATTAACACCACACAGAGCACACTGTCTGACCAGCACTCTGCTGCTGATGAAGCCAGTGCGGGTGCACTGACTTGTGCTGAAGTAGTACAGCCCTGAAGTTTATCTTGTTTTTGAAAGTTTCCTTTCTTTTGCTGTTCATACTTTTTGGACTGTGAATTAATGTGGATTCTACTCTGTTGGGGAAATTTCTTTTTGGATGTTTTGAATTATCCTTATTTTGATACACTCACAGAAATTAGTGGCTTCTTCAGCTTTGCCATATGAACATTTAGCCTATGTTACTAAGCAGAATCATCCTGACAAGCTTTCTGTTTATTTTTACCTGGAAGGAGATGTACACAGATGGATCAGAAATTGGTTGGCGGGGAGGAAGCAGAGGGTAGGAGTGAAAGGCCACTACTCAGACTGGAGGAGAGTCACGAGTGGTGTTCCGCAGGGGTCGGTGCTCGGACCGCTACTATTCAATATATTTATAAATGATATAGAAACAGGGACAAAGTGCGAAATAATAAAATTTGCAGACACCAAACTATTTAGTGCTGCTCAGACTAAAGGGACCTGAACAAGTTAGAGGAGTGGGCAACGAGATGGAAGTTGAAGTTCAATGTCACTCTACTGACCCGCTCATTCAAGTCCTAGTGACCCTATCCCTTGGCATGACCTCGTAGGGATCCCACATAGGTATCCCATTTGTTCTTGAAGTCTGGGATGCTGCGTGCCTCGACCACCTGCACTGGAAGCTTGTTCCAATGCTCAATCACTCTCTCCGTGAAGAAGTACTTCCTGGCGTCTCCACGAAACTTCCCTCCCCTGAGTTTGAGCGGATGTCCTCTTGTGGTCGAGGGTCCCTTGAGAAGAAAGATATCATCTTCCACCTCGACCCTTCCCGTGATGTACTTAAATGTCTCAATCATGTCTCCCCTCTCCCTACGCTCTTCGAGAGTGTAGAGCTGCAATTTGCTCAGTCTTTCTTCGTACGGGAGACCCTTTAGCCCCGAGACCATCCTGGTGGCCATCCGCTGAACCAATTCAATTCTGAGCACATCCTTACGGTAATGTGGCCTCCAGAATTGCACACAGTATTCCAGATGAGGTCTCACCATGGCTCTGTACAATGGCATCATGACTTCAAGTTTCCTGTTGACGAAGCTTCTCTTGATACAACCTATCATCTGCCGTGCTTTAGATGAAGCCTTCTCCACTTGAGTGGCTGCTTTCATGTCAGCACTGATGATTACTCCTAAGTCTCGTTCTGCCGTAGTCCTAGTTAAAGTTTCTCCATTCAGGGTGTAAGTTCTGCAAGGGTTTTCGTTACCGAGATGCATGACCTTACATTTCTTGGCGTTGAAGCCCAGCTGCCAGATCAAGGACCAACTTTCTAAAGTATGCAGGTCTTGCTCCATAGCATCCTGTAGATTATAGCCGTTTACTATATTGCATAGTTTGGCGTCATCAGCGAATAAGGTTACCTTGCCTTGAAGCCCTTGAGTCAGATCCCCAATGAATATGTTGAAGAGGAGTGGGCCCAGGACTGAACCCTGTGGCACTCCGCTAGTCACCTCCGACATTTTAGAGAGGGTACCGTTAACCACCACCCTCTGAAGTCTGTCACTAAGCCAATCTTTAACCCATTCAGTTAGAGTCTCTCCTAATCCCATCGATTTCATCTTGTTCAGCAGCCTGCAGTGTGGGACGCTGTCAAACGCTTTGCTGAAATCCAGGTACATGACGTCCAAGGACTCTCCTGTGTCTTATAAGATCATGACCTGAGACTTATAAGATCATGAAAGGCATAGAGAAAGTGGAGAGGGACAGATTCTTCAAACTTTCGAAAACTACAAGAACGAGAGGGCATTCGGAAAAGCTGAAAGGGGACAAATTCAAAACCAATGCTAGGAAGTTTTTCTTCACCCAACGGGTGGTGGACACCTGGAATGCGCTCCCCGAGGGTGTGATAGGATAGAGTACGGTATTAGGGTTCAAGAAGGGATTGGAGAATCTTCTGAAAGAAAAGGGGATAGAGTGGTAGAGGACTAATACACAGGTCCTGGACCTGTTGGGCCGCCGTATGAGCGGACTGCTGGGCACGATGGACCTCGGGTCTGACCCAGCAGAGGCACTTCTTATGTTAAAATGGGGAGCCGGGGAATCCGAATATGGCACATGACCCAAACAAAGACGCTGGCCAAACCGCTTCTCAACACCCCCTTGAACCCCTACCCCAGGCAGAAAATCAGGGCTCTGACTAAGCTGCTGGAAGGCCCAATTGCCTTGCACCTTTCCAATCTGTAAGCACCACAAGGACATCGCTTTCCTCAAGGGGGTCAGCCACACCGAATGAATCCCAAGATGAATACAGCTCCACCGCGGGCAAGCGAGGCAGGCCAGCGCCGTATAAGGAGCTGTCCAAGAGTCGAAAAGCCCTGCCAGAGCAAAACGAGACCCAGCGGTGAAGAGTTCATGGGCCCAGCGAATGAGAGCAGCGACATTATATAGGCGAAGATCCGGCAAGGCCAACCCACCTCTATCTCGGTGTTGGGTAAGCTTCCACCAGCCGATCGCGCCTGCCTATAGTGCAGGATAAACGATCCAATAAAAGACTGGTAGGAACAGTCATCAGTGCGGCGAATCCAAATAGGGTTCATTTGTAAAGGGTAAAGCAGCTTAGGGAGCAATACCATTTTCACAAGGGCAATTCTACCTGCCAAGGAGAGGAGCAAATCCCCCCAGCGAGCGCAATACTCCTTCAAAAGTTGCAGTTTATCAGAAATATTGCATTTATAAACATGAGACCAGTCCGCGCTAAGGAAGATTCCCAGATATTTGAGTTCCTTTCCTTGAAATGGAAAAGCCCAGATCCTGGCGTGAAGCACGAGGGGAAGAAACAGGCATAGCCTCAGATTACCAAAATTGATACAAAGGCCTGAAAAAGCGCCAAAAGTCTCGAGAGTAGTCAGGCGTGGAATCGTCTCACTGGCATTGCTCACAAATAACATATCAGCAGCAAAGAGCATAATTTTACATCCCTCGGGGCCCACCCGGATTCCTGTAATACCTGAGCTGGTCCTGATTTTATGGGCCAGAGGTTCTAAAGACAAAATAAACAAAAGCGGGGATAGCGGGCAGCCCTGTTGCGTACCCTGATACAGCCGAAACGATTCAGTACGTTGTTTGTTAATAAGCAGTTGGGCCGTAGGGGCTGTATACAGATTAACAATCCATTGATGAAACGGACCCACAATACCAAACTGTTGTACCATCCAGAATAAGTAAGACCAGGTCACCTTGTCGAAGACTTTCTCAGCATCCAAACTGGCTAGTAGGGCATCACCCGCTTTGTTCTTACCCTCCTAAAGCGCTACTAAAGCCCTCAGAATGTTAGAAGAGGCAAAACGCCCAGGCACGAATCCAACCTGATTAACAAGAACCAAGAGAGGGACCACTTGGGCCAACCGGCCCGCCAGGACAGCTGTGAGGATTTTCATATCCTGATTCAGCAAGGATATAGGCCAACAAGATCCCACCAGATCAGGATCTTGGCCCGGTTTCGGTAGGACCAAAACATGGGCATGACTTTGTTCCGGAAATATGTGACCGGTAGATTGCATATCAGCATACATAGCCACCAGTGCCGGCCCTATCTGGGGTTTCAAGATTTTAGAAAACTCAGGGCCCATACCATCAGGTCCAGGGGCCTTTGCCAGTTTTAATCTCCTTACAGCATCCATAAACTCTTTACAGGAAATAGGGGCATTAAGCAACTGTAGGTGAGCGTCCAATATCTGAGGGAGGGCAAGGTCGTGAAAGAAAGAGTCGCATGCTGCCATATCATAAGGACCAGTACTATAAAGCTCCTTATAAAAGCGAACAAATTGATCCTGGATCGCTTTCTCTTCTGTGCGGATAGTTTGAGGGACTTCCCGAATGCAAGAAACGCGTGTCGCCTTATGGAATGGCCACACCAGATTCGCCAGTAATTTTTCAGCCTTGTTACCCCACTGGTATAACCGGAACTTGTAAACATTGATTTGAGTCAAGGCCTTGGCAGTCAGCAAAGCATCAATCCTTTTACGAACGGCCTGATATGTAGCACGGGATTCCTCCGAAGGCTGTGCAAGAAGGTCACCCTTACAAAGACGCAGTTGTTGAGTGAGCGACACCAATTCCGCATCTCGTTGACAGCGCTGAAGGACCGTGTATATGATAATCCTACCCCGTAGGTATGCTTTCGCGGCCTCCCAGAATACAGTGTTGGACACCTCCCCGCTCATATTGGTAGCATAGTATGTTGCCCATATATCAGTGAGGTAAGTGTGAAACTTCTTATCCAGGTAAAGAGTGGGATTGAGGCGCCATATATGGTCAGGAGTGTGGTTGTGCCATTTCAAAGTAAGAGTAACAGCAGCATGATCATTAAACGGGACCTCAACTATGCAAGTTCGTACCATCCGCCCAACTGAATGGGACGAAAGTAAGATATAATCCAGCCGGGAGTGTGAATGGTGCACCCCAGAATAAAAAGTGATGTCCACCTCACCGGGATGGAAAACACATCAGGTATCCACAAGACCCAGTTCTCCTAGCAGGAAGTTCACTCCGATCTTCTCATTATCACTCCGCACCACCCGGGGAGGTTTGCAATCCGTGAATGGATCACTAGTTATATTAAAGTCTCTGGCAACAATGAGTTCGGCAGAGCCAGCAGAAGAGCAAGATAGACAAGGGCAACCCGGTCGACATTATATATCTGGATTTTCGGAAGGCGTTCAATAAGGCTCCACTACTTCGGAAAATTGCAAGCCATGGAATTGAGGGTGAAATATTCACATGGCTTTAAAACTGGCTGGAGCATAGGAAACAGAGAGTGGGAGTAAATGGACAATATTTGGACTGGAAAAGCGTCACTAGTGGGGTGCCGCAGGACTCGGTGCTTGGACCCGTGCCATTCAACATCTTTATAAACAATCTGGAGATAGGTGCGATGAGCAAGGTGATTAAATTTGCGGATGATACAATGCTATTCAGAGTAGTAAAGACGCAGGGGGATTGCAAAGATCTGCAACGTGACATAATCAGGCTCGAGGAATGTGCATCGACATGGCAAATGAGGCTCAACGTGGATAAATGTAAAGTGATGCATGCCGGTAACAAAAATCTCATGCACAAATACACGATATCCGGGGCAGTTCTTGGAGAGACCTCCCAGGAAAGGGACTTGGGAGTCCTGAGCGGCAGCGGCAGCGAAAAGGGCGAACAGAATGCTTGGAATAAGGGGATCACGAATAGATTGGAGAAGATTATCATGCCGCTGTACCGGGCCATGGTACGCCCTCACCTGGAATACTACGTTCAGCACTGGTTGCTGTACATGAAGAAAGACACGGTACTACTCGAAAGGGTCCAGAGAAGAGCGACTAAAATGATTAAGGGGTTGGAGGAGCTGCCGTACAGCAAAAGATTAGAGAAATTGGGCCTCTTCCCTCAAACAGAGGTGATTGAGAGGGGACATGATCGAAACATTCAAGGTACTAAAGGGGATAAACTTAGTAGATAATGACCCTCTCCAAGGTAGGGAGAACGAGAGGGCACTTTCTAAAGTTGAAAGGGGATAGATTCTGTACGAACGTAAGGAAGTTCTTCACCCTTTATGATTTATTGTAAATTGTTTATCGGAAATTGTTCTGATATCTTGTCTGAAGGGTCCATAGGTAATTGAGATGGCTTGAGGAAATCCACTGCATATTCCTAGGATAAGTAGCATAAAATCTGTTTTACTACTTGAGATTTGGATTAGCCACTGTTGGAAACAGGATACTGGGCTTAATGGACCTTTGCTCTGTCCCAGTGTGGCAATTCTTATGATGTTATAGTCATAAATTATCCAACATACCATTTGAACCCATCACCTCTAGACATTACTCTGTTGGTTCTTTCTGGAGAGACAAAGGCTTTCACCTAGTATCCATGGTACAGAACAGTCTCCAAAGTCAGCAAAGAACTTGGGGCATTTGGAGGCTGAGCTCAACAGCCTTAACAATACGTGTAACTCTCGGCACATCTCAGCATGAGGCAAGCCTGATAAACTTTATGCTTACCATGAACTTGGACACACACCCCCATAGCTTAAACATTTGTACCACCATATTTCTAAAGAGAATTTATTCTGATAGACTGATTTAAATTTAGTAAAGTTTTTTTTTTTTTTTCAAATTTTTCCTGTCCTCATATATGTATCCATCATGGGCTGGGAAGCCACAAAAATTGCTTACACACTTGATCTCTAGCCTACCAAAAATGTTTTATCAAATAAATGTTCTGGAATTAAGGGCTATGTAGCTAGTTTTAAAAGCTTTCAGAGATAGATCAGCCAATAAAGTTCTAGTTGGGTAGGCAATAAGGTAACTGTATATTACATATATAAGCAAGGAGAGACAAGTTTGTGCCTTCTGTGTTAGGAAAACTATCAGGATGTGGAGCTAGACCATCTCTCACAGGATGACTTTCGGAGCACCTTATCTGGCAAGAAAAGACAACGTCCTGGTGGGTAAACCAAACTAAGTACTCTAGCTGCATAAGCAGAGAACACACATGGCGAGCCTCTTAATGTCTCCTCAGAACAGATGTCCTAATGTGGGGTCTTTCTTCACAGTAGGCTCAGATGCTGGCCACTTCAGTTGAGAGATGAGTCTTCATATGAATATCCTTCAGTTCCACTCATGCCAAGACTCTCCAAAATATCAGACAGGGCTGCGGGTTAATTATTCTTATATTCCTTTATTGGTTAAGACAATCTGGCTTACCCTCTCTTTAGGGTAATCCATACAGAGAAAAATCAAACTGAGAAATTCTCCTACATGATCATGCAGGCACAGGGGATGTTGCACCCTCATCGGTTTCCTTCCCTCAGTCTGGATGTTGAAAAGGTAGCTATAGCTTCCCTAGACCTGTCTAATGTTTCAGATCCTTCTGGTTCCTAAAATGAATTCCACTGGATATTTGGAAGATAAATGGAAGAGTCTTGTGTGGTGATACCAGTAAGCTCTTAGATGCTTCCTGTCCTACATACACTGCTTGAATACCTTTTGCATCTGAACTGGGTTTGAAAACTGACTCTGTAAAGATTCACCTTAATGCATTTGACATTGATCACCATTACAAGGGCATTTCAAAAAGTAACAGCAAATTTAATATTTTGAGATTATATATAATTCAGTTAGAGATACAAATTGTCATTTTTCTACATAATCACCCTCCTTTTCAACACGCTTCTCACACCGTTACACCAACTTCTCTATTCCATTGGAAAAAAACATTTTTGGTTGTGCCTTCAGTCAGGTATGCTCTGCTTCTTTAACCTTGTCATCTCTTTCAAATCTTCATCCTCTGAAAGCATTTTTCAAGGGTCCAAACACATGATAACCAGAGGGAGCCAAGATCAGGGCTGTGTGGAGGGCTGTGTTGTAAGATCTGAAATCTCAATCTCTGAATGATGTCAAGAGTTGCAGTAGCTGTGTGAGGGCTTGCATTATGAAGGAGAATAATGCCTTTAGACAAAAGTCCTTTGCGATGGCTCTGTATTTTTGGCTTCAGCTCCTTCAGCATTGCTTTGTATTGAGCACTATTCACCGTTTCACCCTTTTCCTGATAGTTCTCCAAAATTGGTCCGTTCGTATTCCAGGAGAGAGTGAACAGGACCTTTCTAGTGGAGGATTGAGACTTGTGCTTCTTCTTGACTGGAGATGATGATGTGTGAGAAGACTTTCTCTAGCTTTCAGGGTCATAATGATGCACCCAAGTTTCGTCCCCTGTAACAATACATGCCAGGAAGCCTTCTCCATGGTTATACCATGCCAAAAAGGTTGTAGAAGTCTGCACACCGAATCATCTTTTGCTCATCAGTCAGCATTCTAGGCACACAACTTGAAATACTTGAGAACCTCCATGACAGTGGTATGTGCGGATCCGATTCTGACATTCAGTTCCCCGGCCAGAACTTCTAAAGAAATGCACCTGTTTTCACAATTGGCTTCGACACAATCCACCTTATTATCAGTGATGGGCTTGCTGGGATGACCAGAGCATTCCTCATCAGAGATTGATGTTCGCTCATTTTTAAATGCATCTACCCACTTGTACATTCTTCTTTCGCCAATGCAGGCATCTCCATGCTGTTGCAGCATTCTTCTATGAATTTTACAAGGTTTCACACTCTAACCACAAAAATCTGATGACTGTCGCTGCTCCTCTACCATGCAAACAACTAAGGGCACCATCATTTTGTACATGGTGCCCTACCGATTACCATATTTCCCCATATATATGCCATATATAGGTCCCATATATAAACCTGTGTATGGGGCGCGGATGGTTAAATGGGGCAGCCTATGCAGCAATTTTTAATCATTCCCACCATCCCGGTACCTTTTTCAATCATCCTTCCTCCCCCGTACCTTTTTCAAAACCCCCTTGCTGAAGGTGGATGGCGCGCAGCTCAGGTCTCCAGCGGTGCAGGGCAGGCACAATCTCGGCATCCAGCCTGCCCAGCACCTCTTGCTGAGTGGCTGACGTTGGTTCTTGTGAGTCCCATGAGAGCTGACGTCAGCCATTCAGCGGGTGGTGCGGGGGCAAGCCGGATGCCGATGAGATTGCGGCTGCTCTACACCACTGGAGACCAGAGTTGCGCGCCATCCGCCTTCAGCAAGGGGATTTTGAAAAAAGTGAGGGGGGATGATTGAAAAAGACAGGGGAGGTAACAGAAAATGAGCAGTGGCTATTACCATGAGGCGGCTTATCTTCCATTTTTTTTAACATAGGCTGCCCTTTTCTGCGGCCTATACATGAAGGCAGCCTATGCAGGGAGGCAGCCTATATGCAGGGAAATACGGTAAGCATGCCATGCCATCTATTGGGCAGTGTCAACACTTCCTCTAAGAATATATCTTCCTTGCATGGGAGTTTGAAATACCAGAAGTGTTCGATTCATGAAATACTGTCAATTTGCTGTTTCTTTTTGAAACACCCTTGTGTATTGAAGAGAAATTACTCTCTTTGCAGCCTTTAGTTTAATGCTGCACTTGCTTCTGTCGCAGTCTCCCAAACTGCCTTGATACATCCCCGGTGTTCTAACCCAGCAGATGAAAACCTCATTTGAACACCAGACTCAAGTATCTCACCTGGAAGCTCTTATTTTTGGTGCTGATCACTTTGGCATGCCAAATTAAAAGTTCTAAGCCTTAGTAACTGATGCACTCTTCCAGGTTTTTCTACAGTGAGGTAGTTGTGTACACCCAAATTCCTTCTAAAGTTGTATCAGATTTACTTAACATGCTTCCCTATTGTCCACTTAACATATTTCCCTAAGCCATCCATCGACCATAGTGAATGTATCTCACATATCTTAGGTTGCAGACAACACTTAGCCACCTACTTGAATTGGACTAAAGCCTTTAGAAAGGCCACCTTTGTTTTTTCTGGTGTTGTCACTGCCAAGCATGCATCATCAGATAGGCTAGCAGAATTTTTCTCTTGCTTATGCTCAAGCAGACCTGACTTTTAGTCATGTGAAGACTCATGATATCTGAGACTTGGCTGTTTCTCTGTGAAGATGTGCAAGGCTGTGACATAGAATTTAGTCCATATATTCATATCTCATTATTATTAGGAAAGAAATTCCTGAGATATGAGTACAAGTAGATTTGTCCTCCAAAATCTATTTTGAGTTTTGATCACCAACACTGTTCCTCTATGAAAATGACCTGATGACGGGGTCCCCCATTTTTCCCTTTTTTTTTTTTTTTTTTTGTTAGTCTGTATAGCTAGGCAGTCATACATATGAGATCTTGTATCTTACTGTCTATGGAAAATACCAACAAACATGTAAGTAACCTGATTTTCTAAGAGATCAAGTAAGATGGCAAATTCTCATGTACTCATCCACCTCCTCCTGGATTTGTACTCTCCAAACGTAATATAAACTGAGAAATTTGTATGTTATCATAATACAAACTGAGAAAGTTGTATGTTATAACAGAGCAGGAAGTGTGGCGTATACATTGTCAGTCAAGTTTCTAGAAATGAGCTTACCTGTGAAAGTTATTTGAGTAAGCTCTATGGAATATTGCTACAATTTGGGGTTTTCCAAATACTTGTGACCTAGGTTGGCTACTGTGAAGATGAGCTAGACCTAGTAAGGCTATTCTTATGTTCTTATAAAATGGTACCACCAAGATGTGAGGGCTTACCTTTCTGTCCATTGGAAAACACCTTCTTAGGGGTAAACTTGATTTTCTAACAGTTAGTTCTACTTATCTAATTGGACAAGATATGGGTGTAAAGTTTTTCACACACTACAAATGTAATAAGGATTTTTTTTATTGTTATTACTGAGACTTTACCCTTTAATTGGCAGATGGTGAAACGGCTGCTTTACGTAACTTGATGTTGAACAAGAGCAACAGTGCCAAGTAAACAGGCATTTGGAGATGCAGATCTCCCATAAGAGCCATAGAATACACATGTTGCTTCTGAGCACAAATAAAGGGTTAAATATTCTGTTTTCATTATACAGATATTTTTTTCCATTAGAATGTGTCAGCTTCCTCCAATTCATCAGCATAAATAATTGTGCATTTTAACGCTTTCTTTTGCTAGGTTGATGAAAATATGAAAGTTGCCCAAAAACGGGATGCTGTTCGGCAAGGAATGTTTTATTTCAGAAAAGACATTAGTAAAGGTACTGTATGTAATACTTTACCATTCTCACAAAGTGGATGCAAACTAAAAATATTAAGGGAAACATTTTTTTTTCCAAAAGCTGGTAACGCGGTGGAGTGTGAAGCCACCCAGAATGGTACTGAGACAGGTACAGAAGAGTGTGCCTTAATGAGCATTGATACAATCATCAATGGAAAGGTAACTTTGGATTTTACATGTTTTATTTAATTATGCATGCCTTTGTAGTAATCTCTTGACAAGAAAATATTTTTGTTCTAGGAAGGCATATTTCCTGGTTTAATCCCAATTCTGAACTCTTACCTTGAAAACATGGAGGTGGATGTGGACACAAGATGTACCATACTGAAATACCTGAAATTAATTAAAAAGCGAGCATCAGGTCTGAATTTTAAGTATTTTGAATTATGCCATCTTAATTTAGAAGCTAGATGTCAAACTGTATCTATTTATAATTTTTCCATTGATAATTTGCTGTAGATCTATAGAGAAATTGGCATTCTTTAGCATCCCTCCAGACCAGCACAGATGGGTTTACGCTCCTCTGCAAGCAGGTAGATACTGAGAACGCACTGAATTCTAACAGTACAAGTGGACTGTGCTGTCCCTCATAGAATCAGTCTGTTCTCAGTCTCCAGCAGTTGGAGTGGTAAGCCTGTGCTGTTCTGGTCTGTTTTTCTATGCCTTTCCTTAGGAACTTTTAGAGAGGATAGGCAGAGGCATTTCCTAGCCTTTTTATTATCCAGACTGAGCTTGGGATCCACAGAGGTCCCGTTAAACCTCGGTGGGTGTCACACTTGGGCGGCCGAGTCCCTCCCCCCATTCCTTCACCTCTCTAATTTTTATTTAGAGGTGCCTCAGCTGTACGCCTTGCGAGGGGGCAAAGACTACAGCTTGGAGAGACATTGAGGTCTGCTCTTTTAAACATTCAAGTTTAAAAAAAAAAAAAAAAACTAAGGCAGAGCTATTGATTTTTCTCTAGTACTGGTCTGAAGGGAAGTGTCATTAATTAATTTTTCTCCCTTCTAGCTAACCGGTGGTTTATTTGATCCTGCCTTGTGGTTCACAATGAGCACTTCTCAGCCTAAGAAGTGCTCAGTGTGTTCCCACTGAGGTCTCAACACAGCCGGCATGTGCTCTTTTTTGCTCACGGATGCACGGAGGGGAACTCGGGTTGGAGTTGGGTGTCGGTGGGGACACCTGGAATTCCCCAACTGCCCACGGCTCTGGGGCTTCCGCAGCAATCGCAACTGCTGCCGGAAGGGAGGCCCAAGGTTCCCTAACCGCCGCTTATACTGGAAAGTCCATTGCCATCATGTTGGGGTGTTCTGGGGATTCTCTTTTCGCAGCTGGTTCATTTCAGGCATCTTCAGTGATTTCGACCTCGGGGGAGCCTTTTTTGGTAGGTCTTTTCTTTGGCAAGAAACTTTGCCATTTTAGCTGAGTCTTCATCTGAACTCCTGCCTAAATTAGAAAGGCAGGAACAGGTCCAGTAGGACTCTTCCTCTGCGGTTGAGTGTGCCTCCTTTCCACTGGGAGGAGGGGGGGGTTCCCTGAATTTTGTGCTGGCTTTGTACAAGGCGTACTGCTTGCATGCGACTGGTCCCTTACACCCCCTGGTGATCTCTGCTTCATCCGGGGATTCTTTTTCTTCTATACCAGCCCTTCTTCTGCCCTCTCCCCACCCACAAGCACCTAAGTGCCAGTTTCTCTTGCTGGAGAACATGGCTTTCCTGGATGACAATTTGTCACCAGACAATTACCTGGGTTTCTCTGGGAACATGCAGGACCCGGGGGGGGGAGGGGATGATGCATGCGGATGGCTGGGTGTCAAAGCCACCAAAGGGGAAGGATAGTTTAGTGGTGCGCAGTTTTCATTGGCAAGAACTGTAGGAGCTCATTCTTCAGGTGTTTTCTGTGATGTTCAAAGTTGTTAAAACTCAAGCAGAGTGTGAAAATTGCAGGCAGACCTTAGGAAATTGGAAGACTGGGTGTCCCAAGTGTCAGATGAAATTTAATGTGGACAAATGCATTTATGCACATTGGGAAGAATAAACCGAATCAGTTACCAGATGCTAGGTTCCATGGGGTTATCGCCCAAGAAAAAGTATCTGGGTGTCATCGTAGACAATGTGATGAAACCTTCCGCCCAATGTGCAGCGGCGGCCAAAAAAGCAAACAGGTCATTGTCTGGTGACAAATTGTCATCCAGGAAAGCCATGTTAACAAGACTAAGAAAGATACAATGCCCCTGTATCGCTCCATGATGTGACCTCATCTGGAGTATTGCACTCAATTCTGGTCTCCTTATCTCAAGAAAAATAGATTAGAAAAGGCTCAAAAAGAGCAACCAAGATGATAAAGGGGATGGAACTCTTCTCGTATGAGGAAAGACTAAAAAGGTTAGGGCTCTTCAGCTTGGAAAAGAGACCGCTGAGGGGAGATTTGATTGAACTCTACAAAATCCTGAGTAGAGTAGAACGGGTACAAGTGAATCCATTTTTCACTCTGTCAAAAATTACAAAGGCACGTACAGTAGCATGGTTTCTGGCCATGGTTGAACCAGGGCACCTAGCCCTGCACTTCCGGGTTTGCATATTTGGCTAAAGAAACAAGTCGCCTTTTTGCTCTTTGCAGTCACATTGGAGGTCGAACTTTGGAAACCCTATCATCTTACAATGGCCTGGAACTCTCACAAATAACTACCACTCTCCCGGATCTAATGTCTGTCTGCTGAGATAATCCACTTGAAGACAGTCTACCCTAGCATCATGCATTGCAGAGATCGCCTGCAGGTGTGTTTCTGCCCAACAGAGCAATGCTTTCGTCTCCTGATGGAGCAGAGTGCTCCTGGAACCTCCCTGCCTGTTGACATAGTCCACTGCAGTGGCATTGGCATTGTCATTGTCGGGGAAGACAGACTACTTTGCTCTCCAGAAAAGATTGCATTTGTTGTAGCGCTAGATGGAACGGCTTGCAGTTCCAGCCTGTTGATAGGCCATTTCTGCTGAGATGGAGTCTACTGTCCTTTAACTGGATGACGGTTGTAATGAGCCCACACACGCAGCCGAATAAGCTGGCATCTGTCATTAAGATGTCTCAGGAATCAATCTGGAGTAGGATTCCCTTAGCTAGAGTCTGTGGGATGAGCCATCAGCTTATGCTGCTTCTAGCTGACACTGTCCAGGGGAGTGTAACTTGCAGGGAGTCTCTCTGAGGTGACCATGCCAACAACAAGGCATCCTGGAGGGGACACATGGGTGCCTTCCCTGAGGGCACCACCTCTTTGTGGCTGCCATTGACCCAAGGACTTTGAAGGTAATGCTACACTGTTGGTGCTGGCTTGGCCAACAGGCTGTAATTTGACAATGAAGCTTCTATTTGCATGCTTCTGGAAGAAAGACTTGGCCTTCTGCCATGTTGAATAACCTCCCCCCCCCCCCCCCCCCCCCGATACTCCCGTGACTGTTTGAACAAGATGGCTCTTTTGAAAGTTCACAATCCATCCCAGATTCTGTAACATCTCCTCAACTTCCACTACTTCCTTTTCTCCTTCCGTTTGGGACGGTGCTCTGATGAGCCAATTGTCCAAGTACGGGTGCATTTGCCATCCCACTCTGTCGAGTTGAGCAGCCACCACCATAATCTTAGTGAAAGTTCAGGGCGCCATTGCCAGCCCAGAGGAATGCACTGAGAATTGATAGTGATTCTCCAACACATGGCATCTCAGGAAGTATGTGTTCTGGGAAGATTGTGATTTGAAGGTAAGCTTCCATCAAATCTATTCTCCTGGCTCCACTGCTGCGATGATGGACCAAAGAGTCTCCATCTGGAACAGAGGAACACTCAGGGCTGCACTGACATTTTTGAGATCCAGAATGGGTCTCCACTCCTCTGAACCTTTTTTAGGCACAACAAAGTTTATGGAGTTTCTATCAGAGCTCAAGTCTCTGGATACCTCAATGGACTCTCGCATCTCGGTGGTCTCAAGCATTCAACCCACTCTCTCAACAAATTACAGTCGCTCCTTCGCTTCAACAGTTGCTGCAGTGGTAGATGAACTCTTCCAATCTGTCCAGAGGATTTTTGTTCCTTATCTCTCCTCATCAGACAGTTCTGACCATGGACTTATCCACTTACGCTAGGGGAGCTCATCTGGCATCCGTCAGTTCTTGCGGGAAGCAGCGCGGGACCAGGCACACAGCCTTGTGTGCCGCAAGAGAAGAGGACTCGGAGGCAGCTGCGTCCAGTGAGGGAGGGTATTGGAATTTTAAAAAGGTACCGGGGGGTGGGGTATTAACTCCATAAGACGCACCCTTATTTCTACCCACTTTGGGGGGGGAGGGGAAGTACGTATTATAGAGTGAAAAATATGGTAAATAAATTCTGCAGCCTTGAAGGATATACTAGAGAATGACATAGGGTCAAATTTTTCCCTGTCCCCACGGAAACTTATTTTCCCGTTCCAGCCTGGCGAGTTCTTTTCCTGTCCCTGCCCCATTCCTGCAAGCTCTGTCCTCATCTGCACAAGCCTTAAACACTTTAAAATCAGAAGTGCAGTTAAGGCAGAGCTTACAGGAATGGAGCAGGGACAATAACAAAACTTGCAGAGACTGGGAAAAATTTGTCCCTAAGTCATTCTCTGGGACATACCAAAGTAGAGCTATGGAAATTCTTTACAGTGATTTTTCTCTTAAAATATTGACTCATTGTTGGAAGAAAATTTGGTATTATTTGTTCATAATATCAGGTCAGGTTTGGTAATTTCTCTCTCCCTCACCCCCCCCCCTCCCTTTATTAGAAGTTTTGATTTGGCTCCCACTTAAATAATTTTTAGTGTGTGCAAGGTGGGAAGGCATTAAAATTAGGCCACAGAATAAAATGTTTCTAAATGCAGTACCCAGAACTGATTTATTTGTAATTATACTATCATAAATTATTCTACTATAATTCCTGATGCTTTGCAGAGTCAGGAGAATCCAAAGTGTGTATTGAAGCAGGAATGCCATATACATTTGAAACTATAACCATTGTTTTTTTTTTGGGGGGGGGGGTTCTTCCAGGAGAATTAATGACGGTTGCTCGATGGATGAGGGAGTTTGTCGCAAATCATCCAAATTACCAGCAAGATAGTGTAATTACAGACAAAATGAACTATGATCTTATTATGAAATGTTACAATATTGCAAATGAATTAACTGAATGCCCAGAGTTACTTGGACCTAGAGGTGATAAAATAAAACTTGGTGACAATCAAATGGCCTCTCTTTAATGGTCCGTTGTCAACAACTAAGCTTAGATGTAACAGATGTAGTAGAATTCAGAATAGCTATTACATAATTACTTTGTGAAGACCAAACAAATGATGCACTACAGATTGAACTAATCAGCCTAAATATGTTTAAAGTATCATTGCCCTCAGCTTGGCTCCATTATTATATTTAAAATAAAATGTGGCTATTGGAACCTGGGGACCACCACTTAACCATGCAATTTATTCCCTGCATGGTCTTCTCCCATTGGTTGACTTGTGTATAGCCGCATACCTTGGTCTCCAGGGCACATCGCCTCTAGAAGAAAACAGGAAGGGGGTCTTATTTCCATTCCTTTTCAAGTGGGCATTCCATGGACCACCAGCCTTGTGTACCAGAGAACTAAAGCTTCATATGTCTGCTGGTGACATGTAAAATCCACTGCTGTGATGTAATCTGATTAAAACTGGCATATTTTAAACACATGTTTGAATGGTTTCTTTTTATAAAAGCAATTTGGACCCAACTAAGTAGGTGCACACTCTAAGGATTTCTGTATGGATATATTTGTGTTGGCTTATACATTGTATATGTAAATAATGAAATATTTAACAATGTATTTTTAATAATATTGTATCTTAAGTTCATTGTATAGCAAGCTTGTAAATTTCTATCCTTTGAAGAAATCACTGCCTCCAACAGTTCTATAAATGTAGAGTTATTTGTATTTGAACTTGAGATGCATTTTAAATATTGAATCTTTATTACATTTTTATTCCTGAATATTTTATGAATGTAACCTGTAAAACTTGGAACCTGATTCACTGTGCAGGACTCTTTCCAGTATTTTTTTTTTACATGTACAGTTTATAAAATAGCTAATTTTGTTTCCTTTGCATAAGTTGCTTATTCACTCACGTGAGTTTTTTCAGTTGAGATGTGATAATTTGGAAAATCTCAGCATCTAGGCAGGGCTAAATAGTGCAATGTGTCTAGTGGTTCTGAACACTAGGGTTTTGCATCTGAGCCTGTAAGTTGCTGGTAGAATTCTGTCAATCCATCTTTTGAACTCTGCCTCCTTCCCAGAGAGCTGCTCCTGCCCCCTCAGTTTTTCTACAAGCAATATGCTCAGAAATGTTTCTGCTCTGTGGTTTAATTACTTTTGGGTATTTTATTTTTCTAAGTGTTCAATCAGAGACTTGATGCCCAGAGATTCCCACGTATTAGGACCTTTTCCAGGGAGAGGAGGTGTGCTGCTAGCAGGATCAGTTCTTGGGAACACCTAGCTAGCCAGTCTGCTTTTGTATTTTTTTTTTGAGTTCAGGGACTATCTCCCCTGCACAACTACTCACATTTCTGATTTATCAGGAGCTTGAACACATCCCGTTTGGCTCCTTCATGGCTTTGCCAGGATTAATAATGGGCCAGCTGCGTGGTCCTCTCCCCCTTCACAGCATGAGATTTTCCAGGGATTGAGGCTCAGTCCAACCTCGGTCTGACTGGCATCCCGAAGATCAAATTTGTCCAGTGAATCTATGAAGCAGAGTTCTCCATTCATCCCAGCTGCGTTCCTAAGCTGAAGCAGGCAGGCACATCAGTGAGTAAGGCTGTTATAGCCTATGGGAAAAATCGGGGAAGGGGGGTCTAAGTAGTATGTCATAGCCAAGGTCTCCCACCTCTAAAGACTCTTTCCCTGCAATTTTTGTACTCCAGGAAGTCCCCACAGGTTGTGTTTTTACATTGTTTTTACTGATGGTGGCTATCCTGGATTTTAAATGATCTTATTTTCTACAGCCACCATCTGCCTCAGAACTCTTCTGTTTTAATTAAAATCAACAGGGATGATCCCCTCAGGCCTTCCTACCCCTATATCATGCCAGCTTTGCACTGGTTGGCCAGCCGAGGAGTGTCCATGTTCTGCATGTGGGAGAGAGGCAGGAGTCTGGGGCTCGGCCTCCTCCATGGCTGGAGGTAATTAGGTGCTTTCCTAAGGGAGTAGACCCTTTCCAGAGCCCTCTTGAGGGTGCATTGGCCAAGCACAGACACGCAGTGGCCACAGAGCCCAAGAGGACAGGAAGGGAGTCCCTACCAGGGTCCTTGAGACCCCCAGTACAAGGCTTCATCCAAATTCTGTGAGCCTTATGTGGAATGCTTATTTGAACTGCCAAGAGTCCTCAGCAGCTTCATTCAGCATGATGGAGGTGGTGGCACAGGGGATATCCCCTCAGCTTGTGCCCTGGCCAGCTGAACCAGGAGGTTCAGTCTAATATAAACTGGGAGAGATGGAAAGTCTTATTCCATGCCACTATTGTCCCAGGATGCAGTTTCTCTAGCAGAGTCAGATTCTCTGCATTAGGGCAGTGGTCAAGAAGTGGTAGTGGCCCTGGAATAGAGGGAGGATGCCCACAGTGTGCCGGCTGATCAAAAGCCTCTGTTCTCGGGCATTATTTTTACCTCACTATGAGAATTAAAGCTGGAAGTTTCTCCTGGCCCCTCTTTGTAGTGCTCAATTATGAGTGGCTCAGTTGCTCTGACTGCATTCTTTCTCTCACATCTGGACATCACAAAGCTGGTCACGGACCACTGGGAGTCATCCAAAGGGTCCCTGCGAGTACCTAAGACTATAGCCAAGCTTTACCCGATGGCTCTGAATTTCCAACAGCTGTTAGTTCAGCCGCAAGTGGATTCATTGGTGATGCAGGTCACCAAGCATACCTCCTTGCCTAGTGAAGGAGGTATGATGTTAAAGGATGCTTGGGACTGTAAAGTTGATGTGGTTATCAAGATGCAAATTTGAAGCTTTGGCCCTAGGGATTAAGGCAGCAGCTGAGGCTTCCTTTTTGGCATATGCTTGCCACATCCATCTGTCTTGAGTTCCAGCCTCAGAGGACAGCGAACATCCAAATACTCCTATCTGGGGTGAATTATATAGTGGACGCTGTGTATGATATCATCAGAGTTATAAGCTAGGTGTCGGCCTATACTAGTGCTGCCCGATTCAGGAAAAATTTTGATTCGATTCAGTCTATTGAATCAATGATTCGATTTTCCTGCCCAATTGGGTGGTTTTTTTTCAAACATCCTGTTGGTTTTATGTTATAGCCTCTTCACCCCCTTTGCCCTCTCCTACCCACACTGGTCCTGTGGTGTAAACAAAATAAACAAACAAAAATTACTTTTCCTCTCTCTATTAAATCCTAGCTCACGTTTGCGGTCCAACACCAGCTCTGGAAGGATACACATTTCAAATCTGACATACTGTAATCACAAAACAGAAAATTAAAACTATTTTTCCTACATTTTCTTGTCTGATGTCAGAGGAGGGGCGGGACCGCGACAAAGGAACCAGCTCCGAAGCAGTACTAAGATCGCTAACACCGCGATCTTGTTTGCAGGTTGTTCCAGCTGGAAGGTAAACAGTGCAGGGAGGCCAGGGGGGAAGCGGAAGGCCAAGGGAATGGAAGCCGGTAGCCGGGGGGGGGAAAGCTGACAGCAGCACTTCCCGACTGACCCTCCCCCCCTCGCCTTCTAAAGCAGGTGTGGCAGCTGCCGCTCCTGCTTTAGGGGGCGAGGGGGGAGGGTCAGGCGAATCGGGAAGCCGTTTTTTGTTGTTGTTATTTTGAATCTATTCGAATCGATTCACCCAAAGTGAATTGGTGAACCGATTTGAATCGTGAATTGGGCAGCACTACTCTCCAGTACTGTCCCCTTGTGTCCCTGTTCCTATGCTCCCTCCATACCCAGCATCTTATCTCTCCCCAAATCCAGCTTCTTCTTTCTCTCTTCCTTACCTCCTGTATTCCCTTCCCCAAGTACAGGCTTTCTCCTATCTCTCCTACCATCCTGCATCCTGCCCACCTACTTTGAAGCAGTATCTGTCCCTCTTGTACCCTTCCTCTTGTGGTCTTGCATTTCTTCTCCCTCTCTCCTTTAGGCCAGCACCTCTCCTTTGCTTTCCTCCCCATCTTTTTGGTTTGGTCTCTCTCTTCCCTTCACCCCAGGTCTGGGATCTCCCCTCCCTTCTCTTACCCCTTTCTCCTCCTCCTCTTCCCTCTGCACAGGCCTGCCTCCCTGCCATGAAGGCCTGCTCTCTGCCGCGAAGAGCTGCTCCCCCCGCAGAGGCCTGCCCTCCTGCAGTGAAAGCACTCTTCGGCCTGCTCCCCCCGCAAAGGCCTGCCCCCCTGCCATGAAGGCACTCTTCGGCCTGATCCCCTCAACGAACACCTGCTCCCCCCACAAGCCTGTATCTCCCCCCCAGCTTCCCCGCTCTTACCTTTAGGCTAACACAGCAGCCTGCAGGCAATTTGCAGGTTCGGTTGCAAAACCCTAGCATTCAGGACCACTAGACACATAAGAAAGATGATCAAGGTAAGAACCTAATCTTTCTTTCCATTCTGTGACGCAAGATTTCATTATACAGTCAGCTCATTGTATTATAGGCACATATCTTCAAACATCATATGCTTCCTGTTAAAAATTGAGAATTCATAGAGCTTTGTTTAAACCTCACAACTTTTGCCCCAGATACAAATAAGTACATGTCTAAAATATGTAAACCACTTTGTAACTACAAGTCCCATTCCCTTTGCCCTTTTAAATTGAAATCGGTATCTTTTTCTAAGGCATATCATTTTTAATAACTTCTTTAATACATATTCTTAAAATGATGTAGAGGAATGCAGGCAATTGAACAGAATATAAGGGATCCTTTTACTAAAGTGTGCTAAATGCCATACAGTTCAAGGGAATACAATGAGCTGTGCAGCATTTTAGTGCTTGCTAATCATTAGTGTGTGCTAAATCTGTTTGCCCGCCTTAGTAAAAGGACCCCAAAGAAAGCTTGACATCTTATTACCTGTGGTGTAGTGCCTGAAGCAGTGGCATCCCCTGCCCTCTTTTCTGCCCCTTCTCTTCCCCATCTTGCACCCTTCTCCAGCGCAAGCAGCATCTCCAACTCTGACATCACTTCCTGGTCCCACAACCAGGAAGTGACATTAGAAGGAGAGATGATGCTAGTGCAAGCAGCAGGTTGGAGCTGCTGGTTGTGCCGGCGAAGAGCTAGAAGTACTGGGTGGGAAGAAGCGGAGAGGTGCCGATGCCCCAACCAAGACGGTGCCTAGGGCAGTCCATCCCCTCACCCCCACCTCCCTTACTATGCCACTGCCTATTACTATTCATAGTATGAAAGGGCTGAAAAGATAAATCACCTGTATAGACCAAACCTAGTATCTTTCCTCTATTTTTGTTTTAAATGTGCACATTAAATTTTGCAAATTTTGGATTTGATTTATAGAAGAATTCATTTCCACAAATCTAATCAAAAGTGCTTATTTTAGACACCTTTAATTAAAGATATAAATACTTTTCATAAAAATAATGCTCATTATGAATTTTTGTACATTGAACATCCTATAAATGTAAAGAATTTAGCTCATATTGTAAAAGTAATATGCAAATTTACCCTATAAATAACTAGCACTCAAACATTAACATAATCCACTTCTTTTTCCACTTGTTAGGAAAGGTTGTGTCTGTCTTTTTGATAAATCAGTGTATTACTGCATGCTACCATGTGTTAATATGCATTATTTTCCACAGATCCCATTTAATGCAGCTGTACTATTAACAGCACATGTAATGGTGTTAGTACACTTTTCAGTAAATCTAGCCCTTAACTTGTTAGATTTGATAAACTCTGTCAGAATCACTTTTTGCTAATCCCCACAACTAAATATCATCAGAATTGAGGTTGCAAAGCCACAAAAGGTGGTGTTATCTCAAAATATCTGTTCTCACTTTCTGTTGCTTAAATAAAAATTGTTTTGTTGATAAAATCATGGAAATTGAAGAGAGAATATTGTGTTAGTGAATCAGGAGCCTAAGTTTGTGTATGTGTTTGTTTTTGCTTTGTCAAATTGCAGTAAGTACTTTAAACCTCCCAAACATTTAAATTTGTGAATTTTAATTTTAAATAGGCTTTCATTTTAGAATGTAAAGTAGAGAATGACACGGTGACAAAATTCATCACCGTCCCCGTGGATAACCGTGGGAAATAATCCCATGTCATTTTTTAGTGTCTATTTCAACCTCAGGTTGTTCTACTCCAGTATTCTTCAAAGCAAAGCTTGAGGGTCAGTGGTTGTGGCCATTCATACTCTGATTCTTCCCTCTCTCCTTAAAGAATAACATGAAGATGGTTTCCCGCGGTTATCCGCGGGGATGGGAACGGTAATGAATTTTGTCACCGTGTCATTCTCTAATGTAAAGCTCATAACTGGATTTTCATGATTTACCAGTTTATTGTAGATCATACAAATTTTAAAGCTAATGGAAATAAATCTAATTTGCTTAAAAGCATTGGCAGAAAACTTTCTGAACAGCACTGAATAAAAGCTTTAATATATAGATATTAAATGTTTTAAAGTGTGCTTCTTTGAGGTGGGGGGAACTTCCTGTTTCTTGAGTATATCCTAATTGGGCTATAAATAATAAAAGATTTACTGGTTTGTAACACAATATACTACAGGGACATAATATAATATACACTAAATAGTTAATTTTGTTCCAGTAAATATAACCCATATTTCTGTAGGAGAATAAACAATGTGGAAGTGAGGGGTGAAACATACCAGATTCTTAAATTTTGACCTAAACATTTTTCTTCAGAAACATGATAGCAAATAAAGGCTAAATAGCCCATCCATAACATTTATCTCCTCCTCTCCTATGAGGTGTTCAATAATTTTATCTACCTCAATAGGAAAGAAAAGTTTTCAATGTTAGGACTAGGGAGCATGCGATGAAGCTACTAGGTAATAGATTTAAAACAAACCAGAGAAAATATTTCTTCACATAAACGTGTAATTAAACTGGAATTTGTTGCCAGAAAATGTGGTAAAATCAGTTAGCTTAATGGGGTTTTAAAAAAGTTAGGATAATTTCCTAATAGCAAAGTCCATAGACAATTATTAAGATGGCTTGAAGAAATCACCAACTTATTAAATCACCAATTTATTCCTAGGATAAGCAGTATAAAATCTGTTTTACTATGTGGGATCTAGCTAGGTACTTGGGACCTGGGTTGACCACTGGTGGAAACAGGATACTGGCTTTAATGAACCTTTGGTCTGTCCATCCAGTACATCCGCTTTCCTGCAATTTTAACATCTTTGAAAAGAATTCTTCTGTTTGACCTTCAAACCAGGATGTCACAGGTTCTTCATCACTTGAAAACAACAGAAAATAATCCAAGGGAGCCAGGTCAGGTGGATGGTTTAGCTCAGGGGTGCCCACACTTTTTTGGCTTGCGAGCTACTTTTAAAATGACCAAGTCAAAATGAACAATACAGTTTTTAAAAACACAAAGCACACTGTATGCAGAGAAAATGTTAATTATCATTTATATTAGGGGAGGGTTTCAAAGAGGGCAAGGCAGATGACTTTAAAATATGCAATGTCACCTCAGTAACAACTATACAAAAATAGACAAATATACTCCCTCCCTTTTTAAACTAAACTAAAGCTTAACTTTGTATACCGAGTCATCATTCAAAGAAAGCTCGACTCGGTTTACAGCAATTAAATAAAAACAGGAAAAGATTTACAATTGAAAAGTTAGAAGGTAATGTGAAAATTACAAGAGAATTAATTTTCAAAATGTTTAACAAATGGAGTAGTGTTTAAAGATTTATGAAAAAATTGAAATGAACTGGAATTCCTTAAAATAAAGGGGAGATCATTCCAAAGTTCAGAGAATTGAGTGAAGATCTTGACTCCTTTAATCCCTTTTTTAGAAGGAAAGGAGAGTTTAAATTGTTGGATACCTCTAGCAAAGGAGAATCTGTAAACATTCCAAAATAAAGGAATAAGAGGGATAAAGATACCATGTAAAATTTTAAAAGAAATACAAGCGCACTTAAATTGAACTCTAAAATAAACCGGGAGCCAATGAAGAACCTGGAGCGAAGGGGTCACATGATCAAATTTATGTTTTCCAAAGATCAGCTTCGCAGCAGTATTCTGAATTAATTGTAATCTATGAAGACAAATTTTTGTAATGCCGAGGTAGATAGAGTTGCAGTAATCAAGGCGAGATAATATAATTGATTGAACTAAGATAGAAAAATGATGGTGATGAAAAAGATGTCTAATCTTCCGCAGCATTCTCAAACTAAAGAAGCATTTCTTAACCAAGGAATTTATTTGGTCCTTAAAGGAGAGAGAGGAATTTTTAGTGCAGGGAGCTGCTCTGAATGCCCCGCGCTGCTGTCGATGCTCATAGGCTCCCTGTGGTAAAATCCGCTACTGCGGTTTAGTAAAGGGGGCCATAGTGCAAAATATAGACAGCAGATATAAATTCTCAAAACGGACACATTTTTTTCACTAAATTGAAAATAAAATCATTTTTCCTACCTTTGTTGTCTGGTGATTTCATTAGTCTCTGGTTGCACTTTCTTCTGACTGTGCATCCAATATTTCTTCCCTTTTTTCTGCCTTCTGCATGCTTCCTCTCCTCCAGACCTCATTCCATTCCCCAACCAACATCACAACTTTTTCTTCCTCTCTCACTGCCTGCCCCCTGCCATCCAACACACTCAATTCCCTCCCCCTTTTCCTTCCTCTCTCGCTGCCCCCTCCCCTTTCTTATTTTCTTTCTCTCTGCTGTCTTTCTGTCTCTCTGACCCCTCTCTTACTTTCTCTCTGCTGTCTTTCTTTCTGTCTCCATGCCTCCCTTTCCTGCTTTCTTTCTTTCTGCTGTCTTTCTTTCTGTCTCCCTGCCCCCCCTTTCTTGCTTTCTTTCTTTCTGCTGTCTTTCTTTCTGTCTCCCTGCCCCCCCTTTCTTGCTTTCTTTCTCTCTGCTGTCTTTCTTTCTGTCTCCATGCCCCCCTTCTTACTTTCTGTCTCCATGCCCCCCTTTCATTGTTTCTGTCTCCCCAAGCCACTCCAGAAGCAAAAGTTAATCATCCCAGAAGACATGCCATGACTTTGCCTGTAGATTTTTCTGTCTTGAACATTTATGGGATTGGGGATGACTTGTGCTTCAGTTGCATTAAATTCTGGTCTCCTAATCTCAAGAAGGATATAGCAGCACTAGCAAAGGTTCAAAGAAGAGTGACCAAGATGATAAAGGGGATGGAACTCTTCTCATATGAGCAAAGACTAAAAAGGTTAGAGCTCTTCATCTTGGAAAAGAGAAGGCTGAGGGGAGATATGATTGAAGTCTACAAAATTCTGAGTGGAGTAGAACAGGTAAAAGTGGATTGATTTTTCACTCTGTCAAAAATTACAAAGACTAGGGGGAGACACTTGATAAAATTGCAGGGACATACTTTTAAAACCAGTAGGAGGAAATATTTTTTCACTCAGAGAATAGTTAAAATCTGGAATGCATTGCCAGAGGTTGTAAAAGCAGATGTGTAGCTGGTTTTAAGAAAGGTTTGGACAAATTCCTGGAGGAAAAGTCCATAGTCTGTTAGGACATGGGGAAAACCTCTGCTTGCCCTGGATTGGTAGCATGCAATGTTGCCCATGGGTTTTGGCCAGGTACTTAGTGACCTGGATTGGCCATCGTGAGAATGGGCTACTGGGCTTGATGGACCATTGGGCTAACCCAGTAAGGCTATTATTATGACTAAAGGAAAAGGAGGGTGATGCTAAAAATGGTGGATCCATGTGGGAGAGTTGTGAAAATGAGTGAGAGGAGAATAAGGAGTACAGAGGGTAGAAATGGAGCAGATAAGAGAATAGGAAGATGGGAAATGTGAAAGCTAGGGGATAAGAGAAGGGGATAGAAAGTTGATTAGTTTAAAAGTGAAAAGGAATAATGCAAGAGTTACATTTGAATAGATGAAAGCATAAAAGAGAAAAATGGAAGAGAGTACTTTAAGAGAAACATAAGAGCATAAGAATTGCCATACTGGGTCAGGCCAACATGTAAGCCACCTAGGCACTGTTAGATTGGATGTTCCTATCTTTGACATGATATTGCCTTAGTTAAATAAAATGTTTAAACTTAAAAAGCTGTCATTGAAAGCAAATCAAATTGAAAAATTGATTCAACAGAGTGAATCGAAGCAAATCGCATACTGTTACCCTGAATTGGACAGCACTAGTACAGAGGATAGAAATGTGGTAAAAGGTGAATGGGAATAAGAGGCTTGTGGAAAGGACAAGATGGGAAATGGGAGAACTAGGAGGTGAGAGAAGGAGATAGAAAGTTGTTATGTAGTTGAAAAGTAGAAAGGAGTAGGGTGAAATTTGAGTGGACAGAGGCAAAAAAAAAAGGAAGGAAAGAGCTAAAAAGTTAAAATCAGTATGTCAGAAACAGATACTATATATTGAGGAAACGAGGCAGGAGGAGAGAGAAGAATTGAGACAACAGCCACTGGAAACAGAAGAGAGACAGGAAAGCAGGCAAATCGGAACCACCATAATAGAACATGAAATCATCCAGAAAAGGTAGAAAAGTGTTTTATTTGGAATTTATTAATTGAAATATGTTAGCTTTGTACTGAATTCAGTACAAAATATGGAGCACCCTTTTCAGGTTTTGTATTTCACAATGTACCCATTAGTGGAGAGCTTTGTGTTGCTATTGCTCATATAACATGGAAACAATTTTTTTGTATGGCGACTTCAGTGGAGAAATGTTCTACTTCTGATCTGCAAGTTGAAAGAGATAGAATATTACCTCCCATATAATTGATTTTATTATGGTGTATTAAACTGAGTTTTTCTCTTGCTTTTTTTCTCATTTTGCTCCTTGTTGTTTGAGCAACATATATCTCCTTTGTGTTTTTGCAGATACGCAGGTTAAATAAAGTATGTGTGGTGAGAAACATGGTTCTTGAGTTTGTCAGGATATTATTGTTTTGCTTTAAACATGGGTGACCTGGGCCTAAAGGAGTGGTACATGAGGCTCTGCTGTCATTTACTGTTACTGAAGCTACTACTCTCTAAGAAGCTGCTGCCATAGGCAGCTGGCCAGTCTTGCCTAATAGTTGGAGAAGCGCTTGCCCCACCCCCATTTTGGATACTCGGGAGGAGTGGGGGGGAGGAAGGTGCCAGCTCATCCCTTGGCCTCAGGCAGCAGATTGCCTTGAGCTGCCCCTGAATCTAGAAAATAGGTTTTGAGCAAAGCAAATTGGATGGGTTTAGTGAGAAAATTGTGCATCTGACCCTTTATGCCCCATTTTGGACATCTTTAGTTTTTGAAAATGAGCCCCATAATCTCAAGGAGTTACTTGAGTCAAAGTCCAAAGTTACAAGAGTTCAAATTGAATTTGGCTTACCTAACTATAGCAGTTTCAGTTCACATGTAGATGGTAGGACTGTAAGTTTTAAGGTGGCTCTGACACTATGAAGGAATGGTATCAAGGAAGAGAAGCAGTGTTTTATAGACTTCCTTTACACACATCCTTATGCTGGCCCTGGCCTGGAAACATATGGCAGAAGAACCAAGGTGTATTTTCAAATGTTTGAAAACTCTCATTCTTAAAGTCCATTATCTCATTGTAAGTAGTAGGTTAATCACAATGATAGAGAACACATTTGGAAAGAAATCTAGCATGTAACTGAACTGTACAGTGAAAATAATCTTTGATTATTTAAAGATCACCATATTAGCCATAAACATTAAAAATATCATTTGTGTAATGTTTGGATAAGTGAACAAAGATATTGTGGAAAGATAAACTGCCTGGATCTTAGAAAGGAGAGAGAGAAATAAGGCATAATACCTATCAAATGCTTCATTCTGGGCTTAAGTCTACTTTCAAATGTTTTGTTATCCATAGATCAAAATGTACATAGTGTTCTTATTGTGACTAGGTGTGTGACAATGTGAACAGAGTACAGGCCCAATCATCATAGTAAATTTTCTCTTTTCGTAGACCTATTTTATGTCATATGCATTTAAGGGCATGAAAGAATACCCGATGAATTTCTGTAGCTAAAGCTGGATGCTGTCCAGTTCTGTTGTAATTACTTTAAAAATGTATAGTTCAAACATGTTTTCCTTTGCAAATATAAGGGTTGCATAGAGGTCATGTCAAAAGAAAATAGTGTGAAATAATTACAAACCTCCAACCTACATTTTAACTGCTAATGGACATTGCAGTTCAGTTATTTTAATGTCTTTATGCAGCAAAACAGACTGCAATCTCTCTGCAATTCAAATAAAATTTAAAAAAAAACCTGAAATATTGACCACATGCTGCTACCCAAATAAAGGGCAATCCAGCATCATTCTTGTTCTAACTCACTAGTCACAAGGATAAAAAGGAACAGTAGGAGGCATGTAATTTGTATACTGTATTTATATGATCTCCTTACAACTGCTCTGAAGTCTGATCTACATCACTTCCTAGAGTCTGACCCACATGTGTTTAACAAAAATTGACTGATTTAATAAAATCACAGGGGAAAATATCAGTACTGAGTTTTTAAATGTGGGGGGGGGTTTTCATTACCTAGTAATTGGTAACTTTGCTTTCAATGTAATAAGTGAAATCTATGCAAACCCTTGTAAACAAACTTTTAGATATTCACTACAAAGGAGATTGTGCTGGGACCAGATTTTCACTGTGCTGGTAACAGCTTTACTGAGCAGTTTTTACCATAGATCTTCACTGAAACATCCTCAGGTTTTTGTTTTATTTTTTTACTGAAAAGCACAGATTCCTCAAGTGGCCAAGCACTGAAGAATTCACTAGATTAGGTTGGCACTTCTCTGAGGCTCCCCTTCAGTTAATTCTTCTATAACCTTAGTGTTATCAACCAGACTCTAATTTTTTTAACAACATTCTTTAATAACTTGAAGTAAAGAATAAAACTCACAATTTGATGATTTTGAGGCAGACCAACTATTATTACAGAATCTTCTTACTCTACCAGCACATCCTATCCAAAGGGAAGCTGGGAGTGTGTCTACACACCTTGTGGGGAATAACACTGTGCTCCAGACTTAGATATCGAACCTAAGCTGTATTAGGCTAGTGGAAAGAAAGGGAGGAAACCTGGTGAGAGGACAATGTTAAACCCGGATTTTCATGCAGCCTACAAAATGGATACTGTTCCCTCCCAAAAGCTAAAGAAGGGTGGGCTTAAGATCTCTGGTTGCAGCCTGGCTCTCTCAGAGAAGCAAAGCTTTCTGGGGATTTGAATCCAAAGAGCACACTTTGCTTACACATCTTAGCATAAACACTCATATACTTGATTTATACAAGAACTTAGAAAATGCCCACATAAAATAGGGGCAGAACAGAGATAAAGTTAACATTGATTTTTAAGTATTTTCTTTTTATCTTCAGTTTAACATGCTGGTGCACAAGGCATATGAGTCCTGACAAGTGGGTTAACTTCCCCCACCTGTGAATTGTGCAGAAGGAATCATCTACAATTTTTTCAGCTCCACCTCCTTCTTCAGCGGGCTGTACTGCATCTGGAAGGTGCCTTTCTGATCTGCTCTGAGAAGTTTTGTTATTTTCGGAGAGGGGGGAATTCTGAGGCTTTTGGTGCTCAAGAGGACCCCAATAGCCCTGGGGCAGCTCTGCCTCGAAGAAGACACACCCTCTGAATAGCTGTCTGTAGCTAACAGGGCAATCCATAAGGGAACCTGTCTAGCTGGCCTGCACTAACACTTAAGGAACTCAGGGACTTCCTCTGGAAGTTAGGCTCGCCCCAGATTTATCAGGTGCTTGAACATAGGCTGTTTAGCCCTGTAGTGGGTCAGGAGGATTTTATTGGGTGCAAGTTGTGTTCTCTCTTCCACCCCCCTGTTCCTCTGCTTGGGTCCATGGGGGTTTGAGGCCCAATTGGGAGCTCAAAAATAGCATTGTCCTAGACTTGGTATATGCTTGTTTGAGGCAGTGGTCTCCAGTATCCAGTTGCAGTGGGAGCTGAAGCAGGCAATATCACCAGTGCAGCACAGCGAATACAGGCTATTATCCCAGGACAAGCAGGCAGCATATTCTTGACTGATGGGTGACGGCACCGACGGAGCCCCGGTACGGACAATTTTAGAGCGATTGCACTCCCGCACCGCGTGTGCGCGAGTGCCTTCCCACCCGACGAAGGCGCGCGGTCCCCAGTTTCTTAGTTTCCGCGGAGCTAAGAAGACGCGTGTTTCCAATGGCTGTTGGAAAACTTTTTCTCGCCTTCCCGCTCACGCGTTTTTTCTTGTCGTGAAGTGTTCACGTTCTTGTTTTCTTTCTTTTCTTAAAAAAAAAATATATATATATATAATTTTTTCTGATTTTTTTCCGGTCGGCCCCGACGGGGCCTGTTGGCACCATCGAAGCCTCGGGTCTTCTCATCAAGATATAGCCAGATTTTTGAAGGGAGCACTCCGAATGCATCCTCCTGTAAGACAACTTTTTGCATCATGGAACCTTAACATTGTTTTGCAGGGTCTCAGCAGGGCCCCATATGAGCCTTTGCAGGAGGCGTCATTGCTGGATCTTATGGTTAAGATGGTCTTTCTGGTGGCTATCACCTTAGCAAAACGAGTCTTGGAGTTGTAGGCACTTTCATGCAGAGAGCTGTTCCTCAAGGTTACAGAAGCTGGGGTCTCTGCGCATGATTCCTTCCTTTTTGCTGAAGTTAGGGTATTTCATATTAATCAAGCGGTCCAACTGCCTGCGTTCTAATCCACAAGTTTGAAGAAACAATGCACAGTGCTGAAGTTGCTCAATGTGTGGATAGTTCTCAGTTATCTTGAAGTCATCTTTTTCATTTACCCCCCACCAAAAGGTGATGACGACGGATGCATCTCCTTATGCCTGGGGGGTACACCTGGAGGGCCTTCAAACACAAGGTCATTGATCTGCCAGGGAGCGGAAATTTCACATCAATTTCCTCGAGCTCAGAGCGATATATTATGCTCTCAAAGCTTTCCAGCACCTCTTGAGTGTTCAAGTCCTCCTCCTTCGCACAGACAATCGAGGGGCAATGTACTACATAAACAAGCAAGGAGGCACGGGCTCTCTTCTGTTATGTCAGGAAGCTCAGAAAATCTGGCTTTGGGCAACGGCTCGCAGCATTTTCTTAAAGGCTGTCTACATTCAAGAGGAGAAGAATTCCCTGGCAGACAACCTCAGCAGAATTCTTCAGCCTCAGGAATGGACTCTCAACTTTGCGACTCTCCACCTCATCTTTACTCAATGGAGCACTCCTCAGGTGGACTTATTTGCAACTCCCCACAATCACAAGTTGCCCCAGTTTTGCTCCAGACTTTACTCTCCTCACTGTCTGGAAGCCGATGCCTTTCTCCTGGATTGAACAGGCCTGTTTTTATATGCATTCTCTCCAACTCTTCTCCTGTTGAAGACTCTGTTCAAACTCAAATGATAGTCAGCCACCATGATTCTCATTGCTCCTTGGTGGCCCCAGCAGCATTGATTCTCCCTTCTACTTCAGCTCATCACCAGGGAGCCAATTTCTCTACCAATCTTTCCTACTCTGCTTACTCAGAATCAAGGATCTCTTCTACATCCCAGCCTGCAGTTGTTACACCTGACAGCTTGGTTTCTCTCGGGCTGAATTCATATGAATAACATCTTTCTCAGCCTGTTCGTGATATTATTGACGCTCCAGGAAGCCAGCCACTCAACAATGTTATCAACAAAAATTGACTCTATTTTCTTCCTGGTGTCTCCATCATCATGATCCAACTTCCTTGTCAGTGGAATTGGTGTTGGATTATGATATGATAGAGACTTACAAGATCATGAAGGGCATAGAGAGAGTAGAGAGGGACAGATTCTTCGAACTTTCGAAAAATAAGAGAACAAGAGGGCATTCGGAAAAGTTGAAAGGGGACAGATTCAAAACAAATGCTAGGAAGTTCTTCTTTACCCAACGTGTGGTGGACACCTGGAATGCGCTTCCAGAGGACGTTATAAGGCAGAGTACGGTACTGGGGTTCAAGAAAGGATTGGACAAATTCCTACTGGAAATGGGGATAGAGGGGTATAGATAGAAGATTACTGCACAGGTCCTGGACCTGTTGGGCCGCCGCGTGAGCGGACTGCTGGGCACGATGGACCTCGGGTCTGACCCAGCAGAGGCATTTCTTATGTTCATCTGTCGGATTCTGGACTTAAATCTATATCCATCTCAGTGCTATTACAACTTTTTACATGCCAATGGGGGAGGACCTTTTACTGCTCATCCTTTGGTCTCCAGATTCATGAAAGGACTTTTCAATGTGAAACCACCTCTCAAACGTCCTCCAGTGGTCTAGGACCTTAATGTGATTCTTTCCAGATTAATGAAGTCTCCACTTGAACCTATGGCCATGGCTCATCTCAAGTTTCTCGCCTGGAAAGTTATCTTTCTCATTTCTCTCACCTCTGCCAGGAGGGTCAGTGAATTGCAAGCTTTGGTGACAGATCCAACCTTCACAATTTTTCACCATGATAAAGTGGTTCTACACATGCATCCTAAGTTTCTACCAAAAATGGTCACGGAGTTTCATCTCAATCAGTCGATTGTTCTTCCAGTTTATTTCCCTAAGCATCATTCTCATGCTGGAGAAACGACGCTGCACACTCTGAACTGTAAACATGCTTTGGCCTATTGCATTAACAGGACAAAGCCACATAGAACATCTCCTCAACTTTTCATCCTAATAAGTTGGGGTATCCTGTTTCCAAGAGAACGATTTCCAACTGGGTAACGGCCTATATATCATTCTATGCTCAGACTGGACTGCGCCTGGAAAGTCTTGTCACAGCTCACAAAGTCCAAGCTATGACAGCTTCTGTAGCTTTCCTTAGATCTACTCCTATTGAGGAAATCTGTAAAGCTGCTACCTGATCCTCAGTTCATACATTCACTTTGCATTATTGTCTGGAGTCTTTCTCCAGATGGGATGGGCACTTCGGCCAGTCAGTATTACAAAATTTATTTTCTTAAAGGCCAACTCTCCCGCTATCCCATTCTAGTTAGCTTGCAGGTCACCCATGTGTGAGAATATGCTGTCTGCTTGTCCTGGGATAAAGCACAGTTACTTACCATAACAGATGTTACCTGGGGACATCAGGTAGATATGCTCACATCCCACCCAACTCCCCTGGTTGGCTTCTTAGTTGGCTTATCTTAACTGAGGGACTGCGCGCCTATGTCGGACAGGCTAATTGAGAACTTTCTAAAGCTTAAAGTTGCAATTCACTTTTCAAGTGTCCGTACCGGGGCTCCGTCGATGATGTCACCCATGTGTGAGAATATCTGCCTGCTGTCCCTGGATAACAAACTGCGTTTTACTCCTTGAGATCTTGCCAGGTACCTGTTACCTGAGATTGGCCACTGTTGGAAACGGGATATTAGGCTTGATGGACCTTCGGTCTATCCCAGTATGACAATTCTAATGTTGTTATTATTATGTTCTTAATGATTTATGGATTTTTTTATTTTTTTTTTAATTCAACCCTTTTTTTTTTTTTTTTAGGTTTATAAACCCAGCTATACTATCTGATTTTGCCATGTCTTCTGGCAAAGGATTCTAGAGCTTACCAATCTGTATAGTGAAAAATATTTTCTTCAATTTGTTTTAAAATTAATGATGCATTCACTACTTTTTCTGTTTTTTCATAATATAAATGTGTATGTGATCCATTCCATTTCACTTATGGTCACATACACATAAATAGGTTATTTCCCTTTATAAATGAATGCATACAGGGTAAAAGCACATACTTTGTAAGTAGGTGGATATGTGCAAAGTTTGGGAGGAGCATAGGTGGAGCACACAATTATTTGCATAGATTATAAAATCTTATAAAGTTCTTTAGATATCTAGGTAGAAACAAAGAAACATGACAGCAGATAAATGCCAAATGGCCCATCCAATCTGCCTATCTGCAGCATCCACTATCTTCTCCTCTCATAAGAGATTCCACATACTGACCCACGCTTTCTTGAATACCAGAGTAGCCCTATCTAATCCCCTCCCCCCTCCCAATCAGAGACTTGATGGGCTGCTAGATAGAGAACAACTAAAACTGCTGTCTCTGGTCAGAGGGAGGGCTAACTCCCTCCAACAGATATTCAGACAGAGTGAGGCAGAGACCACCCCCTCCAGAAACAAAGGCCTCTCTACCTATGGAACCGGTCTCGAGAACAAATCCCTGGCTTGGGGAAGGACTATGGAGAAACAGATTTCCCCCCCCCCCCCCCTTCTCGGCCAACCTGTTACTGTAGGAAGAGACCCTGCTTACATTGAGCCCTAGAACTAGAGAGATGCAAGTCTACTACATAGTGGGGGAATGGGAGACCCTGCATCAGAGGAAAAGAAATTTAGAACCAACTAAACCGACCAGCCATCCTACTGGAGAAGGAGCAAGGGCCATAGCTTCCTAACACCAGTAAGATCACACGCTCAAGTAGAAAGACTCCAGGGCAAGGAGAAAAAGTGTACTAGAAGAATGGGTGCTGCAGGGCAGGACTGAGGTGCATCGGCAAGAGCCCGATGGTAGAGTTGCTGCAGGGCAAGATTGAAGTGCATGGGTAGAGCTATGTGTATGCAGTGGCGTACCTAGGGGGGGGCGGGGGGGGGCGGGCCGCCCCGGGTACCAGCCCTGAGGGGGTGTTCCCGGCCTTGCCGCTCAGTCCCCCCCCACGCCCGAAGGACCGCTCGCCCCACTGACCTTCCAGCACACCTATGAAGCAGCCCGCAGCAGGATCAAGACGTCAGCAATCCCTCAGCTGCTTGGGCGCTGCTTCCTGCGCCGCGGTCCCGTCCCTCCTCTGACGTCAGAGGAGGGGGCGGGACCGCGGCGCAGGAAGCAGCGCCCAAGCAGCTGAGGGATTGCTGACGTCTTGATCCTGCTGCGGGCTGCTTCATAGGTGTGCTGGAAGGTCAGTGGGGCGAGCGGTCCTTCGGGCGTGGGGGGGGGGGCAGTAGCTTAAGGTAGCCCGGCGCAGGAAGCAGCTCCTAAGCAGCGCAAAGATAGCTGACGTCGCGATCTTGCTGCGGCTGCTTCATAGGTAGTGCGGGGAGGCCAGGGGGGCGAATGGTCCTTCGGGGTGGGTCGGGGCATCAGGCCTTCAGGGTGGGGCGGGCGGGCGGGCAGGCAGACTTTCAGGGGGAGGGGGGTGACAGGCAGGCAGGCAGGCCTTCAAGGGGGGGTGCAGGTCTTCGGGGGGGGTGCAGACCTTCAAGGGGGGACAGGCCTTCAGGGGGGGTGCATGCCTTCAGGGGGGGTGCCGACCTTCAAGGGGGTGCAGGCCTTCAAGGGGGGGACAGGCAGGCAGGCCTTCAAGTGGGGGGACAGGCCTTCGGGGGGGTGCAGGCCTTCGGGGGGGGGGTGCAGACCTTCAAGGGGGTGCAGGCCTTCAAGGGGGGGACAGGCAGGCAGGCCTTCAAGGGGGGGACAGGCCTACAAGGGGGTGGGACAGGCCTTCAAGGGGGTGCAGGCCTTTGGGGGGGTGCCATCCTTCAAGGGGGGGTGCAGGCCTTCAAGGGGGGGGACAGGCCTTCAAGGGGGGACAAGCAGGCAGGCCTTCAAGGGGGGGACAGGCCTACAAGGGGGTGGGACAGGCCTTCAAGGGGGTGCAGGCCTTTGGGGGGGACAGGCAGGCAGGCCTTCAAGTGGGGGGGACAGGCCTTCGGGGGGGTGCAGGCCTTCGGGTGGGGGGTACAATCCTTCGGGGAGGGTGCAGGCCTTCAGGGGTGGGGTTTAGGCGTTCAGAGGGGGACAGACCTTCGGGTGGGAGGTAAAGTCCTTCGGGGGGTGCAGGTCTTCAGGGGTGGGGTGTAGCCCTTCTGAGGGGGGACAGACCTTCGGGGGAGGGGGGTCCTGGTGTAAAAGTACACAGAGGGAGAGAGGGAAGGGGGGGTTCAAAGATACGTGCATATGCCAGACTTTGGGGGTTAGAAATAATGGGTCTAAAAACAGAGGAGTGGGAGAGAGATGGTGCATAATGGGATTTAGGGAGGGAAGGAACAGAAAGGGAGAGAACTTGGAAACAGGGGATGGTGTGGAGGGGGGATAGAGATACTGGATAGGAGGATAGTTGGGAACAGAAAGGGAGAGATGGTGGATCCTGGGGTGGTGGGGAGTTGAGAAAAGGTGAATCTGTGGATGGAGACAAAAAAAAGGAAAGATGCCAGATCTCCGGGAGAGGGAAGGGAAACGGAAGGGGAGAACAGAGATGGCAGACGGATGGTTAGCACGGAGAAAGGAGACCCTGGCAAGCAAGACAACAAGAGCCTGGGACCAACAAGATTTGAATATTGATCAGAGAACAAAAGGTAGAAAAAATAATTTTATTTTCTGTTTTGTGATTACAATATGTTAGATTTGAAAAGTGTACATGAGACAGCTTGAAATGGGAACTTTTCTATTTTTGTGAATGGCAAGGCTGAGTTCAGTTAAAATATATGCTTTATAAGAAAATATAATAATGTGTTTTATAAAGTTTATAAGCATTGCTGGCATACTCGGTGAGGTGTTCCTAGTGTTGGTGGTGGTGGTAGCATGTCAGTGTGTTGAGAGGAAGAGGTAGTCTGGGAAATTCTGCTGAGCAAACTCTGGGCCCATTTCCACCCCCAGTTAGTCCACTCCACTCAACTGGTTCACACACTGAGTGGGTCTTTGGGTGTTATTTCTGGGTAGTTGTTTTAGAATCTCTTCCAGTGGTTTGTCAGTATCTCCTTCTGGTCCAAGGAAGGAAACTTTGTCAACCTTAGCATTGACCTTCAGAATATGTTTGTAACAGCGCTGCTTGTGTGGCATTAGGCTATGTAGTGATCGAAAGAAAAAAACAGACCTTTGCACATTTTTGCACTATATGGTGGGTGTATGAGGAGATTCATTTCCTGCACAGTTAAGTCCATGTGAAGTTACCTTGTGCTGTATTTGACATCTAGCAAGGTCTCTGTTTGGAAGGAAAGATCTAAGCTTAAAAATGAAGTGGCCAGAAGTTATGTTAAAAGTAGATAGCGTAGCTGGTTTTAAGAAAGGTTTGGACAAATTCCTGGAGGAAAAGTCCATTGTCTGTTATTAAGACATGGGGGAAGCGTCTGCTTGCCCTGGATTGGTGCACTCAGCAGCAACAATTTTTTCTACTGAATAATAGTCTAGGTACAATGAAAGTAAATAGCAAAAATGTTTGAGTAGATAATTAAGGAAATCTTTTTCATATTGCTTGCTTATGGACTGGGAAAAAAGACTGTTCAAGCAAATGTCTCCAGAACTGCTTTAATGGAAAAATGTGATTTTTTTTTTTTAAGTACTTTGTGAAATTTATTGTTGTTGTGAAATTTATTGTTATACTTTGTTTAAACTTAAAAAGCGGTGTCATTAACAGTGAATCTAATCGAAAACAGGGTGAATCGAATCGAATGAAATATTTTTCTCTGAATCGGGCAGCACTATTGGCTACCATGAGAATGGGCTACTGGGCATGATGGACCATTGGTGTGACCCAGTTAGGCTATTCTTATGTTATGTTCTCATCTGTAGGGGCCTTTGTTTTCACTTCTTATTTTAATGTATTTTTTTCCTGGGAACTTATCAGTGTTTTTTTATAATGGGAACAAAAATGGAAGAGAATTAATGTGTGTGGAATGGGGGGGTAACTAATTTCTTCAGCTAAATAATTCAATCCACTTCAAACAGACATAGGAGAACTCACGCACCATTCACACACCCTCCAACCAAAAACGTCAAAAGAAAAAAACTGTTCGACAACCTCCTAGCCATTCGAGCTGCAACACTTGACCCCCAACTCTACAACCTATTGACCTCGACCACAAACTACAAAACCTTAAAAAAAGAAATAAAAACCCTTCTATTCAAAAAACACATAAAACCAAACTAACATAATCAGAACTGTCCCAAGCATCACCTGCAACTACTCCATATGTACTTCTGATGTCATGACAATTCCGACATAATTTATGTTATGTTATGTTTGGAATAATGGTTACATAAATGAGGTTCAATAAAAGAAAATTTTCACTGCCTGTTTCTTTTTTTTTTTTTGGTGCCGTTTCTATTCTGACCATTTATTCCATTTCATGGTTATTGCAAAAAAAAAAAAAAAATTTTACATGGGGGGGGGGGGGGGGGGTGTCAAAAAATGATGGGCCCCGGGTGCCACATACCCTAGGTACGCCACTGTGTGTATGGACTAAGTACTGAAATAGAGGTTGATACAGGGAAAGTTTGAGGTGTGTTTATTAACAGGATGCTATGTATGCTTTGCTTTCGATTCTTCTGAGCCTCTCCTGCTTTCAGCTTCTAATGTTCAATCTTGACAGATCATTGTTGGAGTCATCCTTGTTTGCATTTCACAGGTTAACGGACAAATACATTTTTATTTTTTTTTTGCATTTTTAAAGTGAGAACATTATGATGGAATCTCCAACAATGATCCCTGTCTTCTTTATTTGGGGGTTCTTAGGGGGACTCAAGTCTGTATCCATGGTGTAGGACCCGTCTTCTCTCTTCTGTGGTGCATCGAGCGACCAGCATTCCTCTCCCCGACGTCAATTCTGCCGTCGGAGAGGAAGTTTGAGCCAGCCAATCGCTGCCTAGCTGGGCGGAACTTCCTCTCTGATGGCAGAATTGACGTCGGGAAGAGGAATGCTGGTCGGCCCGATGCAGGGAAGGAGAGCTTGGGGCGGCAGCAGCTTTGGGTGACTTGGGGAGCTGTTCCCCGATGGCGGCGGCAATGGCATGGGGGAGGGCAGGGAGAAAGAAAGAAAGGGGGCAGGGAGACAGAAGGAAAGAAGGGAAACAGAGAAAAAGAAAGGGGGCATGAAGAGAGAAAAAAAGAAAGGGAGGCAGGGAGAGGGGAAGAAAAAGTTTGGGGAGGGAATGAGATCTGGAGGAGAGGAAGCATACAGGCTGAAAGAAGAGAAGAAAGATTGGATGCACAGTCAGAAGAAGAAAGTGCAACCAGAGACTCATGAAATTATTATTATTATTAGGATTTTATATACCGCCTATCAAGGTTATCTAAGCAGTTTTTACAATCAGGTACTCAAGCATTTTCCCTCACCAAACAAGGTAGAAAAAATGATTTTATTTTAAATTTAGTGATCAAAATATGTCTGAATTTATATCTGCTGTCTATATTTTGCACTATGGCCCCCCTTTTACTAAACCACAATAGCGGTTTTTAGCGCAGGGAGCCTATGAATGTCAAGAGCAGCCCTGGACATTCAGCGCAGCTCCCTGCGCTAAAAACTGCTATTGTGCTTTAGTAAAAAGGGAGGGGGGGTATTTGTCTATTTTTGTATGGTTGTTACTGAGGTGACAGTGCATAGAGTCATTTGCCTTGACCTCTTTGAAAACCCCCCAGAATAGGAATGCTAATTAACATTTTCTCAGCGTACAGTGTGCTTTGTGGTTTTTTTTAAACATTTTATTGTTGATAAATCATTTTGACTTGGTCATTTTAAAAGTAGCTCGCAAGCCCAAAAATTGTGGGCACCCCTGAGCTAGAGCGTTGAAGCTGCGTGTTTCTGCCGTAAAGATCATCTCTAACGCAACCGGAAGTTGCATCAGAGACGACCTTTACGGCAGCCATATGCAACTATAACACTCCGGCTGCTGTAAGAAGGCAGTTTAGACATCGCCAGCCACAGGGCAGGGAGGTTTGTTGGACAGGGCCTGTTGTCCGGGCCGGGGGAGAGAGCGCCACGAAGGTAAGGGGCAGGGAGGGAGAAAGGAAGAAAAGGTGGGGTGGAGAGGAAAACAGGGTAAAACAAGGGAGAGAAGGGCGCTGAAAGCACATGGGGAAGACAGAGGGGGAGAAGGACGCTGAAAGCACATGGGGAAGACAGAGTGGGAAGAAGATGCTGAATGGAAATGGGGAACAGAGAGTGGGGAGAAGATGCTGAAGGGAAATGAAGGGAAATGAGGAACAGAGTGGGGAGAAGATGCTGCAGGAAAATGGGGAAGAGAGAGTAGGGAGAAGACGCTGAAGGGAAATGGGGAAGAGAGAGTTGGGAAAAGACGCTGGCAGGGAAGAAGACAGAGATGCCAGACTATGGGAGGAGCGGAGGGAAGAAGATGGGTGCCAGACCAATTTAGAAGGAGGGAGAAAGGGAGAGGCACAGTAACAGAGCAAATGAAAGATGCAGAGAGAAGAGAGACAGTGGATGGAAGGAAGAGAGTAACAAGAAGATGAGGAAAGCAGAAACCAGAGAAGACAAAGGTAGAACAAAAATTTTATATTTATTTATTGCTTTAGGAGACATGTGTCACTGTTTCTGTGGTGTTGCATTGTATGCAGAGTCCAGCTTCTTGCTGGTTCAATTTAACCTTTGTCTATGTATTTCTATTTTATCCCCCCTTTTACAAAACTGTGGATCATTTTTTAGCGCCAGCCGTGGTGGTAGCAGCTCTGATGCTCAGAATTCTATGAGAATCAGAGCTGTTACCACCGTGGCTAAAATCCACACTACAGTTTTGTAAAAGGGGGAGGGGTTAGTTTGTGATGACATATTCCATACTAAGCGAAGGTGTTTTCTGTGTTCTGTGTGTTCGAAAGACATGGTTTTCTGTTAGGATTGATGGTGTAGGATTGATCTGTACTAGTCTGGCTTGTTTAGTTTTATAATGGGTGTATTGATGTTGTTCTGCTCACTGCAGTATGTAAGATGCTGCCTTTTCCTAGGTACTCATGTGTGGCATGTGGCTTGTTACTAAAAATCATGTTTTTCGTACAGATGGGGGGATTGCCAAAAAATGATGGGCCCCGGGTGTCACATATGCTAGGTACGCCACTGCCTCCTCCCCTTTTACTATGCCACGGTAGAGGTTTCTACTGTGGCCTGGAGGATTAGAATTCTATGAGTGTTGGAGCATTTAGCGTCCTGGGCCACAGTAGAAATCTCTCTACCGTGTAAAAGAGGGCCTTAATTTTCCTGTTTTGCATAAACTGTCTGTCTTAAGACAATATGCTTGGTAATTGTAATTAAAATTAAATTAAAACATGTATATTTATAAATGTGTTAAAAACTAATGGTCCTAGTACAGATCCCTCTGGCACTCTATTATTCACCTTTCTCCACTGAGAAAATTGACCTTTTAACTCTATGGTATTGTACTGTTTTTTTCTAACCTTTATCCAGTTCCCAAGTCACAAAAGGATATTACCGCCTATACTATGACATTTATTCTAATTCAGTCTCTTTTATTGTTTTTGATTCAGACAAAATTAAATCGCTAGGATTCTACACTGAGCATCAGAGGATAACATATACTATTATGCTTATTGCAGTGGTTCCAAAACGTGTCCCAAGAAAAAACTAACCAGGCCGGTTTTCAGGATATCCTCAATGAATAACAAAGAGAAGACAAGACAAGTAGGTGGAGCAAAAGAAACTTAATACAACATATGACTGAGCTGGCCATGTTTCACCCAAAGGCTATGTCAGAGGCATAACTAGAGAAGTAAAACAAACAGCAGCATATGCTAATCTAATCTTTGGTTTATATACCGGGTCATCTCTCAGTGGAGCTCGACTCGGTTCACATATAATTAAGACTAGAGTGCATAGCAGAAAACATAAGAGAAGCATAAGAAAAATAACTATAATGTTATCATTTCGTTGAGGCTGTAGTTAAACCATTTAAAAATTGCAAGAACAACAAAGTTTTCAGGAATTTACGAAATAATTGCAGCTGGCCTAAAAGCCTAATAGAATCAGGAAGTTCATTCCAGATCAATATAAACTTGAAAACAAAAGATCGACTCCCTTAAAGGAAGGGAATGCTAACTTATATTTTTGTGTGTTTCTCAAATGGCAAAATCTAAGGGTATTCCAACATAAGGGGACAAAAGGATAAAATATTCCATTGAGAAGCTTGAAGATTATGCATGTTCATTTAAACTGGATCCTAAAGTGAACTGGGAGCCAGTGAAGCTTTATCAACAAAGGGGAAACATGATCATACTTTTGTTTCCCAAAAATGAGCTTAACTGAAGTCATTTTAGACTGCTCTGCTTAATGCCCAGATAAACTGAGTTACAATAATCTAGCTGAGAAAGCACAGTGGGTTGTACCAATACTGAGAAATGTTCTTGATGGAATAGTGATCTGACCTTCCTCAATATGCGCAGACTAAAAAAAAACACTTTTTTGTCAAGGAATTTATCTGTTCATGAAATGTAAGTGATGAGTCCAAGATGACACCCAGAACTCTAGATGAAAAATCTATATGTAATGCGATACCTGTTTTTAAAGTATATTCTCTCTTGCGTAACATCTTTCAAAAACATCCATGGAACTTAAACACCAAATGCACTTCTCTCTGGTTCAGAAATCCAGCAGCAGTAATTCTCCATCAACCACAGGATTTGCAGTAAGTGGTTGATGGAGATTTCTGGGACTGCTTTGATACATCCCTTTTGTACAGAATGACACACCTATATCACTGGAACGGGGAAAGGGATTGGGACTTGTATACCACATTTTTGTAGTTATACAACCACCCTCAAACTGATTTACATATAGGTACTTCAAGCATTTTCCCTACCTCACAATCAAGACATCCAAGATGGCCATGGTGCTAGTGTGTTGGTGCCAAAAAAACAGCTTCAAAATGCCTTAACTAAAACAAAAAATAAAAAACTGTGAAAAAATGATTATCCCAGGACAAGCAGGCAGCATATTCTCAACAGTGGGTAACGTCACCGATGGAGCCCCGCAGCGGACAGCCTCGAAATCAGACTTACTTGAAGATCTTTGTAAGAGCATGCGCATGCGCGAGTGCCTTTCCGCCTGAGTTAGGGCGCGCTTCTCCTGTGAGGAACCTCAGTTCAATGTTTTCCGCAGAGCCGAGAAGTCCTCTTCTTTCAGCTCTGCAGCCTTCGTTGCCTTCTCTCACTGCGGCTTTTGTTATTTTATTAGTTGCTGTCCTCGCATTTCATTGTTGTTTTCTTTCTTATACAATATTTTCTTTTTCTACCGGCAGCGGACTTATGGCCTAGGCCTAGCCGCTTACCTCGTTCGGTACGTCAAGCTTCATTTTTTTCTATGTCCTGGCCTCTAACCAGGTTCAAAAAGTGTAGCCAGTGCAACAAGACCCTTTCAATCACCGATCCTCAGTCTGTGTATTGTTTGTCTGGGTCCCGAACATTGTCCCGACGCTTGTTCATGCTGTGCTACCCTCCAACCTCGGGCTCTTCGTCGGTGCCGTGCCAAGCTCCTTCAACTTTTTGGCACGATGGACCAGCCGACTGACAAGGTCTCGACCTCTGCTTCGGGAACATTCTCGACCTCTAAGTCTTCGACCTCAACTCCAGCTTCTGCCTCCACCAAGGCCTTGACCTCGACTCCTTTGGCCTCGAAGGCCTCGGCGGCAGCTCCCCTGAAGACTTAAGTCTCCTGTTTCACCTTCAGGTACTATTCCTAAGAAGCCTCCAGAGTCACAGGCATCCCAGGCCATATCTGCCGGCCTACCTGCCTCGACTAGACCTCCAGCTAAGCTGCCTCCAACCTAGAGGTTGCCCTCCTTGGAGCGCACTGCTGCACCTTCGAGACCTGATCCTTTTGTCTCGGTGCCCAGGTTCGAAGACATGTTAAAAGCCATTATGACCATGCAGATTTCCACGGTCATGGCTCAACTCCTCCTGTCCTCAACCCTGCTTCCTGTGAGCCAGCCTGAGTGGCAGTCTGAGACCCCGGTGGCAGCACCTAGAGGCAAGCCTCAGAAGTCTCGCCGGTTCTCATCCAGTGACTCTTCACCTACTCCTCAGATACAGTTTCCTCCACCTCGACCGAAGCATCGCTCGAGGCATTCGAGGCATCTCGCTTCCAAGCTTCCTCAGGAGACATCTCTACAACAGAAACCTTCGCTTTCTATGCCTCGTTTATCCAAGGCTACTGAGACTTCTTCCAAATCTAAACATAAGTCTCGCAAAGCTATTACACTGGCTGCTTCTCCTCAAAGTCCATTGAGGTCGAGGACTCCTCCATCGAGATCGCCTCCGAGGGAGCCTTTTCCTCCTGCCTCAACCCAATCTGTTCCTTGAACCCCGGGAACTTCACCATCGAGGGTTTTGAAGCGCAAACATTCACTGACTCCTCCTCACGCAGCTTCCTCAATCACTGTGCGCCTAGACTCTGAGCCTCTGTCTCAGTATTCCAGAGAGGCTTCTCCCTCCTACTCAGTAGTTCCTCGGTCTTGCACTCCTTCTCCTGAAGATACCTCGACCTCGAAGTCTGCCTTTTTTCCAGGTTTGTCTTCGACATGGGAAAAGCTCTTCAATTGGATCGCCGCTCTGATTCCAAGTATACACCTGAATACTTGGCAGACATGGAGTTGCCTCATCCACCCAAGGAAACCTTGAGGCTTCCTATGACTCCAGTATTGAAGCAAACTTTCTTAAGAAATATGTAAACTCCTTATTCCATCACAGCTATTCCATCTAAGCTGGAATTCAAGTATCGCACAGTACCTTGCAAACACTTAGAGAAATCTCAATTATCCTATCAGTCTTTGGTGGTGGAATATTCTTTAAAGAAAACTCATCCATCTAAGCTTTACGCTGCAGTCCCTCCAGGCAGGGAGGGCAATACCTTGGACAAGTTTGGCCACAGATTATACCAGAATTCCATGATGGCTAACAGAATTCTCAATTATAACTACATTTTCATGGCTTATTTTAACCATTTCCTCAAATTACTGCCTAAATTCTACCCGGCTCTTGAAGAACAAAGTCTTCCAGAATTCAAACAGATCATCAGAACTCTGTCTCAACTTCGCCTCTTCATGCTGCAAGCCACATACAATGCTTTTGAGCTCTCTTCTAGAGTTTCGGCCTTTGCAGTCTCGCCTGGCTCCGCATTGTTGATATGGATCCCAATCTGCAGGACCGTTTAGCGAACTTGCCTTGCCAGGGGAATGAACTCTTTGATGATTCTATTGAAGCAGCTACAAAGTGCCTCTCTGAACATGAGTGCTTTTTTGCTTCCTTGATTCGGCCGAAGCCTAAGACTCCTTCTGCTCAGCCATACAAGCAACCACCGCGTCGTTATCCCCAAAAAACGACACCAGCTTTCTCCAGACCTCCACCTAGAAGGCCTCCACAACAACGACAGCAGAAGGCCCAAACTCCTGCTGTGACTAAACCAGCTCAGTCTTTTTGACATTCCCAGTCTGAGCATGCCAACCTCCCTGCACCAAAATTCTCTTCTGCTCATAGGAGGTCGTCTTCACCAATTTTATCACCAGTGGGAGATGATCACCTCAGATCTCTGGGTTCTCACCATCCTTTGGGAGGGATACTCACTTCACTTTCTTCAGGGGCCTCCAGATCGCCCTCCAAGAGAGTGTCCTTCCAATTCGTCGCAACATCCCCTTCTTCTTCAAGAAGCTCAGGCTCTTCTTCGCCTTCGAGCTGTCGAGGAAGTTCCTCTAAATCAACGGGACATGGGCTTTTATTCCCGTTATTTTCTAGTCCCAAAGAAGACGGGGGATTTGCGACCAATTCTGGACCTCAGAGCCCTCATAGAAACATAGAAACTGACGGCAGAAAAGGGCCACGGCCCATCTAGTCTGCCCATACCAATGTCCCACCCCCTAACTTCCTCCGTGAAGAGATCCCGCGTGCCAATCCCATTTTTTCTTAAAATTTGACACGCTGCTGGCCTCAATTACCTCTAGTGGAAGACTATTCCAGCGATCAACCACTCTTTCGGTGAAAAAATATTTTCTGGTGTCACCATGAAATTTCCCACCCCTGAGTTTCAACGGATGCCCTCTTGTTGCTATGGGACCTTTAAGAAAAAAGATATCTTCCTCCACCTTGATACGGCCCGTGACATATTTGAACGTCTCGATCATGTCCCCCCTCTCACTGCGTTCCTCGAGTGAATATAGCTGCAACTTATCCAGCTGTTCCCCATACAGGAGATCCTTGAGTCCTGAGACCATCCAGGTGGCCATTCTCTGAACTGACTCAACTCTCTGCACATCTTTGTGGTAATGTGGCCTCCAGAATTGTACACAGTATTCCAGATGGGGTCTCACCATGGATCTGTACAAAGGCATTATGACCTCGGGCTTACGGTTGACGAAGCTCCTACGGATACAACCCATGATTTGTCTAGCTTTGGATGAAGCTTTCTCCACTTGATTGGCAGACTTCATGATCACCCCCAAGTCTCGTTATGCTACAGTCCTCAACAAATTTCTAGTCAAAGAGAAGTTTTGAATGCTATCTTTACCAACCTTATATTCCCTGATGGATCAGGGAGATTGGCTATGCTCTCTGGATCTCAAAGAGGCTTACATTCATATCCCAATTCATCCAGCCTCTCGCAAATATCTTCGATTCAGGGTGGGGAATCTTCATCTACAATAGGGTTCTTCCTTTCGTTCTCGCCTCATCCCTCAGAGTCTTCACAAAATGTCTGGTGGTGGTGGCTGCAGCCCTCCGTGCCCAGGGTCTTCAAGTTTTTCCATACCTGGACGACTGGCTTATCAAGGCCCCTTCTCAACAAGGGGTTATTGCAGCGACCCAACAGACTATTATGTTCCTCCAAAGTCTGGGGATCGAAGTCAACTTTCCAAAATCGCAGCTGACCCCATCTCAGTCTCTCCAATTCATTGGGGCCACTCTAGTATTTCTGCCTCCACCACGTCGGGATACCCTCATTTGCCTTTGCCATCAAGTGTCTCATCTCACATCAATTTCAGCAAGACAAATGATGGTTCTGCTCGGTCACATGGCTTCTACAGTTCACGTGACTCCTTTTGCCAGACTTCACCTTTGCATACCTCAGTGGACCCTGGCATCTCAATGGCAACAAGCTACCGACCCACTTTCTCTATAAATTACAATAACTCCTTTGTTGAAGCAGTCTCTCCACTGGTGGATGCTCTCTTCCAATCTTTCCAGAGATTTGCTGGTCCACAATCTCCCTCATCAGAAGGTTCTCACAACAGACTCGTCAACCTACACATGGGGAGCCCATCTTGACGGATTCTGTACCCAAGGTCATTGGACTCCTGCGGACCGTCTTTGTCACATCAATCTGTTGGAACTCAGCGATTTTCAATGCTCTCAAAGCTTTTCAACACCTTCTTCACGACAACGTAGTTCTTGTCCGGACGGACAACCAAGTCACCATGTATTATGTCAACAAACAGGGAGGTACGGGATCTCACTCCCTTTGTCAAGAAGCTCTGAAGCTGTGGGATTGGGTAATCCATCGGAACATCTTTCTCAGAGCTGCATATATTCAAGGTCAGCACAACTGTCTGACGAACAAATTGAGTCATGTTCTGCAACCTCACGAATGGACACTCAATTCCTCACCTCTACATCAGGTGTTTGCTCAATGGGGGACCCCTCAGATAGACCTCTTTGCGTCTCCCCTCAACAACAAGCTGCCTCAGTTCTACTCTCGAATATACTCTCCCCAGCGTCTCGAGGCAGATGCTTTTCTCCTGGATTGGACAGGTCATTTTCTCTATGCCTTCCCTCCATTCCCTCTGATTCTCAAGACTCTTGTCAAACTCAAGACAGAACATGCCACCATGATTCTGATACTCCTCGGTGGCCCAGACAACCATGGTACTCCCTTCTACTTCAACTCAGCACCAGGGAGCCTCTGCTTCTACCAGTTTTTCCCTCTCTGCTTACTCAGAATCAAGGATCCTTGCTACATCTCAACCTGCAGTCTCTACACTTAACAACTTGGTAACTTTCAACCTAACAGACTCTATACAGTTCTCTCGGTCTGTACAAGATATTTTGGCAGTGTTACGGCCAGAAATGAACTAGATTTTCTGCTTGTTGTTCCACTCGCCATATGGAGCCAATGTCTACCTCCTTGGCTTCTGTTTTGGATTATTTACTTCACTTATCATATTCGGGACTTCAGTCTACATCTATCCGAGTCCATCTCAGTGCGATTGCTGCTTTTCATCAGCCCTTGATGGGAAATCTCTGTCTGCGCTTTCTGTGGTTTCCCGGTCTATGAAAGGACTTTTTAATGTTCATCCACCATTTAAACCACCCCCAGGGTCTGGGATCTCAATGTTGTCTTGGCTCAATTGATGAAGCCTCCATTTGAACCAATTGATAAGACTCATCTCGAGTACCTTACTTGGAAAGTAGTTTTCCTGATTGCCCTCACGTCTGCTCGAAGAGTCAGTGAGTTACAAGCTTTGGTTGCGGATCCACATCTCACAGTTTTCCATCATGACAAGGTGGTTCTCCATACTCATCCAAAATTCTTACCTAAAGTTGTTTCAGAATTTCACATCAATCAATCTCTTGTTATTCCAGCATTTTTTCCAAAGCCTCATTCTCACCCTGGAGAAGTGGCTCTTCATACTTTGGACTGCAAGCGTGCCTTGGCTTTCTACTTGCAATGCACTCAACCTCACAGGACAGCCCCACAACTTTTCATCTCCTTCAATCCAAATAAGTTGGGGCACCCTGTCTCGAAGCACACCATCTCCAACTGGATGGCTGCTTGCATCTCTTTCTGCTATGCTCAGGCTGGTCTCCCTCTGCAGGGTTGAGTCACGGGCTACAGAGTTAGAGCTATGGCGGCATCTGTAGTTTTCCTCAGGCTAGTCAACGCGAACAAAAAACCATGTCATTCATACAAATAGAACACAGAAAACACCTTTGCCTAGTATTGAATAAAGGCTAGATTCACTAAGCAAACTGATCGTGTACCACTCGGTTTGCGCTCACTTTGCGACTCTGGCTCAATTCACTAACCTTCCTCTAGACCCCATCCGCACCCCATCCGATCTGCGCATGCAAATGAGTAAAAAGGCATGTAAATTTCTTAATGCGTCGATTCATGAAACCATTTCGTCGAAACCGACTGGCCTTTCCTGTCCAAAAGTTACGACTGCTGAGGACGTCGTTTACATCCTCACCGGCTATTTCTGCCTAGCAACTGACGCATGCATGTTAAGAATGCCATTAAAAATATATATGTTGCCCTACAAAAATCCAAAATATATCTAAACTTTTAAATATATGTAAACTTTCATATATATAAGCGTTAGAAATATTTTTTACATTTTTTTGGAATGCGCATAGCGAGCGCGGGAGTGAATCTCGGCTTTTTAATGCGCATGGCGAGAAAATTGCGGATTAACCCCCCATACTCTCCTTGCGCATTGTGCATTTCAAATATCAATGCCAAATAACAAAAAAAAAAAAATCCTAAATCAAAAATAACTTTTAAGGGCCAGCTATCCCTCCCCCAGCTGCATTGTCGCATGCAGGTGTGTCACTAGTTGTTGCTTCGTGCTTCACGGCAGATATAGTTAATGACGTCTGTGATTAAACCACACCCTATTTCTACGCAGTGAAATCCGAAAGAGCTAGCGCATGCGTTATGAGCTTCAAAACCAACAAGGATACAGTGCGCACATGCGTTGATCGATGTTTCAGCGATAATAGCGGCGTGTTTACGATTGGATCATTTGCATGGACAAGCTTTACTGAATCGATTGGCTACAATGACTTGGAAACGGATAGGACACGAATAGGATAGATTTTGAGACTTTAGTGAATCCTGCCCTAAGTAATCACAAACTAACCTCTCCCCCCTTTTACAAAACTGTAGTATGTTTTTTAGCCACAGCCAGTGCTAGAAAAATGCTCTACAGTTTTGTAAAAGGGGGATAAAATAGAAATATTAGACAAAGGTTAAATAAAACCACCAAGAAGCTGGACTCTGCATACAATTTAACACCACAGAAACAGCGATGCATGTCCCCTAAAGCAAATAAATAGAAACATTTTTCTACCTTTGTCTTGTCTGGTTTCAGCTCTCCTCATCTTCTTGTCACTCTCTTCCTTTCATCTTCTGTCCTTCTGTGCCACTTCCAGAAACTGTATGCCTCTCCCTTCCATCTTTCCCTTCACCCCCATTGGTCTGGCATCCATCTTCTTCCATTTCCCTCCTCCAATGGTCTGGTATCTCTCTCCTCTCCTTCCCTCACCCATACCCACACCCCTATGGTCTGGCATTTCACTCTCTCCTCTCCCTTCCCCCCACTTCCATCAGCCCCCTTTCTTTCCCTCCAACCCACTTCCATTCAGTATCCTTCCCCCTATCCCTGCACCCCAATTCCTTCAGCATCTGCTCTTTTTCTTTCCCTTCAACCCAATTCCATCTAGTATCCTCCCCCCTATCCCTGCACCCCAATTCCATCAGCATCTGCCCTCTTTCTTTCCCTTCAACCTAATTCCATCCAGTATCCTTCCCCTTCATACCAATTCCATCAGCATCTGCCTCTTTCTCTCCTTCCACCACCCTTCTAGGTCAGAGAGGGCCCGCTGAAGAAACAGAGGACTCGGGTGTTTTTTTTTCCCTTGGCAACGTGGGCCCCCAGGAAAGATCTGCAGTGCTGCCCTCCCCCCCCAGGAGATCGACACCACCACCCTTCCCCCGGCATCGACATCAACCTAGAACTGCTGGTGGGGCGGTATACAAGAAAATAAATTATTATTATTATTCAGTGGCTCCATGCAATCATACTTTTACTCTATACTACAATAGTTCCCATTCCATGCAGGTTACTCTAGTACTTCCTTAGAAACTCCATTCAATCATACTACTGCTGTTTAGTCTTGTAACTCCTGCTACATTTGGTTACCCCGGTACTTCCATAGTGGTCCCATGTAATACTGCATTTAAGGTTGCAGGTTATCACAATTTCTTTTGTGGAGGCAACATGCTATCATAGCACTACTGTTTTGAGATGAATTGACACTTTTTTTTAGATTTCTTTTGTATTTTGTTCCTATCCTCTTGCCACTAGAAATTCCTATATTTATCCCACACCGTTTTGAACTCCTTTGCTGTTTTTAATTCCCTTATTTTATTTGGAAGGGTAAGTGAGCATCTACCACCTTTTCCATGAAAAGAAATCCTGGTGTTTCTGAGTCCTTCCCTAAAGTATCCTACTATAATCACTAAATAATACATGTTGGAATAGCTTCTCTTCCTCCTCTATTCATTATTTTAGCCTAAAAAAAAAAAAAAACCTCCCTCCCTCCTCCTCCCTCTTTTACAAAACTGTACTGTGATCAGCAGCGCTGGGCTCCCCCTCCCCCGGAGATCGACAACACCGTCCTCCCCTCGGCATTGACATCAACCAGCCAGAATAAGGGACGTCGGTGGGGGTGAACTGGCAGATGCAAGGAGTTGCTGAAATGTCCCGCGATGACTGCGTCTTCCGGCTCTGCTCAGGGAAAAAGTAAGTGACGTCGGAGGGGTTGGACCAGCAGACGCAGTCATTGTGGGACCTTGCAGCAACTCCTAGCATCTGCCGGTCCACCCCCTCCGACGTCACTTATTCTGGTTGGTTGATGTCGATGCCGGGGGGAGGGCGGTGTTGTTGATCTCCTGGGGGGGGGCCCCAGCGCTGTCGATCTTTCCGGTGGGGGGATCAGCGCTGCTGATCTTTCCTGGGGGGCCTACGTTGCCAAGGAAAAAAAAAACACCCGAGTCCTCTGTTTCATCGTGCCCCCCCCCTAACAACTTTGGGCCTTAGGCACGTTCCTACTTGGCCTATTCATTAATTCGGCCCTGCTAGTAGGTGAGCAAAGCTACTAGGGGATCAAACCCAGAGTTACACCAAAGTTTCTGCAGGCTGACTAACATTCAATGGAAGTAAAACCCAGATGTCTCAATCAGTTATGTTTTTTATCTGGGCTATATGGTAACTCTAGGTTTTTGTCCCATAAAACTATGACTATCTATATGTTCTTTACATACTGTCAATTCCAGGCAGCTTCTGTAAAGGATCATCAGTGGTAAAAATCAGTGTTTGAACCTTGGCTACTCCAGTTTGCAGTCTGCTACTTTAACCACTAAGTTACTTTACCACTGGCATCAGAAAACTAACAAAATATTTGAATGATTATACAAGGGTAAAGATTGTTATTTTTGTCATCCCATTCCAGAATAAATATATCATTTAAAAAGCAACAATAATGCTTTAGAAACATCTTACCAGGGCGATTTCTCCTACAGCACTTGGGATGTCACCTCTGTGCAATGAGGCTGTACCACAAGGGCTTAATTACAAGTCTGAGCACAGAAATCATTCCCAGGGAGAAAGACATTCAGAGCAAAACCATACACGCTGCCTTATTTATATTCTGTGGTTAAATCAAAGACTTGTACCTATTCACATATCCATAATGGGAGAAGGAAAGATACATCTAGATCATAATCACAAATGTAAAATAAAACAGTTTCCTGATCATATGTCTCTTTAGCTATAAATTACAATATTATTATTAAGACTTAGGCCCTCTTTTACAAAAGCGCGCTAAGTGTTTTAGCGTGGATTTAGTGCACTAACCGCTAATGCATCCATAGGACAACATGCACGCGTTAGCAATAAGCATGTCTTTAGCTTAGCATGTGCTAAAAAGCTTAGTGCACCTTTGTAAAAGAGGGGGTTAGCCAAAAGAAAAGATTTATAAACCATCAAAAGTTGTACCTCATGAAAAATTGTAATTTCTTTAATAAGATATTAACTATTTTTTTCTGAGGCCCTCCAAGTACCTACAAATCCAAAATGTGGCTTTGCAAAGGGTTTGAATTTGAGACCACTGATAAAGGGCTACCTGCACATGCTCAGATGAGGCTCCCAAAAGCCTCACCTGAGCTCTGGGAGAGCAATTTCGAATTGGGAACTTTAGATGAGAAAAGGACACCTTCACAGAAAAGTGAAACTTGGGCAAGGCCAGTTCCCTAAAACAAAGAGCAGTCTGGCTAGTTGGGGGAAGGAGGGCTGGAGGCGATTATGCAAACCAAGAACAAGGGAAATTAGATGTCACAAGAAGATTTGCTAAGAAAACACTCAGAAAAGTCAAATAGCAAGCTTGGCAAAATATTATAGGTTCATTGAGATGACGACTTACTGAGTATAAAAGTTGGAAAACAAATAGAGCAGGGTCAGAGTGAAACTTTCTGTACCTTGTAAAAGCTGGCTACAGGGAGCAGAATTTCCTCCCTTGTTACAATTTCTTGAATTACTAACTTTTCTTTTTGCTTTTTGTGTTTAATTGCATTTCTTTGATAAAAATAAACCGTTTGAATTTGAAAATAGTAACAAGGTGTTGTGTGATCACTTGCGAGGAGTTTACAGAAGCCGGCTCTTCACAATTTAAATCATAAGTGTTCAAGGCTTCTGCAGACGGACAGAACTCACAGGTACTGGGATGGAGATAGATCCCATGGGGACAGGGACAAATTTGTCCGTGTCATTCTCTACCCTCTAATATTGTGCAAAATATAAAGATAACAGATGTAAATTTGAAAAACCTGATAAATAATAATCATCACTTTAGCAATTAACAAATAAAAATAAAACACAAAATGGAAAATAAGATGCCACTTTATTGGACTAATTTATTTTTCAATTAGCTTTCAGAGGTCTAAACCTCTTTCCTCAGGTCAGTAAAGTATACTGCTGTTATAGTATCCTGTCCTGACCTGAGGAAGGGGGTTTTGGTCTCTGAATGTTGGCCAAAATGTATTCAAATTAGTCCAATAAAAAGATCACCTTATTTCCATTCTCTGTTGATAAACATTTATCAATACAGCTACAATATTATGAGAGGATGCTGAAAAGTTCTCAGCTCAACCAACTTCCTAAATTCTGAGCATTTTACCACTGACTTGGTTCTGTTAATTGCAATTACTGTTTTATTTAATAATTTTGAGAAGTGACTGTATTGTATTTTAATAAGATTTTTATTGTACACCTGCCAATTTTCTTCCACAGGGGGGTGGGGCTAGCATGGCAGGAAGAAGTGGGCATTCTTCCTGCCGTCTTTGTTGCTATGGGAGGGCTGGTTTGCGGTGCCAGTGGCAGTTTATTTTTGGAGGGCCATTATCGGCGGGAGGGTGCTTTATTTTTTCTAATGGGGCAGATATTATGCGTGTGTAACATGCACAGCATCTGTGCCCATTAAAAAAAAGGGCTAAACAGGAGTGCTTTTGGAGTGCTAAAAGCGATCACTTTTTTTAGTGCATCAGGAAGCCATGTTAGAGCATCAGTTGCTCTACTAGTTTACATGGTATTTTCATATTAATTAGCTTATTTGCATGGTCGGATTTGGGAATGATCAATCATGCAGAAAACCACACAGTGAGCCGTTTTCTGCATCATGTTGGCAAATGCGATAGTCGCTAAAGCTGTCAAAACAGGTTTAGCAACGATCTCTAGCTTTAGTGCTTCTGGGCCATGATTGGGCTAAGAACTTTTCAACACCCCCTTGTACTTTATCTTAAAGCAGCAAAAAAAATAAAGAAAATGGACATTTTTTTCTATTTTTGTTGACTTTGGTTTCTGCTTTCCTTATCTCCTCATTCTCTTCCTTCCATCCACTGTCTACCCTCTCCGCCCCTTTCATATGACATCTGCCCTCTTTTTATGCCCCTTCCATCTCTCCCTCCCCCCTCAACCATTTGTCTGGCATCTATCTTCTTCCCTCCCCCACAGCCCTTGGTGTGGCATCTGTCTCTTTCCCTTCCTTCTCCATCCCTCCCCCATTGTTTTTAGCATAATCTCTTCTTCTTTCCTCCCCTCAGATCTGGTATCTATCTCCTTCCCTCCCCCTAGATCTAGAATATCTGTCTCCTTCCCACCCTGTACTACTACTTCTTATCACTTGCATAGTGCTGAAAGGCATTTGCAGCACTGTACATTTTGACATTTATAGATGGTCCCTTCTCGGAAGAGCTTCTGATCTAAGTTGGACAGGGTTGAGGATGCAGAACCCAAGCTGAGAGGAGTTAGGAGTCAAAAGCTCTCTCAAAGTATGTTCTCTTTCTGTACCCCTTCCATCAAGCATCTTCTCCTCTCCCATCCAGTATCTGCTTCCCCTCTCTCCTCCCTACTTCTGGCTAGTCTGCAGCACCCCCCCCCCTTTCTCTCTTCCCCACTAAAATCCAATGTCTGCTCTTTTCTTTTTCTCCATCCACCAAACTTCCAGCTGCCTCTCTCTTCCTTCATCCCACATCCATGAGCAACTGCCCTCTCTCTTTCTCCCCTCCATTTACATCAGCCCCTTCTTTCCCTCCACGATCCTGACCCCTCACCAACATAGGCTGTAAAAGTCAGTCGTAGCTGGTGCACCTCCCCGCGGCTCTGCTCCAGAATAAGGAAGTGACGGCGGAGGGGATGGTCCTAAAACCGTGGGACACGAAAGTCCTGCGATTGCCGAATTTAAAGTTTATTGTTGCTGCTGTTGGTTCAGGGAAGTGGCAGAGTAAGAAGGGAGGTCCTGATGCGCCGGCTCCGCAGTACGCATCCCCTTAGCTCTGATAATAATACAGTATATGATTTTTTAAAAGTGACTGTACGCCCTAATCCAGTCCACCTTCTTCTGTAGTTCCTCCTCTCTCCTCCACTTACTTTTATCCTCTTTGTCTACCACTTAAGCCTCCTCAATACAAAAGTTACATTCAATTTTTTTTTTAATCCTTGAAATTTTATTAATGTATTAAAATAATATAGTACTACAATATACAAAGCCAAAAAAATTCAATCAGATAAAATAAATACAAATAATTTTAAAAAAGCTATGCAACAGATATTATCTAAGCTAGACTAAACTGCTGTTTTGGGACCGACGCTTGAAAGTCTTAATATGCTTTAAAAAAATGATATTCTGTACCCCCCTCGCCAAGTGACAAAATAACTTCAGTTCATATCGTCTGATACTGACTGAGACTACACTACACTCAAAAATGTTCTTTCTTACAAAAAAAAAAAAAGCTAAGCCCCTCCCCAGAGCTTATCGTCATCACCGCCCCGAGTCCCCTCCCCAGCATTCTCGCTTGGACGGCTGCCCACCCAACGCCCGATCAGGTATCAGCCTATCGGCGCTTCCTAGATCCTCATCCTGTGGTCACGCGACCTGGCTGGCGCGTGCCTGTACTGTACGCCGGAGGACCGGGGGTGGGCGTGGTCCGGGCGTGCGGAGACTGGTGGGTTTCAGCAGTCTGTTGCAGCCTGGCAGGCAACAGCGGAAGATTAGGGAACGGGCACAGAAAGTAAAGTGTGCCGCCGAGGTATCGGAGCCGCCGTCTGCCTAGTTGCTTGAGTCGGGCCTGACGCGTGGCTGGTGCCGGGGGGAGGGTTGACTTGCTCCGCCCCCGGCGCGGTGACACAGTTAGCGGTTTTCGTAACGTTGCTCTATTGCGCCCGTCGCTCGTACTTGGGTTTAACTTGGTCCCACGGGCTGCGCGAGTGATGTCAGCCTCATCGTCCCGCCTTTTCTTTCGTGTTGCTATATAGAGGGACGCCAGTTTCTTTTTCCTCTCCCTACTATTTCCTGTGAAGCAGGCTCTGCGTTTTGTGGTGCACTTCTCTCAGGTTCACTTTCACCCGTTGTGAATAAACTTTGCTCCCCGAGGGTTGCCCCCTTCCTATCGGCATTATTTTTTTTCGGGGGGTGGGGAGGGGAGGGAATTTATTTTCTCTGTCTAGTTGGCGGGATAGGATTTAAACCCCTGAACCACATTCCCGACTTGATGCTTGAAGGCCAAGAGGGATGGAGCTGGGTTTTGTTTTGGTTTTTTTAAAAATCAAAGGAGGACCTAGGTCTAAAACGCCCCTTCTTTTCCTCTCCCCTTGTCAACTTGATACTCGCTTATTGCCCCTGCGCAGCTTCCGTTCCGTTTCCTAACGGCAAAGCTTAGACATCGGACAATGTTTTGCATTCTTTTCTTTTTCTTGCATAGGCTGTAACAACATGGAGTCTTTAGATAAAACACTCAACAACTATATAGACAACGTGCTTGGACCAAGAGGTATGTTGTGCGTTTCGGTTTTTTTTTTTTAAAATATATATATATATATGTAGTTATATAACTGTTGTGGCACTGAAGTGTGTATACAGAAACTTTGGGCGGAGTGGCACCCGTTGGGTTTTATTCTTCCATACATCTTCGCCTTGCTAGTTAACAGACTCAGTTTAATTAATGTTTTAAGCACAAAAATTAAACGGTCATAGGTTGTCTACTAGGTAGTATAGTAACTACTGTGGTTTTATGTGTCGCAGACATTTTCTTTAGGACCTCTTCTGGTAGTGAAACCTGATTTCATTTGCTATTTCCTCCCATCACCTTTGAATATAATGTAATAAAAGTACTCGCTGATCCCTGGCTCAAGTTTTTGTTTGATGTAATCTCGATTTCTGGTTCCTGTTAAGCGAGGAGCGCGATAGTCCTTGATCAGGTGCCCCAAACAACAGCAAGCTTTTTGGAACTTAGCTGCTATGGGCCTGAGTTCAGGTGGCTGGAAGTATTCCCAATGCAAAAGCTTAGTCTGAAAATCAGATTTAGGTTTCTTACATGATAGCCAACGACACTATTACTGAACCACCAGGTGTTATCAGACATCTTTAAGCTACCGTACTTTGATTTGTATCTGTGGTTATCACCAGTTGTATTTTTTTTTTTTTTTTTTTTTTGCCTAGCTTCTACTTTAAAGAAGGAAACTTGTTTTCATGGACACAGTTTGTCTAAATATTAACTTTCAGAAGATGCACAGAAATATAGTTGGATAAGCATACAATACTGGGTTTTGTTTTTTTTCCAATAGTTTGAATAGGCTTCTGTGGCTACCATCATGATTGTTGCAGTTGTCCTGTTCTACCTACCCAGACATGGCAAAACCTGAACTGAAACAATCATGGGAATTATTGTTTGGGAATACTGTAGTGCAGTTTAAATGAATAAAACTATCTTTCTGCCTATCCTTTTCAGTAGAATGTTCAAAGTAGATTAAATTTAGTACAGTATTTCTAAAAATAGTATGACACATTGCTTCATATATAAACTAGCTCCCTAAAAGGATCTTTAACTCATGGTATGCTTTTTAAATAAGACTTTTTTTTCATGATTTAGAGAAGCCCAGTTTCAATGCTATTGGTTTTGAATTTCAAATATGGTTGCTACTCCTGAAAATGTACAAGAAGTTAGGAATTATTAGAAAAAGGATGGTAAATAAGTCTAAGAATGGCTCTGTTTCACTCTGTGGTGTGACCTCACCTTGATTATTGCGTTCAATTCCGGTCACTGTCTAAAAAAAATACAGTGGAATTAGAAAGGGTTCAAAGAAGAGTGACAAAGATGATAAAGGGGATGAAACGCCTTTTTTATGAGGAGTTCACACAACCAAATGTATTCTGGTTTCACATTTTAAGGTATAATTTTTATTGAAGATAATTTTTAGATCAAGGCCTTAAAATGCTTTGAACTAAGGGCTATTCACTAAGCCACATAAAATTTGCAGTTATTATGACTTACGGTAATGTGGGACTTATCACATGGTAGCTGCAAATACCATATGACAACCATTGGTGACATTTCCAGCATTTGTCCGTACAGGTCCCATGTTACATTAGTACAAGACACTGTGGAGTTAGTGCAGAAGCACATGTTAGTTAGTTAGCATGCATTATTTGCCCATGACATGCCTTCTCACACAAGATGTACTTAATATGCAGTTTAATGTGTTACAAGCAGTTCTGCTCTAGCAGTTGCTGCACAGTAAACTGCAGGTTCTTGAATAATCCTGCTCTATTCCTGGACAAGTGGGTTATTCATCCCATGTGGTGAGACTGCTTGTAGGAAGCCTCATTTACATAATTTTTTCAGACCCTCCCCTCTTACCTCAGGACTGCCCTCAGGTCTCCAGTTGCTTGTTTCTACAAGCAAGAGGAGCTAGTCTTTTCTGTTTAATTTTTCTTCTACTCAGTATTTTTATATGTTTTGTGTCTTCATGCTACAGAGGTTCCTCACCAGGTCAGCTCTGGCTGTGAGAGATCACAGACTTTGTGGATAAAGTCTGCTTCCAGCAGGTTGGCTTCCTGGAACCTTCAGATTGAGGGCTCAGGGACTGTTTCAATAGGTGCTGGCTCACCCCAAGTTTGTCTGCTAGTGGGTTTGAGCACAGGCTGCGTGGCTTCGTGGAGGTGTGCCTGCCTGGGATTGGAGCTGACTGCATTTCTCTGCCAGGTCATGTGAATGGTGTGCTCTATGGGTGGCAGAGGTCCCCAGACATTGGTGTCAGGCGAGAGGGGCAGTCTGGTTTTGAGGCAGAGTTTCTCCCTGTAAGCTGTTTCAGCTTCCTCTGTGCCTGTCACAGCCATTTTTTTTTTTTTGGGGGGGGGGAAGTCTTGGAAATTGTTTTTTGGGCAGTTTGAGAGTTAGCCTTAGTTCTCCCACCCCTAAAATCACCACACTTGCTTAAACAGGGGGAGGGAGAAACGCAGCCAGCCCTTCAGACCAACCTCTAAGTTCACATAGCCTGTGCTCAAGATCTAGACAGTCTGGGGCAAGCCATGCTCCCAGAGGAATGGTCCACTTAAGCCTTAACTGGTAAAGTAGTCTGACTAGGAAGGTACTCTTAGAGACACCTGCTAGCAATAGACTTCTTTGCCGAAGGTCTTTGTCTTCTCGCAGTCAGAGTTGTCCCAGGAACACTGGGAACTTCTGCAGCACAAAAACCTCACAATTTGGTAAGAAAGTACACAAAAAAATAAAACCAATAAATTAGAGCAGATCAGAAGACAAGTTCTCAACTCACTTGCAGAAGTGAAAACTGAGGGGCTACAGCACAGCCTTGTGGGAGAAGAGGTAAAACTGTGCAAGAAGATTAATCTCACTCGTATAAGTACTAGGAGCATGAACATTTTTAATTTTATTCTTATTTTATAGAAATTTTATAATTTAAAGAAAAAACATACAAAATAAACCACAAGGAAAAAAAATTTACTGATCATTATAAAACGTGAACACTTTAAAACACATCCATGAAACTTTTGTGTGAGTACAAGTTTTAATTAGGTAGGGTTACCATATTTGTGAAGACAAAAAAGAAGAGGACACATGTCCGTATTCACACTCCGCCCACAGCCTCACCCATACTCCACCCATTTCCTTGGACCCTTCGCCATCCTCTACCCTTTTAGTGCTTCTCTCCCTTCCTCCAACCCTCCTCCCCCACAGGTTCTCTCTCTTTTTTTTCTTTTTCAAACCTCCTGTCCTCCCATCCAGCAATACCTTACTCCATGTTGGGCTGGCTGATGTAATTAAATCTTTGGGTAGCTGGCTGAAGCAGTGAGGAGAGCCTGCTGTTGCTGGCCTGCCCTGGAAACCGCCTCTCTGCAAGTCCTGCTAACGGGAGAACAGGAAGTTGAAGAGTGGCGGCTTCCGGGGAGGCTGGCAGCCGCAGCTGTCCGAAGATTCAGTTAGAGCAGCTGGGCCTGGGGAGGAGGTAGATGGGGTTCAGGAGAGCTAGCTAAACCCAGATAAATACCCCCCAATAAAAAAAAGGTCCGGGCATCAGGACAGGCCTTGAAAAAGAGAACATGTCCAGGTTTTCCCGGATGTCTGATAACCCTATAATTAAGCCACTTGTATTTATCTGTATCTCCTGAATAGCAGATTTCAATTATCTGTATCTAGAAGCCCAATTTGGCAGATAATTAGTCTCAAATTTAATGGGCCCAGTTTCACAAACCTGAGAGAGCACAAGCAGCTGGACCCATGTTTACCCTTTGTGCATTAGAAATGGAGAAATTAGTTTCAACTGTTATAGTTACAGTAGTTTATTTGATATACCACTTTTCTTAACAATTGGCAAATCAAGGCGGTTAACAGAGTTAAAAACAATGGGTTCAAAATAATAAAAACTTACCCCCCCCCAAAAAAAAAGCCAGAAAGGGGGAATACAGACAAACTAGGAAATAACACTAGGTGCTCTCTGTCCAAAAGCTCGCAATCTTCCTTTTGTATTCTTTTTAACTTGCTGAATCTTAAACAACTTGCATTGTCTGTATCATGCCTAATTGTTGTGAACCGCCTAGAACTCTCGAGTATGGCGGTATATAAAAATACATTTTTTATTATTATTAAAGGCTTTAGGCCTACCAAGTCTACAGAGAATTCTGGTCTAGAGTACCATATACCCTAATTAATCTGGTTTGGGCCAACATTGCAAATTCTCTCCCCCCCCCCTTCCCCCCACACATATACTTCTTGGAATCTAAACAATTTTAGTCTTCAACTTGGTTCTCCACTGGAATATTATCTGCATCACCCACCCTTGTAGAAACTTATTCCAGCATCTCAGATTAATTGGAACACCATTCTGAACATCCAGCCCTCTGTTGTCTTTTCCTTTGCGTTACTGTTAACCATTAAATTCTTGGGTTTCTATAAAGCTTTTTTTGATGCTAAGTGAATACCAGAGAATTGCTGTTTTGTACCTGGGAAAAGTAATGTATATAAAAATAACTGTAAGTGGATCTGGAATCTTCAAACTAAATGTATTCTGGAGAGATAGGAAAGAATGAGCAGTCTGAGTTTACTTATTAAAAGGTGTGACTCTTTTTAAACTGCAGATTTCAGTGCACATAAGAATAAGGTTTTTCTGCTGTCACTAATGAAGCTATTTTTAAAAAAATTTTCTTTCAGATTCCCGAGTAAAAGGGTGGTTACTTCTGGACAGCTATGTGCCTACCTTTCTCTTCACTGTCTTATACTTATTTATTGTGTGGATAGGACCAAAATATATGCAGAAAAAGCAACCATTGTCATGCAGGAGCATTCTAGTGATTTATAACCTTGGAGTTACTCTGCTGTCACTGTACATGTTTTATGAGGTATGTTGAAGATTGGATTTTGGGGTTCTTTGATTTTTAAGGCTTCTCACTTTCTCATACAGGTTGTAGTCCATAGAGACTGTGGTGTTTGTGCTTTGAAATTCCACTACCGGAAAACTGGTATTTCAGTACATTTGCATACAGTTATGTATTTTTAAAAAATCATTTATAAAACCGCTCGCCAGATGAATAAAGAAAGTGAGATGCCAGAATTTTGTTTGCTGCAGATCATCAGAACAACCTGTGATCTGACATTTGCACACAGTTATGTATTTAAAAAAAAAAATCATTTAGAGAACTGCTCACCAGATGAATAAAGAAAGTGAGATGCCAGAATTTTGTTTGCTGCAGATCATCAGAACAACCTGTGACCTGACATTTGCATCACAGCTCTTTCAACTTCCAAAAATAGAGCCATTGGAGACTCATGATTGATGGCATATAGACAAATGCCTTTTTATGGCTGATTTAAAACTGTCCTTGAAAAATTTGGTATTAAGGCTGGTGTAGTGGCTGATATCTGTTAAGTGTTTACCAAGACAAGTGTGCATTAATCCTGGGCAAGTGCTTGTTGGAAACGGGGGTTTGCATTTCATGGTTTTCTTCTTCCAAGTGTTTGGTAACTTGTGGAGCTAGGAATCAGCCATATAATCTTACAGGGTCAGACCAGTGGTCCATCTAGACCAGTATCTCGTCTACACAGTGGCCAATCCAGGTCACAGGTACCTGGCAAAAGCCCAGATAGCAACATTCCATGCTACTGTTCCAGGGTAGAGAATGACACAGGGAAAAAAAATCTGTCACCGCCCCGTCCCGGCCCACCATCCTCTGCACCGCCCCTTTACCGCTGTTCCCTTCACCACCCGTCACCGTCACTGCCATCCCATTCACCGCCCCGTCACCATCCCTGCAGCATCCATATAAGCCTTAGTACTGTAATATTTAGCTTACTAGTCTTTAAGCCCGTTACATTAACGGGTGCTAGAATAGATGTCTGTCTGTCGGTGTTTCTTTATCTCTCTCTCCTTGGCCGCTGTCTGTATCCTTCTGTCTCCCCCTCTCCCCGAGCAAAGCTGTCTGCCCCCAGCACCCACCTCCCCCCCAAATGTCTCTCCATGGCCCTCTTCTGTCTTCCCCTCCCCAGAGCAAAGCTGTCTGTCCCCAGCACACCTCCAGAAAAAGGGGGCAAGAGAGAGCGGGAGAGGGAAAGGGGGCTGCTTTGGGGGGAGGGGTGTGCTTGGGGCAAACAGCTTTGCTCTGGGGGGGAAGACAGAAGGGGCCATGGAGAGACAGAGAGAGGGAAAGGGGGCTGCTTTGGGGGGAGCGGTGTGCTGGGGGAAGACAGAAGGGGCCATGGAGAGATAGGGGGTTGCTGCCACTGGTGCTGCCTACGCCGCTGGAGCCGGGAGGTTTAGAGAGAGCACAGTCGCGCGCACGCACCTCTAGCCCCTGCAAGCGCCATGAGGTGTCAATTAGAATGTTGCCACAGAAGCACACCTCACGGCGCCAGGACTCACGAATTTTTGAGAGCGCGTTTTATTATTATTAATTCCTTTCTTATAAATCAAAGTTCTGCTGCTGAACTAGAGAAAGATGTTCAGCTGGCAGGGCTTTGTTTATAAATTTTTATTAACACAACTAATATACTACTTTATCCTAAAGCAAAAAATAAATAAATAAATAGAATTTTTTTTTCTACCTTTGTTGTCTGGTTTCTGCTTTCCATATCTTCTCATTCAATTCCTTCCTGTGCACTGTGTGTCTTCTCTCTGTCTTCCATTTGCTGTTACTGTGCCTCTCCCTTCACCCCCCCCCCAATTGGTCTAGCACCCATCTTCTTCCCTCTGCTCCCCCATAGTCTGGCATCTGTCTTCTTCCCTTCCAGCGTCTTCTCCTCACTCTGTCTTCCACATTGCCCTTCAGGGTCTGTTCCTCTCTACCCTCTTTCAATGTCTGTTCTATTCCTTTCCACCACCACCCTTCCCTCCCTCCTTTACCATCTGTTCCTTTCTACCACCCTTCAGCTCCTCTTGCGTGGCCTATCTATCTACCTCCCTCCCTTTTATTTTCATGGCACGTTACAATGTAATTTGTGCAAGCCGCTGGAGCCTACGAGCTCGGTCCCTGTCCCATCCCCACAAACCATCTCGCTTCTGTGTTTCTATTTCCCTATTTCTAATATCTCCCCTATGTATCTGGCATTGCCCCCCCCTGTGTCCATATACCATCCCCATGGCATGTCCCTGTCCCTATGCCCCATGCACATAATTTCCCCTCTTTCTGTTACCTTCCTGTGTCCAGATTTCCCCTATCTTCCTCTTCCATACCAGTGTGTCTCTTCTTTTCAACCCCATCTAGCTTCTTTCCCTCTTTCTTCCCCCCCCCTGCTTCCAGCATCTGGCTCACCTGCCTGTCTTCCCCTTTCTTTCCTGCTGTGGGTTTCTTTCTTTCCCTCTTCATCACCTTGGCCCAGAATCTTTTTCCCTTTCACTCCCTCCTTCCTAGTTTGAGCCGGGAACACGCGCAATCGCACGGTCCAGCAGCCCCCATCCGCCCGATGGCAGTGTTTAGCCAGCTCCCTCCCTCCACCTCACCTTAGTTTGCAGGCTTTCTTTTTCGGCGACCCGCATGCTTTCAAAGAGCCGCGCACGTGCAGCTGCTCAGTGTTCAATCTTCTGCTCTGACGCAACCAGAAACAGGAAGTTGCAGCAGAGGAGAAGATTGAACAACTCCAGCAGCCGTGCGGGTTGCCAAAAAAGAAAGCCTGCAAACTAAGGTGAGGTGGAGGGAGGGAGCTGGCTAAACGCTGCCATCGGGCGGGTGGGGGCTGTGGGGACCGCGCGATCCTTGATGCCTCACTGCGGAGACAAGACCATTCACCGCTCCACGGGGCGGTGAATGGCCTTGTCCCCATCCCCACAGAGACTACTATCTTTCTTTCCCCGTTTCAGCGGGTTACCCGCGGCTAGCCGCGGGTAACAACTACGGTGTCATTCTCTAATCCAGGGCAAGCGGTGGCTCTTCCCCCCCCCCCCCATCCCCAATGTCTGTCTCAAAAGCAGACTATGGACTTTTCCTCAAGGAACTTGTCCATACATTTTTTAAAACCAGCTATGTTAACCACTGTCACCACATCCTCTGTCAATATGTTCCAGAGCTTAACTATTTCCTGAGTGAAAAAATCTTAACTATAGGGATACTTTCTGTAAGTGCAAGCAGGCATCATAATCTCACATGTGTGCAACATCATCCACGGAACCCATCATCCACGGAACTCATTACATACACTACCATGTACACTGTCACTTTAAATTTTAGGCAGTGCCCATACCGCAAGTATGTGCATGTGTGTCGCTGCTTTCCTGCCTGGTGGCATGTCTCAGGATAATCAGTTCTTTATTTTTTGTGGTTCTGAGAAGCTGTGTCTTTAGTTTTCTCTTCAGCATGTCAAAACTTTTGTGCTTTTTTTATGCCTTACCATTCAGTGTTTTCCTCATAATTTAGAAATAAGAACAGCCTTACTGGGTCAAACCAAAGGTCCATACAATTGCACCCAAGTCCTGCTCTTCTGTCATGCACACAAATTCTTCACCCCCGTAAACTGTGCCATTCCTTCAGATTTTTGCAGCCTAAATGCAAGACCTTGCATTTCTTAGCATTAAATTTTACCTGTCAAATTTCAGACAATCTTCAAGCTTCGCTAGGTCTTTCTTCACATTGTTCACACCATCCGGGGTGTCTACTCTATTACAGATTTTGGTATCATACGCCCTTCAGCAATATTGTTTATAAAAATGTTAAGAAGAAGAGGCCCAAGAACAGAACCTTGAGGCATACCACTGGTAACATCACTTTCCTCAGAATGATCTCCATTGACCACTACCTTCTGTCGTCTTCCACTTAACCAGTTCCTGAGCCAGCCCATCGCTTTGGGGCCCATCCCAAGGGCACTCAGTTTATTGATTAGATGTCTGTGTGGAACACTGTCAAGAGCTTTGCTAAAATCTAAATACACCATATCTAGCGCACTTCGCTAACCAATTCTCTGGTCATCAGTCAAAAAATTTTTACCCCCAACGCTGTTTAATTTTTGTCAGTTTTTCGTTTTTTGACCTTCAGGCCACTTGACTTTTTTTTTTTTTTTTTTTCCATCCCAGTGTCAGCAATTTTTGGCATCCAGTTAACTCAACCTTCCTGGGCCATTGAGCCCTTTGACTTAGCGTCAACTGTTTTCCTCTCCTTGTCAGGGGGGTACTGAGTGGCTTTAAAATATGTTCTCGGTGTAATTGGATCATTTTGGAATCTGATCCATATAATTGCTGTGTCTGGCTAGAGATATTGGGGCATTTGCTGTGAACCTGTCTCTGCATACAGAAGAGGTCACTAAAAGCCCAAATTCTTCAAACTGAAGTTCTTTTTGTACTGTGTCAACATCCAGCATGATAGGGGACTTGGAACCCGACATGCTGCCTCCTATGACTTGGGCATCAACACCTCATCCAGAGCGTTGGGCTACTTACAGAGACAGGATTCTACTTCTTCATCTAAGCTTCATACAGCACGTAAGAAAGCTAAGAAGTGCAAACATTCTTTCTCTTTTTAGGCATGGCACCGCATCCTCCCAAACATCAACTTCTTCATGTATAATAAGTTTCGACGCACTGAGGACCGCTCTCCCTCCATCTAGCTGATGTCTCCTTGTAGGCATGACTAGACATCAAGCTCTCCTATGCCCCAGCATATATATGATACAGCAAACTGCTTCCATACTGATTTCTCGTCCAGTACATAGAAACATAGAAGATGACGGCAGAAAAGGGCTACAGCCCATCAAGTCTGCCCACTCTGCTTACCCCCCCCCCCCCTGTCTATGCCCTAATGACCCAATTTCCTTATCTTGACCCTCGTAGGGATCCCACATGGGTATCCCATTTATTCTTAAAGTCTGGCACGCTGTCTGCCTCGATCATCTGCACTGGAAGCTTGTTCCAATGATCAACCACTCTCTCTGTGAAGAAATACTTTCTGGTGTCGCCATGAAATTTTCCGCCCCTGAGTTTGAGCGGGTGCCCTCTTGTGGCCGAGGGTCCCTTGAGAAAGAAAATATCATCTTCCACTTCGACACGTCCCGTGAGGTACTTAAATGTTTCGATCATGTCTCCCCTCTTCCTACGTTCCTCAAGAGTGTAGAGCTGCAATTTGTTCAGTCTCTCTTCGTACGAGAGACCCTTGAGCCCCGAGATCATCCTGGTGGCCGTCCGTTGAACCGATTCAATTCTGCGCATATCTTTACTGTAATGTGGCCTCCAGAATTGCACACAGTACTCCAGATGAGGTCTCACCATGGCCCTGTACAACGGCATTATGACTTCAGGCTTTCGGCTGACGAAACTTCTATTGATACAACCCAATATCTGCCTTGCCTTAGATGAAGCTTTCTCCACTTGATTGGCAGTTTTCATGTCTGCACTGATGATTACTCCTAAATCTCGTTCTGCTGAAGTCCTAGTTAAAGTTTCTCCGTTCAAGAAGTACGTCCTGCATGGATTTCCGCTTCCGAGGTGCATGACCTTACATTTCTTAGCATTGTAAGGTCATGCACCTCGGAAGCGGAAATCCATGTACTGGCACTGTCTCTCCAGGATGAGATCCAATTTGTGCTAAGATGAGAGCTTTTGGGGCTATTGCGATGCAGTCTTCACAGGCTTTAATAATCTCCATGCCTGCCTCAGCCCAAGGATACATCGAAGTATTGATCGAGAATGAGGTCATGCAGCTCTGCTTAACTTTGAGCATTGGGATCGGCATGGACCCACTCGATGCATGCCCAGTCATTGTTTCTCTTGATGCACACTCCCTGAGTCACTTAGTACTTCAAGGAGTCTGACTCATATTTCCAACCATTCAGAGAAGGATTTGCCAGACTACTCAGCAGAAGAATCCTATGGTATACCTTCTGATCCTTCTCACCCCCCATCCCTCTATCCCACCACTGCAGTGCAAGTCTCCACAAGAGAGTATATCATTTACTGGCTTTGTGAGGCAAATAGGTCAGGTTTTGCCAATCAACATGGAAACGGAGGAGAAACCTTACTCCAAACGTTTTGAATTCCTTGACTTGGTGGTGCCTCAAACGAATGCATTAAGGTCATGAAAGATAATCATATACACTTCTGCTCCTTCAGGCAGAGAAGCCAGGACATTGGACTCTTTTCGCAAATGCATTTTGCAATCTACAATCTATGCTTATCAATTGACTTATGGACTACTAATTCTTGTGCTATCCCACTCTGTTTTTTTGAACCAATGGATTATTTTCCTTTAGTCGCCAGACAGCTTGTAGGGAGCTCATTATACATAGCCTTGAGCCCCTCCCCATATACCTCAGGACTGCCCTCCAGGAATCCAGTTTTTTTTCTACAAGCCAGACTGTTTCTTTTCTGCTTGTGTTTATTTTTCTATAAACTCAGTATTTTTCTTCATAAATTTTACCCTTGTGCTGCAGAGGTTCCCCATGGGGACAGCTTTGGCTTTGGGAGATCAGATTTTGCATGAAGTCTGTTTCCAGGGCGTTGATTGCCTGTCAGTGCCCTCTCTGGACTGCCTACATGTTAATTTGGGGCTCGGGGACCATTCCCTTGGGAGTTCGCTCACCCCAGGTTTGTCCACTAATGAGATTTGAGTGCAGTGAGAGTGATGTGCGCTCAGGATTGGAGCTGACTGTATCACTCCACAAAGTTGCGGGTGTCCGCTGGCAGTGGAGGTCTCCTGCCATTGGTATTGGGCCAGTGGTGTAGTCGGAAGACCTGCAGTCTAGTTTTCATGTTTAAAGAGGATCTCCATTTAGCTATTTCAGCTTCCATTGCAGCAGTACACAGTACCTCATGGTACAGTGAGTACAGAGCTGACAGTCTGTCACAGCGATTTTGGGGAATCCTTAAAAGTGGTTTTTAGGCAGTTTGGGAGTTCCCCCCCTCCCCCTAAAATCCTAAAATTACTGCTTTTTGGGGGGAGTTCCAGCGCTTTTTCTGAGCTATTTTCTTTTAAAAATTGCTCAGGGGCCATCTTGGATTTTTCTTAATTGAAATTTGAAGTTATTTTTTGCCTTTATAAGCTTAATTTTTGCAAGAGAACCACTTGGAGGGAGTCCCCAAGGCAGGATACTTCAGATTCATGACTTATTTGCGGTGGATGGCTATTCAGAGGGTGGCTGTGTTCCACATGCGCTGCGGCGCGAGAGGGAAGCACAGTTTTAGTGACCCAAGTACTCTTGACCTATGAAGGAGGTCCTGCTTCTGATTCTGGCCAAGAGAACCTGAAAATGTCGACCGCAGGCCTTGATGACAGTGCAATTGTCATTCCCGCTAAGTGCAGCTATGCTTCATCAGCCAAACCTCATAAATACAAGCATGCTAAGAAGGGTCCTCAGGAGGCAGCTCCTTCAGGGGGTTTCCCTGAATTTATTAACATGATGTATCGGCTTATTTGGCAAAGAAACCGATGCCAGCTGCTCTTCTGCAGGTGTCCTCGCCTCCTTCCCAGGATGCAGCTTGTGCCCGGCTCTTCCATGGTAGTTAAAACTAGTGTGCTGGTAGTTGCCATGGTCAACCGGGACACTCTGACTATGTCTTTACTTAAGGAGGCTAGCACTACCACCATGGGGGATGTTAACAACCCTCGCGGATCTCAAGGATCAGGGTGTGGATCCCACGGTGTGGAGAATTTTTAAACCCGCTCATCTGGTGGATTTGATTTCTGAGTTCTTCCAGGAGTTTGAGCTGGAGGTTGCTCCGTCTGTCACTGCTGAATGCTCTCTTATGAATAATGAGAGACCACAGGCGGCCTCTCTTCCTGATTATCTGGACATAGTCAAGACACTTAGACATTTGGAAGGTGCCTGAGGGCCCCTTGAAATGTGCCAGAGCCATGGCTTGGCTCTATCCGATGGCATATTCCTTTATCCAGCATTTTGCATCTCTGAAAGTTGGTGGCAGGTTAAATGCATGTGTCTCCCCAGTGATTTGGGGAGGTTGTGTGTGTGTGTTCTGAAAGATGTTCAGGACCACAGAGTAGATTTTTTCTTCAAGCATGTCATTGATTCGGCAGCTGCCAGGCTGAAGGCAGCAACGGCCTCTTTATTTGTGGCCAGGGCATGTCATTCTAGACACTATTGTGACCCGGGATCTTGCCTTTCTGATCTCAGGGGTGGACTACATGGTGGATGCCCTGTATGACATATTCATAATCTTTAGCAAACTGTCAGCTTATTCCGTTTCAGCGCAGAGAATGTTGTGGATCTGGCAGTGGTCCGGTGATTTGTCACCTTAAGCCAGTTGGTCACCTTCTGTTTGGCAAGGGTCTGGATGACATGGTGAGTGTACAGGACCGCAAGCCCAAAACCTTGCTGGATAACAGGCCTCAACCTTCCAGGGGTCAGGGTGCCCTAGTTGTTCTCCCTTCATACATGCCTGTTAGTACTTTAGTGGCTCCTCTGATGGCGACCTCTAAGAAGCAATTTTGACGCCAGGCCTCTTGCTGCTCCTCCGCGTATCAGGGGGCAGCTTTCCAGGCGGAATGGCAGGCCATCACCTTAGATTGTTGGGTCCTGGAGATTAGAACATACATAAGAACATAAGAAATGCCTTCATCCAATCAGACCTTAAGTCCATCTAGTCCGGTGACCCGCACACACGGAGGCTAAGCTAGATGCTCCCTGCTGAAGACCCTGTTTTACCCGTATCCTTCAATGTGATTTGCAAGAAGGTGTGCATCCAACTTGCCCTTGAATCCCAGAATGGTGATTTCCGTCACAACCTCCTCCGGGAGAACATTCCAAGCGTCCACCACTTGTGTGAAACAGAACATCCTGACATTTGTCCTGGGCCTTTTGCCCCTCAATTTCAGTCCATGACCTCTTGTCCGAGTCACATTTGACAACGTGAATAACGGTGTTTCTTGCTCTATTTTGTCGAATCCTTTTATTATTTTAAAAGTCTCTATCATATCCCCTCGCAGTCTTCTCTTCCCCAGGGTGAACAAGCCCAGTTTTCCGAGCCGTTCTTTGTAGCTCAAGTTCTCCATACCCTTTACTAGCTTCGTAGCTCGCCTCTGCACCCTCTCCAGCAGGGTTATATCCTTCTTTAGATAGGGAGACCAGTGTTGGATACAGTACTCCAAGTGTGGTCTGACCATTGCTCTGTAAAGCGGCATTATGACGTCTGCTGATCTACTTGTGATTCCCTTCTTTATCATGCCCAACATCCTGTTTGCTTTCTTTGCCGCCGCTGCACATTGAGCCGACGGCTTCAGGGTCCTGTCTATCAGTACTCCCAGGTCCCTTTCTTGTTCGCTCTTGCCCAATGTCACACCTAACATTTTATATTCATGTTCCTTATTTTTCCTGCCCAGGTGCATCACTTTGCATTTTTCTATATTAAACTTCATCTGCCACTTTTCTGCCCACTTCTCTAGCAAGTTCACATCTCTCTGGAGTTGTTCGCTGTCCATGTGTGACCCAACTGTCCAACTTAGTTTAGTGTCATCTGCAAACTTGATTATATTACTTGTTGTTTCCTCGTTCAGGTCATTTATGAAGATATTGAATAAGATGGGCCCAAGAACCGAGCCCTGGGACACACCACTTGTCACCTTTTCCCAGTCCGAGAACTTCCCATTTATGCTTACCCTCTGCAATCTGTTCTCCAGCCATTTGCCTATCCATTTTAGTATATCCCCTTCTATTCTGTGGCTTTGTAGCTTCCTCAGAAGCCTTTAGGACTGCTACAAGCTCGAGTTTCATCGCCTCCTGTCAGATTATTTTCTGGATTCTCCCCCAAGGAAGCCAGAAAAGGCGGCCCAAGTGGCAGCCACTCTCTGTAAGCTGCTTGACGTGGCCATAGAGCCTATCCCAGATCACGACTGGGGCTCCAGCAGATACTCAATATACTTGCTTCTGTATTTGTATTCTAAGGAAATACTTATTTTTACAGAAAGGATGGTAGATGCATAGAACAGTCTCCCAGAATAGGTGGTGGAGACAGAGACTGTGTCTGACTTCAAAAGAACCTGGGATAGGCAAGTGGGATCTCTCGGAGAGAGAAAAAGATAATGGTTACTGCAGATGGGCAGACTAGATGGGCCATTTGGCCTTTATCTGCCATCATGTTTCTATGTTTCATTGTGCCAAAGAGAGGCTCCGACGACTAGAGACTGATCCTGGACATCAAAGTGGTCAATCGTTTCTGGATGGACACTGCGTTCAGTGACTACCTCAGTTGCGCCGGTGGAATTCTTGGCTAGGCATATCTTCACATTCCCATCTTTCCGGAACACAGGAGGAAGTACCTGAGATTCTATGTTCTCCAATAATCAACTGGCTCCACATAATCTCAAAAGACTTGTGGACAGCATGCCAAGAAGATGTGAGACTAAGGGATATCAAACACACTACTTGTGAGACTGATGAAGTCGTTGGATAACTGGACAAATATCATTATTAGCTTGGGTATCTTATGAGCTCCATTATTTTTGTGAAACGTGCCAAATATTATGCTGGTCTTAAGTGGTTAGAGATTTTGTTATTAGTCGAAAATTTATGCATTACATACAATTATGATGATAGTCATGTGGGTTTTTTTTTTAAGTATAATGCCTAAAATGCTAGATGTTTCCACAGTTTTGGTCACGAGTATATGTGATAGCTTGCGAAGGTGTCTGTGCCAGACTATATACTTGTATTTGATAATGAAGGCCATGGGAATGGGAGTGGTGATTACCAGCCTGCTAAACTATGTTGTAGGCCTAAAACAGTACAAGGAAGATCTAGGGTGGTTGTCTAGAATGGTTGGGTTAGAGCAGTGGTCTCAAACTCGAGGCCCAGGGGCCACATGCAGCCCGCCAGGTACTATTTTGAGGTCCTTGGTATGTTTATCATAATCACAAAAGTAAAATCAATAAATAAAAATAAATAGCTAATATTGTAGTATTATTATTAATATTGTAGTTTATGGCTAAAGAGACATATGATCAAGAAACTGTTTTATTTTACTTTTGTGATTATGATAAACTATAAAGAGTTTTACCTCATGCAAAATTGTAATTTCTTTAATAAGACATTAACTATTTTTTTCTGAGGCCCTCCAAGTACCTACAAATCCAAAATGTGGCCATACAAAGGGTTTGAGTTTGAGACCACTGGGTTAGAGGGTGGGAAACAAAACGTATTACACATGGGAGATACCATGCTGAGAAGGACTTGGAGATAACATGGGAGGGCTACAGTATAACTGTTATGCAAGCCTATGGAGAAAAACAAAACAAAACACAGAGGTCAATTATGGCATGCACCATACAACACAGTAGTAAAACATGTCTCTTATAATACCATTCTCTCTTCTGCTCTAGATACCCTTGCTCCTTCAATCTCATGTCCTGTTAGGCATGCCAAACCCCAACCCTGGCTCTCCCCCCTCCCACATCAGCTACCTGCGCTCATGTGCCCTTTACGCTGAATGTCTTTCACTTAAAACCCATGCTGACTTCATACACTTCAAATTCATGCTAACATCATTCCAATCTGCCCTCTCGCTGGCCAAACAAGAATACTATATCCACTTAACCACTTCTCTTAGCTCCAATCCTCGCTGTCTACCACACTAAACTCCCTCCTCAAAGCACCCTCGCCACTTATCCCCCCCTTCAATTTCTCACCATACAATGGCAGAGTTCTTCAGATTCAGAAGATTCACCTTGAACTCTCAACCAAGTTGCGTCCCCCTCCCCTCCCTCTATCTGCCCCTTCTACTAACCTCACCTCAACACCTGCCACCCTCTCCTTTCTCCGAGATCACTGAGGAGGAAACCACACATCTCCTTTTTTATATTTTATGTATTCAAATTTTGAAATACAATTCACAAGTATCCACTTGCTACAGTAACACGGAAAGAACCATTACCTTTAAATCCACAGTTTTCTATTAGAAATTTTGTTTATCGCCTATAATAGACCCCAAATACATACAGAGGAAATCATTAAAGGATAAGGAAATCCAAATTTAGAAACTTATTACAAGAGGCTTAGCACTAACCAGCGGTAATTATTTATATACCAATTCCCTACACTAACCTCAAACCCTAAGCTATTTTCTTAAGATTTATAAAGGCTTTAATCTGTTCAGGAGCAAAGAAAATATATTTTGAACCTCAAAGAATGTGGCGCAGTGGTTAGAGCTACAACCTCAGCACCCTGGAGTTGTGGGTTTAAACCCTGAGCTGTTCCTTGTAACCCTGGACAAGTCATTTAATCCTCCACTGCCCAGGTACATTAGATAGACTGTGAGCCCACCAGGACAGATAGGGAAAATGCTTGAAGTAGCTGTATGCAAACTGCTTTGAATGTGGTTGTAAAACTACAAAAAAGTAATATACAAGTCCCAATCCCAAACATTTGCATGGATAAAGAAGCCTAAAAGTAGCCCCTAAGTCCAAAGTCTCTTGTTCTTTAATAATAATAATAACTTTATTCTTCTATACCGCCACAATCTTGCGACTTCTAGGCGGTTTACAATCAAGAGTGCTGGACATTCAGCGAAATACAATAAGTAGATATTCAGAGGAAATACAGAGATCAGAGACCTCAGGAGGCAATAGTATAGAAATACAATTTGCTGAGCGAAAATGTAATATGTACATTTTAGTAGGTAATGTCCGACAGGACCTGTTGGGGATAAATAGCAACGTAAAGTTACGATAAGATGATGATAACAGATTATAGCAAGAAAAGCCTTTCTCCATTCCTGTGTAACTTTTTAATATCGGGAAAAATCTAGATTTTTGGCCCAAAGAAGGGAGTTTTAAAGTTGCAGAGATATTAAGACTAAGGAGGCAACTAATGTGGCCCTCTGAGTTGTTTCATTTATTGACTGCTCCAATATAACTGACAGAAAATATTTAAGTCTATTTGTTGCTGTCTTTAAAATTGAGAAGGTAACGTAATCAAATCATCTGAGGAAGTCTTTTTCGAAGCCCCTAAATAAATAATTTAAAAAACCCCAACCTTATTTAATGGGGGAATCTTATCTAAGGAAAAAAATTTCCATAAGGTACTTCTTAAACATATCAATAGGAAGAATCCCTTGGTCTCTAGGAAATTCAAAACACATAAGTTTAATTCTGTTAAAGTTCTCCAACTGTTCTATTTTTCTTCTAAATTGTATCTGATCTTTAATAGTACTTTGAACATTCTGAAGAGATGTTACATCAGTTTGGAGCTCTTGATATTTTAAAGAGGTATCATATCTAAGTTCCTCAATACTTTTGAACATTATATCCATTTTTTGAAGTTAGTCGTTACCTGTACAGCAGATTTCTTCACCATTGTTGTTAGTTTCATAGGAACATAAGAATTGCCGCTGCTGGGTCAGATCAGTTGTCCATCGTGCCCAGCAGTCCGCTCACGCGGCGGCCCCTAGGTCAAAGACCAGTGCTCTAAATGAGCCCAGCCTCGCCTGCGTACTTTCCAGTTGAGCAGGAACTTGTCCAACTTTGTTTTGAATCCCTGGAGGGTGTTTTCCCCTACGACAGACTCCGAGAGAGTGTTCCAGTTTTCTGCCACTCTCTGGGTGAAGAACTTCCTTGTGTTTGTACGGAATATATCCCCTTTCAATTTTAGAGAGTGTCCTCTCGTTCTCCCTACCTTGGAGAAGGGAACCTGTCTTTATCTACTTAGTCTATTCCCTTCATTATCTTGAATGTTTTGATCATGTCCCTTCTCAATCTCTTCTTTTCGAAGGAGAAAAGTCCAAGTTTCTCTAACCTCTCGCTGTACAGCAACTCCTCCAGCCCCTTAACCATTTTAGTCACTCTTTTCTGGACCTTTTCGAGTAGTACTGTGTCCTTCATATACGGTGACCAGTGCTGGACGCAGTACTCCAGGTGAGGGCGCACCATTGCCCGGTACAGCGACATGATAACCTCCTCTGATCTGTTCGTGATCCCCTTCTTTATCATTCCTAGCATTCTGTTTGCCCTTTTCGCCGCTGCTGCACATTGCACGGACGGCTTCATCGACTTGTCGATCAGAACTCCCAAGTCTTTCCTGGGAAGTCTTTCCTGGGAGGTCTCTCCAAGTACTGCCCCAGACATCCTGTATTCGTGCATGAGATTTTTGTTATCGACATGCATCACTTCACACTTATCCACGTTGAACCTCATCTGCCATGTCGATGCCCATTTCTCGAGCCTGATTGTCACGTTGCAGATCTTCGCAGTCCCCCTGTGTCTTCACTACTCTGAATAACTTCATATTGTCCGCAACTTTAATCACCACTCGTACCAATGTGCAAATCGTTTATAAAGATTTTGAAGAGCACGGGTCCAAGCACCAAGCCCTGCGGCACCCCACTGGTAACGCTCTTCCAGTCTTGAGTATTGTCCATTTACACCTACTCTCTGTTTCCTATGCTCCAGCCAATTTTTAATCCATGTGAGTATTTCACCCTCGATTCCATGGCTCGCAATTTTCTGAAGTAGTCGTTCATGTGGAACTTTGTCAAATGCCTTCTGAAAATCCAGATATACAATGTCGACCGGGTCGCCCTTGTCTATCTGTCTGTTTACTCCCTCGAAGAAGTGCAACAAGTTCATCAAACAAGATCTACCTTTGCTGAAACTGTGCTAGCTGTTCTTCATCAGCCCGTGTCCGTTAAGGTGATCAATGATGCTGTCCTTTATCAGCGCCTCTACCATCTTTCCCGGTACCTTGGTCAGACTTGCCGGTCTGTAGTTTCCCGGGTTCCCCCTCAAACCTTTTATGAAGAAAGGCATAACATTCGCCACCTTCCAGTCCTCCGGAATCTTTCCCGATTTGATCGACAGGTTGCCTACTAGTTGAAGCAGTTCAGCAATAGTCCCTTTCAGTTCCTTTGATGACCCTTCATTGGATGCCATCCTTTCCCGGGGATTTATCGCTCTTAATCACATCTATCTGCCTGCATACTTCTTCTAGACTGACCATCAACCCTGTCAGTTTCCCATCTTCATTTCCAGCATATAGCCTGATGGGTTCTGGTATGCTGTGTATATCCTCTTCGGTAAATACAGACGCAAAAAATGTGTTCAGTTTGTCGGCAATTGCTTTGTCCTCATTTAGCACTCCCTTTATTCCATGGTCATCCAACGGTACCACCGCTTCCCTCATGGGTTGTTTCCCCTTAATATATCGAAAGAACGACTAAGTTTTTTGCCTCCTTGTCTATTTTTTTCCTCGTCTCCTTTGGCCCCTTTTACCGCCTTATGGCACCTGTGTTGATGTTTGTGCTTAGTCCCAGTTTTCGTCCGTTCTTGACCTTTTCCATTCCTTAAACAAAGTTTTCTTGTTTCTGATCACTTCCTTCACCTCAACAGTGAGCCACACCGGTTCCTTGTTTTTTTTCCTCTTGGATCCCTTGTTGATATGTGCTATATATAGATTTTGCGCCTAGGTGACTGTGTCCTTAAAAAGGAACTAAGCTTGCTCTAGCATTTTTACAGTGTTTATCTTCTTAATCTTCTTCCCCCACCATGAATCTCATCCCTTCGTAATTCCCTTTTCGGAAGTTCAGTGCCGTGGCCGTCGTTCTGGACCGATGTTTCGCCCCTGTGTCCAGGTCGAAGCAGATCATGTTGTGATCGCTGTTTCCCAACGTCCCTTTTATTTCTACACCTTGTACCAGTCCTCGCAGTCCATTTAGAATTAAGTCCAGAATTGCATTTCCTCATGTATTTTCCTTGACAAGTTGTTCCAGGAAGCAGTCGCCTACAGCATCCAGGAACTTGGCCTCCCTAGCGCAGCCGGAGGTGCCTAGGTTCCAGTCCATCCACGGATAGTTGTCATCCATGATAACTGCGTTGCCTCCGTTGCAGTTGCGTTTAATCTCATCCGTCATTTCTCCATCAATTTCTTCGGACTGCTCTGGGGGTTGGTAATAGATGCCGATCTTCGTTTCCAGTCCATTTGTTCCCAGAATTTTGGCCCATAGGGACTCTAACTTATCTGTCGGTTATGGCGTGTTATCTCCAGTAAATTTAATTCCCTCTTTGACATATATGGCAATGCCCCCATCCTTTTGAGCCATTCTGTCTCTGCGGTATAGTTTGTATCCCGATAGCACAGTGTCCCAGATGTTTTCCTCAGTCCATCATGTTTCTGTGATGCCGATGATGTCAACGTTACCTTTTTGTGTGACAGCTTCTAATTCACCCATCTTATTCTTAAGGCTCCTTGCGTTCGTGTACATACACATGAGTTTGCGGCCTGTTCCTTTCTTGCATTTCCTTCCCTCTTGTATCCCTTTCAGTCTGTCTTGCCTGTGATCAATTGAGTCTTCCCCTCTTTCTTCCTGCACATTATTCTCCGGGTATACCGGTTCCCGAACCATCGACTCTCTCTCTTCGTTCGACTGTCTGCTTTCTCCTTCTTCCTAGTTTAAAAACTTCTCTACTTCTCTCTTGATGTTGCTTGCAAGTAGCCTCGTTCCGTCTCCGCTGAGGTGGAGTCCATCCTTCCTGAATAGCTTGCTCTTCCCCCAGAACGTCGTCCAGTTGCGCATGAAGTGGAATCCTTATTCCTCACCGCCGCATTCACTCGTTGACTGCTTGCAGCTCCATCTGCCTCTTCTCATCTGCCCTGGGTACCGGCAGGATCTCTGAGAATATTATCCTCTGTGTTCTGGTCTTCAGCTTCCTTCCTAGCATCTAGATCTGGTCCTTCAGTACTTCTCTGTTGTAGTTCCTGTTGCTCATGTTGTTCGTCCCCACATGGATCACCACCACTGTATCTTCTTCCACACTGTCGATGATCCTGTCGATGCGGCTCACTATGTCTTCTACCTTGACTCCCGGTAGGCAGGTCACCAGCCGATCCAGTCTTCCTCCTGCTATGTGGCTGTCGGATGATGGAATCCCCCCCCCCCCCCCGACAATTGCTGTCCTCTCTATATTCAGGTCTGTGTCCATAGTATGCGTCCATCTCTCCAGCCGTAGGTCCGTGTCCTTCGTTCTCGCTGCTGTGTCACCCATTCCTTCGTGGTGGTTGTCTGTTATGTGGTCCATACTTTCTGCAGGTGAATCTTGGCAGTTCCACTGTTGCTGGTGATTTTCCACGGCCTCCCTGTACGCGTCCTCTAGGAACTTCGCCAGCTCTCGGACTTCTTCCTCGATGATGTTCTCTGTCTCGATGTTCTTTGCATCTCTATCTTCCTCCTCCACTGCTTGGAGTTCTCTAATAGCTTTCCAAATTGATTCGGAGGTAACCCCCTTTTGAAGCACTTGGCATTCCAGTGCTTTGAAGTCTATCTTGGCATCCTTCTGGTGGTAAAACGTCCTCACTCGGAGCGTTCTCCAACAGCATCCAAGGGGTTGCTTGACATTTCTGTGTTGGTCCCACTTCCGACGCTGGGCAGGGAGGCTGGATTGGTTCCAGAGGAGAAAGTGTGATATTAGGCTCCGAAGACTCAACCGTTTCTTCCAACTGAGTCAAAGCTGAGCTCTCTGCTCTGGATGAAACTGCAGGGCTTCCGGCAAAATATCGCTCCAAATTCTGCTGTGCTGGGGTGGATGTGCAATCCAGCGAGGAAGGATTTTGCACCGTCCCTTTTCTTTTGGTATGGGGCATCTCACCGAAGGGGGGAGGGGGAACTAGAGAAACCCCAATAATACTGAAGAAGACACCAGAGATCAGAAACAACACATCTTCTCTCATCCTCTAAACCCAATACCTGCTCCTCCAATCTGATTCCTACTCACTCACCTACTCAGTGCTATCTCGCCCTCTGTCATCCCTCCTATCTGTCGCATCCTCAACCTATTGCTCTCCACTGCAACTGTCCCTGATGCCTTCAAACATGCTGTTGTCAGCTTGGGCTTCCAGAGCATGCCTGTCTGTCAGAGGCCAACCAGGATCCGGTGGACCTTTCTGACAGAGACTCGGAGGACAAGGAGTCTGTCTGTATGCCTTTTGCTGTTGAGGAGCAAGCCTTCCCTGCTAGGAGACACAGGGTCATAGGCAGGAGCAAGTACATAGAGGGATGTCCCCACAGTGTGCCAGCTGTTCAGGCCTTCAGCTCTGCTAGAGCTCATTACTGACTCCCTGCAGGAGTCACAGCTAGACTCCCAGCAGGTTCCGTCCACTCTGTGCTTTATTCTGAGCAGAATGAGAGCCCAGCCCACATCTTTTTTCTGACATCCTGTTATTACTGTTTTAGTTACTGAGCATTGGCAAGGGAGTGTCTGCAGATGTTCACTTAGCCCAAGGTGAATTCCTTAGTAGTACAACGTACATGTCTGCCAAGATATGCAAATCAGAGTGGATACAGTCCTGGATAGACATTTTGAAATGCTGGCCTTGGGAATCAAAGTGGCTGGAGTGGCCCTCTTTTGTGAAACGTCCTTGTCATATCAGGTTGTGTGAGCTTATATTATTGGAGAGCAAGCCTTTGCCCAGCTTCTATTAACAGGATTAAGTGGTCGATGCCCTTTATGACAGTCAGGAGTTAAAGATTGGCTTATTCTATCTCAGCCCGAAGAATACTCTGGGTCAGGCAATGGGTGGGAGCCGCTACCTCCCAAGGCTGTGCTGAGTAGACTTCCTGGAGTAAATGTTCAAAAAAGGACTGGATGATCTTATGGCCAGCGTGGCAAATTAGTGGTCAAAGTCTCTACTTGACAGCAGACCACGGACCTCGTGAGGCTCCAGTCTAATTTTTGTGGCTCCAGGCACTTTTGGCAGTATTCAGGGTCTCTGAGATAAGGCTCTTCCTATCGGGGATTAAGACAGATTTTCAGGGCCTAGGAAGAACCAAGCCTCCAGTTCTTATTCCACTTCAACCTCCAAGAAAACACAATGACACCATGGCTGGAGCCATTCCTCTGAATATAGGGGGGGTGGCTCTCGGAGTATGTGGAGGCCTGGGCACAAAGCTTGACGTTCTGAGCACTTACAAGCTTGAGTTTACTCATCCCTTAACGGCCTGGTTTGTGGACTCCTCGGCAGGGCAAACAGAGAAGGTAAGCAAAGTCTTAGCAACAGTGCAGGGACTGGTAGAACTTAAGGCTATAGAGCTTGTGCTGCCTGAAGATTCAGGCACGAGCAGATACTCCATATATTTTATAGTGCCCAAGAAAGGCACAGAAGATTGAAACTACTGAGTAGTAGATTTAAAACAAACTGAAGAAAATGTTTCTTCACAACACAATGTGTAATTAAACTCTGGAATTCATTGCCGGAGAATGTGGTGAAATCGGTTAACTTAGTGGGGTTTAAAAAAAGGTTTGGATAATTTCCTAAAAGAGAAGTCCTTAGGCCATTATTGAAATGGCTTGGAGAAATCTACTACTTGTTCTAAGATAAGCAGCATGGAATCTGTTTAGGTGCTTGGAACTTGGATTGGCCACTATTACAAACAGGATACTGGGCTTGATGGACCTTCAGTCTGTCCCAGTATGGTAATTATTATGTTCTTATGACCCATACTAGCTCTCAACTCAGGTCAACGCTGCTCTAAAAGTTCCACACTTTTGCATGGAAACAGTGCGGTCAGTCATCACAGTAGTAGCACTGGGGGAATTATTGGCTTCCCTAGATTTGACAGAAGCCTTCCTGCAATAATCCCATATTTCCAGAGCACAGGAAGTTCCTGAGATTCCATGTCCTGGAGAAGCATTTACAATTCTCAGCGCTCCCCTTTGATCTGGCAACAGAACCTCGCATGGTCACCATGGTTATCCGGCGTATCTACTCTATTGCAGATTTTGGTATTATCTGCAAAGAGGCAAATCTTACCCGACAACCCTTCAGCAATATCATTTATAAATATGTTAAAAAGAACAGGCCCAAGAACAGAATCTTGCGGCACACCACTGGTAACATCCCTTTCCTCAGAGTGATCTACATTGATCACTACCCTTTGTCGCCTTCCACCCAACCAGTTCCTGACCCAGCCGTCACTTTGGGACCCATCCCAAGGACACTCAGTTTATTTATCAGATGACAAAATCCACCAGATGCCATGGGAGTAGGACCTTGTGGAGAATCTGGACGGGCAGATGAGGAGGAGACACGACAAAACCCGGAGGAGGGACTAGCGGACTGCACCACCGATACAGACCTGAGACCAGAGAGACATTTGAAGAAGGGGAGATCTGCTATCGTGGTGGGAGACTCAATCCTGAGAGGAGTGGACAGTCACATAGCTGGAGGGAGAGAGACCGTCTAGTGACATGTCTCCTGGGAGCAAGAACGAAGGACGTCACCGACAGAATCAAGAGGATCCTGGAAGGGGCCGAGACGGAGGAAACAGCTGTAGTAATCCATGTTGGAACCAACGACGTCAGCAGGAGGGACTGCAACAGGATTGCATTAACCGATCAGTTCAGGATCTTGGGGAGGAAACTGAAACTGAGGGCAAGGAAGATAGCCTTCTCAGAGATCCTGCCAGTACCTAGAGCGGACCCAAGGAGGCAGAGCGAACTACAAGCAATAAACGGTTGGACAACCTTCCTGGGAAAGAATAAGCTCTACAGGAGAGACGGACTGCACCTGAGCACGACTGGGACAAGGATGCTGGCATGCAATGTCCAGAGCGTCATTGATTTGGCTTTAAACTGAGGAAGAGGGGAAAGCCGACAGTCGATCTGACACATCGGACAAAAGTATCAAGTAAGGATACTGAGCAGGGACACTGTAAAAGAGGGCTGGGGACTGAGTGGGAACTTTTGGGAAAAGGACCTAAGGATACAACACAGGGGCTCAGGGCCATGGACATAGAGCAAGGACATTGTAAAAAAGGGATCGGGACTGGGAGGGAACTTTTGGAAAAAGAACCTAAGGACACAATGCAGGGGACCCGGGCCAAAGATATTGAGCAAGGACACTGTAAAAGAGGGCTCAGGTCTGAGAGGGAATTTTTTGAAAATGGACCTAAGGGAAAATTGCAGGGGTCTAGTGCACAAATAAAACTGGCAAGCAGCACTAATAGAGAACAACGGAATCCAGAGAGACAACCAAAAACAGGGGAACAGGCTGAGGACGAAACAGACACACCACAGGAGGAGGATGACCGAGACGAGGCTTGGGGTCTGGCAACTTACGAGGGGGCCAGGAGCGCCAAACCACGAGGACAAACAGCAAAAAAGGCGAACAAACGGGACTTACTTTGCCTATACACTAATGCTAGGAGCCTAAGGGCTAAAATGGGAGAGATGGAAATCCTAGCCAGCAAAAAGGGCATAGACATAATTGGAGTCACAGAAACGTGGTGGACTGATGACAATGAATGGGATGTGGCTTTACCAGGATTCAAACTCTACAGGAGAGATAGGTCACACAAAAAGGGTGGAGGAATAGCGCTATATATAAAAGATTCTATATCTTCAACCAGGATGGAAACAACAGTAAGGGCAGACGACTTGGAATCACTATGGGTTAAGCTATCAGGAGGAACTGGAGCAGACATAAAATTGGGTCTGTACTATCGCCCACCTGGACAAATGGAAGAAATCGACCAGGATCTGGAGGCTGAACTGAGGCAGGTATGCAAAAGCGGAAGTGTGGTGGTGATGGGAGACTTCAACTACCCGGGAATAAACTGGAGTATTGGGCACTCAAACTGCATGAGGGAGACCAAATTCCTGGAGGTCACGAGGGATTGTTTCATGGAACAGCTGGTCACGGAACCAACACGGGGTGATGCCACTCTTGACCTGATCCTCAACGGACTAGAGGGACCCGCTAAGGAGGTGGTGGTATTATCCCCGCTAGGAAACAGCGATCACAACATGATCCGGTACAGGCTAGAAATTGGATCATCAAAGGTGAAAAGAACTACAACGACCGCACTTAACTTCAAAAAAGGGAATTATGATGCCATGAGGAAAATGGTGGGAAAGAAACTCAACGACAGCGCAAGGAAGATGGAGTCCGTAGAAAATGCCTGGACCATACTCAAGGGCACAGTGCACGATGCACAGAACCTGTGCATCCCCAAGTACAGGAAAGGGTGCAAAAAAAAAATAGAACAAAAAACCCAGTCTGGATAACAAATGCAGTGAAAAAGGCGATAAGTGACAAGAAAGCATCATTCAAAAAATGGAAAAAGGACAAAACAGAGGAGAACCAAAAGGAACACAAAAAACACCAAAAGGAGTGTCATTGAGTGGTTAGGGAAGCAAAGAAAGAATATGAAGAGAGACTGGCAGGGGAAGCAACAAACTTCAAATCATTCTTCAGGTACATTAAGGGGAAGCAACCAGCAAGGGAGGAAGTGGGACCCTTGGATGATGGGGACAGAAAGGGTGTGGTAAAAGAGGAAAAGGAGATAGCTGACAGGCTTAATAAGTTCTTCACGTCAGTTTTCACGAGGGAGGACACAACCAACATTCCGGAGCCCAAGGAGATCGTAAAAGGAGAGCAGGATGAAAATCTGGTCAAGCTAGAGGTGAGCAAGGTGGATGTCCTCAGGCAGATAGAAAGGCTAAAGAGTGACAAATCGCCAGGTCCGGATGGCATTCAGCCAAGGGTACTCAAGGAACTAAGGAATGAAATAGCTGAGCCACTTCGACAAATATGCAACCTATCCCTAAAGACTGGAGAGATTCCGGAAGACTGGAAAATAGCAAATGTCACACCCATCTTCAAGAAAGGCTCAAGGGGAGACCCAGGAAACTACAGGCCGGTGAGCTTGACCTCGGTCCTGAGAAAGATCAAGTTTCAAGTTTTATTTCACATTTGATGAATCGCCTATTTCGAAATTCTAGGCGATGTACATAATAGTATAATATAGAAACTATAACCTAATTACAATAAAATCAATAAAGACTCGCATGAGAGAGAGGGAAGGAGGGTAAAGTTACAATGGGGGAGAAGAAAAAAACAAAAAACCAGGAGAGAACGAGAGGATGATGGAAGCGCTGATTAAAGACAGCATCTGGGAACACATCGACAACTATGGGCAGTTAAAGTCGAGCCAGCATGGCTTCTGCAGGGGTAGGTCATGCCTCACGAACTTATTGTACTTCTTTGAGGGGGTAACCAGCCAGGTGGATAAAGGGGAATCCATAGATATCATTTACCTTGACTTCCAAAAAGCCTTTGACAAGGTGCCACATGAAAGACTACTAAGGAAGCTATGGAACCATGGGGTGCAAGGGGAGGTCCACCGATGGATCAAAAACTGGCTGGCGGACAGGAAACAGAGGGTTGGAGTAAAGGGATATTACTCAGACTGGCAATGCGTCACGAGCGGAGTTCCACAGGGGTCGGTGCTGGGACCGCTCCTATTCAATATATTCATTAATGACCTGGAGGCAGGAACAAAGTGTGAGGTTATTAAATTTGCGGATGATACCAAACTATATTGCAAGGTCAATAACATGGAGGACTGCGAAGATCTCCAAAAAGATCTGACAACACTGGAAAAATGGGCCAAAAAGTGGCAAATGAGCTTCAACATAGGGAAATGCAAGGTCATGCATATAGGGAAAAAGAACCCGATGTTCACTTACAAAATGGGGGGTTCACCGCTAGGGGTAGGCAACCTTGAAAGAGACCTGGGAGTGATGGTGGACACAACATTAAAGGCGTCGGCGCAGTGCGCCTCAGCCTCAAGGAAAGCAAACAAAATGTTGGGTATCATTAAAAAGGATATCACGACCAGGATGAAGGAAGTTATCCTGCCACTGTATCGTGCAATGGTACGTACCTCTCAACCTAACTGCCACTACAGTTTTCTCAATCTGTAAAGAACATTCTAGAAGCTTCCAGGAAGCCTACCACTAGGCAATGTTACAATCGGAAATGGACTAGATTTTCTGCTTGGTACACCATTCATCACAAGGAGCCTCAATCTACCTCCTTGTCTTCAGTTTTGGATTACCTGTTGTATTTATCTCAATCAGGCCTCATATCCACATCCATTTGAGTCCATCTCAGTGCAATTGCTGCTTTTCATCAGCTGATCGAAGGGAAACCCCTCTCTGCTCATCCGGTGGTTTCCAGATTTATGAAAGGACTTTTCAATGTCAAACCACCTCTCAATCCGCCTCCAGTGGTTTGGGATCTCAATGTTCTTGCTCAATTGATGAAGCCTCCTTTTGAACCAATGGCTTCAGCTCATCTCAAATATCTCACTTGGAAAGGCTCTCATGTCTGCTCGCAGAGTCGGTGAGCTTCAAGCTTTAGTAGCGGACCCACTTTTCACAGTTTTCCAACATGACAAGGTGGTCCTACGTACTCATCCTAAATTCTTACCTAAAGTGGTTTCAGAATTTCATCTCAATCAATCCATTGTTTTTTTCCAAAGCCTCATTCTCATGCTGGAAAAACAGCTCTTCATACTCTGGACCAGGGGTGTCCAACCTGCGGCCCTGTGAAGTATTTTGTGTGGCCCCAGTCAAGAGCGATGCAGTGTTTTCGTCTGCTGCTTCCGGGTGTTTACCGTCTTGCCGGCTCCTTCCTCTGTCTTGCTGCAGCATTTGCACGTTTGTGCGGCCCCAGAAACATTTTTTTCGGCCAGTGCGGCCCAGGGAAGCCAAAAGGTTGGACACCCCTGCTCTGGACTGTAAGCGTGCTTTAGCTTTCTACTTGCAAAGAACTAAGCCACAAAGATCTGTTCCAACTTTTTGTCTCCTTTGATCCAAACAAGTTGGGATATCCGATTTCCAAGCGCACCTCTCCAACTGGTTAGCTGCTTGCATCTCTTTCTGCTATGCTCAGGCTGGACTGCATCTACAGAGTCTAGTCACAGCCCATAAAGTCAGAGCCCTGGCAGCATCCAGGGCTGTGGAGTCGGAGTCGGAGGAAATTTCGGGTACCTGGAGTCGGAGTCAGAAGTACAAAAAACTGAGGAGTCGGAGTCGGAACATTTATCTACAGACTCCATTTTTCAACTTGGCATACCAACCACGAGCGATTCTTTCAGCTATAGCACCCACTATATACACAGCACAAATGTTGCGAGCAGCTTCTGCGGCCTTAGAATCTTGATTAAAAGCAAAAAGAAGGTGGTGTCGAAAATGCTCATTTCTCTCAACTTGACATTCCATTTTAAAGATCTGAAAATTAACCAGTGCTGTGGAGTTGGAGTCGGAGGAAATTTCGGGTACCTGGAGTCGGAGTCTGAAGTACAAAAAACTGAGGAGTCGGAGTCGGAACATTTATCTACCGACTCCACAGCCCTGGCAGCATCAGTAGTTTTCCTTAGGTCTGTTCCTATTGAGGAAATCTGCAAAGCTGTCACTTGGTCCTCGGTTCATACTTTCACCTCTCATTATTGTCTGGATTCTTTTTCCAGATGGGATGGCCATTTTGGCCAGGCAATTTTACAAAAGTTATTCTTCTAAATTGCCAACACTTCCACCATCCCATTCTGGTTAGCTTGGTGTTATCCAGAGACAGCAGGCAGATATTCTCACAATCCACCCACCTCCCTGGGTTGACTTCTTAGGTAGCTATCTGAACTGAGGAGACGCGTGCCCTATCTTGGGCAGAAGGCACTCGCGCATGCGCGGTGCATCAGTCGTGAACTTTCTTAAAGTTTTACAAGCAAGTCTGCTTGCGAGGCTGTCCGCGGATGATGTCACCCACATGTGAGAATATCTGCCTGCTGTCCCTGGATAACACCTGTTACGGTAAGTAACTGCTTTTTGTAGTATCTTGAATATAAATAAGATTCACTACCGGTGTGATGTGACCCTGTGAATACAATTGATGTAAGTGTGTGTCCATCTTTTAGATTAAATTGGTCCTTGGAGTAAATTTTTAAAGCACAATGGCTATACCGATTTATGTAATGTTAGTTCAGTGGCTGATCGTCATGGCTGTTTACAATTTCTAGGTTTGCTGAGATGTCACTGTATTTCTTTTCTGTGCATTTGATTATGGTACAATGAGGAAAGCGTTCCTCAAACCTTTGCTGCACACATTAGCATCTTGTTTTTCCCCTTGCAACTGTTTTTTTTCCCCCTCTGCCCCTGAGGACATTAAGGGGTTTCACTGAAAAGCTGCTTGCACGATCGATCAAAAGTAATTTTGCTGCTTCTACAAATAGATATTCTGAGATAATTTGGTGAAAACAATTTGTAGATGTGTATGTGGGTACCTTCTTGTTAAATTTATACCATGGTTTTGTATGTTTGTTTATTTTTCTTAGTTAGTCACAGGAGTCTGGGAAGGAGGGTACAACTTCTTCTGTCAGGACACCCACAGTGCAGGTGAAGCTGATTTGAAGGTAAAATATATGTATGTCATTTATGTATTTTTGATAGGTTTTATGTTTCTACTTTCTCAGCCAATTCAAATTTAAAATTTTAGATGTATAAAACCTTAGATATACAGTACTCCCCTGAAATTCACGGGGGTTCCATTCTAGGAACCCCCGCGAATCTTGAAAAACCGAGAATACAGTTTTTCATGGGGGAGACTGGAGAGGGCAGCAGGAGAGAGTAGCTGGCGCACAGGCGAGTGAAGGAAATCACTCGCTGTATGCTCCGACCGCCTCTTCCTGCACTAAAGTCGGGCTTTACCAATCAGGAGCTGCTTTGACACGCAGCTCCTGATTGGTAAGGCCCAACTTTAGTATAGGAAGAGGCGGTCGGAGCATACAGCGAGTGATTTCCTTCACTCGCCGATGCTCCGGCTGCTCTCTCCAGCTGTCCTCTTCTGGTTGGCGGTCGCAGTCGGAAAATACTGCGATTGACTGGGACTGCCGACCGCGAATGACCAAGGGAACACTGTATATATAAACCTGAAATATAAGGGAATTGCATGATCCATTTAAGTCTTCCCTGTAAGTCCAAACACCCGATAAAAAGCCAGTGGTGACAGCATGTTTTTAAAAATATTTTAGCTATCCTAATTTCATGTGGTTACTTAGCTGGTTAGCAGACTGAAAATCCTCGCTGTCTGTTGCCACTCTGCCTAGCTAGATTAGCCCCCGGTGTTCAGTATTGGTTCATATGTGGGCACTGAAAATCTGAAGCTATTTTGCTGGGCCTGGCCACCGGAGCTTATGCCAATATCATATGTAGGCAAAGTCTGAATAAATGGATGGTTAAGGAGAGTTAAACTAAAATCTAAAAATGAGTGTGTGATGACTACAGATGAGATGGTTCAGAATAAGCATTGAAAAATGGTAAAACAGACACATGTAAAATTCATATAGAAGAGCTGGAAATAATTAGCAACAGCAGCAGATGAATCCAGAGACCAGTGGGATACTGCACATCTACCAGCAGATGGAGATAGAGAACTGAATTGCAGGTGCGCCTCTTGGATGGAACCCCTTCTTGCCATTTAGTATACTCTATTTCTAGCAGGAGGATGAATGCCAGTCTTTCTCTTTCACACTGCAACTACTGTCTCTGCAAATTGTGAGTATATATTATTTTTATATTGTGCGCGGGTGTGAGTACGGTGTGCATTTTTCGTGTGCGCTTTTTATTTGTGTGGCTCGTGGCCACAGAGGGTGTTAAGCATTGTTTGCGCTGTGGAAAGCGGTGTTCGCCATTGGGCCTCTACATGGCAGGCTGCTGGGACTGTACCCTCGTGGAATCCAATATGGCGGTGGGGCAGTGTGGTTTCCCGCGCGCCTGAGGTAGTTTCATTTATTCCGACTTCGGCAGGCCTCGTGGCTTTGGGTTCGTTGGGTCATGGACAGGAATTAGGAGCAGATACAGAAGATAGCGGCGAGCGTCTTTGGGGCTGGGCTCACCGGATCTGGCGCTTCTACACACTGGTTCTTCAGTGAAGCTGTTTTCCCCAGAGTTTGTGTTATTGATGCATCAGGCTTTACTTATGTGCAGATCCGCTGCGGTTCCATCCGGGATGTATTCCCGGGACGATTGCCTCTTAATGGACTCGCGATAACTGACTGCAGCCATTCAGAAAGCAGTCAAGCACGCAGAAACAGTCAAGCGCAGAAAGCACGCTCCTGCTGGCCCATACACCACTGGACCACCAGGCTTATAAGACGTTTTAAAAGGTACTGCGGGGAATATTGCATGCAATCGCTGCTGCCGGAGTAGTAAGGAGGATCATGGGGATGGGGAAGAGCAGGTGGAGAGGAAAGAAAGGGACTGCATTGGAGGAGTGAAAGAGGGAAAAAGATGCCAGCATCGGGGGGGGGGGGGGGGGGGGGAGCAGGCCGGGAAGATATGTGGCCATGAGGTAAGATGGGGTGGGGGAGGGGATCTTTAGAAGGGAAGAGACGGGGGAGAAGCTGAACATGGGGAGTGATACGAACATAGAAGAGAGATGCTGGGCGAGGAGGGATAGCAGGGTCAGAGATGCAGACTATTAATAGTAGACAGGGAGAGGGTAGGAACAGTGGAATATAGAGGCAATGCTGGAAAATGGAGGAGATTAGGACACTTGAGGGACAATGCTGGAAAAAGGGCAGATGGGGACATGGAGGTAGTATAGGAACAGGTACAGAGAAGGAAGATGCTGGTAGGGCAAATAGGGGTGCAGAAGGAACAAGGATGGTGGACCTGGGACTAGAAGACATGTCAAAGAGACAGGAGACCCTGCACAAACAGAAGAAACAGATAAAAACAGAAAAGAGACACAAGGAGTCAAAGTAAATTACCCCCAAAAAACCAAAACGTGTTCAAACAACAAAGGTATAAAAAAGTTTTATTTTGCATCCCCTTGAACCTCATTTACGAAAAATATCCAAACTCCTAAATAAGCATCTCCCCTAGGTATCCATTTAACCTTCTCCTAAATAAGCATCTCCCTTAGGTATCCACTTAACTGATTCCTTCAAAGTTAGGTATCTTTCTTCAGTTGCCTATATTGTTTTCCCCACTGAACCTTGTAACTACTTGAACCCTGTCAAGTTATTCTATCGATAAATCCAGATATCTTATACTTGTATTTCTATACCACAACATGTAATTTACTTAAATCGTCGTAATGTAATTCTCTCGGTAATGTCCTGATCTCTTTTAACTGTAATCCGCTTAGAACCGCAAGGCACAGGCGGAATAGAAATCACAAATGTAATGTAATTTATTAATTTAAACGTTAGCTTTTGGAAAAAAACATCTCTGATATCTTGCATTTAAAAAAAAGGTATTGCGGGGCGGGGGGCTGTTTTTTAAAAGGAAGGGCAGGTGAGTGGGCGCGGGGGGGGGGTGTTTTTAAAAGGAAGGGTGGGGTTTTTTAAAAAGGTACCAGGAGGGGGAACAGGGAGAAGGAGAAATTTGTTAGTCGGCTGGGACAGATCCCTCCTGTCCCAGCCTACCACTAGACCACCAGAGGTGAGGGGGGGCAGGTTATATTTCAGGGCAGTGGGACAGGGTACAGAGCCTGGCAGGGAAGAGAGCCTGGCAAGGAAGGGGGGACAGGTTGCAGAACCTGGCAGGAAAGGGGGTACAGGGTGCAGAGCCTGGCAGGGAAGGGGGGACAGGGTTCAGAGCCTGGCAGGGAGTGTGGGAGGCTGGGTGCACAATTAGGTTCAGAATGGTTTTTTTTCTTGTTTTCCTCCTCTAAATCTAGGGTGTGTCTTATGGAGCAAAAAATACGGTTTATCAATAATCTAGAGATGGGAATAATTAGTGAGATATTTAATTTTGTTGATGACACAAAGTTGCTCGAAGTTGTTAAATCGCAAGAGGATTGTAAAAAATTGCAACAGGACTTGCGAGACTAGGCATCAAAATGGCATATGATATTTAATGGGAGCAAGTGCAAAGTGATACATGTGGAAAAGAGGAATCCAAACTAGTTATGTGCTGCAGGGCTCCATGTTAGGAGTCACCACCCAGGAAAAAATCTAGGTGTTGTCATTAAGGATACATTGAAACCCTCAGCTCAGTGTACAGCAGCAGCTAAGAAAACAAATAGAATGTTAGAAATTATCAGGAAAGGAATGCAAAACAAATATTAGAATATAAGGTCACTATATGAAGCTTTCTGGCATTTAAACAAAACATACTGTTATTGCTGCTACGAGCAACTGCAATAGCAGTACAGTATGTTTTGTTTAGATGCCAGAAAGCTTCATAGTAACGGTGACATTACATTGACATGAACAGATCCTGACGCAGACAATATACACCAAAACACGTCCATGTTAGGTCTGTGTATTTTTATTTCAATAAATGGTGATCTTGAATTGGACTTTTAGTTAGTTTAATGAATATTTGATTACTTGAAAAAAGTAGCCAATTACAGTAACGTGATATCACATACCACTTTTGACTAGATAAGGATCCTCCATTTTATGGCACTGGGGAGAGAAATTCCACATTTTATTGTTCTTGGAATTACAAGTGTTTAAATTGACCCTTAAAGGGAAAAGAACTTGCACATTTGGAACCTGTACCTACAAGACCTGGCACCAAGGTAGCCATGTGCTCAATGTATTGAACATGGGAAATAGAATAGAGAAAAGCTCCACTGAAGGGGTGACAATAGAAGAGAATTTTGAAAATTAGGCTTTGGGAAGAGAGGGAAGTATTTTAGTTATCCAAAGCATCTATTCACTTAAGAGCCTAATTTTGCAAATTTGAAAACTACTATAGAAAAGTATTACCGTATTTTCGCGGATATAACGCGCACCGTTGTAAAACGCGCACAGGGGTATAGCGCGCATAAATCACGAAGATATGTAAAAAAACTTTTCTATACCGCGCTCAGGCATATAACGCGCATGCTGCCCGACTCTCCTCTGGCCACCCCGACTCTCCTTTCGCTCTTCCCGACTCTCCTCTGGCCACCCCGACTCTCCTTTCGCCCTCCCCGACTCTCCTCTGGTTGCCCCGACTCACCCTGACTTTCGGTGCACTGCCCCGCCTCTCCGTGCGCTGTCCCGACTCTCGTTCACCTGCCCTGACTTTCCGTGCACTGCCCCGCCTCTCCGTGCGCTGTCCCGACTCTCGTTCACCTGCCCTGACTTTCCGTGCACTGCCCCGCCTCTCCGTGCGCTGTCCCGACTCTCGTTCACCTGCCCTGACTTTCCGTGCACTGCCCCGCCTCTCCGTGCGCTGTCCCGACTCTCGTTCACCTGCCTTGACTTTCGGTGCACTGCCCCGCCTCTCCGTGCCTGTCCCCCTTGAAGTCCTGTCCCCCCTTGAAGGTCTGCCTGTCCCCCCTTGAAGGTCTGCCTGTCCCCCCTTGAAGTCCTGTCCCCCTTGAAGGTCTGCCTGTCCCCCTTGAAGATCTGCCTGTCCCCCCTTGAAGTCCTGTCCCCATCCTGAAAGCCTGATGCCCCCCCTCGACGTCCGATTCTTCTCCCCCCTCGGCAGGACCACTCGCACCCCCACCCCGAAGGACCGCAGACTCCCCGACAATATTGGGCCAGGAGGGAGCCCAAACCCTCCTGGCCACGGCGACCCCCTAACCCCACCCCGCACTACATTACGGGCAGGAGGGATCCCAGGCCCTCCTGCCCTCGACGCAAACCCCCCCCCCCCCCAGCCGACCCGCGACCCCCCTGGCCGACCCCCACGACCCCCCCCACCCCCCTTCCCCGTACCTTTGGAAGTTGGCCGGACAGACGGGAGCCAAACCCGCCTGTCCGGCAGGCAGCCAACGAAGGGATGAGGCCGGATTGGCCCATCCGTCCTAAAGCTCCGCCTACTGGTGGGGCCTAAGGCGCGTGGGCCAATCAGAATAGGCCCTGGAGCCTTAGGTCCCACCTGGGGGCGCGGCCTGAGGCACATGGGCCAAACCCGAGCATGTGTCTCAGGCCGCGCCCCCAGGTGGGACCTAAGGCTCCAGGGCCTATTCTGATTGGCCCACGCGACTTAGGCCCCACCAGTAGGCGGAGCTTTAGGACGGATGGGCCAATCCGGCCTCATTCCTTCGTTGGCTGCCTGCCGGACAGGCGGGTTTGGCTCCCGTCTGTCCGGCCAACTTCCAAAGGTACGGGGAAGGGGGGTGGGGGGGTCGTGGGGGTCGGCCAGGGGGGTCGCGGGTCGGCTGGGGGGGAGGGGGGTTTGCGTCGAGGGCAGGAGGGCCTGGGATCCCTCCTGCCCGTAATGTAGTGCGGGGTGGGGTTAGGGGGTCGCCGTGGCCAGGAGGGTTTGGGCTCCCTCCTGGCCCGATATTGTTGGGGAGTCGGCGGTCCTTCGGGGTGAGGGTGCGAGTGGTCCTGCCGGGGGGGGGATGGATCGGACGTCGGGGAGTCGGCCGGGCAAGAGGGCTTGGGCTCCCTCTTGCTCCGATCGTGGATGCGGGTGCGGGTGGGAGCGCGTGCGAGCGGTCGTTCGGGGTGGGGGTGCGAGCGGTCCTGCTGGGGGGGTGAATCGGGCGTCGGGCGGGGTGGGAACTGTTTAAAAACTTTTGTATACCGCGCTCAGGCATATAACGCGCGAGGGGTATGCGCGGTACGTAAAAACCACGTATAACGCGCGCGTTATATCCGCGAAAATACGGTATATGCTATTCAAAGACCAAAAACTACTGTAAACAAAACTGTTTGCATATCAGTGCATAGGTTTAGCTTTAAGTATCTTATTCTTGGAGTTCAGCTTCTGTGTAAAAACCTGTAGTTTAATAAATCCTGCTCAAAGCATTAAGAAGGTAAAACTTGTGCATAACTAATAACAGCTACCTGCTGACAATTCAGAACATGCTGTACTTTTAAGATGTTAAGGATTTAGAAATTAGCTCATCCTTTTCCCTTTACAAACTATAACTCTCATAATTTAATGTAGGAAAGTATTTGATTTTCTGTGTCTTTCTCTACTTAGATCATTCGTGTCCTGTGGTGGTACTATTTTTCAAAGCTGATAGAGTTTATGGATACCTTTTTCTTCATTTTGCGGAAAAATAACCACCAGATCAGTGTCCTGCATGTCTACCACCATGCCTCTATGTTGAACATTTGGTGGTTTGTTATGAACTGGGTGCCCTGTGGTCACTGTGAGTATTGTGGGTAAGAAGGTTTGAAACCATATATGTTTACTGTTCAACTGTGTAATTCTGGATAGACTCTAAGCAGTCATTTCTGCATTTTAAAGTTGTAATTCTAGCAAAATCAAATTTAGATAATCTGACAGTTAAGAGTAAATCATGAAGGTATCTCAATAAATGTGCCTATAAAAGCTTCTGTGGGGTCTCGACCACCATTTCATTGTCTTGTCATGCCTGTGGTCACCTACTTCCCATGCAGGGTTTACATTAGTGTTCCCTCATTTATCCCAGGACAAGCAGGCAGCATATTCTCACATGTGGGTGGGTGACGTCATCTACGGAGCCCCAGCGCGGACAGCTTTTCAAGCAAACTTGATTGAAGTTTCAAGTTTGCACACTGCACCACGCATGTGCATGCCTTCTCGCCCACTAGAGGGCGCATCCCACCTCGTGGTCCTCAGTTCAATTTTTTCCGCGGAGCCAGAAAGCCCTGTGGATTTTGAGCTCCCTTTGCCTGCCTTTCTGTCACCGCGTCTGGATTCTAATCGGTCGCTGTGCTTTATATTTTTTCTTTTCGTGTCGTTCCCGATCCGTTTTTCAAAAAAAAAAAAAAAAAACTTTACTTTTCGTTCGGCTCCGGGGGCTCCCGGCAGCCGTGGCCGCGGGACGTCGTTCGTTCCCGGCCTGTTTCCTTGTTCATGTCCCGTCCTGTGACGGGCTTTAAGAAATGCAACCGGTGTGAGCGGTTGCTGTCAATAACTGACCCCCACCGGTGGTGCATAATTTGCCTGGGCCCCGATCATCCTGGGCCTCCTGTGACCGCTGTTCAACGTTCCAGCCCAGAGCCCTCTGCCGCCGACGGGCGAGTATGGCGGAGTTGTTTGCTGTTGACCCCGCGCCGGTGAAGGCCTCGACGTCGGCTTCGGCCCCGGCCTTGACCTCGGCCTCGGCAACCTCGGGGGCCTCGGCTTCGCCTCGTCCCTCGAAGTCGACATCGGGGACAAAACCTGCCTTGGGTAAGTCCTCCTTTCCATCCCCTACAGGGTCTGCTAAGAAGCCATCCTCTGCTCCTACCACGGCGGGTGGGTCGTCCTCGGCCCCGCCTAAAACTCCGGCCACGCACGCCCCAAGGGAATACTCGAGACCGAGGTCGCCCTCCAGGGAGCGTGCCCCGACCTCGGACCTCCCGACCTTCGTCGGGATCCCGGCCTTTCAGGACCTCCTCCGAGCTCTGATTTCGTCGGAGCTGTCGGGGGCCCTTGAACAGCAGCAGCGGGCTTCGGGCCCGACTGCTTCGACCTCGGGTATCGGGGCTCCACCGACCTCGGCCTCGGTTTTACCCTCGACCTCGACCTCGGGGGCACCGCCTGAGCGCAGCGTGCGGCCCCGGGACAAGGTGTGGCGGGTGCGACGCATTTCCTCCTCCTCCTCCTCGAGGTCCTCCCGGGGCTCCTCGCCCTCAACTCGACCTCGGACGAGGCGTCGGCCGAGGAAGCCGAAGCGTTCGCGGGGCTCTCCTCGGCGGCGTGACCGTTCCTCGCCGCTCGGGGGCGAGGCTTTGCAGGTGTCGGAGTTGCACCTCGATAACCCGAGGCTTCTCCGGTCCCCTGCTAGAAGGGTTTCCCGCCACTCCTCGCCGAGGAGAAGGGAGAGTGCCTCCGTTCCCCGGATTCCGGGTACCTCGCCTAGAGGCTCTTCGAGGCGGAGATGTTCTCCTACCCCCTCGAGGCCTTTGGAGCTGACTTCGTGGGGCTCGGGGTCCGGCAGAGAACCCCATTATTCTCACGAGGTTTCTCCCGTTTGTTCGGCGGAGAGGTCGAGAACCCCTTCACCGCCCGCCAGGCCGTCCTCCTTTTCCACTTTTGTGCAGGACATGGCACGAGCCCTGGGTTTGGACCTCATGGCGGGTTCCCAGTATACAAAGGAATTCCTAGAGGAGCAGGACCTCCCCACCCCACCTAGGGAGGCCCCTCGGCTCCCCTTAAATAAGGTCCTCCTACAGACCTGGCTGAAAAATCTAGCTAACCCTCTTACAGTCCCGTCTGTCCCGTCCAAGATGGAGGCGAAATACAGGACGGTACCTACCAAGGGGTTTGAGAAGGCGCAACTCTCCCACCAGTCCTTACTGGTAGAGTCTGCCCTGAAAAAGACGCAACCCTCCCGGGTTTCTGCGGCGGTTCCACCCGGCAGGGAGGGTCGGACCCTGGACAAGTTTGGCCGTCGCCTCTACTCTAATTCCCTGATGGCCACCAGGGTACTAAATTATGCCTTCACCTTTTCCTCATATCTGCGTGGCATGGTGAAGGACCTCCCTCAATATCATGACTCCTTACCGGACTCCCAAAGGGCGGGATTTGACAAATTTATGTCCAACCTGTCTCAATTGCGTTTGTACCTTTTCCATGCTGTGTACGATACATTTGAGCTGGTTTCGAGGGTGTCGGCCTTCGCAGTGGCCATGCGCCGTCTGGCCTGGCTTCGCACCCTCGATATGGACCCAAACCTGCAGGAACGTCTTGCAGACTTGCCTTGCGTGGGGTCTGAGTTGTTTGATGAGTCTTTAGAGGCGGCGACCAAACGGTTGTCGGAACAGGAGCGCTCGTTGGCCTCCTTGGTCCGTCCCAAACCTAGGCCCCCGCCGCAGAAACCCATCCGTCCTCCTCCGAGGCGGTATCCCCAAAAGTCAACCCCGGCTTTTTCTAGGCCGCCACCTAGACGCCCTTCTCAGCAGGGCAGAGGGGGACAGATGAAAGCCCCGGCGCAGGGTCCTTCCAAACCCGCGCCGTCTTTTTGACGGGCTGAGCGGATGGGGCAGGTTCCCCTCCGCGATCTTACAGGAACCCCTTCCCATAGGGGGGCGTCTCCGGTCCTTCTACGCGGCTTGGACCGAGATAACATCCGATGCTTGGGTGCTCCGGACCGTCTCCGAGGGCTACTCTCTCAATTTTTTGTCAGCGCCGCCGGATCAACCTCCGGGGGCTTCCCCTTACAATCGGGCCCAGCTTCCCATCCTTCTGACCGAAGCCAAGGCCCTGTTGAAGCTTCGGGCGGTGGAACCGGTACCCCACGACCAGCTGGGGACGGGCTTTTACTCCCGTTACTTTTTGGTCCCAAAAAAGACCGGGGACTACGCCCCATACTGGACCTCAGGAAGCTCAACAAGTTCCTGGTCCGGGAGAAATTCCGGATGCTGTCTCTCCCGGTTTTGTATCCTCTCTTAGAGGAAGGGGACTGAATGTGCTCCCTCGATCTGAAGGAAGCATACACCCATGTTCCGGTGCATCCCGCCTTCCGAAAATTTTTACGGTTCCAGGTGGGAGAACTGCACCTTCAGTACAGGGTCCTTCCCTTCGGCCTGGCCTCGTCCCCTCGAGTCTTCACGAAGTGTATGGTAGTGGTCGCGGCAGCCCTGAGATCTCGTGGGCTTCATGTTTTCCCGTACCTGGACGATTGGCTGATCAAAGCCCCGATCAGGGAGGGGGTTATCTCAGCGACCCGACAGTCTATCATCTTCCTTCAACGCCTGGGGTTCGAGGTAAATTTTCCCAAGTCGCAGTTGTCCCCGGCCCAGTCACTTCAGTTTATAGGCGCAGTGCTGGACACTGTGCGCCTACGTTCATACCTCCCGCCTCCTCGGTTGGAAGCTTTGGTTCGGCTGGGCCGTCTGGTCTCTCAACTGCCTGTCGTGTCAGCCCAGCGCATGATGATGCTTCTGGGCCACATGGCATCTACGGTCCGCTTCATGAAAGGACTAATCAAGGTTTGTCCCCCTCTGAAACCTCCTCCCGTCGTGTGGGATCTGAATGTGGTTTTGGCTCAACTGATGAAACCTCCCTTTGAGCCAATCGACAAATCTCTTTTGAAATTTCTGACTTGGAAGGTAATTTTTCTGATTGCCCTCACATCTGCACGACGGATTGGTGAGTTGCAAGCCTTGGTTGCGGACCCCCCTTTTACTGTGTTTCATCATGATAAGGTAGTTCTCCGCACTCATCCGAAATTTTTGCCAAAGGTTGTGTCTGATTTTCACCTCAATCAGTCCATTGTCCTTCCTGTGTTCTTCCCGAAGCCCCACTCCCATCCTGGTGAGACGGCGCTTCACACGCTTGACTGTAAGAGGGCGTTAGCATTTTATCTCCAACGCACCAGCTCTCATAGGAAGGTTCCTCAATTGTTTTTGTCCTTTGATCCTAATCGCTTAGGACATCCTGTTTCCAAGCGCACCTTGTCCAACTGGTTGGCTGCTTGTATTTCGTTTTGCTACACTCAGGCTGGTCTTCCGCCCCCGGGTCGAGTCACGGGGCATAAAGTCAGAGCGATGGCAGCCTCTGTGGCTTTCCTCCGTTCTACACCGGTGGAGGACATATGCAAGGCTGCCACTTGGTCTTCGGTTCATACGTTCACCTCCCACTACTGTCTGGATACTTTGTCCAGAAGTGACGGCCGGTTTGGCCAGTCGGTGTTACGTAACCTGTTTTCCTAAATTGCCATCCTCCCACCTGCCCTTTTTTGGTTGGCTTGGAGGTCACCCACATGTGAGAATATGCTGCCTGCTTGTCCTGGGATAAAGCACAGTTACTTACCGTAACAGGTGTTATCCAGGGACAGCAGGCAGATATTCTCACAACCTGCCCGCCTCCCCGGGGATGGCTTCTTTGCTAGTTATGGAACTGAGGACCACGAGGTGGGATGCGCCCTCTAGTGGGCGAGAAGGCATGCACATGCGTGGTGCAGTGTGCAAACTTGAAACTTCAATCAAGTTTGCTTGAAAAGCTGTCCGCGCTGGGGCTCCGTAGATGACGTCACCCACCCACATGTGAGAATATCTGCCTGCTGTCCCTGGATAACACCTGTTACGGTAAGTAACTGTGCTGAATTTGCGGTTCACGAATCGTGGACTTGCTCATTCGCGGTCTGCTCCAACCACCTTTTCCTATAGTAAAGTTGGGCTATACCAGTAAGGAGCTGAGCTCCAGCTGCCCTCTCCTGCCTCCCCAGCCAAAATTCACAGAGGTTCCTGGAACGGAACCCCCGCGAATTTCGGGGGAGTACTGTATCTCAAAGAAAAACAGCTTAAGGAAGTTCAGAATGATGTGGTGAGATTATAATTCTTTGTTTAATTTCCAAATAAATTAGTAAATGTGTAAAATTTATTGTACAATTAAAAACAGCAACAAGAAATAGTTAGAAATCTGATGAGGCAGCAAAACATACCAGAAACATCAAGGTAGTATTTGGAAGAATTTAATCTTGCAGTTTCAAAATGAGAAGCTTGAGTAAAAACCCATGTAAATGAAAAAGGTGTTCTATAAATTGCATGTTAAATTCCAGTGTGTTAAGAACTGTGAAAATCTTCTAAATGTAAAAGGAAAGAATAGTCGGTTTCTAGATCATTAAAAGAAGTATTCTGTCATGTAATTTGAAAAGCAAATGAGTTTTTGAAAAATTTATTGTAGAGTCCAAAAGAAATTTCCTGGAAGATATTTTGCAACATGCTGCTTTGAAGAAAAATGGTAGAACATGTAGGAAAAGAAAACAATATAGATCTAGTGCACAGATCTCCAAGTATCCTGGTCTTGTCATACAGTCTGCCAGCAAAATGTCCATGTGCATATGGAATGCCATAGGAGCCAACTTTTCAAAATGATTTCGGGTGTCCAAGCTCTGCCCAGACCCTACCCCTGCAATAAAAGTACTAATTGTAATGCCATTTTTCCATTCATTTTTCATATTGTGGGACCGGGATCCTGGCGAGGCCTAGTAACTCCACAGAATCCCCAGTCTTGGCGCGAGCATAACCGTGGTGGACCACAGCGGCCTGGTGCCTCCCATAAACTGCACACCACACTGGCCGGGTTTTGTCCAAATATATGACTTTTATTTATCCACAAGGAAAGTTTCAAACAAAAAAGGTCAAAATTTGGCATTCAAAGTAAAAACCCAAAAACATTCCAATTTTCTCTTGTTCTGCTTTCTTTCTCTTATGTGCCAGTTCTTATCACTGCACCTTCAGTGCTGGCCAATTCAAGTTCACAAATTAAGAACATAACATACAGTTCCTGTTAAGTGTTATTTCCCCCCAAGCAGTGCTAGAACCGTACCTGCCTTGGCAATAGCTAAGCTACCTGGTTCTAGGCACTAATTAGGCTTCTGGAAGAATTGAGTGGCAGTTCCCTTTTGCTAGGAGCAGAGGGACTTGTACTCCCACAGGTGTGGCCACTGTTCCACTCATCTAACACAAAAGTAAATTCAGCAGCTTCCAGCCCCAGCTTGAAACACGGATACCAAAATCCTTCACAAAACATAAACCCCAAAAAGGAAGAAACAAAAAACCCTTTCACCAAGGAAAAAGGACATTCAGGCTTTCCTAAACCTATTCCCATTCCATAGGGTGTTCTTCCTCAGAAGACATAGCATTATTCTCTAACCAGTCCATGTCACAAACCTCAGATTGTGTTTCAAGGTTTTGCATTTCCCTATCCTGGTGAGAACTTTCCAAGGCTGGCCAAAAGTTAGCTGCTTTAGCTGGGTTCCTTCTCAGCTTCCCCTGAGCTTCCCGTCCCAGCTGTCCCTCCTCTCTTACTGACGAGGGAGCTTCAGAAAAAGGGAGCCTCGGCACATAACCACGCCCCCCCCCCCACAGCAGCTTTAGCTAATTCCTTAAAGAGCCCTGTCCTTCCCGTTCCAGCCTGAGCTCTGTGAGCATTTAAAGGGACAGGCTCCCACTTAACCTTGTGCTCAGGATTTTCCCTATACACAGGATATTTCTTCTCCTTAGTCCCTGGCACATTATTAATGCTTCCCTGCTCTTTTCCCCGGGCTTTATTAGGACTGGCCAGATCCCTGTCACAATATATACACACACAATATAATCTTATTAACATTCATTCCTACCAAGACACCTGACCTTGGTCACACATGCAGAACACAGATAAATACTATGCAATGACAGGACCACAAACTAAAAGTCCTAATATATACAAATGAAACCCTAAGATGCTAGACTCTGCATGCAGTACAACACCAGAGTAATAGAAACACATGCATTTCTTCCTAAATAGTGGAAAATATATACAGCAGCTGTAAATTCTCAGAACTGCCATATTTCAATCATTAAATTGAAAATAAAACCATTTTCCAACCTCTGTTGTCTGGTGACTTTATTTTTCTAATCATCTTTCCCAGTCTCTGGTTGAACATCCTACTGTCTGTGCTCTTAAATGTGTTTCCAGGGCCACCTTATCCATCTGCTATTTTTCTTTCCTTCTTCACTTTCTGCCTTACAACCATCTTTGGCATTAACTTTGAATATTCAACTTCATTCAGTTTTTCTGCTTCCTTCTCAAATCTATCTACTGTTCCATATCTTCCCTTCTCATCTATCCATATGTACCATCTCCTTCCTTTCTCTGCCCTTCCCCTCTGTCCATGTGTACCATCTCCTTATCCCAGGACAAGCAGGCAGGTATTCTCACTAGTGGGTGATGTCATCCGACAGAGCCCCGATACGGACATCTTGCAAGCATGTCTTGCTTGAAGAAACTCAGAAGTTTTGAGATGCCCGCACCGCGCATGCGCCAGTGCCTTCCCGCCTGATGGTCCGGGCGTGTCTCCTCAGTTCTTTTTCTTCCGCGGAGCTGAGAAGTCTATCTTCAATTTGCGCCCATTGAATCTCTTTTTTTGCCTTCTATTTTGCCGCGGGTTGAGTTCTTTTGGCTCTCCTGTGCATTTATTTCTTTCTTTGATTTCTTTTTTCAAAAAAAAAAAATAAATTTTTTTCCTTCCGATACCGGGTCGACCGTGTGGCTGGGGCCCCGCGCCTTCGACCTTGCGGCGGAGCTTTTCCGGCCTATGTCCCGGCCGATTACCGGTTTTAAAAAGTGTAGCAAGTGCCAGCGCGCGATTTCGCTCACGGACCCTCATCGACGCTGCTTACAGTGTCTGGGACCGGATCACTTCCCGAAATCGTGCCGGCCTTGCTCCACTCTGACGGCGAGAGTGTTTAAGCGCCGCTGTCTACTGTGGGAGTCCATGTTCAAGATGGAAGCTTCATCGGATCCTGCAGCTTCGACATCGACGGGTGCTTCGACTCCTTCAGCGAAGCCCTCTGCCTCCCCGGCTGCTTCGGGCCTCCTGAAACCGGCATCGTTCACACCGGTTTCGGCCCCGGCTTCAGCGCCGGTGCCTTCCTCTGTCTCCTCGGAGCAGGTATCGATCCCTACAGTTCCACCGGTGGTGCTCAAGGTGCCGAAGACTGGCAAGCAGAAGCACGCAGCACCGAAGGAGCGCGGAGACCGTGCGGATCTTTTGGTGCGGATCCCTCCATATCGGCTTCGTTGCGGTCCCTTCTGGAGGCTCAGTTTGTGGAGCTCATGCAGACCATGGGGTCTCGGCTGATTGCCACCATTCAGGGTGACCTCCCAGCTTCGGCTTCGAGGGGTGGACCACCCCCTCCTCCTCCTCCTCGCCGCACGACCTCGTTGCTCGGCGAGGAGGAGCGGCGAGCGGTGTCCGGGTCCTCGAGGAGGTCCTCCGTTAGTGCTATGCCTCCTTTGAAACCGATCCCCTCGAGGAGGGCCTCCCTTAGTGATATGCCTCCCTTGGAGCCCATCCCCTCGAGGAAAGCCTCGTTTAGTGACCTGCCTCCCTTGGAACCGGTTACTCCGCCCCATGACTCAGTATGGCGTCCACCTTCGGGGCCACCCGGTCCTGGGCATAGCAGGAAGCAGGACGAGTTCTTCCGAACCCGCTATCAAGCCTGGGCGGCGTCGGGGGAGGCGCCGACTCTTCCGCCTCTGCGATCGACAGCATCGAGTCCGATCTGCTCCTTGGAGGCGTCTGACCCAGTTTCTCACAGACGGGCTCGATCCCCTTCCAGGCATCGAGAGGGGCATCGATCCAGACATTCTTCGAAGCATTCCTCTCGGCACTCGACCGTCTCGCCTCAGAAGAAATTGCCTCGGTTGGGGTATGCTGCTTCGACTGGGTCTCCTCCTCCGGGCCCGGAGTTCGAGGACCCCGAGGTTTTCTACTCGTCCTGTTGCTCGCAGGCCTCTCTGGAGCCGGAAGCCTCTTCTTCTTCTAGTCCGTCTCGCAGACCGGCGACGGCGGACCAACTGTCCTTTTCATCGTTCCTCAGGCAGATGGCAGATGACATGGACATTACTCTCGATGCTGGGTCTCGATATTTCAAGGAGTACCTCGATACCATGCACTTGCCTCGTCCTCCGGCAGAGTCCTTGCGGCTTCCCCTGCACAAGCTCCTCGACCAGACCTTCATGCGATGCTTCGAGTCTCCTTACTCTATCCCCGCGGTCCCTGGCAAATTGGATGCGCGGTACCGCACGGTGCATCATAAAGGCTTCGAGGGTCCTCAGCTTTCTCACCAGTCCCTCCTGGTCGAATCCTCGCTCAAGCGGTCTCATCCTGGCCAGGTCTATGCTTCAGTGCCTCCGGGCCGCGAGGGCAGAACCATGGATAAGTTTGGTCGACGCATCTATCAGAATTCGATGATGGCGTCTCGAGTCCTGAATTACAATTTCCACTTTGCAGCCTACTTGGAATTTTTTCTACCTGTGCTTCGGAAGTTCACACCATACATCGAGTCCCAGGCTAGGTTTGAGTTTGAGGAAGTGGTTGCTTCGCTGTCCCAACTTCGGCTTCAGTTAATGCAATCTGCCTATGATGCGTTCGAGCTCTCAGCCCGAGCGGCGGCCTGCTCGGTGGCGATGCGCCAGTTGGCCTTGTTGCGGACCATTGATATGGACCCGAATCTTCAGGACCGCCTGGCGAACGTCCCGTGTGCTGGGGCGGATCTTTTTGACGAATCCATCGAGACTGTCACGAAGAAGTTGTCTGACCACGAAAAGTCCTTCCAATCTATCCTTCGGCCGAAACCTAAGCCTCAGCAGTCTCGACCTTCTCGCCCGCCGTTGATTTATCAGCGGCGTTATCAGCGGAGGCAAACTCCACCTGCGAGGCAACCGGCGAAGCGACAGCCTCCCCAGAAGGGTCAGCCTAAGTCTCAGTCGCCTGCTGTCCCTAAGACCACTCAGCCTTTTTGACTGTCTCGTCGAGGGCATAACCAACCTCGTTCTGCCTCCCCCTGTTTTTCCCATCGGAGGGCGCCTCCATCATTTTTATCATTGCTGGGAGGCCATAACAACCGACTTCTGGGTCCTTACTATCATCAAGGAAGGATACTCTCTTCATTTCCATCGGGTCCCTCCGGACCACCCTCCAAGAGAGTATCCTTCCAACTTGACTCAGACCACCCTTCTTCTTCAGGAAGCTCAGGCTTTGCTCCGGCTTCGTGCCGTGGAGCTGGTCCCGACGGACCAACTGAGCCAGGGGTTTTACTCCCGGTACTTCCTTGTTCCGAAGAAGACGGGCGACCTGCGACCCATTTTGGACCTCAGGGTCCTCAACAAATTCCTAGTCAAAGAGAGGTTTTGCATGCTGACACTTGCTTCTCTCTACCCCCTCTTCAAGCAGAACGACTGGTTATGCTCTCTGGATCTCAAGGAGGCCTACACTCATATTCCCATTCATCCAGCCTCTCGCAAGTTCCTCAGATTTCGGGTGGGACATCTCCATCTGCAGTATCGAGTGCTTCCATTCGGCCTATCTTCGTCCCCCAGAGTCTTCACCAAATGTCTGGTGGTGGTGGCCGCGGCCCTCCGGAACCAAGGTCTTCAGGTATTCCCCTACCTCGACGACTGGCTGATCAAGGCTCCCTCGGCCTCAGGGGTCATCTCAGCGACCCTGTCAACGATTCTGTTCCTGCAGAGTTTGGGATTCGAGATCAACTTTCCCAAGTCTCATCTACAGCCGACCCAGTCTCTTCCCTTCATCGGGGCTGTCCTGGATACTGTACGTCTCAGAGCATTCCTTCCTCCTCAGCGCATGGATGCTCTTCTTCATCTCTGCCAGTCTGTGTCTTCTCGCCAAACCATCTCAGCGAGACACATGATGGTCCTCTTGGGCCACATGGCCTCTACAGTTCATGTGATGCCGTTTGCCAGACTCCACCTCAGAATTCCTCAGTGGACCCTGGCATCTCAGTTGACTCAGGTGTCGGATCCGTTGACGCGACACATCACAGTCACTCCTGCTCTTCGGCAGTCTCTACTCTGGTGGATGACCTCTTCGAATCTATCCAGAGGTTTGCTGTTTCATTCTCCTCCCCACCAGAAGGTTCTCACAACCGATTCCTCGACCTATGCCTGGGGAGCGCATCTGGATGGGCTTCGCATTCAGGGATTCTGGACCTGTGCGGACCGACTCCATCAAATCAATCTTCTGGAGCTCAGAGCCATCTTCAATGCTCTTCAAGCTTTTCAACATCTGCTTCACGACATGGTGGTCCTCATTCGCACCGACAATCAGGTCGCCATGTATTATGTCAACAAGCAGGGGGGCACGGGCTCGGCCTCCCTCTGCCAGGAAGCTCTCAGAGTCTGGGATTGGGCGGTTCGCCACAACACCTTCCTCAAAGCTGTCTACATTCAGGGGAGGGACAATGTCTTGGCGGACAAACTGAGTCGTCTTCTCCAGCCTCACGAATGGACACTCCATTCCAAGCCCCTTCATCAGATCTTTGCTCAGTGGGGAATGTCTCAGATAGACCTCTTTGCGGCTCCCCACAATTTCAAGCTGCCTCAGTTTTGCTCCAGGATCTACGCTCCTCATCGCTTCGAGGCAGATGCTTTTCTGCTGGATTGGGGGAATCGCTTTCTGTATGCGTTTCCGCCATTCCCTCTCATTCAAAAGACTCTGGTCAAGCTGAAGTCCGAACATGCCACCATGATTTTGATAGCTCCTCGGTGGCCCAGGCAACCTTGGTTCTCCCTTCTACTTCAACTCAGCAGCAGGGAACCGTACCTACTTCCAGTGTTTCCTTCACTGCTTACTCAGCAGCAGGGGTCTCTGCTTCATCCCAACCTGCAGTCTCTCCACCTGACAGCTTGGTTCCTCTCAACGTAACTCCGCACCAGTTTTCCCGGGCGGTGAGGGATGTCTTGGAGGCTTCCAGGAAGCCTGCTACTCGTCAATGCTACTCCCAAAAATGGACTAGATTTTCTTCATGGTGTATTTCCAATTCTACGGAGCCTCAGCGAGCCTCTCTATCCTCTGTTTTGGACTATCTTTTACATCTGTCTCAGTCTGGTCTCAAGTCGACATCTATACGAGTCCACCTGAGTGCTTTTGCGGCTTTCCATCAGCCTCTACAAGGGAAACCTCTCTCTTCTCATCCTGTGGTTTCCAGATTTATGAAAGGACTTTTTCATGTCAATCCTCCTCTCAAACCGCCTCCAGTGGTTTGGGATCTAAATGTTGTCCTTTCTCAGCTTATGAAACCTCCTTTTGAGCCTCTGAGCAAGGCTCCACTAAAGTTTCTCACTTGGAAAGTGGTTTTTCTGGTGGCCCTCACATCTGCTCGCAGGGTCAGTGAGCTTCAGGCCTTGGTGGCGGACCCACCTTTCACAGTATTCCATCATGACAAGGTGGTCCTCCGCACTCACCCGAAATTCCTGCCTAAAGTGGTCTCTGAATTTCACCTCAACCAATCCATTGTGCTTCCAGTGTTCTTTCCAAAGCCTCATTCTCATCTTGGAGAATCAGCTCTTCACACTCTGGACTGTAAACGTGCTTTGGCTTTCTATTTGGATCGCACCAAATCACACAGAACTGCTCCTCAACTTTTCGTCTCCTTTGATCCAAACAAGTTGGGACGACCTGTTTCGAAGCGCACCATCTCCAACTGGATGGCGGCTTGTATCTCTTTCTGCTATGCCCAGGCTGGATTACCCCTTCCCTGTAAGGTCACAGCCCATAGGGTCAGAGCAATGGCAGCCTCTGTAGCCTTCCTCAGATCGACACCAATTGAGGAGATTTGTAGGGCTGCCACTTGGTCCTCGGTTCATACGTTCACCTCTCATTATTGTCTGGATACTTTCTCCAGACGGGATGGGCAGTTTGGCCAAACTGTGTTACAAAATTTGTTCTCCTAAGTTGCCAACTCTCCATCCATCCCATTGAGGTTAGCTTGGAGGTCACCCACTAGTGAGAATACCTGCCTGCTTGTCCTGGGATAAAGCAATGTTACTTACCGTAACAGTTGTTATCCAGGGACAGCAGGCAGCTATTCTCACGTCCCACCCACCTCCCCTGGGTTGGCTTCTCTGCTAGCTACCTGATCTGAGGAGACACGGCCGGACCATCGGGCGGGAAGGCACTGGCGCATGCGCGGTGCGGGCATCTCGAAACTTCTGAGTTTCTTCAAGCAAGACATGCTTGCAAGATGTCCGTATCGGGGCTCTGTCGGATGACATCACCCACTAGTGAGAATAGCTGCCTGCTGTCCCTGGATAACAACTGTTACGGTAAGTAACATTGCTTTCCTCCCTCTTTCTTTACCCTTATTCCCATCTTTTCTTAAACAGCATTTCTTGCATATCTTTCTTTCCCGTCCCTGTGCACCATTTCCTCCTTCTCTCTACCCCTCTAGTGGTCTGACATCTTTCTCCTCTCCATCCCTTTGCACCATCTCCTCCCCTCCCTCCCCCTTTGTGGACTCATCTCCCTGTCCTTCTCTCTCTCCTCCTTCCCTGATTTGGCATATCTCTATCCTTCCCTCTCCCTCCAGTAGTCTGACACTTTTCTCCTTATCTTTCTCCCTTCTTGTGATCTGGTATCTCCTCTTCTCTCCTCCTCCTCCCTACCATGGTCTGACATCTCTGTCCTCTCCTTCCCTTTCTCTTCCCTCTCCCGAAGTATGATATTTTTTTTTCCTCTTCATCCCCAGTCAAACATTTTCCAGCATTTCTCTAATGACCAACCTCCCCCTCCGCTCAAGGATCTGATAAGGCATCTACTCTTGCATTCTTCCAGCTACCAGCTGTGTGAGTGAAGTAAACATGCTGCTTTCATGCGGCCCAGAAGCTTTCTACTACTTTGTGCCTAAGTGGGGACAGGAAGCAGTAGCAAAGGGAAAGGTTCCAGCCTGCGGAAGGCGGCGTGTTTACTTCACGTACGCTGCCAGCGGCACAAAGAGTGAAAGTGCAGCTGCAGCGATGGATCCCACCATCCCCAGATCATCATCTTTCCTTTTCTCAACTACCCTTTCATCCAGTATCCTCCCTCCTTCTCTACCACCCCAGGGTCCTCCATCTTTCCCTTTCTCTTCCCAACTGCTCTCCTATCGAGTATCTCTCCCCTACAACCCCAGAGTCCTCCACCTTTCTCTTTCTTTTCCCTAACTACTCTCCTATCTAGTGTCTCTACCCCCTCCCTCCACACTACCCCTTGGGTCCAACTTCTCTCCCTTTCTTTTCCCTTCCTCCATCCCATTGTCCACCATCTCTTTCCCTCTCCTCTGTTCCCAGGCCTATTATTTCTTCTCCTTCCCCTCCCCCCTCTCCCCTCCCCCATGTACTTCAAGAAGAGGATTTAGAGAAAATGGCAGTTGCCGTTGGTCCTGCGGCTTTAGCCCCCCCCCCCCCCCTCCAAGGCTGGTATGCTTCCTCCCTTGTCCGATATCCCACTGGCCTTTCCACTCTAACTTTAAAAGGTAATTACGGCCTGCAGAGGATCACCGGTGCTGCATGTTTCTCTGCCGTGGTCCCTCCCCTCCTCTGATGTAACTCATGTTTCAGTCTGGGACGGACCACGGCAGAGGGGAATGTGCAGTGGAGGCCATTGGCAGCCTGTTAGAATCACTCAGCACTGGTGATCCTCTGCAGGTCATAATTACTTTCTAAAGTTAGAGTGGGAAGACCAGGGGGATGCCGGACGAGGGTGGAGACAAGGAGGAAGCATGACAAACCTTCGGGAGGCCCCCTAAAGCTGTGGGGCCGAGGGCAACTAGTGTTTCTGTGATTACGTGAGGTCCCTAAAATATTGGGGGTGCTCGGGCACCCACAGAACTAGCGCCTATGTGGAAGGCAAAGGTGATTAAAAATAATCTTCCAACCCATAGTATTGCATCTGTATTGTAGTTGGTATAGTAGCTTCAGAGTTTGGGAAAACAGACTAGTATTAGACTTCTATAGTCTGTGTCCCATAAATGACAAACAGATAAGGATAAAGGCTGGTATGGGTTTTATCGGCAACTCTAATAGCTGGGAAGTAGGACCAGTGCTGGGCAGATTCCTATGCTCTTTACCTCTGAATTGGTAGAGGGAGGGAGAGATTAAGTATGTCAGTATTTAATTTTGAAGTAGAATCTCTGCAGATGACAGATACAACTCTGGCCACCTTGTTGAATAGATTGGATGGACCATTTACTAGGTATTGAATTTCTATGGAAATAAAGTGCTGTTTTCTTATATTTTCCAGCCTACTTTGGTGCCACACTTAATAGTTTTATTCATGTGCTCATGTATTCCTATTATGGACTATCTGCCATTCCAGCTGTTCGCCCGTATCTGTGGTGGAAGAAATACATTACTCAATGCCAATTGGTGAGTTAATTCCTATCACTAGGTGGAAGAAAATGTCTGTCATTGAATATAAATAGTTCTTGAACTAAACCAATTAACACACAACTCTAGTATTGTCTTATATTCTTAGGCTGTAACTCATTTTTTTAATTGTATGCTACAGGCTTTATTTATAAAAAGCCTAATTCTTCATTATACCTTAAACAAGATAATTGATAAACTGCCCAGACCATAGAAATGAAAAATGGAGTGGAGGAGATTAAGTAAGCATGGAGTTTAGAGGTGGAAGGAAATGGATCTATCATTGGGATCAGTTGAACATTGGTTATGTTAAGTGACTGACTGAAGTACAAGAACTGCAGAAAAGAGAAGACATGCAATGACTGACACATTGTCAGATCTTGGTTATTCTGATTTCCTCTAGTTCTTGCTCATTAAAACAACATTGTAAAACACATTAATGCTGCCATTTAATTTGAGTATTCTTTATTTTCCTGCTTGACCTGTATGGATTAGTAGATTGTGCCTCCTCCCTTCACTCCCCTTCATATCAAGTTTCAAGTTTATTGAGTTTTAATATACCGACCATCAGCAAGTATCTGGCCGGTTTACAATAAAAATTTAAAAAGATAAATAATTAAAAAATAATAATAGTGCACACCAAGGACATAAACAGGACAGACATGAGAGTGAGGGAAAAAGGGAGATGGGAGGGGAAAGTTACATGTTAAAAGAAGAAGGGAGAGAGAGGGGAGAGGGTAAAACATGTGGGGCGGGATCGCTTTATAAAAGCGGTTTGCTGAATAAGGAAAGAAAAAAAAAATAGAAAAGAATGAGAAAAAAGAGAGAAAAAGGAAAAAGGGTCTCTAAATACAGGAGAAGGCGTCGCTAAATAAGAAAGTCTTCAGGCTTATCTTGAATTTATCAAGTTAATGTTCGAATCGGAGTTGCTGTGGCAGAGCATTCCACAGAGTTGTTGGAGCTACTACTGCGAAGTTTGTTTTCCTAGTGTAGAAGAAGTCTTTTATGGAAGGGATTAACAAAAGTTTCTGATCTGCTGATCTCAGTAGGCGTGTTGGGCATTGTGGGATAAGAAGCTTATCAAGATATAAAGGCTGGTGGGAAAGTCTTATTTTAAAGGTGAGCAGAATGATTTTATAGGTGATACGGTGTGTAATAGGGAGCCAGTGTGCTTCCTTCAAAAGTGGAGTAACATGGTCAAATTTGCCAGTTTTATAGATGAGTTTTATTGCTGTATTTTGAATTATTTGTAAGCGTCGGAGTTCTTTTTGGGGGAGTCCATTGAAAAGAGAATTATAATAGTCGAGGTGGGAGATAACTAGAGAGTGAATTAAAATCTTAATTGCATCCGTATCTAGAATTGAAATGAGGGAACGGATAAGATGAAGTTTAAAAAAGCAAATTTTTGCTACAGAACTGATGTGATCATGGAAAGTGAGGTCTTTGTCGATAATGACTCCTAGAAGTTTTATTTTTGATTCCATTTTTATAGGGATGGATTTGATAAAAATTTTACCGGATAAAGTCTCACTGTTGTTAATTGGGAGTAGAAGACCGCAGGATTTGTCGATATTGAGGGAGAGTTTATTTGTGTAAAGCCAGTCATTTATTGCGTCCAATTTATTGTTGATGTCGTTTATTTCTAAAATGTTTGAGGTATTGATAGGGTGAAGTAGTTGTATGTCATCTGCATAGGCAAAGATTGTGAATCTGATAGATTGTGCTAATGTAAGAAGAGGGGAGAGAAAAATGTTGAATAAGAATGGAGATAGAATGGAGCCTTGCGGAACACCATAGGTTTGGGAAATAGAGGAAGAAATTTCATTCTTTACAGGAACTTTGAAACAACGTTCGTTAAAATATGAAACAAACCAAGAAAGAGCCCGGTCTGTGATGCCACAGTCTTTAAGTCGGTTGATAAGGAGGGAGTGGTCAATGGTGTCGAAGGCTGCAGACAGGTCAAGAGAGACAAGGAGAACAGATTTTTGGTAATCATGATAATAGTGTATAGTTGAGACTAGGCCTAGCAGTGACAGTTCAGTGGAATGTGAAGAGTGGAAGCCAGTTTGGCATGGATGTAAGGCATGAGTATTATCGATGAATTCTGTAAGTTGGTTATGAATGATTTTTTCGGATAGTTTAGAAATCATAGGAAGGTTAGCAATAGGGTGAAAATTTGCTGGTAGTGAGGGATCTGAGTTTTGATTTTTCAATTTTGGAATAACAAGGGCTGTTTTCCAAGCTATAGGCACAAGGCAATCAGAAAGAGACTTGGATACCATTTCCCGGATGAATGGACCAAAGAAAGAAAATAATTTTTTAAGGAGCGAAGGGGGGATAGTCTCCATGAGATTGTTTGGAGTATTTAAAGATTGAAGGATTGAAAGAAGATTTGCTAGTGAGGGAAGTTTGAAGTTTGAGCAGGTGCTAAATGATACATGAGTGGAGTCATCGGTGATGTAAGGAGGAGAAACAGGAGGAGGAGATCCAAGATGGGATCTGATATCTTTGATTTTTGTGTTGAAGAAGAGTGCTAACTCGGTAGCAGTTGGCTGTGTGATTAAGGGTAAGGGTTTCTTTTTAGAGTATGAAGAAAGCGATTGAACTAAATTGAAAAGAGCAGAAGAGTTGCGGGTGGAGGTGATATATTTAGAGTAATATTCTTTCTTAGTTTGTTGAATGACAGATTTGTAGTAGGAGGATTTTTCCTTAAAGAGGATAAGAAGATTATTGCAGCGTGTTTTACGCCATTTTTGTTCTATTGAACGAAGTTGACGACGAAGAAGGGCAAGTTTATCGTTAAACCAAGGTTTTTTATTGTTTAGTTTTGAGTCTGACTTAAGATGGGTTTTTTCCTGTTGGGGGGCCAGAGAGTTTATTAAAGATTTTGTAGAGGTTTCCCAGAGAGAGCAATGGAGGTAGAAAACACTGGTGTTAAGTGACATTGCCACTATAAAGTTGGTGCAGTCCTGTAAATCTCCAGTATGAATGAATAAGAATTCTCCGTTTCCAGCAGATGATTGCAGTTTATGTGGAAGTTTATGAGGCTCGCTGGTAGGGCTGCTGCCTCTGCACCCAGAGATTGTGAAATCAAATCCCAGTGCTGCTCCTTATGACCCTGGGTGTTACTTAATCCTTCTGTGCCCACCACTTTGAATGTCAGCTTTGAATGCCAAAGCCACAAAAAAAGTCAATATACATTTCCCCATTCCCTTTATTTATATTTGATAGACCACTAATTGGTGCAAACGTTCAGCAGTTTACAATAATATGATATTAAAATAAAGTTAAAAGATTAAAAAAAAAAAAAAACAACTAAAAGAAATACATATACATATTTAAAAACAAAATTTACTAAATTTGTCCAAGCTTGGAAATTGGTTAGCCATTTCAGTGTACTTCTGAGGTATACTGGACATGGAAACATTTTACTGGACGAGATCTTTATTACATGAAGTGAGGGGACAATCTTTGGAAGAAAGGACATAATTTTGGAAGAAAGCCCAGGATCCTCAGCTACTAGGAGTACCCAACAAATGCTGTCTATAAGGAAGAAACTAAGAAGTCTAAAGCTGATGTTATCCATCTGGGAACAAATGATCTAGCCAACAAACTCCACACTTGCAGCTCAGAAAACCTTTCGGGAGCTTGGAGAGGGTTTGAAACCTTTTGTAAAGACTAGCTTTTTCCAGAGTACTGCCAGCATATGGAAAGGGAGAGCAAAGAGTTAAAAACTTCAATAGGTGGCTCAAAGCCTGATGTCATCAAGAAGGCTTTAGGTACATAGGAGGATGGGGAATACATGGAAGGACAAGAAACTATATTGTACTGATGGGCTACATATTACTACAGCAGGAAAAAGAATCCTTATGGAGAAATTTAGACAATATGTTTCTAGGCATATAAACTAGAAGGTGGGGGTGGCGTATGTATGAAGGACAATTATAGAGACCACCCCCAGCAAAAGACAAGATGTGGTAGTAAAGATTGCAACACAAACAATATTAGCAACTCACTTCTTAGCATTGCAATGGGATGTGAAACGAAACAAAAAAACTATACAAAAAAAGATTACCGCTGAAAAATAGCTGGAAAGCAATGACCACAAATGTTCGTAGTCTAAGCAATAAAGTTCATGATCTGCAAGCCCTGATGTTAGAGGGAGACCTGGATATTGTTGCTATCACAGAGACATGGTTCAGTGAATCCCATGGATGGGATGCAAACATACCGGAATATAAGCTTTTTAGAAAGGACAGAAATGGTCTAAAAGGTGAAGAAGTAGCTCTCTATGTAAAGATCGCTATCCAAGCAACTGAAATGCAAGGGACCTGGGGAGAGGAAAAAGCGATATGGATCGCTCTGAAAAGAGAAGATGGAACTTCTATCTACATGGGTATAGTCTACAGACTTCCGACTCAATCGCAGCAAATTGATAAAGATCTAATTATGGATATCCAAAAGTTTGGAAAGAAAGAGGAAGTGCTGCTGTTGGGAGATTTCAACCTGCCGGATGCGGACTGGAAAGTTCCGTCTGGAATCGGAAAGAAGTAGGGAGATTGTGGATGCCTTTCAAGAGGCTCTTCTCAGACAAATGGTGACGGAACCCACGAGAGAAAAAGCGATATTGGATCTGGTCCTCACAAATGGAGAGAGCATATCTAATGTACAAGTGGGTGCTCACCTGGGAAGTAGCGATCATCAAACAATTTGGTTTGATATAACATCTAAAGTGGAGGGCGGCTGCACAATAATAAAAGTCCTAGATTTCAAACGTATGGACTTTAATAAAATGGGAGAGCACCTGAAGAAAGAGCTGTTAGGATGGGAGGATATAAGAGAAGTGGAAAAACAGTGGTCTAAGCTGAAACAAGCTATAAAAATGGCTATGGAACTTTATGTGAAGAAAATAAATAAAAACAAGAGAAAAAGGAAACCGACATGGTTCTCCAAACTAGTGGCGGAGAAAATAAAAGCAAAAGAGTTGGCGTTCCTGAAATATAGAAAAAAATCCCAAGAAGAAGAGTACAGAAAGGACTACAGAGTGAAACTGAAAGAAGTCAAGAGGGAGATACGTCTGGCGAAAACACAGGCGTTAGAGCAAATGGCTAAAAATGTAAAAAAGGGAGGCAAAATTTTTTTCACATATATCAGTGAAAGAAGGAAGATGAAAAATATAATTGCTAAACTAAAAAATGCTAGGAACCGATGTGTAGAGCAGGGGTGTCAAAGTCCCTCCTCGAGGGCCGCAATCCAGTCAGGTTTTCAGGATTTCCCCAATGAATATGCATGAGATCTATTTGCATGCACTGCTTTCATTGTATGCTAATAGATCTCATACATATTCATTGGGGAAATCCTGACAACCCGACTAGATTGTGGCCCTCGAGGAGGGACTTTGACACCCCTGGTGTAGAGTGATGAGGAAAAAGTAAACGTGCTAAACAAATACTTCTGCTCTGTGTTCACGGAAGAAAATCCTGGGGAAGGACCGAAATTGTCTGGCAAAGTTACCGTATTTTCACGCATAAAATGCGCGTGTTATACACGATTTTTACAAACCGTGCATAACCGAGCGCGTTTTACAAATATTTTTTTACATAGTTCCCCCCCCCCCCGACGTCTGATTCCCCCCCCCCCCCCGCAGGACCGCTCGCACGCACCCGCACCCCCACCCCAAAGGACCGCTCGCACCCCCACAGCTTCCTGACCCCTCCCCCATCATGTAGAAGCTCCTACCGGTGTCCTGCTGCTTCCTCTTGGCAGTCCCGGCCCTTCTGTGAGCCCTGCGTCTGCGCTGCTTCCTCTTCCGGCGGTCCCGCCCTTTCTCTGACATCAGACACAGGGCTCACAGAAGGGCCGGGACTGCCAAGAGGAAGCAGCAGGACACCGGTAGGAGCTTCTACATGATGAGGGGGGGGTCGGGAGGCTGTGGGGGTACAAGCGGTCCTTCAGGGTGGGGGTGCGGGTGGGAGTGCGTGCGAGCGGTCTTTCGGGGTGGGGGTGCAGGTGCGTGCGAGCGGTCCTGCGGGGGGGGTGAATCAGATGTCGGGAGGGCATCAGGCTTTCAGGGTGGGGACAGGACTTCAAGGGGGAAAGGAGAGTCGGGGTGGCCAGAGGAGAGTCGGGCGGCGACGGGAGAGTCGGGGCAGCATGCGCGATATACAGGTGTGCACGGTATATAAATTTTTTTTTACATATATTTCGGTTTCCCGCGTGCTATACCCGTGTGCGCGTTTTACACGGGTGCGTGTTATCTACGTGAAAATACGGTACACGGGCAAATGGAGTAGATTCTGCACCATTCACGGAGGAAAGTGTTTATGAACAACTTGAAAAACTGAAGGTAAACGAAGTAATGGGACCTTACGGGATCCATCCCAGGATACTGAGGGAGCTCAGAGAGATTCTGGCGGGTCCTATTAAAGACTTGTTCAACAAATCTCTGGAGACAGGAGTGGTTTCTGGGGATTGGAGGAGAGTGGATATGGTCCCTATTCACAAAAGTGGTCACAGGGATGAAGCGGGAAACTACAGGCCGGTAAGCCTCACTTTGGTTGTTGGAAAAATAATGGAAGTGTTGCTGAAAGAAAAGAAAGTGAACTTCATAGAATCTAATGGGTTACAGGATCTGAGGCAACATGACTTTACTAAAGGTAAATCTTGTCAAACAAACCTGATTGAATATTTTGATTGGGTGACCAGAGAGCTGGATCTAGGACATATGCTAGATTTACTTAGATTTCAGCAAAGCCTTTGACACGCTTCCTGATAGGAGGCTCTTGAACAAATGGTTTCAGTCTTATTTTTCAGATAGATCATCAAAAGTTATCTTTAATAATTCCACCGCAGACATATCTACCAACTTTCCCTTGGAAAGAAGGACTAAAACTCACTGCCCCAATCAATGTAAATAATATCCAATTACAGGAAATCACTAAGATTAGAGTTTTGGGGGTTATTCTTAATCAAAAACTGACATATCACAATCAGATTAGTGCAGTAGTGAGATGTTGTTTTTTAGAGGTTACGAATGATCAGATCAATTGCTCCATTCTTGGACTCATCATTGAATGTGCTTGTACATTCACTGATCATTTCAAAGTTAGATTACTGCAACTCGCTCTATAAAGGAGTCACTCTTAAAGAAATCCGTCGACTACAACTAGTTCAAAACACTGCAATTAAAATTATAACAAATAGGAAAAAATTTGATCATGTGACTCCTCTTATCAAAGAAGCTCATTGGCTTCCAATTGTCCGCAGAATCTCCTATAAAATAGCACTATTAACATTCAAAATACTAACAACTAAAGCCCCATCATTCCTAGAAAGGTATGTTATTCCATATATTCCTACTAGAAGTTTGAGATCTGAGGACAAAAACCTTCTAGTAATTCCATTGCTTAGTATAAGAAATACAAGACAAGATACGATCTTTGCAGTTACAGCACCCAGAATATGGAACTCCTTACCATCATTTATTAAGGAAGAAAAATCACTAAGTAAATTTAAAGGACTGTTAAAATGCTGGTTGTATAAGGATGCCTTTGAGACCTAATCATTGGATTCTCTTTTTACCCTGTTCACTGCAGAAACTTGCGTTTACTCTGCCTTAGGTTCTGAGAAATTGAAAAAAAAAACCAAAACAAGCTCTTAATTTCCTTTTTAATTTTTATTATACTTTTTTTTTTTTTTTTTTAAAGTCATGTTTATTGAGGTCAACCAGAGTAACACAGGGCATACAAAGAATACAAAGGCAAACAAAAGCGGCTGTGAACAGTGCAAAACAATACAATCATCATCACCAGCAGAGAACACAATAGTAATGATATAAAAACCATAGTATGCGCAAACAGTAATAATAACAAAAAGAATGAGGAGCCCACAGCCCCCCACCTAGAGTGTATCAAAAAGAACAGATACAATAGCCAATGAGAGTGTGGGGCTAAGAAACACCTCAGGCTCCTCAGTTCAGGAGGAAAGAAACAATGAGTGACAGATAGTTCAAGACCGCGCTCTGAGAACACACCAACCACAAGAACATCCTGGGTCCCCATGTGACCCCAGAAAATATTGTGCAGAGCATATTGTGGTGACCAATTTTGAAGAAATGGTGGCTGGAGAAATCTAGCAGCATCAAGATGGATAGGGTACACAGGGCGTTGGAGCTGAAGAAAGGTGATCTGCCAAAGGATATATAGTGACTTGCCTTCATATCTTTAAAGACAAGGAGATTTTGTTGAGAAAAGCTAAGGAAAAAAGGCCAGTAATTTGTCAAAATCATAAAGTGGAAATATTCCAGGACATATCAACCATAACTTTGCAAAAGTACCAGGAGTTTAAGGAGGTGTTGGCCTTCAAAATTCAAGACATTCAAAATAAATTACTGTTTCCATTTTACTTGTTAATTACAATTCATGGATCCAGTAACAGCACCGGCGGCGCGCAAACTTTTTTCCTCGGCCCTGCACCGATACCGGTGGGCTGCTGAGGACATCGACGGCTCCCAAGTGGAGAGGAGCATGGGAGCACTGCTCCGCTCCTCTCCCGAACCAGAAGGAGACCTCCACATAGGCAGCAACAGCACCAACAGCGCGCAGCCGTTCAGCATGCCGACAAAGGCGCACACGCCTTTGCGAAGCGTCTGCGGGAAGCGTCCACGTGAAGCGAGCAAACCCAGAACAAAAGATAAGTACTTCCTAACAGTGTATTCTTTAACTAAAACCTGCATGTTTAGTCTGCACTTCTAGCCAGCACAATACAGCCTATCATGGCACGAATCAACAACTTAATTACTTCTGAACTGACTAATGCCAAAAAAATTTAGATTCTGCATGTACTCAAGGCATTCACAGGCAACATTTCTAACGGCATGAACAACATCCTATACTACCTGTCGCGTACGTATTGCCAACACGTACAGCCTGACACTACACGTACAAAGTGTATCCACATGTACAACCTATCTGCATGTACAACCTACAATAGCCTGTAACCGCTTGTATAATCTGTACAGCCTGACACTACACGTATAACGTGAATCCGCATGTACAACCTATTACTGCATGAACAGCCTGTTACCACTGTATAATCTGCTACTCCATGAAAAAACATGTTTACTGCATGATCGGCCACTACTGTATGTGCAACCGCATGTCTAACCTATTACAGCTCGCACAACCACTCTCCAACCACTCTACACCTGTTTTTCATAAATGCCTCACTTTATCGTACAATCTACCTGATTAATATCCAAAACACCTCACTCTTATCATACAATCTTCTGCGATCTCAGCTAAAATGAAGACCGCAATCAATCTACAAATAATTCTGTGCATAGTCTACTTGATCAGCCACAGATGCCGATGTAACAATGATAGGCCCCCCGAACCAATACCAGTCCATATCTCCTGGCACAGGCCAAACAAGATGACCAAACCAATAGGCTCACCCCAATACCTTTACAACTGCTCCGAACACGGCCCATCACAAATCCCCATAGTAAACACCATTCACAAAACCTCCAAAGTGCACAGACATAAGACCAAGAACAGAAGTAACCTAAAAAAGTTAAAATATACCGAAACCCCTATATCAACACAATATAGGAACCTGAAAGGATACTACCTGAACACCCGGTCCGTAAGAAACAAGGCACAAGTTATACATAGACTGGATAGAACAAAAGAATCCTATTTCCAACTGAAACATGGATGGTCTCAGAAACAGATGTCATAATAAAGGAAATGCAGAAGCTGGAAAAAAGGAGGAGGTCTAGCAATAATCGCAAAAACATTCTTCAATCTTAGTAGAATAGATTTAAAAATTACAGAAGAATTGGAAATCCTAACTTGCAAGATCACCCACACCGAACTGGAAGAACCTCTAACTGTAACACTATTCTACATCCCCCCCCAAAAATGGCCAAGCACCAAAGAAGAATTCTTCGAATTCCTTTCGGCTAACACCATAAGAGGTCCATACAATATGCTCGGTGACATAAACATTCACCTGGAACAAGAGGAAAAACCGGAAGTAATTGAAATCGATACATTCCTAACTACCCTTGGCTTCATCATACCAAACAAAGAGGAAACACATGAAAAGAGACACCAATTGGATATAGTCACCTTTTCACACAAAGATATCCCCAAACCTAAAATCCAATACACAGGAGCCTGGGAGAAATGCATATGGTCAGACCATTATATTTGCAATTTTGAGTTAAGCTGGCAAAATAAACACTCCTTCGCAAAACACATAAGCTATGCCAGACAGAAAACAACAATCACCAGCAGAAGCACCATAGATCCACCAGAATTCTGGACACACTACAAATCATGTCACAATTCGGAGGAAAAACAAGATTTCCTTACCAGATGGGTAAAGTTCACCATAGAAGTACTAAACAAAATAGCACCAGCTCAAACTTTAAAAAAGTACAAGAGGGATTCAAAAGAATGGTTCGATGCTGAACTACTAGCTCTCAAACAGGAACTCAGAAAACTAGAAAGAATATGGCTAAAATCAAAGAGGAAGATAAAAGAAACTGGAAACAAAATATGAAAAAATACAAAACCCTGATAAAAGAAAAATGTTCTAAACACTACGCACAAAAAATTGGAGTGGTCAAAGCAAATAGCAGAGAACTGTTCAAATTAGTAAACAGACTAACAGATACTACTCAAGTCCTAAAAAACGAACAGATAGAACATATAGAAACATAGAAGATGATGGCAGAAAAGGGCTACAACCCATCAAGTCTGCCCACTCTGCTTACCCACCCCCTGTCTATGCCCTAATGATACCATCAGTCGACAGCCTTGCCGCCTACTTCAGAAAAAAAGTCTTGGACCTAAGAGCTACAATACCAACATCTTCACACGATTTTGAACCCCAATTCAGACTACAGGAAAGGGGAGCCCATTGTTGACATGACCTGTGATCAATTTGAACCCCCCAATTGGAACCAATTCCTCACCCTATTCAATAAATATTCCAAATTGAATTGCTTACTAGATGAATGCCCTTCCAAAATCATGCAAGTTGCAATACCCGAATTCAAAAGGGATCTATTTAACTGGACAACAACCACTCTTCCAAGTGCATCCTACCAAGAAGATACGGGACGCATACTGATCACACCCATCCCCAAAGATCAGAAGAACTCAATCGCATTGATGTCCAATTACAGACCCATAGCGAGTACCCCCTTATTCACCAAACTACAGGAAGGGTTGGTCAACCTGGAACTAGTAAATCACTTATATTCAACCTCCTCAATTAACATCAATCTGGGTTTAGAAAAGGATTCAGCACAGAGACAGTCCTAGGATCTATCCTCAACCACCTATATGATCTCTTCAGTAAAGGTACCAGTGCCCTGATCTTACAACTGGACTTCAGCAGGGCATTCGACTTAGTGGATCATGAAATAATGCTGAACTGCCTAGACACAATGGGCCTCTCGGGAAGTGTTTGGACCTGGTTCCAGGGCTTCTTAACGAAATGATTGTATCAAGTGGTCTACGACGGGAAATATTCTAATTCTTGGAAAAGTTCATCGGGAGTTCCCCAGGGTTCCCCCCTATCTCCCACCTTATTTAACATCTATACTTCTTCCTTAGTCCATCTTCTACAAAAGTTAAACCTAATATACTATATATACGCCGATGACATCTCTATCCTAATCCCAGTGATCAATGACACCTCAAACCAAATCTCCCACATCATAACCGAAATAGAACAATGGTCTATTCATTTTAAACTGAAACTCAACTCAGAAAAGACAAAAATCTTCATGGCAAGCCCAAAAGACAAAATCAACACAACAATAATACACTTAAATGGTCATGATCATCTAATATCCAAAACTATAAAAATACTAGGAGTCACCCTAGACACCCACCTGAGCTTGATCGAACACACAAACTTGGTGACCAAAAAATGCTTCCACACACTTTGGAAATTAAAAACCATAAAAAAATATTTCGACCCTCCATCTTTTAGACTACTGGTTCAGTCACTGATCCTATCCACCTTAAGACTACTGCAATATCATCTATGTGGGTACTCCCAAAAAAACTTTGAGAAAATTAAGGATAGTGCAAAACACGACCGTCCCACTAATATTCGGACTAAAGAAAAGTGACCACATTAGCCCCTACTGTAAACTGCTGCACTGGTTGCCAATTGAGGCAAGGACTTTATTCAAGTTTTTCTGTTTTTGCTATAAACTGGTGTGGGGAATGGCCCCAATTTACCTATTACCTCACTTCGAACTTTTCACCCCCACAAGGACAACCAGAAATTACAACCTCTTTGCCTACTCGAAGATCATAGGTTGCAAATACAGAATCTTTCTGGATAGAACTTTTAAGTTTCAAGCTGCCAGACAGCAAACCTGGCTAGGCAACTTCACCGACAAAACCAGGCAGACCTATGGCGCCTTTTGGAAAGAAATAAAAGACCGCTCTGTTCAATAGATTTATTTCCCAGCCAGACAACGTCCCCCATCCTAAAACCTTTCTCTTTACATTGATACTACACTCTTCACAAATGTATTCTGTTCTTCTCTTGACTATTCAGTGTCTTTCTCACTACCTGTATTCTATAATTCGCTGACCATCCAGCCCCTTTGATGTAAAATGCTTAAGACTATACTGTAACCTATTTGTAACCTGTAAACACTGATTACTCAGTGACTTCCTACCTGTTCTCACCTTGTAATTCACTGATTGTACAGCTCTCTTTCACTGTAAACTGCCTAGAAGTCGCAAGATTATGGCGGTATAGAAAAAATAAAGTTATTATCATTATTATTATTATTAAGTGTGGATACGGTTTTGGAGGCTTGGTTGCTACTCCAGAAGGAAGGTCTAGATGCCTCTGGTGTGCATATAGAAACATGACGGCTGATAAAGGCCAAATGGCCCATCTATTCTGCCCATCCCCAGTAACCATTATCTGCTTCTCTCTCCTAGCTTCCCTGTAACCATTATCTCTCCTAGCTCAGAGTATAGCTTCATAGAAATTAGTAAGCTACTAGTGGCAAGCAGTGTTATAGAGGCAAAAGAAAGATCAAAATATTCATCATTTTGTTCCATTAGCAGTCAGAGCAACCCAGAGAAACACCGACAACTGAGTTTTCTGCTGAGGAAAGTTCTGGATTTTTTAATGAGATCTTTGTATATAGGACTATTTAAAGGACTATTCTTGGATGAAGTTGATTCTTTGAGTGTGGATGAAAGTATTGTAAGGGTTGTTTGTATTGTGAATGAATGAGAGGTGGATGTGAAATACTGTGAGGGTTGTGGGGAAAAGAGCTGAAAGACACACAGGTTCAACGTTGAGAAATGTAAAGTATTGCATGTTGGAAACAGAAACCCGAGGTACAACTATACGATGGGAGGGATATTATTGAATGAGAGCAACCAAGAAAGGGACTTGGGGGTAATGGTGGACATGACAATGAAGCCGACGGCACAGTGCGCAACAGCCGCTAAGAAAGCAAATAGAATGCTAGGCATAATCAAGAAGGGTATTACAACAAGGACAAAAGAAGTTATCCTGCCATTGTATCGGGCGATGGTGCGCCCGCATCTGGAATACTGCGTCCAATATTGGTCTCCGTACCTTAGGAAGGATATGGCGTTACTCGAGAGGGTTCAGAGGAGAGCGACACGCTTGATAAAAGGGATGGAAAACCTCTCATACGCTGAGAGATTGGAGAAACTGGGTCTCTTTTCCCTGGAGAAGAGGAGACTTAGAGGGGATATGATAGAGACTTATAAGATCATGAAGGGCATAGAGAGAGTAGAGAAGGACAGATTCTTCAAACTTTCGAAAAATAAAAGAACAAGAGGACACTTGGAAAAGTTGAAAGGGGACAGATTTAAAACGAATGCTAGGAAGTTCTTCTTTACCCAACGAGTGGTGGACACCTGGAATGCGCTTCCAGAGGGAGTAATAGGGCAGAGTACAGTACAGGGGTTTAAGAAAGGATTGGACAATTTCCTGCTGGAAAAGGGGATTGAGGGGTATAAATAGAGGATTACTGCACAGGTCCTGGACCTGTTGGGCCGCCGCGTGAGCGGACTGCTGGGCATGATGGACCTCAGGTCTGACCCAGCAGAGGCATTGCTTATGTTCTTATGGTGACATCACATAAAGTCATAAGAGGGAGGAGGACTGTTAAGGGAGGGGAAGGGGTGCAGTATGCATCACTCCCACTTTCGCTGGTTTTAAGAGGTTTAGACAATTTCCTGGAGGAACAGTCCATAGTCTGTTATTGCGAAAGATATGGGGGAAGCCACTGCTTGACCTGGATCAATAGCATGGAATGTTGCTACTCCTGAGGTTTTGGCCAGGTGCTAGGGACTTGGATTGGCCACCGTGAGAACAGGCTACTGGGTTTGATAATAATAATAATTTTTATTTTTATATACCCCCACACCATATTAGTTCTGGGCGGTTTACATCAAGAGGACTGTTACAAAACAGTGATCATTACATGTTATATAGTATAGTAGTAATATTCGAATTACAAATCATTTCAATCAATTTACATTTCACAGTTGCTATCCAGTGACAAATTTATCAAATAAATAAGTTTTCAATAACTTTCTAAAATAATAGTACAACTGGGTTTGTGGTAACAAAGTATTCCACCATATATTCATTTTTCCTGCTTGATAGGTTCCTGCTTGATGGACCATTGGTCTGACACAGTAAGTCTATTCTTGTGTTCTTAACTCTGCAATATGGTGTGAGTAAGTGTTATTGAGGAGGCAAGATCACAAGGACAGAGAGAGGGGCAATTACCTGGTCGACAACACTCTGGTGTAGCTGGATCTATGTATGGGGCTCCAGAGGTTGGGCACCCATTATTGAAGACTTAATGATAGTTTACTCTGGGACCCAAATGTAGTCAAATCAGTGGAAGAATTAGAGAATTTTGGAAATATAGCATTCCAGAAAATTACTTGGCACCAAGTAATAGGGCAACCATGGTTCTACTTCAACTCAGTATCAAGGAGGCAATGCCTCTGCCGATCTTTCCATCTCTTCTTACGCAGAGTCATGGTTCTCTTCTACATCCCAACTTCCAGTCTTTACACTTGACAGCTTGATATCTCTCGGGCTGAGTTCTGCTGATCTTCACCTCTCTCAGCCTGTCAGACTTATCTTACAAGATTCAGGAAAACCAGCCACTCAGCAGTGTTATCAGCAAAAGTGGACACGTTTTTCTGCTTGGTGTCTTCTTCATCACCAGGAGCCAAAATCCTTAATTTTGGATTCTCTCTTTCATTTGTCTGGCTCCGGACTCAAATCTACATCTATTAGAGTCCATCTCAGTGCTATCCACTGCCTTTCAACAACCAGTGGATGGTAAACCTCTCACTGCTCATCCTCTGATCTCCAGATTCATGAAAGGACTTTTCAGTGTCAAACCACCTCCAGTGGCTTGGGATCTCAATGTAGTTCTTGCCAAATTAATGAAGCCTCCATTTGAACCAATGTCTAAGGCTCATCTCAAGTATCTTACTTGGAAAGTTGTTTTTCTCATATCTCCCATGGTTGGTTTCTTAGCTGGCGTATTGAACTGAGGAGCAGCGCGCCTACGTTGAGTGGGAAGGCACTTGCACATGCGCGGTATAGTCAGTCGCAAACTTTCTAAAGTTCTTAAAGTGCTGGTGCACTTTTGAAGCTGTCCTTACCGGGGATGCGTGGATGATGTCACCCACATATGAGAATATCTGCCTGCTGTCCCTGGATAACACCTGTTACAGTAAGTAACTGTGCTATCATTACCTGGAAGGAACTATTTAAACTAAACTAAACCTTAAGTTTATATACCGCGTCATCTCCACGGAAGTGGAGCTCGACACGGTTTACAGGAATTAAAACAGAGAAAGGAACTACAGTGGAAGGAAGAAGGGCTGCTAAACAGGAAGGAAAGAGGGGGCTTTGAATAATGGAGGTGGGGGGGGGTGGTTACATTTTGGAGAAAAGCCAGGTTTTCAGATGTTTTCTGAAGTGTTGGAGGGAGGTCGAACTCCGAAGGTGGGCAGAGAAGCTGTTCCACAGCTCGGTGATCCTGAAGAGGAGGGATGTTCCAAGTTTTCCTGTGTGGGAAATGCCATTTAGAGATGGGAAGGATAGTTTAAATTTCTGAGTGGATCTGGTGGGGTGGGTACTCGAGAGCCAGGATAGTGGAAAGAGGGGAGGAAGGATGCCGTGAAGAGATTTGAAGGTGAGACAGGCGCATTTGTAGCGAACCCTGAGGGTGACTGGGAGCCAGTGAAGCTTAGACAGAAGCGGGGAGACATGGTCGAATTTGCCTTTTGTGAAGATTAGTTTAGCCGCGGTATTTTGAATCCGTTGGATTCTGAGGAGATTTTTCTTTGTTAGGCTTAGGTAGATGGAGTTGCAGTAATCAAGTCTGGATAAGGTGATGGATTGGACAAGGACAGCGAAATGTTGTTGGTGGAAGCAGGATCTGACTTTTCTTAGCATATGAAGATTGAAAAAGCATTTTTTTACTAGGGAGTTGATGTGGTCGTTAAAGGACAGTGTAGAGTCGATGATGATTCCCAGAACTTTGCTAGAGTGCTCAAGCTGCAGGTTGGTGCCAGAGGGAAGTGGGATGTGGGAGGGTAGCTGATCCAGTTTCGGGCCGAGCCAAAGAAGTTTTGTTTTGGTCTCATTTAGCTTCATTTGAACGGTGAGGGCCCAGGATTGGAGATTTGTTATACAAGATGAGATGTTGTCAGAGAGGTTGGTGAGGTTAGAGTCGGTCTCTAGAAGTATAAGGATGTCATCGGCGTAGGTGTAAAGTGTTTCAGAGGTGGATAGTTGGAGGAGTTTCAGGGAGGACATATAAACATTGAAAAGAATCGGGGATAGAGGTGAACCCTGAGGGACTCCGCAGATCGGTTTCCAAGGGGAGGATGAGGTACCATTCGTGCTAACGAGGTAGGAGCGGGAACGTAAGAATTTTGAGAACCAGTCTAAGACTGTGGAACTTATGCCAATTTCAGAAAGTTGGAGGATTAGTATGTCATGGTGGACAATGTCGAAAGCTGCAGAGAGGTCGAATTGGAGAAGAACAGCAAACTTATTGCGTGAGTGCAGTTGTTGGACTTTTGAAATTAAAGAGGCTAAGAGGGATTCAGTGCTGTAGTTGGGTCTGAATCCATGTTGGTAGGGTAGGAGAATGGAGAATCTCTCAAGATAGGATGAGAGTTGGGTGGCTATGATGGACTCCAGCATTTTGGTCAGGAGAGGGATGTTAGCTATTGGGCGATAGCTGGAAGGAGTGGAGGGGTCCAGATCAGCTTTTTTCAAAAGAGGGGACAGGGAAATGTGTCCCATTTCTGTAGTAAATAGGCCTGAGAGCAGGGCGGAATTTAGAAGTTTGGTGAGAGATGAGATGGCCTGTGCTGGAATGAACTCATATAAGTAGGAGGGGAAAGGATCCAAAATACAGGCGCAGGATTTTAACTTGAGGCAGAGTTTAGAGACTTGGGAATCAGAAACGAGCTCGAAGGCGGTCCAGAATCTATCGGCTGGGATGTGGTTGGTCTCAGTTAGATTAGGGTTGGAGGTAGTGAGCACCAGAGAGTTGTAGGCGGGTGTAGGGGGGAAGGAGCATCGTAAGGTAGTCACTTTCTGATTGAAGAATTTTGCTAGATCGTTAGCAGATGGAGAAGAGGGGAATGAGGAGGAATCATGTTTAGTGGATAGGGAACGCCAAATGTTGAACAAAGTGTTACTTTGGTTGTTGGATCTGGAGATTTTGTTGCCGTAGTGGTTCTTCCTTGATTTTTTTAGTTCTTTTGGAAGTCTGCTCATCTGTTTGTGTTGTATAGCAGCCTTTGTAAGGGGTTGGTGGCATCTAAGGTGTTGCTTATTTGTTGGATTATGGAAGCCATTAGGTCTACTTACCTGTTACAACAAGAAATTGCTGGCACACTTGACATTTTTGCAGAAAATCAGGTGATATTCCACTGGAAATTTGTTGGGTGGTTACTTGCTTTACCTTGCACGTGTGCATCTACTTTGTAATGTTTTGGGAAACAAGTGAAAGATAGCTATTTTGGATAGGTGACCCTTGGGGGGGAAGGCGGGGGAGTGTTGCCTTCCTACCTAGGATAGAGCTTAGGTCTGCACGGGATCATGGGGATCCCCCCCCCCAAGGTTAATGGGACTCCCATGGGGGACCCCTCCCAGGCCCACGGGACTCACACAGGGATGGAACTGGGGTTCCTATCCCAAGCCCTACCTAATTTCCAGGCCAGCACCACGCTGAGCTCCCGACGAATCAGCAGCAACAGTCTTTCACATAGGCATGGAGCTCAGCACGTAGGCAGTAAGCTCAGCACAGGCATGATTCAGCTGCAGCACAATGGGCCAATTACAAACGACCTCAGAGTTCTAAGGTTGTTTGCAATTGGTTCAGCTGCAGCACAACGGGCCAATGTGTGCCTGTACTGAGCTTTACTGCCTACGTGCTGAGCTTCAGACAGGAGGGAGAGCCGGCGGCTGAGTTGCTGCTTCTAGGAAGATGCAGTGCTTCACTTTTCGTTCGCGTCTAAGGCGTTGCTTTGTGTAATCGCTCGAATGAGGAGCGGGATGGCTCTCTGGCTCCCAGCTGTGTTCTGCCCTATCCCCACGGGGGGGGGGGGTGGCAGGCCACAACCCTGCCCCTCCCCCTCCATGGCTCCCCGTTGCCATGGTGAAGGTGGCTGCAGCTCCTGGGCACTGGGGTGGCTGGCTGGGAGAGGGCCTACTCCCCCTGCCAAACCACTTGGCAGGAGCTTGCTGGAGCTGCTGAAGTCAGGTTAGTGTGGGAGGGAGAAAGACTTGGCAGGTGCTGGGACTTGGCATGAATGTGACAGGTGGAGGAGGAAAGAGAGGAGAGTCAATTTGGCCCACAGGTTAGGCAGGAGTGGGCTTGGGGTTTTGGGGGATAGCTAGGGGGAAGGGAGAGGGAAGTGACAGGCTTGCCAGGGTGAGGAGAAGAAAGAGAGAGCTAGGCATGAAGGGAGAGAGTGAGGTGACAGGGAGGAGGGGGTGCACAAGATAGCAGAGACAAGCAGGCAGTATGGCTAATATGAAAACTAGCAAAAGGGACAGGTGACAACCATCATGACGGTTAGGGAAAATGAGGCAATGATGACATGGAGCATGGGATGACAGGTGGCTAGAGAATTAGGTAGCGGACAGGCCAGCCAAGGTGATAGCCTTCCACTTTGGGCAGAGAGAGAGGTAGGGAAAGTGAAGTGGTAGGCTGGATGGGGTGAAGGAGAAGGGAGAGAATCTGGTGACAGGAACAGGCATAAGGGGTACAGAGATGATGGTGACAGCCAGGCAGGCCTGCCAAGATCAGGGGTAGGGAGAGTGTGATGATGGTGACAAGGAAGCAAGTAGGCCAGTGTGAGGGGTAGGGAAGTTGTGTTCTGTATGTATGAAAAGGACTTTTTCTTTTAGCATTGACTGTGCAGGATCGATCTGTATTAATCTAGCTTCAGTTTAACAATGGGTATATTGATGTTCTATTGCTCACTATAGTGTTTATGATGCTCCCTTTTCCTAGGTGCACCCTTGCTGTGTGACCCATGGATTATTACTAAAAACAAATTTTTATAGAGAGGAGGGGGTGTTAAAAAAATTGTTTTATTTTATTGTTGGTTTAAATAAACTAAGACTAAAAAAATCAAAACTTTCTGAAGTAATTGCTGCTTTTTATGGGGACAGGCAACTTTTATGGGGGGACGGAGGGGATTCCTCGCAGGGACAGGCAGGGACGGAGGGGATTTTAGCGGGGACGGGTGGGATTTCTGTTCCCGAGCAACTCTCTAGTCTGAACTGGTCTTGCAAGGAAAATAAAGTAGAGATTGTTCTTACCTGGTTATCTTCTTTATTTGAGTCCTGCTACACCATTCCATATCCTTCCTGATGCCTGATTTGTTTGTCTTGCAGGTAAGTCTTGCAGGTAGGGCTTGTAGAAATGTTACAAATGTGATTTTCTCCTGGAGCCAGGGACTGGCACCTCTTCAATATTTAATTTTAGTCTTTTTCCTGACTTGGTTGCAGGGGTTTCTTAGTCATCAGCTTCAGGAAGCACATAGTGGATTGCATCAGTCATTAGCCGTAAAGATCTCACTGAAAATCAGTGTGTTTTGTCTCTATCTGCTGATTGCAGGGGTGTCAGGTCAAAACCGCGGAAGACAAAGGTGCGCGCCAACAACTGAGTGCAGTGTGGAGGTGCGCGCCGAAGAAAATAACTGTTTCTAGGGGCTCCGACGAGGGTGTGTTGGGGGGAACCCCCCACTTTACTTTACACAGATCATGCCGCGTTGTGGGGGGTTGTAACCCCCCACATTTTACTGAAAACTTCACTTTTTCCCTAAAAACAGGGAAAAAGTTAAGTTTACAGTATAATGAGGGGGGTTACAACCCCCTAAACCATCCACAACGCCGCCGTGATCTGTATTAAGTAAAGTGGGGGGGCTCCTTAACAGAACCCCTCGTCGGAGCCCCTAAAAACTGTCATTTTCTTCGGTGCGCGCCTCCATCTTGCGCTCAGTTGTCAGCGCGTGCGCCTTTGTCTTCCGCGGTTTTGTCTATGAACCGATTGCAGGGCACAGCCCACTAGTCTGGATTGGTCTAGTGGTACTCAAAGAAAGGGAAATTAGCAAAGGGGTTAAATATTTCTCCTTTTTTTATCATACAGATTTTTCTAGTTAACTTTCAGTATTTCCATTTCTCCATGGGTGAGGCTGGAAGAAACCTGAACATTATCACCAAGATGCCTCCTGCCCCTGTTCAAAGTGGACTACAGAAGAAAAGTGGGATAATGTGGCTAGAGGGAGACAAATCCATTCCTCCCTCCTCAAAACATATGCTAACAAGGCAGGGGAGGGGTATTAATTTAGTTCACCCTTCCCACTCCTAAAAATGTTGACTGGTTCTTAAGATGTGTTCTGTTTTGGTCTGTAGCTGTTTTTATAAGCACTGTTGGCAGAAGAGTTTTTTTGTTTTTTTCATTTTATTGTGCAGTTGACTCAACGTTGACTTTATTTTTGTTTATAGGCAATGCTTGTCCCTAGGTATTTCATGGGGGTGGAGGTGAGAATAGCTGTGAAAAATGTTTGTTCCCAAAACCCTTTGGGGGTTTGGCTTCATCAGCAGATGCTGTGCAGTTTGCTCTTGAGATTATATGCATAGTTTGACCATTCTGTGTGTGCTGAAAGGAGAAATCTTTCTAGTTTAAAAAAAAAAAGGACCTAAAGGAAGATTCTCTTGTATTTTTTCATATTTTATTTACCACATTGTAGGTTCATGCTGTGTAACTTAAAAGCATTTTGACCTAGTCTAACACTGAATAAACAAATTAACCCATGCCTACTGTTTTTACATTACAGTACTTATGAAAATATTTATTCCTTTTAATTGTGCTCCTTTAATTTTCAGACTCAGTTTGTGTTGACAATGACTCAGACTAGCTGTGCTTTAGTATGGCCCTGTGGGTTCCCTAAAGGCTGGCTGTATTTCCAGAACTGCTACATGGTGTCTTTAATAATTCTCTTTGCAAATTTCTACGTTCAGGTAAACACATTTTCTATTGTATTAACTACATCTAGGCTTTTTTTAGTAACTTGTGCATTTGTGGCTTTTAAAATATATATGGATTTTTTATTTGACTAGGGCTGCAGAAAGATTAAATTAATCAGAATTATTTGCATGATTAAAATTTTTAAGCATGCAATCAAAAGATGCCCTTCTTGTACAATACCGCTCTGTCCCTGGACTACTGGGTTATTCTATGGTCACCAGACAGTATGTAGGAAGCTCAATTATACGATGCTTTGAGCCCCTCCCACCTCAGCATTGCCCCCAGGAAACTAGTTTCTTTCCTACAAGCCAGACTGTAGAAGCTTGTCTTTTCTGTTCGTATTTATTTTTCTTTAAATTCAGTCTTTTTGTTTACACATTCCGCCTTTGTGCTGCACAAGGACAACTCTAGCTGCAGGAGATTGCAGGCTTTGAGTAAAGCCTGTTTCCAGGGAGTTGGCTGCCTATTAGTGCACCCTCTGGACAGCCTACACTTTTGTCGGGGCTCAGAGACCATTCCCTTGGGAGCTGGCTCACCCCAGGTTCATTCGCTAGTAGGCTTGAGCACAGGCTGCATGGCTCGGTGGAGGTGTTCTAGGATCGGGTCCAACTGCATTCCTCTGCCAGATCTCATGCACAGTGTGTCCGAGTATGGCAGAGGTCCTCGGTTGTGGGAGTCAAGCCGGAGGGAGGAGGGAGCAGTCAGAAGACCAGCAGTCCAGTTTGCATGCTTGTAGAGGAGCTCCCTGTAAGCTGTTTCAGCTTCCATTGCAGCAATACACAGCTTCACATGGCACAGAGAGTATGGGGCTGACAAACTGAATCAATAATTTTGGGGGGTCTTTAAAAGTGAGTTTTCAGAGATTTGGGAGTGTGCCCTAGCCCCCCATCTAAAAATCCCAAAATCACTGTGTTTTAGAGGTTTCTGTGGTTTTCCCAGGTTGTTTTCTTTAAAAATAACACACATGGCAGCCATCTTGGATTTTCCCGATTTTAAATTTAAAGTTATTTTTAGCCTCTACAAGTTTTGTTTTTGCAAGAAAAACATTCAGATGAACTCCCCAGGGCAGGATTTTGTGGATTTATGCTTAGGAGATCTATAAATTTTAGAAATAAATAAATAAATATTTGTAGTGGATGGCTCTCTGGTGAGTGGCAGTTTCCACATGCGCTGCGGGAAGGGGGAAAAATTTCATTGGCCCAGGTATCCTTGACCTCTGAAGAGGGTCCTGCCTCTGTTTCTGGCCGGGGCACTCTAAAAAGTCAAAAGCGGACCCCCAGGACATTTCAGTTGCTATTCCTGCAAAGCACAGCTTTGATTCGGCAGCCAAAGCTCATAAGTCCTCCAAGAGTTCTTAAGAAGGGTATGCAGAAGGTGGCTTCTACCCTGAATGATGGGTTTTCCCCTGAATTTATTAACAATGTATTAGGCTTATTTGGCAAAGAAAATTATGCCAGCTGTCCCCCCCATAAGTGTCCATGCCAGCTGGGGGCCTCTCTTCCCAGAAATTGTGCCTGGCTCCTCTGGGTGGCCCAGGTTAGTGCGCCGGCAGTTGCTGTGGTCAACTAGGATGCCCTGATCATGTTGTTAATCATGTAGGCTGGCACTACCATCATGGGGGATGTTGCAGCTCTTTTAGATCTCCAAGATCAGGATCCGGGTGGACTCCTGGATCTGGGTGAGGATACCATGGTGCAGAGATTTTTTTAAACCCACACATCTGGTTGATTTGATTCCTGAGTCCCTCCAGGTGTTGAAGCTGGAGGTTAGTCCGCCAGTCACCATGGAATGCTCACTTATGAGTAATGAGAGACCGCAGTCGACTTCTTTTCCTGATCATTCAGAGATGCTTACAGACATTTGGGAGGTGCCTGAGGGCCCCTTGAAATGTGCCAGAGCAGATGCCTTCAACCAGCGTTTTGTGTCCCCGAATGTTGACTCCTTGATGGCACAGGTTACTAAACGCACTTCTCTCCACAGCGATTGGGTGGGAGTGCTGAAGGATTTTCAAGACCATAGAGTGGATTTTATCTTCGAGTGCTTCTTTGACATGGCAACTGCCTGGCTGAAGGCAGCGGCGGCCTCTTCCTTTGTGGCCAGAGTGTGTCATGCTAATCTCTGCCATGATCTGGACACTATTGGGTCTAGAATTTTGTATTTCTGATCTTGGGGGTGGATTACATGGCAAATGTCCTGTATGACATAAGAATATAAGAATTGCCATCTCCGGATCAGATCCTGGGTCCATCAAATCCGGTGATCCGCACACGCGGAGGCCCCGCCAGGTGTACCCTGGCATAGTTTTAGTCCCTATTTCACTGTATGTTTCTCAAGGGAGATGTTCAATTTATAAATATAGCCAAAATATAAACTTACTTAAGGCTATGAAGCCACCTTGTATATAGTTTTTATAATTTTTTAACCCGACCCTCAGTGGCACCACTCAGGACTCAAACTTCTCATTGTCCTGAGCTTTATGTATCTGCTTGTCATCGGGTCATTTATTATTTATTATTTCATAGAGCTTTCTGCTATTTATATTTCTATTTATTCTTTTCTTATATTATGAAGATATTCTCTTATAAAGATAAATACTTAGCTTAAAATATGGCTAAGTCTTCTTGGTTAGAGATGTCAGCACTAATAAGGGATGTTAGCCATGTTTAGAGATTTGGTTCTTCAGGGTATTTCTCATTATGAAAAACTATGAAGAACAACAGGATATCATACAATCTAACACATGAACAATATATAGCTTTGATGCAGTTAAGAGATCTACAAGACTGTATGATACTGAGAGCTGACAAAGGGGGAGCTACCATTGTGTTAGATAAGGCTTATTATTTAGAGGAAGCCAGTAGACAATTGTCAGATACAACAGCTTATTCTCCCCTTTGCGAAGATCCATTAAAACATTTGATGAAAGAAGTTTTTGATTTAGTGACTCATCATTATGAGGAGGGTATGCTTACCAAAAAAGAATACCAGTTTTTGATAGAAAAATACCCTAAAACCCCGATTATCTACTTTGTCCCAAAAATACATAAGAGCCAAACTAATCCACCGGGTAGACCTATCGTTAACACACGGGGGTCTCTTTTAGAACCCCTTTCTAAATTTGTAGACTTCTTTTTAAGGAAGGAAGTGATTAAGATCTCCTCGTATATTAAAGACTCCTCTCATTTTCTTAGGATTGTAACCCAAACTACACAAATTGAGTCAACAACTTTTCTAGTAACCCTTGACGTGGTCTCTTTATACACCAAAATTCCCCAACAAGAGGCGCTTGAAATAGTGAAAGAGGTTCTAACTAAAAGAAAGGGGGACCAATGTATTAGTACGGATTTTCTAATGAGATTAGCTCAGTGGGTCATTGAGCAAAATTATTTTGAATTCAGAGGAGTCTATTACCAACAGATTCAGGGGGTGGCTATGGGGGCCACTTTGGCTCCTTCAGTGGCCACCCTCTATATGAATAAATTTGAGGAGAATGAGATATATCCTTCTATTTGCTTAACCTGCTCTCGCAACTTAACTAAGTTCCATACACTCAATTTACACTGACTACACAACCAGTCTCACTCTACCTCTACCCTTCTCTTTTGATCGCTGACTGTCCTTATCTGCCACACCCAGTCAGACAACAGTCCCTTCTTCTCAAAACCCGAACCGCACATCCCATCACTCAACATGGCAATCTGCAATAAACAGCAATTACTATTAGGGATACTATACCTTCTATGCTCTAAATGCTGGGGCAATGAAGACAACCCCACCCAACCTATGCACACCTACCCCATCTCCTGGCTCAGACCAGTCGAACTAACTAAGCCCTCCAACCCCCTCCAACTCCTACAAAACCAGTCAAAACAAGACCTTCATCAAATCACAGTATTAAACACCACCCGCAAACACCGCAAGCCACACAGGAACAAGTTCTGCAACAGAAACATAAAAAAGCTAACATATTCTGAAATCCCTACAGCAAACAGTTACGAAAACATTAAGGGATACTACCTAAATACCCGCTCAGTGAGAAACAAAGCCCACATAATAAATGATTGGATACTACAAACAAAACCTGATCTCCTGTTTCTGACAGAAACATGGATGATCTCTGATACTGATACTATCATGAAAGACATCCTACCTCAGGGATACAAAATTATCCCACTATCAAGAAACTGGAAAAAAGGAGGAGGATTAGCGATCATCCTAAAAGAACACTTCGACTACATCAAGACCAACTCCAAATCTTCAGATAACCTTGAAATACTAACTTGCAAAATCACTAACGCACAGGTAGAAGAATCACTGATCACAACTCTATTCTATATCCCACCCAAAAAATGGTCAAACGCAAAAGAGGAATTCGCCGAATTCCTTACCCTATCTACCCTAAAAGGATCATACAACCTGCTTCTGGGAGACATAAACACTCACCTAGAACAAAAGACAAAACCAGAAATAACTGAAATCGCCAACCTCCTAATGTCACTGGACTTTCCAAATCCAGACGCAGAAATAACCCATGAAAAAGGACACAAACTAGACTTAATCACCTTCTCCCACAAAGAAACAATAGACCCCAAAATACAATATTACCCAGGACCCTGGGAAAAATGCATCTGGTCAGACTACTACATTGGCAAGTTCAATCTACACTGGCTAAAACAGAATTCACAACAAAAACACAAAAACGTCAACACGAACACAATAACCAGCCGTGGCATTATTAACCCAACCGAATTCTGGACCCACTATGAGTTACATCCCATTACCAACGAAATCCAGGATTTCCCCACAAGATGGGAAACTTACAGCAAAGAACTCCTAGACCAAATAGCACCATATAAAACATACAAAAAGAAAAATAGGCCACCAAATGAATGGTTCGACTGTGAGCTACTAACCACCAAACAGGAACTAAAAAAATTGGAGAGAATCTGGCAAAAAACAAACAATGAGTCAGACAAGACAAACTGGAAACAAAAAATGAAAATATACAAAAATCTGATCAAAGAAAAACGCGCTAAGCATTATGCAAAAAAAATTGGTACCTCAAAAATAAACAGCAAAGAATTGTTCAAACTATTAAAAACAATAACCGATACAACACAAATACTGAAAAAGGACAACAAGCCCACTCCATCGGCACAAACCCTAGCCAACTTCTTTCAAAATAAAATCGCTGAGCTAAGAGCAACCCTACCCACAACCACAACAAATGCTCTTCAATACCTCGAACCCCATGACCAAGACACCAGAGTAGACATGATATGGGACCACCTCGAATACCCAAACTGGCATCAGTTCCTAAATTTATTCAACAAGTACACCAAATCTAACTGTCTACTTGACGCATGCCCCCCAAAAATCATGACAGTTGCCCCTCCAGAATTTAAAAAGGAACTATTCACATGGCTAACAACCGCCCTTACAAGCGGAACATTAAACAAAAAAATGGGACACATTAATCACCCCAATCCCTAAAGATCAGAAAACCTCTTCAGCACTGACATCCAATTTCAGACCCATAGCGAGCATTCCCCTTTTCACAAAGATACAGGAAGGATTGGTCAACCTTCAACTAGTAAACTACCTGGACAAATTTAACATCCTTAGTGAACACCAATCAGGATTCAGGAAAGGTTACAACACAGAAACGGTCTTAGCCTCCTTACTGAACCACCTCTATGATCTCTTTAGCAAAGGCAAAAGCGCACTGATCCTACAATTAGACCTCAGCAGCACGTTCGACCTGGTAGACCATGAAATCATGCTACTGTGCCTTGAAATAATGGGAATTTCTGGAAAGGCAAAGAAATGGTTCCAAGAATTCCTAACAAACAGATCCTACCGAGTAATCAGCAATGGAAACTACTCCAAACCATGGAAAAACCCGTCAGGCGTGCCTCAAGGCTCCCCACTATCGCCCACCCTTTTCAATATCTATATCGCCTCCTTAGGTCACCTCCTACAAAAACTAAACTTAATACACTACATTTACGCAGACGACATATCCATTCTAATCCCCTTAAATGACATCACAAAAGAAACTGTAGACAACCTCTCAAACATAATGACCGAAATCGATAAATGGACCACCAATTTCAAACTGAAATTAAACGCAGAGAAAACAAAAGTCTTTCTGGCTAGTCCTAATGACAAAATTACGAGAACAACGATAAAAATAAACAATCACGAATACCCATTATCCAAAAACATAAAAATACTCGGTATCACTCTAGACACACACCTAACTATGACTGACCACACAAATTCACTAGTGAAAAAATGTTTCTACACGCTATGGAAACTAAGGACCATAAAAAAATACTTTGACCCAACATCATTCAGGTTGCTGGTACAGGCGCTGATCCTATCCATTCTTGACTACTGCAACATCATCTATCTGGGTATCCCACAAAAAACAATAAAAAAACTGAGACTAATACAAAACACCGCCGTTCGCCTAATTTTCGGACTCAGAAAAAGCGACCACATCAGCCCCTACTATAAAAAGCTGCATTGGCTACCAATAGAAGCACGAATATTATTCAAATTTGCTTGCACCTGTTTCAGGCAAGCCTGGGGACTAGCACCTTCTTACCTACAAACTCACTTCATCCTACATAACCCCACACGAGCAACCAGAAACAAAAACATCTCTGCATATCCAAAGATTACAGGCTGCAGATACAAATCATTCCTGGTCAGAACCTTTAAGTTCCAAGCGAACAGACAGCAAGTTTGGTTGAAAAACTACATAAACGAACCCAATCTGACATACAGTGCATTCCGAAAATCGATCAAAACCGCCCTTTTCGCCAAATTCATTGACTAAAACTGTCCCCTCCCTCACTAGGACTTCCCCCCTGTAAACGCCTTTTTCTTGCTCTCAAGAAGCTCCATTCATGTATTCAGGTAGTCTCTACCCATAGAACTCCAATTAATATGTAAGTACTAAATATTCAGGTACTCATAACCCATAGAACTCCAACTAGTACGTAAGTTGCCCATTTAGATTATTGTATAGTATTTGACTTATTGTATTGTATTGTATTTAGACTCATTGTAATGTATTGTATGGTACTGTATTGTATTTAGACTTATTGTATTGTATTAAGAACTTTTGTTATTCGCTGAATGTCCAGCCTTCTTACTATGTAAACCGCCTAGAAGTCGCCTGACTATGGCGGTATAGAAAAATAAAGTTGTTATTATTATAAAAACATTTTGGTTTGGAAAAGGTTTTTAGACGATATTTTCTTTCTCTGGAAGGGTACAGAACAGGAATTGCTAGATTTTCTTACTTGGATAAACACTAGGGATATTCATCTTCAGTTTACCCCTACTTATGACATTAAAACATTGGATTTTTTAGACATGCGTCTTACTAAAGAAAATGCTCAGCTGACTACAAAACTTTTTAGGAAACCTATAGCCCGAAATTCACTACTGCACTTTTCAAGTTACCACCCCTACCATCTTAAATTTAACCTTCCAGTTAGTCAGTTCCTTAGAGTTAGAAGAGTTTCTTCAGATATTAGAGATTTTAAAAAAGCGGCTAATGATTTACAGGAAAGGTTTAAAGTTAGAGGTTATCCAGCGAAATCTATTCGCCGTGCATATTTACGAGCCAAATATGCCAATAGAGAATTATTACTAACAGAGAAAAGTCACGCTGAAGTAGAAGATAGACTCATTTGCGTGCTTCCGTATTCTGAAGCAGCTAAGGCACTGATCAATCAGATAAAACGATACTGGCAAATACTACAACTTCATAATGTTTTTGCAGAGTTTCCAATGTTTGCTTTTAGAAAAGGCAAATCAATAGGTCAGATTTTAATTCAACAAAAATTAGGTTTTAGGTATGAAACTACAGTGGACAATCACAGTAAATGGAGCTGTCAATGGTGCAACAGCACCATAGAGGGTAGCATTTGGACAGACCCTCAAACTAAGAAAACTATTACGGCATTTACAAATACAACTTGCCAGACGGAAAATGTAGTTTATATTTTAATTTGCCCATGTAATCTTGTTTACGTAGGACGAACATCTCATCCCATTCATGTGCGACTAAATGAGCATAAGTCAAGGATAAAAACAAAAACGTTGCAAGCTCCGATAGTTGAACACTGCATAAATTATCAGCATGATTCTAGCCAGTTAAAATGGAGGGTTATCGATCATTACAAGGAAAAAGAGGGGGAGGGGGTGGTTAACGTGGAAGAAAAACTCAACTACAAAGAACAACATTGGATTTACATATTAAATACAGGTACCCCTTATGGGCTGAACACAGAGCTTGAATGGCTATCTCTAGTCTGATTTAGTATGCTTTAGTAAGAAGAACAGAGTAGTGGGAGGAGTTAGAAAAAGAAGAAAGAAAAATGACAAGCAAGGAATAAGTTACAGTATTGTGAGCTCCGATACGTCAGATGACATGTCATTACGTGTCTCCGGGCTGATTGGAGCTCCGATGATATTTAAACTAAAGAACGCTGTCGGCCCCGCTTAAAGTATTGACTGTTACAACGGAGGTAGATGGCTAAGTGTGAGTAGCAATTTGGAAGCCTTTGGGCCAAGTAAGAGCTAGTTTCTTAAATCATATAACTGAAACACGTTCTACAATGTAAGAACTATACTGGGTTACACTTTGTTATAACTGAAACAGGTTTTAATTTATGGTTTTGTTGGTGATTTTTAGGGATTGAGCCTTGAAAGAGCAAGCGAGGCGAAACATGTCGGCTTTGACATCCCTTATTAAAAAAAAAAAAAGCTAAGTATTTATCTTTATAAGAGAATATCTTTATAATATAAGAAAAGAATAAATAGAAATATAAATAGCAGAAAGCTCTATGAAATTATAAATGACCCGATGACGAGCAGACACATAAAGCTCAGGACAATGAGAAGTTTGAGTCCTGAGTGGTGCCACTGAGGGTCGGGTTAAAAAATTCTAAAAACTATATACAAGGTGGCTTCATAGCCTTAAGTAAGTTTATATTTTGGCTATATTTATAAATTGAACATTTTGGCACCTTGATAAAAATTTCAGTATTAGTGCGTTGATTTGATTTCTCAAAGGAGATGTGCATCTAATTTACCCTTAAATCCTAGAACGGTGGATTCTGCAATTACTTCCTCTGGGAGAGCATTCCAGGTGTCCACTACTCGCTGCGTGAAACAGAACTTCCTGATATTCATCCTGGACCTGTCCCCCCTCAGCTTCAATATATGTCCTCTTGTCCGTGTCACATTGGACATTGTAAATAACTGCTTTCCCTGCTCCATTTTATCGAATCCTTTCAGTATTTTGAAAGTCTCAATCAGATCCCCTCGTAGTCTCCTCTTCTCAAGGGAGAACAACCCCAGTCTCCTAAGTCGTTCCTCGTAGTCCATGTTCTCCATACCTTTCACTAGCTTCGTTGCTCATCTCTGCACCCTCTCTAGCAGTTTTATATCCTTCTTTAGTTGTTCTTGACGTGTTCAAAGTCTTTAGCAAACTGTCGGCTTATTCCATTTCGGCACACAGGATGTTGTGGATCCAATAGTGGTCCAGTGATTGGTCCTTGTTGCTAGCAGCAGGCTCATCTGGCCTGACCATAGCTTCTCTCAGGATTCAGATTCAGTCTCTTCTGCCTAGGCCCTAAACCTCTGAGGGACACCTTGATCTCTCAACTAGATGTCATCCATTTCCTGAGGGGCACACTGAGACTTCGGCCCCCCTTTCCCCTGCCCTGTCTGTCTTGAAATCTCAACCTGGGCCTCCAATCTTTGGCTTGCCAGCCTTATGAACCTCTGGAACTAGCTTCCTTAATGGATGTCACCGTCAAGACTGCCTTTCTGGTAGCCATTACCTCCACCCGCAGGGTTTCTGAACTTCAAGCTCTTTCCTGCTGGGATCCCTTTTTGTGTATCACGGATTCCAGTGTGGTTCTGTGGATGGTTCCCTCCTTTCTTCCAAAAGTGGCCTCGATCTTCCATGTAAACCAGGAGGATCGGCTTCCCACCTTTACTTCCTCCAGTTCAAGGGAGCAGGATTGGGTGTGTACTGGTGAGTTCTGCCCGCAAGGACAGGCCAGCTTCCACAGCCATCATTTCCAGATGGATCTGCATGGCTGTTTCCTCTGTTTACATAGTGGCAAGTAAGAAGCCCCTCCCCCCCCTTTGCAGTGAGGGTCCATTCTACCATTCTTCTTGGGCAGAGTTATTGTCAATTTCTTTGGAGGAGATTTACAGGGCTACTACCTGGTCCTCTTTGCATACTTTCACCAAGTTCTACAGGATCGATATGGTGACCAAGCAGGATGCTGCTTTTGGCTTCTCCGTTTTGGCAGTAGACTCATTGGTCCCACCCTGACTCTACGGGACTGTTCTGTTATGTCCCACTAGTCCAGGAATAGGGCGGGATTGTAAAAGAACGAAAGATTAGGTTCTTACCTTTGCTAATCTTCTTTCTTTGTCATGGGGTCCTTAGTTCCATCTCCCCCTTCTGTCAGTGCAGGCTGAGGCTCCTTATAGCACTACATTTTGTTGTTCAGGTTCCAAATGTTTTAATGTCCTATTTCAATTGTTCATGCATGATTGATCTAGCTTCATGATATAAGCAGAGTAGTTTCTGACTGCTTTGTCATGAGCTGAATTCCTGGGGGACAGTCCTTAGGTAGGAGGGGAAAGGCTCAAAGCAGTGTACAATTGAGGCTTCCTACAAGCTGTCTGGCAACCATAGGAGAATAACCCCACTAATCCAGGAATATAGTGCGGATTTATAAGAAAGAAGATCAGCAAAGGTAAGAAACTAATCTTTTGTTCTCCTCCTCTGGTCCAATATCTCATCTTTCTTCCATCCCCTTAAAAAAAAAAAAAAAAGTTACATATGTGCAATATGCAACAGCGTCTGCCTTCTTTCTCTATCTTCTAAAAATGTGTGCCCTCCCCTTCCAATTCTATCCAATGTCTACCCTCTCCTTCTCTGTTCTCCTCCCTTCTATCTACATCTGCCTTTTGTCCCCTGTAGTAACCCCCCTTCAAAAAAAAAAAAAAAAAAAGCTAACCTATTGGCAGAAGTGGAGCAGGCAAACAACTGCAATGGGACTTCGCTGGGCGTGATTCATTTGTGCTGGGTGGCCCAGGAGAGCTTGTGTCAAGGCAGCTACAGGGTGATGACTCGAGTTGCACTGCAAGGCCCTCCCAATGCAGCTGCACATCTCAAGGCCAGCTGGCTCATGCTACTACCAAACTTCCTGTTATGGAGTGGACAAAACCAGCTGGCTGACCTTGAAGATTGGCAGATACTAAACAGAGAAACATAATGATAAAGGTCAAATGGCCCATCCAGTTTGTCCATCTGCAGTATCCACTATCTTCTCTCCCTAGAGGTCCTACACATCTGTCTAATGCTTTCTTGAAAGGCCTCGCACTGGGTTGGCCATGCAATGCTGGTCATGCGGCTCCCTAGAGCAAGGTGTTTCATGGAAAGAGAGGCAGGCTCTGCTGGACCCATCAAAGCTTAATGTAGCCTCCTGTTTCTGGGTCCAAAAGAGCCAATCTGCCTGCCGCGGTAATTGCAATTAAATATTATAGGGGGTATTAAAAATTTGCTATGACAAAGGTAGACTCCTTGATGGCACAGGTAACTTAGATGCACTTCCTTACCCAGTGAGAGAGAAGTCATGCTGAAGGATACACAGGACCATAGAGTGGATATGATCCTCAGGAGGCAGTTTGAGTAGATGTTAAGGCAGCATCAGCTATTCCTTTCATAGCATGCGCTTGCCATTCACGGCTGTGAACCCTGTACGAGACAGCAGCTGAGCCATTACCTCAGCTTGCGGTGGCAGGGATGGACTATGTGACTGACACATTTTATCATGTAATTAGAGTCATGGCGAGAGTCTTCACCTACTCTGTTGCCACCCGACACATGTTGTGCATCAGATGATAGGCAGGTGATACAATCTCCAAAGCTGCGCTTAGCAGACTCCCCTTCATGGGACAGATACTTTTGGTCAAAGGCCTTGGATGATCTTATGGCCAGTGTGCAAGATCATCCTAAGTCTTTATTGGCCAGCAGACCTCGAGCGGCTAGAAGCCAGAACCGGAGCTACTTTAGGGGGGTCCTGACGTTTTTGCTAGTACACCTCAAGAGGCTAGTCTTGGAGAACTTATCAAGGTCCCAATCAGAGATATTCCGGATAGAGATGGTGAGATCCGCCATTGCAGTGGTCCAGCTGGGAGAATTGCTGGCCATCCTGGATTTGACAGACTTATTGCCACATTCCAAATTTCCCGGCACACAGAAAGTTCCTGAGATTTCACATGTTGGAGAATCGCTATCAATTCTCAGCACTACCATTTGGGCTGGCAGCGGCAACCCTGGATGTTCAGCAAGATGATGGTGGTGGTGGCAGCTCATCTCTGCAGGACGGTCTGGCTGGTTCATCCTTATCTTGATGACTGACTCAGAGCCCCTCTCAAAAAGAGGGAGAAAAGTCAATGGTGGCAGGTATACAAATTTTGCATAGTCTGGAGTGGATGGTAAATTTTTGAAAGAGCCAGTTAGTCCCCATTCAGTCTTTGGAATTCTCTTCAACATGGCGGAAGACTTGAGTTTTTCTTCCAGAAGCATGCAGACAGAAACTTTGGGAGCAAATTACAAACCTACTGCAGCAGCCAGCGCCTGCAGCGTGGCACTAGCTACAGGTTCTAGGCTCTATGGCAGCTGCCATAGAAGTAATGCCCTGGGCAAGGGCGCATATGCGTCTACCTCAGAATGCGCTGTTGTCTCAGTCTCCCCGGAGAGATTCTTTACAGGCCCCCTACCCTGGACGGAGGCAGCACACATGAGCTAGTGGTTCCTTCCACAATCTCTAGCAAAAGAGATTCCACTTCAGATTGATTCCTGGATCACTCTGACGATGGTTGCCAGCTGGGGGGCACACTACAGTGTTCATCTGGTGCAAAAGAAATAGACACCATCCCAGTGGAAGTGGTCGGTAAACAGGCTAGAACTGAGAGCGATCCTCTGCAGGCTGCTGTAATTAGCTTTAAAGGTGAGACTGGGAGGCCATAGGGGAAGCCAGAGGACACTAGAGAGAAGGGGGAAACACGCAGGCCTTCAGTGAATCAGGCAGCACTGGCACTGTACTGTGTAGGGAAGTAATCTGGCAAGTGCCTCTTCCTCCTCAGTATGCCGTGGCACACTTGGAATCTCAGGAGGCACATTAGTGTGTCTCGGCACACAGTTTGAGATACACTGCTCTAGTAGAAAGGCATATGAGTCTTGAACACCCATCCTGTCAGATTTCAATTTAGCCTAGTTACTGTCTCAGATTGTATGTATTTCTAGATGCTTGACTTTTTCCTGTCAGACAGGTGTGAAGAGTGATGAGAGTTCTCTATTGTAAAAATGTTTGCACAAATGCGAGAACTACAGAAGTGTTAGTGCCAGTTGCACTCAGGTAGCTGGCTTGTTGGGTTATACCTTGTTTTATGTTAGGTACCTATTGGCATTGGTTTATTTAATTGTAATTAAAGAGCAGGACAGACTTGACTCATTTTTTTCCCTATTGTAGTGGTTGTCAACTGCTTTGATACTAACTGAAGAGTAGCAGCACAGTGTAGGGGTAGAGGAGGCGGAGCTGAGAAATGTAGATATCTTCTACACAAACTCATGCATAGAGGTGAATAACCCACTGGTTCAAGACTCGTATATCTTTCTACTAGAAAGATTATCGTGGTAAGAACCTAATCTTCTTTTGTATTTACTGCCACTTTGTACTGCCCAAAGTGGAATATTTATTTGTTTCAACTTTTCTTCATAAAAACTGTATCAAAATGAAGGTAACATACAGTAATAATAACAAATACATTTTGCTTAAATATATAGAATTCCTCAAGGCAGTCTTTAAGAAATCAAAATATTTACCAACCTGAAGGTCCTGCCTTTTCAAACATGTTCCTTTTGTTATCTTCATAAAAACTGGGTCTCTTATAGCATGCTACCATCATATCTTTTATCCTCAGAGGAGAGAATATGATAAAAACCTGTCGAAACAAAGAGCTCAAGTCTTGTGGCGCATTCTGCTCAAAAGGTTTCACTTTCGTTTTTACTGCTTGTTCCTACCTCCTCACACTTAGCTCCTTGTGCAGATACAAGTATATAAACTTAGCACTTAAGAGGTAAGGGGTTGATTCTGTGTACATTGATTTGCAATGGGGTTAAGGTATTTTCTCAACTATGTATAAGTATTTTACAACAGTTTTGCTGTGAAGAAGCATTTTATCTCTGCAGACACAAATCCACAGTTTTGAGAAATGCAAAAACCAAGCATTATGAATGGACTAATGGAATTCATTTACCAAAAAAATGCAAACATTGTATGAATATACAGCCTCATTCTACATAATTAAAAACTAATCCTTATTTCATGATGAATAACTTTTGGACTGTAATGTATCTTAACCCTTTAATTGGCAGATGGTGAAAACAGCTGTTTTAAGTAACTTGATGTTAAACGAGAGTAACAGTGCCAAGTAACAGGCATTTAGAGATGCAGATCTCCAATAAGAGCCATAGAAACGCATGTTGCTTCTGATCAACAATGCCAAATAAAGGGTTAAATAGAAAACTATTTTTAGATAGATTTTTTCTCAAAAAAGTATTTTATTAATAGACTAAAAAGGTTAGGGCTCTTCAGCTTGGAAAAGAGACGGCTGAGGGGAGATATGATTGGTCTACAAAAACCTGAGTGGAGTAGAATGGGTACAAGTGGATCAATTTTTCACTCCATCAAAAATTACAAAGACTAGGGGACCTTCGATGAAGTTACAATCAGAAAACAAGAGCATGGAGGGATGCAATAAATGATACTATAAAATGAAAATTAAGATAGCTAAAAGAGAGCACTATTCGCTATATAGGATAGAATTGCTTAGATTTTAAAAGACTCCATTAGGGGGAGAATTATAATTTATGAAGTAGTCAAGAGTTATTGAGTATGAATGAGAATTTACCTGTAGTGGGAGAAATTTTAGAGAAAACATTTTCAAGATAAGACAAGGGCTACCATTATCTGATTTGAAGTTGGAAGAATTTCTAGTGGAATTAGTGCTGGTCTTTAATAGCCCATCTTACGAAAAAGTATCTTCTTTTTGAGGAAATAATCTGCTTCCCTGGGATACCTGTGACAGGAATTTGCTCCTGTGGGCCACGGAGAGCCACACAGGGATTAGGGAGACCAGAGAGAAAACTTGTGACAACCAGATATTTTGATAAGGACAAAATTTATTCATATGGAAAAAAACCCAAAAGTGTTTAGCTTGATTGCAGCAATAAACAGACCAAGAAACCAGTTGAAAAAAAGCAAAAACCCAAATCATAAGTGTCAGAATGCTCCAAAAATAATTCAGGTTCTTCAGTAGGCAAAGTATAAGAGAAACTTATAAACCAGGGGTAGACAATTCCGAGAGCCGGAGATAGGTCAGGTTTTCAGGATATCCACAATAAATATTCATTAGATAGATTTGCATCTCAAAGAGGCAGTGCATGCAAATCCATCTCATACATATTCATTGTGGATATCCTGAAAACCTGATCTGGCTCCAGCTCTCGAGGACCGGAATTGCCTACCCCTGTTATAAACAGTCCTTTAGTGCTAACAGTCTGTTTACTCTCCTGCACAGCTTTAGATTGTAGCCAGTAAGCAGAAAACACAAACACCCAAATCACACCTTTTCAGGTAGATATGGGTTTGAAACAGTTTTGGCTTCAGAATGCTGAACAGCTTAACATTAAGCTTTTCCTGCATCAGAAAAACAAACAGTTCATTAAGATTCTTCCACTTGAGCTCGTGTCTTCACAGTAAGCAGAGAAAAAAAAATATCTTGAAGATCCTCACAACACATGGAAAACAAATACTGTACTCCTCTCAGGAATTACCAGCAGAAAGAGAAAAAAGGGTAAGTTTATTCAAGGCTTTAAATCACCAGTCCTTCAGAGAAAAGTAAGGCAGCATTTCTCATTTGCCTTGGTATTGCGGCACACTTCCATCTGTTCCTCCCTGGGCAATTCTCCATACGACTCTTGTTTCCATGGCTTGGCCACTTAGGTTCTAGTAGCCCCTGTCCAGCCTCTACAAAGTCCATGGCCTCTGGCTTCTCATGGCCATTCAGAATCCTCAGCCCTGGCGCTCCCTGTCTTTCATGTGTCTGGCATTCTTCTCTTCCAGTTACTCTTCCTACGGGAGTAAAAAGGCACAGCCACACCCCAAACCCTCAGGTGTAGCAGGTTCTCTAGATATTGATCTACCTCCCCCTCTGTGATTGCAGGGAAAAGTTCTAGAGTGGCGTGTGCTAGGAAATGCAGATAGTTCAGGACTCACACCCCATCTAGATGGATGGGAATATCCTCAGACCTATCCACAGAAAGTTAAAAACGGTGTGTTCAGTGTGTCTGGATCAAGGGTGTGTGCTGCTCTGGGGACACACCTAGCAGGTATAGGTTGTATACCAGAGCATCAATACTAGTTTATGTCCTGGGCTGTGGATCACCTTCACCTTCTTTAACAAATTTCTAGTGAGTTTATCTTTTTATAGGATCTAATACAGTTTTGCTGTGGTTGTGCAGTTATTGTGATTAGCTTGATAGGATTCAGTCCTGTCCACTACAAATGATCAGTGTGCTAGTGCATAGGACTGAATCCTGTCGAGCAGTTCTATTGTGATGCCATCTTTGAGCTATGAAACAAAGAACATGTTTGAATTCCTTTGAAGGCTGCTTCTGATAAAGTTTTGTTCTACCCATATCCATAAAGTGGATAATCAAGAAGTCATAATAAAATGGGCACTGCTGATCATTTTTAACAAATATCTAACCCAGTAAAGAGAAACACACATGGTATTTTCTATTTTGTATATAGCTTCAAATACATTTTGATACCTTATTTAATTATGCTCCTCTTTTAAAATTTTAGACTTACAACATGAGAGTATCTTCCCGGAGGAAAGAGTATCAGAATGGGTCTTCAAGCACTATGAATGGGCACACAAACAACTCATTATTAGAGAACAATGTAAAGCAGAGGAAACAAAGAAAAGATTAAGGACCGAACTGAGCAGCCATTTTGTTATCCTGATAACCATCTTGTTAAGCAAAATAAGAATTATGCACTGATACTCTATATGGCTACTGTAATTATTCCTAGCTAAAATAATGTGATTTGTGTGACTTAACCAGTACAGCCATCTTAGAAAATCTGTAGAGGATTCAAACTAAGTAAAAGTTGTAGTAATTTGGGCTCTTACTGACCCTGCTGTAGGCTGTGGAAAGAAGTATTGTACTACAAGACACTGCTGTTGCCTTACTAGTAAACATAATAGGTGCTGAATTGTGATTCATAATTTTAGAAAACTGCTAGCCAAAATTTCTGTTTTTGTACTGTAGATAATGCATGTGACCTTGAGAACACAATGCCTTAAGTATATAATATAAAATGCAGGGCCCAAAGCTCTTTACTGATTGAAAAATATTCAAAGTCCAAAAATATCAGTCTTTTAGTGTACAGTATCTCATTTAGAAATTTCAGTGGTCATCTTGACCAACATGTGACTGCTACATGTTTCAGTAACATTTCTGATAGATTTTAGTTTTGTAGTACATGGCTGTAATCGTAGAGTCAACCTGATAAAAACTTCTACTTTGGCAAATCTTTTATATTTAATAAATTAATTTTAAATTTGTGTTAAGCAGTGTAAAAAAACCTTAACCTTTCGGTGCCTGCAGATTTGGAATTCTTATAAGAGACGATACAAAGAAAAAAAAGTAATGAACCCAGAATCTGCTTGTGGACATCTCAACATTCAGATTTTATTTTTGCTTCATTAATTGCAAGAGAAGATGCTATTTATGATTCCAAACAGGCTGCTTGTGATACATTCAGCTGATGTCTCGCGGAATGACATAGAAAGATGTATAAGTTCCATATCCTCAAATTCACTTTTCTAAAGTGATAGCAGATCTTGGATAGAAAGACATACAACAGGATCTTTGAATTATGACTTGTGTTCATATGTAAGAAGGCTTTGTTTTGACTTCTGTTTTGCATTGGTGAGTCTCCTTTTTTAAAAGGTATGTAAAATATACATGGTTTACAAAGCAAGGAAATGCTTATCAAATCCAGAACTGAGAGATTATGTAGGTTTCTTAGTCTAAGGAACCTCCCCATGCAGAGTGATTCCTCAGTATATGAGGATTTGTTTATAGCTACTTTTTCCAATTACTTTTTAACTAGGCTTTGTCGACTGTGTGCTGACCAGTCTCAGCTTGAATTTTGGAGAACTTTGAAATGTGTACTAATTTAGGGTAATGCCATAATTCTAGTGGCTGGGGTTTTTTATGTTTAGGTTACGTGCAATAACATATTTTCATCTGTTTCCTTTTTAATCCAATTTTTTTTGGTTCTAATTCTTATTAAGAAAATTTCTGTGTCTTTATTGGAGCTATAAACTTGGTAAAATAAAACCTTTCCTGTTCTTAAAATATGTATATGTATTTAAGCAATGGGGGATTATTAAAGTAACAAGCAAACCATAGCGTGCTTACAAGTGGATAGCATGTCCCTAGTGTAAATGCTACCTTGTGTTCATAGTTCTTTAAGAAACTTTGGCAGGCTCACACCATCTATGCATGAGTGCCTATCCAAGTTATGCAGGACCCACAGTTTTCACTTTCTCCATAGAGCTATCTTCATTGTAGCAGCAAGTAAAATATTTTTTATAGTTGTTTTAGGTCTTGCTATTCTTCATTTACATGAGTGGTATGGGATTTTTCTCTGGAGGTTCCCCTCCCCCTCTTTTTTTTTTTCTTTCTAGCATTTGGCCTTTTTTATTTTTCTTTCCTCTTTAATGCTGCATGGCCATTTTAAGCCTGAACTCTGGCACATTTGAGAGTTAAATTTATTTTCTTTTTTTTTTTGTTGTTGCATCATGTCTCCCCCTGTCTCAGTGTTGACAGCTTTTAGTGCCCACCTGGGCCAAGCCTCTACAGATGCATTGCCAAGAACATGCATGGATTCTTCATTGTCCTTGTTGAAAGCCTCGATGCTGGGTACTGATATCAGAAGACGCGTTATTGCCAAGAAGACTGCTCCCCCTCTGAAGTGCTGTTAATACCAGTAAGCTGGAACCCTGTTTCTGATTCAGCACCGTCTTTTCAGACTGTCTTCACCCTGCCATTGGTCCTCCTTTTCTCAATGCCCATTCTCATGGAGTGCTTATGGCCATGATACAAGAGGAGCTGGGGTACATCCTGTAGTAGTATGTTAACAAGGCATTGAAGGTGCTTGAGCTGCCTATGGAACTACTCCAACCCATTTTAGAGAACCATACCTGTTCCCTGTTAAAACAGTCGTCGACACTAGTGCCTTGGCAAGCATCAGAACTGGCACCTACCAATGTTGTGTGTCTTTCCAGCACGTTAGGGAGGAGGCTACCCCAGAATACTGGAGAGGACCTGTACCTCAGTGCTCCCACCCTAAGTCTGAGGAGAACTGCTCCTGTGCATCCGAGTATGTCAGGACTTCTCAAAGAAGAGGTCCTGTGTCCTACCTTCAGATCCCTTCTTACCATTGGACAAGAGAACCTCTCCAAGAGAAGTTCTGTTTCTAGGGAATGGCAGAAGCCATTCCTTTTAACTATTTGTCATTGTTGCTCAAAAGCAACATGTGTTAATATGGCGCTTGTGGGAGTCTGTATCTCCAAATACCTGTTACTTGTCACTGTTGCTCTCGTTCAACATCAAGTTATGTAAAGCAGCTGTTTTCACCATGTGCCAATTAAAGGGTTAAACTGGAGGTCAACTCAGGGCTGAGAGGTTGACCATCCTCTGCTATGACTTTCCTCCTGGGGATGGTTTGATGGTGCCCATCCTGAAAGATTCACAGAAGAAGAATTGGAATTCTGGTCCATTCAGGAGCACAAACTTCAGATCAACCTGCCCAGAGCTTCGGGTAATATGGAACAGGCTAAGGCCTTTCAGAGATCAGCTGTTGAATCAAATTGTGCTAATTCAGACAATTGTATTGCCATGTACTGTCAACAAGCAGAGAGTTATTATTATTATTATGTATGGGATACTTTTTGTGTCAGGAAGCATTTGGCATGTCAACTGGACCAGTGGCCACGGCATAGTATTCAGAACCACATACCTGGTTGGGAAAGACAGTTCACCCTGCTTTTTGTTTTTCAGTGAGCCTAGTAACTAGGTATTCCCATTTGTTAGAATGCTATGGCCTGTAAAGGACTTGCCTGTAGCAGGTGTTCTCTAATGACAGCAGACCAAGTGTTCTCACAAACCCTTCCCCGCCTCCCTAGAGTTCTGTTCTTCATGCTTTGTACTTTGTATGCTGTCCTCAAGAAAACACTTGCTATAGGTGAGCAAGTTCACTTTATAGCATATTCAAGCTGGTTTGATAGAAGATATTAAGAATACATAAATAATAATGAGGTGACAGATATGAAATATATGTATGTTACTTCTGACATTCTTTAATAAAAATATTTTGAAACCTAGGAAGGTAAGTTTTTACTTAGGTCTAGAGCTCCAATATGTGTAAAAAATGGGACATTTCTTATTTAAGAACAGGAAATTGGAGAAAAAGTTTGGATTAAAAAGGAAAGATCTGAAAAATTAAAACATATAACTTAAAAGAAGAAAAAAAGCATGCTGTGATTGAAATGGTGCTCACTGTATTTGCAATACATAGTGCAGGTTATTTTCCAATCATTTTTGGTTCTGTCTGTCTACTATATGATAACAACTGTGTTTTGCAAAACTTTTGATGCAATATAAATTCTATCACAGCATATAAGGAATCCAGTTTGTGTGAGAAACACAAACTTTGTTGTGTCACATGGTTTTATGGCATAAAATGTGTTTTGTGTGTATGTAGATCTGCAACAAGTAAGAAAAAGCCATTCATGAAATTTATCCATATTGAGAGGAACTATTTTTCAAAGCAGTAATGAACTCATTAAATAAAAATAAGTGATTCAAAGATTAGTTTCTGTTGGTGAGAAAAACTTCACAATCTCATGCGTGCAGGTTCTTAACCTGTTCCTCGAGCCATACCCAACTAGTTTGTTTTTAGGATATTAACATTGAATATACACAAGGGATGGATTTGTATGCACATATTCCCTTTCTATGCAAAAGTATTTAATAGTTGTCCTAGATATTCTGAAAACCAGACTGGATGGATGTGTCTCTAAGACTGGATTGAAAACCATTTCACTGGTGGTTAATGGTGTCTAATGTAGCAAGCGTGGAAGCGCAAAGCCTTGTGACAAAGGAACAGTGCATTTGAAATCTGCACAACCTTTGCTAAAGGAGTAATCCTTTACATAATAGAAAGATGATCTATGAAAAATAAGTATGTTTCTCTGTTTTAAATTTAGCCTGTTCTTTCTTATAGTTTTCATACTCTGCATCATAAAGGAAACAAATGCTTTGAACTGTGTCCAAAATATTAAATGGTCTTCACTGAATATATTCAAGTGCTCAATATAGCAGTGTGTGCTACTATTTCTAATGGAATATTTCTGTAATCATATAAGAATTTGAATGCATTTACCTTGTTCTTGGTCTATGCATTCTTTTTCAGCTCGGGACCATATTCATCAAGGGGCAGATTCAAATGTCATCTTGACTTCGTTCTTTACCCTGACAGAGAAGTTTGCATTGTCCTACTTTAACATGCAAAATGGAAAGTAGTGATCAGCCCCTTAGAATTTTTCTCATGGGCACAGAATAAGAGCTCTTTATTGGCAGCACTCTCAAAATATAATTGGTTGTGCAATATATATAGCACAGGGTTATTGGTTCTAAAATTTACATTCTATTTGTTTAATATTTATATAATTGTTTACCATGTTGGATGTTTGCACATTTGTGTTTAGCGTTTTTTAAAGTGATAAGCCAGTTATTAGCCTTATATAATTTTAAAATATCTGTTTAGAAAGAAATCTGTTCATATATGTTTTTTTAAATTACTAGTTTGCAGTCTTTACTGCAGGCAGCACTATCTAAACAGAAAATCTTCTGAATTGAAATATGTAAAGGGGTAATTCTATAAAGAGGGTGCCAATATTTAGGCACCAAGAATGATGAATACTGGCATATATGCATGTACTGTATATGCGTGCACATAGCATAAATGCCAAAAATCCAGCTATGAACTATTCTGTAAATGCATATGCATCTTCCATAGTATGTATTTCACAGGTGGGCATTCACATGGCTGGAACATGGTTGAACTTCCACATATGAAATTTAGCTTATAGCATTCTTTACATGCATATATCTCTGGAATCTAGGCACGAGCATTTACACCAGCTATCTGGCTGGCATAAGTGTACCTATCGGCAAATGTGTATAAACCCAGTTAAATTAGTATTTTATTAAAAAGTGGGTGCCTACTTTCCTTTATGGAATAGGCTCCAATTTGGTATCCTCTAAGCACCCAATTTTAGATTTACCCTCTAACCCCCTAATAGTACGTAATGCACCAAAGGTTAGGCACCGATGTGGTGCACAACTTCTGTAGTAATATGCCAGAATGGCAGTTACACTTGTAACTGGACTAAGGTGTGCTTGCAACTAGAAGGGGGGAGCATGCACATGAGCCTGTCATAAGTTGTACACCTAAGTGCCAGTTTAGGTGCATGCATTTGTGACTGCTATACATATGGCATAAATGGGCATGCCTAAATTCAGGTGCATCATTGCAGACATACTAGTATTCTGTAACAACTTTGGTCTGCAAATTTGCCATTCTAGAATATTAGCTTAGCATTCAGATTTTTGGTGCCTAAGTTTTAGCATCATTTGTATAACTGCATTCTAAACGTATTAAAAATAAATCCTTTAAGATAAATATGTCTACATTGTTGAACTGTCAAACATTAACCATTAAAATATGTTTGATTCACTGAATGCATGGAGTCCACAGTGTGTTTGATCACATTTAGATCCAGCTTTTGAGGAGGGTGGGAGGAATCTGCTTTAGAGGGGAGAAGAACATATTTGAGCTGTAAGTAGTCATTTGAGTTTCTGTTAGAACTGGAAGTATAAAAGGAAAAAAAATAGACAACTGAAATACAGAAGAAACTAAGCCTTGAGGATCGTTGCTGTTTCACGTTTTAAAACTTGTGCTTATTCAACCACTGCCATGCAGCTATTATTTTGTTTTTCTTTTTTTGTAATCATAAAGATGACCCAAGACAGTAAGCAATAGATAGGGTTAAATATGTACATTAGTAGAGAATATAATAAAACAAATTGTACTTCGATGGGAGTTTGATATAAATTAGTTTATGTAGGCACGTATGCAGTTTTTAATTTTATCTCATCACTAGGCAAAAATAATTCATACAACCCCCCCCCCCCCCCCCCCGTGCACTTCTACACCAGGGCCTCCTGAAGTCCTGCATGTTACCACATTCATTGTAGCAGCCTCTGGCTTTCTCCCTGGCCCCCCAGTCTCACCTTCAGCTAATTAGGGCAGCCTTCAGAGGATTGCTGGTGCTATCAAGTTTCAAGTTTATTTAAAAAATTTTATACCGCTTAATCAAATTTCTAGGCGGTATACAATGTAAAAAATTACATAAAATCAAATTAAAGTTAGAAGTACTAGGCAAAATCAGGATAAGTTAATAAAACGCATAACAAAACATATGGACTAACTTCACACAGGGCAAGAACTACAATCTTTGAGGAAAAGAGCACAGTAAAAGGGGAAAAAACAATAGGTTAGGGCAGGGGTAGGGAACTCCAGTCCTTCAGAGCTGTATTCCAGTTGGGTTTTCAGGATTTCCCCAATGAATAATCAGTGCATGCAAATAGATCTCATGCATATTCATTGGGGAAATCCTGAAAACCCGACTGGAATATAGCTCTCGAGGACCGGAGCTCCTTACCCCTGGGTTAGGGTAAAAAGCTATAAAGCTTGTTTTGGTCCTTATAAGGACAGTTATTGTTCAAAAGCAGCCACGGAATTCCCATCGTCCCCGTTCCCATGCAACTCTAGTGGAGAGTGTTTTTTATGGACCTGAGCTATGCTGTCAACCAATTGGCATGACACAGGCTTCTTTGTGGGGATCCCTATTCGGGTCCCCAATGCTCCTGTCTTCACAGACCAGGACTGCCTTAACTGGCGTGCCGATACCTTGGATACTGTGTCCACCCTGGATGCCATCGATACCCTTTGTGGCACTGTTGGCCAGGAGGTTTCAGGGAGCCCTAATGGGATGTGGCCCTTTTGTCCACAGGCTGTTAAAAGTGGCCTCTGTTCACCATTTTATAGTGGACACCATAAAAGAACTGAATTTGGAGCTTGGCCCTCCATGACTCAATGTACTGTCATGAGTTCTAATACTCTGATGTCCTTTTTTCCCTCTAATCCAGTGGTTCCCAACCCTGTCCTGGAGGACCACCAGGCCAATCGGGTTTCCAGGCTAGCCCTAATGAATATGCATGAGAGAGATTTGCATATAATGGAAATGACAGGCATGCAAATCTCATCCATGCATATTCATTATGGCTATCCTGAAAACCCGATTGGCCTGGTCCTCCAGGAAAGGGTTGGGAACCACTATTCTAATCCAGATCTCATGGCTCTAGTTCAGGGGTCTCAAAGTCCCTCCTTGAGGGCTGCAATCCAGTCAGGTTTTCAGGATTTCCCCAATGAATATGCATGAGATCAATGTGCATGCACTGCTTTCAATGCATATTCATTGGGGAAATCCTGAAAACCCGACTAGATTGCGGCCCTCGAGGAGGGACTTTGAGATCCCTGCTCTAGTTACTAAGCAGTGGGAGACTCCTGAAATTTCTTTTAAGTTGACTAAGATTGTGGCTAAGCTTTATCCTATAGCACCAGATTTTCAGCAGCTTTTTAAGCAGCTGAAGATAGATTCAGTGGTGGCTCAGGTGACCAAGTATACTGCCTTTCCAAGCGAGGGCAGAGTTATGCTAAAAGATTCGTAGGACCGGAGGGTGGATTTGGTCTTTAAGCTTTTTGAAGTGGCTTCTTCAGGTATTGCCATGGCTGCTGCCTCATTTGTGGCGCATGCTTGTCATACGAGGTTGTGTCAAGATCCCTTTTCAGAGGACACCTGCCCCGAGCTAGTACTCAAAGGTTGGATTATGTTACAGGTGCCTTATATGACCTCTTGAGTGTCCTGTGCAAAGTTTCGGCTTATGCTGGCTCAGCACGCAGAATGCTCTGGATCTGTCACGTGGCTGGAGATGTGGCCTCCAAGGTGACTCTCAGCAGTCTTCCTTTTAAGGGTCAAATACTTTTTGGCAAGGGGTTGGATGACCTTATGACCAGTGTGGCAGACTACCACCCCAAGTCCCTCACAGATAACAGACCTTGTACCCCGGGAGGAGGCCGCAGTAATTTTTGTCCCTCTTGCTGCAGGTTTGGCCAGAATTCCTCAGATTCCATTGACCAAATGTATTCCCAGAACTACAGACAATGCTTTTTAACAACCGCAGATGCCAGCAGGCTTCTAGTTCTCACAACAGCACTGCCCCTAAGAAGTCCCAATGATGCCAAGACCGCCACCATGCCTCGTATTGGAGGCTGGTTGGTAGAGATCCTCCAGGAGTGGAAGTTAATCTCAGACCAATGGGTGTTGGACATCATTTGGGAAGGACACAAGACAAATTTCTTTTGTCTCCCTCCAGATTTGTGTATGGACTCTCCTGCAGGAAGGCAGGGAAAAGCATTATAGGTTGAGGCAACGCTGCAGCAGCTCTTGGCCATTCAGGCTGTAGAACCATTCATGAAAGCGAATTGGGTTCCTGCCGATATACTGCATCATGCCAAAGAGAGGCTCATATTTGAGGCCCATACTGGATCTTAAATCTATCAGTGCCTTCCTGCAGGTCCCATACTTTCACATGGAAACTGCGTTCAGTCATTACAGCGGTGGCTTTGGGAGAATTTCTGGCTTTGCTGGATTTGACAGACACTTATCTGCATATTCCCATCTTCCAGGAACAATGGAACCTGAGATTGCATGTTCTTTAGCAGCATTTCCAGTTTGCAGCCCTACCCTCAGATTGGCAACGGTCCCCTGGTGGTGTGTTCACAGAATGGGGGTCCTAGTTCTTCTATATCCAGACGATTGGTTGATCAGGGCATCGTCCAGATTGGAGTGTCATCTCTCCCACAATGTTCCCTCTAAGCCAGGGAAGCAGCTGTGCAAGTCATGTGTTCTGAGCAGTGATTGAGTTGGGCTGGACTGGACTAGCGCTGCTAGCACATGGTGAGCAGGGGTGGGAGATAAAGGCAAACAATTTTTGAAAATGTCCAATTTATATTAAAAGTTGAGAAGTTAAATTATTTCTATTAAACTTTAAAAAAAAAAAAGTGTATATATATATATATATATATATATATATACAGTCAAACTTCTGTTTGTGAGTAACACAGTTTGCGAGTGTTTTTCAAGACAAGCCTGCCCAAACACAAGCCCTTACCCTGATCTGGCACCGGCACACAGCACCAAATCACAGGACGTGCCGGTGCCTGAAGTTCCTGCCTCTTGCCTGGGCTGGGCCTTGAGCATCGGTGCATGCTCAAGGCCTTCTAGCTCCCAGAAAGAGAAAAAAGTGTGTCCATCCCTGTACTGTGCAAAATAACATCCTGCCTCTGCCCCCTCTCTCCTCCCTGCTTCCTTAAAGCTAGGGCCATTTTGGGTCCAAAAGAGGTGAAGGAGAGCTGACAAATATGTCCCTACATACCAATAGAAAGAGTGTTAAATGTTTACATTCAAGTACACTTGTGATCAGTCAAACTCCCCATGAGGTCTATTTTGTAGTTTAAACCTACATTTCTGTTTTTTTTTGTAAAAAAATTTTGTACACTGCTCAGAAGTTTGATTGAGCAGTATAAGAAATTTTAATAAAACTTGAATCAGGTATGTACCTTTTTGTTCTAATTTTTGTGTGATGAAGGGGGTGAGTGAGCACTGGGGGAGTGCTAGGGTGTCTTACCTTGATGCATGCAATGGTCATCTGGTCAGTTTGGGCACCTTTGTGGCACTTAGACACTTCTAAACCAGGTCTCGTTCCAAACATGTAAGTTCCGTCCAGGATGTCTTGCAAAATGTTTGATTATCGCTCCAAGACGTCCAAGTCCAACCTGCCCTTAGGCATGCCCAAAGCCCAACCCAACAAACACCTCCATCACACTCATCTCATAATCTGGACGCACAGAGGCTGGGACACCTTGCTAGACATCCAGAAAGGCAGTTTTGATTACTGGCACTTGGACATCCTGATGATTAGGACGTCCAAGTGCTTTTTGGACATCTGTTTTTTTAATTATGAGCCTACTAGTGTGTATTTGACAGATGGGTGTACACATAGATACGTATACGGGAGAATCCCTCTGGGTGAACCTTGCCAGGGGCAATAACAAATGCCTGTATTTTGGTGTTGAATACAGACCTCCAAGACAACAGGACAACATAGATGAAGAATTAATAGAAGACATCGAGACCATCACTCTGCGTGGAGACACAGTGCTGTCGGGGGGACTTCAATATGCCTGATGTAGACTGGAATCAACTCTCAGCTACGACCAGCGGCAGCAGGAGGCTACTAGCCTCCATACGGGGATCACGCCTCAAACAGATGGTATTGGAACCCACCAGGGATCAGGCGATTCTGGACCTGTTACTCACCAATGGAGACAGTGAAGAAGTTTCGGTAGGAGATGCTTTGGCCTCCAGTGACCACAACATGGTGTGGTTTCACCTAAGGAAAGGAGTCACTAGATCGAACATATCGACAAAGGTCCTCAATTTTAAGGGAGCTAACTTCCAGAGTATGGGAGATTTTGTCTGAGGCACTGCAAAACCAGGGCACGATGGACAGTGTGGAGGTACTGTGGTCGACTCTGAAATCTACCCTGCAAAAAGCAACCAACCTCTACATAAAAACCGTGAGTAAACGACAGAGAAATAATAGACCCCAGTGGTTCTCCGCAGAGATCTCGGAACTAGTAAAGCAAAAGAAAAAAGCATTTGTATCCTACAAACAATCACAACGACCAGAAGCTAAAGAAACCTATCTGGTAAAATCTAGAACTGTTAAAAAAGCAATCAGGGATGTCAAACTCCAGATGGAAGAAAATATAGCTAGGCAGGTTAAAAAAGGGGATAAATTCTTTTTCAAGTATGTTAGCGACAGAAGAAAGAACACAGACGGGATTGTGCACCTAAGGAAACCCGAAGGTAACTTTGTAGACTTGGACTCAGATAAAGCCAAACTACTCAATAGCTATTTCTGCTCAGTCTTTACCTGTGAGGCGCCGGGATCCGGACCGCAGCTACAGACAGGACCCGTTCTAGGATTTTGAATTTACCACGAGCAACATATACCACAAGCTATCAAAGCTAAAAGTGAACAAAGCCATGGGACCGGATAATCTACACCCCAGAGTACTTCAGGAATTGAGAGATTTCCTGGTAGAGCCGTTAGCTGCGCTTTTCAATCTTTCCTTAAACAAGGGAAAAGTCCCCTTGGACTGGAAAACTGCTTACGTCATTCCACTCCACAAAAAGGGATGCAGGTCAGAGGCTGAAAATTATAGACATCAATAGTGTATAAACTTATGGAAACGTTGATTAAAAACAGATTGGATACAATTCTGGATGATGAAAGACTGAGGGATCCCCATCAGCATGGATTTACAAAGGGAAGGTCTTGTCAATCCAATCTGATAAGCTTCTTAGAAACATAGAAACAGACGGCAGATAAGGGCCACGACCCATCCAGTCTGCTCACCCCAATAACCCTCCCCTACCTTTCTCTGTGAAGAGATCCCACGTGACGATCCCATTTTGTCTTAAAATCAGGCACGCTGCTGGCCTCAATTACCTGTAGTGGAAGATTATTCCAGCGATCAACCACCCTTTCGGTGAAGAAGTATTTCCTGGTGAAGAAGCAGTTTCCCGCCCCTGATTTTCCACGGATGCCCTCTTGTTGCCGTGGGACCTTTGATAAAGAAGATATCCTCTTCCACCTCGATACGGCCCGTGAGATATTTGAACGTCTTGATCATGTCTCCCCTCTCTCTGCGTTCCTCTCTGCAGCAATTTATCCAGCCGTTCCTCATACGAGGGAGATCCTTGAGTCCCGAGACCATCCGGGTGGCCATTTGCTGGACCGAGTCAAGTCTCAGCACATCTTTGCGATAATGTGGCCTCCAGAATTGTACACAGTATTCCAGATGGGGTCTCACCATGGATCTATACAATGGCATAATGACTTCGGGCTTACGGCTGACGAAACTCCTACGTATACAACCTATGATTTGTCTAGCCTTAGATGAAGCTTTCTCCACTTGCTTAGCAGTCTTCATGTCCTCACTGATGATCACCCCTAAGTCTCATTCTGCTACAGTCCTCACTAGGATCTCACCATTAAGGGTGTAAGTCTTGCATGGATTTTGGCTGACAAGGTGCATGACTTTACATTTTTTGGCATTGCAACTTAGTTGCCAGGTCCTGGACCAGCGCTCCAGTAGGAGGTCTTGCACCATACTGTCGGGCATTATGTTTTCGTCAGGCACTGTGCTTTTGTCTGTTGTGTTCTTGTCTACTACATTGCATAGTTTGGCGTCATCAGCGAATAGCGTTATTTTACCTCGAAGCCCCTCAGCCAAGTCCCTTATGAAGATGTTGAACAGGATCGGGCCCAAAACCGAGCCCTGCGGCACTCCACTGATCACCTCCATCGGTTCGGAGGGGGTGCCATTCGCCACCACCCTCTGAAGCCTACCTCCAAGCCAGTCCCCAACCCATGCTGTCAATGTGTCTCCCAATCCTATAGAACTTATCTTGCTCAACAACCTGCGGTGTGGTACGCTATCGAATGCTTTGCTGAAGTCCAAGTATACGATGTCCAGGGACTCTCCAACATCCAGCTTCCCTGTCACCCAGTCAAAGAAGCTGATTAGGTTGGATTGGCAGGACCTCCCCTTTGTACATTCATGTTGACGGGGATCTTGTAGATTCTCCTCGTTCAGGATCGTATCCAATTGGCGTTTGATTAGAGTTTCCATTAGCTTGCTCACTATTGATGTGAGACTCACCGGTCTGTAGTTCGCAGCCTCTGTTCTGCATCCTTCTTTGTGGAGTGGAATGCGTTAGCCGTTTTCCAGTCCAATGGGACTCTACCTGTACTAAGGGAGAGATTGAAGAGCGCGGATAGTGGTTCTACCAAGACGTCACTTAACTCCCTGAGTATCCTGGGGTGTAGGTTGTCTGGCCCCATCGCTTTGTTAACCTTGAGTTTAGACAGTTCACAGTAGACAGTGCTGGGCGTAAACTCGAAATTACGAAATGGGTCTACCGAGCTATACCTTGTCTGCAGCTGAGGGCTGGATCCCGGCGCCTCGCAGCTGAAGACTGAGCAGAAGTATTCATTTAAAAGTTTAGCTTTTTCGGAGTCCGATTCTACATAGTTCCTGTCTGGTTTCCTAGGCCTACTATCCCGCCTGTATTTCTGTTTCTGTCACTAATATACCTGAAGAAGGATTTATCGCCTTTCTTGATGTTCTTCACTAGATTCTCCTCCATTCGGAATTTGGCCTCTCTGACTGCTGTTTTGACGGCTCTTGACTTGGCCAGATAGTCTTCTCTAGAGTCCTGCTTCCCTGATTGTAGGAGATGAACGCTCTTTTCTTCTCTTTTATGAGGTCTGAGATCTCCGCAGAGAACCACTGTGGCTTGTTTCTTCGCCATTTACTTACTGATTTTATATAGCAGTACACAAACGGCGGAGAAACAACAAACCCCAATGGTACTCCGCAGAAATCTCGCACCTCATCAAGGAGAAGAAAAAAGCATTTATTTCCTACAAACGAACGGAGACTAGGGAAGCTAAACTAGAACATAGGGCGAGGTCTGCAGCAGTCAAAACGGCAGTCAGGGAGGCCAAAGTTCGAGTGGAAGAGACTCTGGCAAAGAACATGAAGAAAGGGGACAAATCCTTCTTCAGGTATATTAGTGATAGGAAAAAGAACACAGATGGGATAGTATGCCTTAGAAAACCAGATGAGAACTGCGCAGAATCAGATTCCGATAACACAGAACTACTGAATGAATACTTCTGCTCGGTCTTCACCTGCGAGGCACCGGGGCACGGTCCGCAGTTGCAGGCAAGGCCCAGCGTGGAAGACCCGTTTCAGAATTTTGAGTTCACACCTGGCGACGTCTACTACGAACTGGCAAGACTCAAGGTGTACAAAGCCATGGGACCGGACAATCTACACCCCAGGGTGCTCAGTGAGCTGCGTGATGTCCTGGCAGAACCGCTATCAGGACTCTTCAATCTCTCCCTAAGTTCGGGGAGAGTCCCCATAGACTGGAAAACAGCTAACGTCGTTCCACTGCACAAAAAGGGTTGCAGGGCAGAGGCTGCAAACTACAGACCGGTGAGTCTCACATCAATAGTATGCAAACTCATGGAAACACTAATCAAACGTAAATTAGACGCAATCTTGGATGAGGAGAATCTACGGGATCCCAGTCAACACGGATTCACCAAGGGTAGGTCCTGCCAATCCAATCTCATCAGCTTCTTTGACTGGGTAACAAAACAGTTAGACTTGGGAGAATCCGTGGACGTCGTATACCTAGACTTCAGCAAAGCTTTCGATAGTGTCCCACATCGCAGGCTGTTGAGCAAGATGAAATCAATGGGGCTGGGAGAAACACTAACTACATGGGTCAATGATTGGCTGAGTGGCAGACTTCAGAGGTTGGTAGTTAACGGTACCCTCTCTAAAACATCGGAGGTGACCAGTGGAGTACCACAGGGCTCAGTCTTGGGCCCGCTCCTTTTCAACATATTCATAGGTGACCTAACTCAGGGGCTTCAAGGTAAGGTAACGTTATTTGCTGACGACGCCAAACTATGCAATATAGTGAGAGATGGCAATTCACCCGATAGTATGACACAGGACCTACATTTGGAGCTTTGGTCCTCGACCTGGCAGCTGGGATTCAATGCTAAAAAATGCAAGATCATGCACCTCGGCAGCAGAAATCCGTGCAGAACTTACACCTTGAATGGTGAGACCTTAGCTAGAACTTCAACAGAACGAGACTTGGGAGTGATCATCAGTGCAGACATGAAAACTGCTGTTCATGTGGAGAAGGCTTCATCTAAGGCAAGACAGTTGTTAGGTTACATCCGCAGGAGTTTCGTCAGCCGGAAGCCTGAAGTCATAATGCCATTATACAGAACCATGGTGAGGCCTTATTTGGAATACTGTGTGCAATTCTTGAGGCCACACTACCGAAAAGATGTGCTGAGAGTAGAGTCGGTGCAACGGATGGCCACCAGGATGGTCTCGGGGCTCAAGGATCTATCGTACGAGGAAAGGCTGAAAAATTTGTGGCTGTACTCACTCGAGGAATGTAGGGAGAGAGGAGACATGATCGAGACGTTTAAGTATATTACCGGCCGTATCGAGATGGAAGAAGAGATTCTCTTTCTCAAAGGACCCTCAGCCACAAAAGGGCATCCGCTCAAACTCAGGGGCGGGAAATTTCATGGCGACACCAGGAAATATTTCTTCACCGAGAGAGTGGTTGATCCTTGGAACGAGCTCCCGGTGCAGGTGATCGAGGCAAACAGCGTGCAAGAATTTAAGAGCAAATGGGATGCCCATGTGGGATCCCTTAGAGGGTTAAGCCAAGGGAACCTGTCACCAGGAGTGGGATCCCTAGGATAGTACACTTGGGGGTGGGTCAGTAGAGTGGGCAGACCTGATGGGCTATGGCCCTTATCTGCCGTCATCTTCTATGTTTCTATGTTTGGTTGCTTCTTGTATGGTAGCTTTCAGAGTTGACCACATTTCTTCTACATTTTCTGTTTCTGTTCGGTTTTGCAGCGCCTGATGGATGAAATCCCCCATGCCCTCGAAGTTGATGTCCTTGAAGCTGAGGACCTTGGTTAATGTGTTAGATTTGGCAAAACCTTTCCTGAGATTGAACCATACCATGTTGTGGTCACTAGAGGCCAACGTGTCACCCACCGAGACCTCTGTGACACTTTCTCTGTTGGTAAGTATCAGGTCCAGTATTGCCTGATCCCTTGTTGGCTTCAATACCAGTTGCCTGAGTCTTGCTCCCTACATAGAGATTAATAGCCTCCTGCTGCTGCTGCTGGTCGCAGAGGAAAGTGTGGTCCAATCCACATCAGGCATATTGAAGTCACCTAACAATACTGTGTCCCCACGCAAGGTGATATTCTCTATATCTCCGATTAATTCCATATCCAGGTCATCCTGTTGTCTTGGGGGTCTGTATACTACAGCAAGATACAGGCATTTGTCCTTCCCCCTGGCAAAATTCACCCAAAGGGATTCTCCTGTGTACCTGACATCTGCCAATCTGGTGACTTTAATGTCATCTTTAGTATATAGTGCTACCCCTCCTTGGACTCCTTTAGTACTATTTGCAATGTAGATGTGGGAGAGTCCCTGGATATCGTGTATTTAGACTTCAGTAAGGCTTTTGATAGTGTTCCACACCGTAGGTTATTAAACAAGATGAATACAATGGGACTAGGAGAAACATCGACTGCATGGGTTAAAGACTGGCTTAGTGGTAGACTTCAAAGGGTGGTGGTAAATGGTACTCCCTCAGAAATGTCGGAAGTGACCAGTGGAGTGCCGCAGGGCTCGGTCTTGGGTCCGATACTATTTAATATCTTTGTAAGGGATCTACCTCAGGGACTTCAAGGTAAAATTACACTATTTGCCAATGATGCTAAGTTATGCAATGTTGTGGGCAACGCAACCGAGCCTGTCAACACAACCTTGCCTGACACTATGAGGCAGGACCTTTGTTTACTGGAACAATGGTCTAATACCTGGCAACTGAGTTTAAATGCCAAAAAGTGTAAGTTTATGCATCTTGGTAGAGGTAACCCCTGCAGAACATTTACCCTGAATGGTGAAAACTTAACAAGAACTGTCGCAGAACAGGACCTGGGTGTAATCATTAGTGAAGATATGAAAACTGCCAATCAGGTGGAGAAAGCTTCAGCCAAGGCTAGACAAATGCTGAGTTGCATCCAAAGAAGTTTTATCAGCCGAAAGCCTGAAGTTATAATGCCGTTGTACAGGTCTAATCTAATCTAATCTAAACCTTAAATTTATCCATGGTGAGACCTCATCTGGAGTACTGTGTTCAGTTTTGGAGGCCACATTATCAAAAGGATGTGAAGAGAATGGAGTCAATTCAGCGTATGGCCACCAAGATGGTCTCAGGACTTAAGGATCTCCCATATGAAGAACATCTAAGCAGGCTGCAGGTATATTCTCTCGAAGAACGCAGAGAGAGGGGAGACATGATAGACATTCAAATATCTCATGGGCCGTATTGAGGTGGAGGAAGATATCTTTTTTTCTTACGGGTCCCATGGCAACAAGTGGGCATCTGCTCAAACTTAAGAGTGAGAGATTTCATGGTGACATTAGAAGATACTTCTTCACCGAAAGGGTGGTTGATCGATGGAATGGTCTTCCACGTCATGTAGTTGAGGCCAGTAACGTACTCGACTTCAAGGGACGATGGGATAAACATGTGGGTTCGCTCCGGGGAAATGCTTAGGAGGGTTCTTGTTGAGGGAGGGTTCTTTGAGTGGGCAGACTTGTTGGGCCGACAGCCCTTTTCTGCCATCATACTCTAAGTTTCTATAGATAAGAACATAAGAATAGCCTTACTGGGTCAGACCAATGGTCCATCAAGCCCAGTAGCCCTTTCTCACGGTGGCCAATCCAGGTCACTAGTACCTGGCCAAAACCTGAGTAGCAATATTTCATGCTACCGATCCAGGGCAAGCAGTGGTTTCCCCCATGTCTTTCTCAATAGCAGACTATGGCCTTTTCCTCCTGGAACTTGTCCAAACCTTTCTTAAAACCAGCTACGCTATCTGCTCTTACCACATCCTCTGGCAACGCCTTCCAGAGCTTAACTATTCTCTGAGTGAAAAAAAAAAAATCTGAAGTCTGGGTGGAAAGTGGGCAGGAATCATATGTGTGTAACATACAATACTAGAAGTTACACACATAGCTTAGGCATTTAAGTGTGAGCACTTACCTTTGATTGGTGTAAGGCAGGGGTAGGGAACTCCGGTCTTTGAGAGCCATATTCCAGTTGGGTTTTCAGGATTTCCCCAATGAATATGCATGAGATCTATTTGCATGCACTGCTTTCAATGCATATTCATTGGGAAATCCTGAAAGCCCGACTGGAATACAGCTATCGAGGACCGGAGTTCCCTACCCGTGTTGTAAGGGGTCATTCTTATTTTATAGGCTCATGCTTCACCTGTTCAACTAGTATAAAGAAAAGTACTCCTTGCCTATACCATTTGTTCAGCAAAATGATGTTTTCTCAAAAGTGTAATTTTAGAATGTGTTGAAAACCCAGTGTGCTTCAGTGAGAAATCATTAGAGGTGACATGAAAAATTGTTTTACGCCTACTCTACTAAAATAACTGCTGACAAAACAAGCCTTTGTCCTAGATGTTGGTGAGAGATCATATCTTTTTTAGCGTACCTCATCAAAAGCAACATACAGTGTAAGCTGATTCAATAAAGCTGATTTATTATGCATTATTATTAGAATACTAGTTGCAAAATTGACAATATTTTCCCTCTCTGTTAAGGTTGGGGGTTAAATAGATCAAAGAGATTAGAACAAGTTAACTATTTACAATATAGAGAGATCAGTACTACATGCCATAATGGCATTGTTCCTAGGTTTAGCCCAATGGGTTGACAGTGTTACTGCCTGATTCAAGACAGGAGACTGAGATGAGCACATCTTAAGTCCATGAAGACTAATTTGAACACAGCATTTTTATTCTGCTTCCTCAAAAAGACCGGCTCGAGGTGAATTAGAGAATCAGAATTCCAAATATGACAATTAGTAAATGCAGAAAATAAATTATAATATCAGTCAATAATATCATGGAAATAAAGCCAGAAATGCATAGGACAAACTGGAATGAGAGGGCATGGGATGAATTTATTTTCTATACTGTTCTCCCAAGGCACTCAAGCATTTTCCCCTGTCTGTCCCAGCAGGCTCACAATCTATCTAATGTACCTGGGGCAATGTGGGGATTAAGTGACTTACCCAGGGTTATAAGCAGCAGCATGGGTTTGAACCCACAATCCCAGGGTGCTGAGGCTGTAGCTATAACCATTGTGCCACATCCAGGAGTAATCTAAGGAAATACTTTTTTGTTACAGAAAGCGTGGTAGATGCATGGAATAGGCTCCCGGTAGAGGTGGTGGAGACAAATACTGTGTCTGAGTTAAAGAAAGCATGGGACGGGCATGTGTGATCTGTTAGGTAGAGGAGGAGATGGTGGATGCTGTGGATGGGCAGACTTGATGGGCCATTTGGCCTTTACCTGCCTTCATGTTGCCATGTTTAATAGTCTTAGTCAAGTTAGGACAAATTATAGCTGTTGGAAATTCACAAACATGTGATTGCACTAAGTGCATACATCCATAGGTCCTATCCTTTGGGGGCTAAACCGTCTTGGGGAAAATGTCCCTACTGGACAAACAGGAGTAAAAGATGGACAGTCCTTTTAAGTTGAAGGTCTGGCAGCGGCATGTAATGTCAGATGGGGGAGTTCTGATGAAGAGAAGTACCTCCTCCACCAAAGGACTGGCTGCTTGAAAAAGAATTAGCAGATGACAGGAAAGCAGAAAAGAGAAACTCGAACAACATGATAGCTAAAATAAAATGTTCGAAGGTAGAAAAATAAATAACATGTCAAATCATAAATCCTCCCTGTTGGTAAAGCCCTTAAGAACAGATATGTTTTTCAATTAAATCTGTTAGATTTTATTTCTTATATATTTGTGTGCTTATTTTGAGAATCATCAGACAGCTAGTATATAATGCAACATATAGCCACATTCTTCTTTGATCCTCTTAGGCGTCTAAGCCAATCAGGGCCTCAGGCTCTTCCCTCTGTATCCTGTGTGATGCATGGGGAAGAGCCTAATGCATCTGAGCCAATCAGGGCCTTAGGCCCCACCCCATGCATCACATGGGATACAGAGGGAGGAGCCTGAGGCCATGTTTGGCTCAGATGCCTAAGGCCCCTTCCCTTGGCAGAGGCCTTAGGCATCTGAGCCAATCACGGTCTCAAGCCCCTCCCTGTGCATCACATGATGCACTGAGGAGGGAAGGCACGCCATTTTGGATCGGCAAGCCTTGGAGGTGGAGGGACCGTGCTTCCCTCCTGTTTCCATCTTTGAAAAAAGGTATGGGGGATTTGGGGGAACATCTGTTAGCAGGAGGAATGGGGGAGGTTAAGGATGGTTTGGGCAGTGGCACCTGGTATGGGGGGTCGGCCTTTGGTGGCAGGAGGAAGTGGGCATCCCTTCTACCAAATTTTGCTTGTGTGGGTGTGTGATGATTCCCGATACCTAATTCATTGAAGCTTGTTGGGGATGGCAGCCGGGTGGGGGGGGGGTTTGTAATATGCATAGTATCTGTGCCCATTAAAAAAAAAAAGGGTTTCCTGCCCTGAACAGCTGAGTGGCAGGAGGCTTTCCCCTGCCTCTCTTCTGTTCAGGCTTCCCCTGCTGGCTCTGCACACGTGTGAGAGTCGCTCTCACAGCAACGAATCAGATGGGAGAGTTGGGGATTATGATGAACTTCCACGTGAATCATTTGCATGCAAACATTTTAGTGCATGAATAGCTCTTTTTGAATCGGCCAAAAATCAGATCGGAGCAGACCCACATCGTTTTACCGATCCTCTTTAGTGAATCTGGGTCACAGCTTGGCTAACACAGGAATGAGCAATTTGCAGCCTGATAATGGTAATAGATCATTCTGTTCATTCAATCACATTAAGTTTTCTTAGCAGTGGTTTATATGGCACATCTGTTAATTTTATGTCTGACCTTTCTAGGGATAGTACTGTGTGGCCCAATGTGCATACAGGTTGTCCACCCCTGTTCTAACAGAAGCACAATGATGCTTCCACGTATACAGGTTGTGGCAAAACTAAGGCTGGCTGATTTGTTCCCTCACAGCCTGAATCTATCTGTTAACTCTTAAATAATCTGATAGAAATTTGAGCCTACTGTGCCTATTGCTATAATGAAGTAATTATCAACCCACTTAGAATTTTTTGAGAAAGCAGCTAAATCTAAAATAAGACAAAATTAGTTAAAATATTCCAAAAGTAATAGCTTACATAGGAGCTAAATTGATATTGCACTGAAACTAAAATGTATCTGAAATGATTATACAATTAGGACATAATTCCAATGAATAATTTCTAAAAGAGTTCTCTTTTAAAATAAACAGTTGCTGGTTAAGGTGTTAATTCCTCATCTTCCTTCTCAGTCCCATAAATGATGGTATAGACCAGGGGTCGGCAACCTGCGGCTCTTCTTGCATGTGGCTGTGGCTCTCCAGGCCCTGACCCTTTAATCTTCCTCACAACCCCACCTTGGGCCTGAGGTACCTGGTGGTCCAGCAGGGGTCTTTGTGGCAGGAGCACGGCCCTCTTGCTCTTGCCTCTCTTCTAAAATAGCTGCTGCAACCTTTCGCAGCTGCTCATGGCATTTCTTGTAGTACTGCAAGAGGTTGCGGCAGCCATTTTAGAAGACAGCTGTGAGAAGGCAGGAGCAAAAGGGCCACTGTACAAAGCTTAACGACCCCTGGTCTAGACATAACAAGTAGCTGTAGATCAGCATCCAGAAGGTTTGGATAGATGCCATCTCTAGCTTGGGCACAGTATGGTTCTTAATAAAGAACATATCCTTCCTGAAGCTAATAAGCTTCCAAGCATTTTAAATAGTTTTCCAAATGCACATGCATAGGAGAGTCTAGAGACCACTGACAGGATAAGCAGCAGCATAAAATCTGTTTTATTACTTGGGATTTAGCTACGTACTTGGGACCTGGGCTGGCCACGGTTGGAAACAGGATACTGGGCTTGGTGGACCTTTGGTCTGTCCCAGTATGGCAATTCTTATGTTCTTATGACAGGTGGATTATGCATTGCCATAAGATGCAGCCTTTGAATGTATTAATCAAAGCCTTCAGTATGCCATGTGTAAACGGGCACATACAGAACCACAGCTTCTATTGTGGACTCCCATTGACGATTTTATAGCTACACAAAAATTGTAATTTCTCATTGTCAACATGATGCTCTTTACTTTCACGACATGTGTGAGTTACACTGCTTGTGGTTTTGATATTTCCTGATTGTTGTACTGTTTTTTCATATTCGAAATACTTAATAAACAGATTGAACTGAAAAGAAAAGATACATTATTTTTTTTTCTGCTGCTATACAATCACAGTACCCTCAGAGGCAGGTCACTTTTTATCATCATTCATTCAACATTTCTGCTTATTTTTCTTTCTCCTGGATCTTCTTGTGAGGTGATCAGTAGTTCCTTAATGGGCAATTCTACAACTCGGTGCCTATGTGCACAAGTACACTAGGCCCGTCTAAATGTGAAGGCGTGACCTTAGGCATGTCTCTGCCTTATGTGCTTTGCATGGTGCACTTAGGATCACCTAATTTATGTCTGCCGTTGACCTGATACAAATAATTGCACCTAGGTTTAGGAGCACCAATTTGGGTCTATACCCTCAGAGTGTCCTTTGTGTGGATCAGCTTTGGTGGATCACAGATGTCAAGTACACCGGGGAATCCATCTGGGTAAACCTGGCCAGAGGCGGAGAAAAATGCCTGTACCTTAGTGTGATATACAGACCTCCAAGACAATTGGAGGACAAGGACGCAGAATTAATTGAAGACATTGAGAATATCACCTTACGGGGGGACGCTGTTCTGCTAGGGGACTTCAACATGCCTGATGTAGACTGGAACACACTCTCAGCAACAACTTGTGGTAGCAGGAGGATATTAACGTCCATGAAGGGAGTATGGCTCAAACAAATAGTACTAGAGCCCACTAGACCTGGTACTTACGAATGGGGAAAGCGTCTCGGAGGTCTCGGTGGGAGAAATGCTAGCCACCAGTGACCATAACATGGTATGGTTCACCTTAGGAAGGGCTTCCCTAGATCACAAACAAAAACGAGGGTACTCAATTTCCGGGGCACTGACTTTGCACGCATGGGAGATTTCGTCCATCAGACGCTGCAGGTTCAAGAAGTAACTGATAATGTGGAAGCTATGTGGTCAACCCTGAAATCGACCCTACATGAGGCAACTATCCATTACATAAAATCGGTAAATAAACAACAGAGAAAAAAGAAACCCCAATGGTTCACTGATGAGATCTCGTACCTCGTCAAGGAGAAAAAAAGAGCATTTCTTTCATACAAACGTACGGGGAAAAGAGAAGCTAACATTGAATACAGGACCAGGTCTACAGCGGTCAAAACAGCAGTCAGGGAGGCCAAACTTCGAGTGGAAGAAACTCTAGCAAAGAACATTAAGAAAGGGGACAAATCCTTCTTCAGGTATATTAGTGACAGGAAAAAACCACAAACGGGATAGTACGCCTTAGAACACCTGACAGGAATCATGTGGAAACAGATTCCGATAAAGCCAAACTACTGAATGATTACTTCTGCTCAGTCTTTACCTGTGAGGCACCAGGGCACGGGCCACAGCTGGAAGCAAAGTCAAGCACGGAAGACCCATTTCAGAATTTTGAGTTCACACCAGCTGATGTTTACAGCGAACTGTCAAGACTCAAGGTGAGCAAAGCCATGGGGACCAGACAAATTGCACCCAAGAGTGCTCAGGGAGCTGTGCAATGTCCTGGCGGAACCGTTAGCCATGCTCTTCAATCTCTCCCTAAGTACGGGGAAAGTCCCCCTGGACTGGAAAACAGCTAACGTCGTTCCTCTGCACAAAAAGGGTTGCAGAGCAGAGGCTGCGAATTACAGACCAGTGAGTCTCACATCAATAGTGTGTAAACTCATGGAAACACTACTTAAAGGTAAATTAGACATGATCTTGGATGAGGGGAATCTAAGGGATCCCACTCAACATGGATTCACTAAGGGTAGGTCATGCCAATCCAATCTCATCAGCTTCTTTGATTGGGTAACAGGAAAGCTAGACTCGGGAGAGTCTCTGGACATAGTGTACTTGGATTTCAGTAAAGCTTTTGACAGTGTCCCACACCGCAGACTATTAAGCAAGATGAAATCGATGGGGTTAGGTGAGACACTAACTGCATGGGTCAAGGATTGTCTGAGTGGAAGACTTCAGAGGGTGGTGGTCAACGGCACCCTCTTTGAGACATCGGAGGTGACCAGTGGAGTGCCACAGGGCTCAGTCCTGGGTCCATTCCTTTTTAACATATTCATAAGGGACTTGACCCGAGGGCTTCAGGGTAAAGTAACATTATTCACCGATGACGCCAAACTATGTAATATAGTAAGTGAAAGCAATCTGCAGGATAGTATGACGCAGGATCTGCTTACGTTGGAAACTGGTCCTCGACATGGCAGCTGGGCTTCAACGCTAAGAAATGTAAGGTCATGCACCTCGGTAGCGGAAATCCATGCAGAACTTACACCTTAAATGGAGAAACATTAGCTAGGACTTCAGAAGAACAAGATTTGGGAGTAATCATCAGTGCAGACATGAAGGCTGCCAAACAAGTAGAGAAGGCCTCATCCAAGACAAGGCAAATGATGGGATGTATCAAGAGAAGCTTCGTCAGCCGGAAACCTGAAGTCATAATGCCACTGTACAGAACCATGGTGAGACCTCATCTGGAATACTGTGTGCAATTCTGGAGGCCACATTACCGTAAAGACGTGCTTAGAGTTGAGTCGGTTCAACGGATGGCCACTAGGATGATCTCCGGGCTCAAGGGTCTCTCGTACGAAGAAAGACTAAACAAATTGCAGCTCTACACTCTAAAAGAACGCAGGGAAAGGGGGGACATGATTGAGACTTTAAATACATCACAGGACATGTCGAGGTGGAAGACGACATCTTCTTTCTCAAAGGACCCTCGGTCACAAGAGAGCATCCGCTTAAACTTGTACACATTGTGGTTCTGAGCCTCAGGAAAGCACAAATAACACAAACAATGCTAAAGATGTTCAAATAGCTCAAACAGGAATATCCCCACTGAGACATAACAAAAATATAACATGGAGGGCTATGTACGTCAACGCACACAGTTTAGGAAACAAGATCCTGGAATTGGAAACAGAAATAAGGAATGCCGACCTGGATGTGGTGGCGATATCCGAAACCTGGCTCACAGACTCCCACGGGTGGGACATGGTCATACCGGGTTACAACTTGCTTCGCCGGGACAGAGAGGGTAGGAAGGGAGGGGGTGTAGCATTATATACTAAAGATGACATTAAGGTCACGAGAATCTCAGATGTCCAGTATACTGGGGAATCCCTTTGGGTTAATTTGGCCAGAGGGAAGGAGAAATGCTTGTATCTTGGCATAATTTACAGACCCCCAAGACAACAGGATGACCTGGATGTGGAAATAATTGAAGATATAGAAAATATCACCTTGCGTGGGGACACAGTATTGCTAGGTGACTTCAACATGCCTGATGTGGATTGGGTTACACTTACCTCTGCTTCCGGCAGCAGCAGGAGGCTATTAAACTCTATGAAAGGAGCAAGCCTCAAGCAACTGGTGTTGGAACCGACAAGGGATCAGGCAATACTGGACCTGATACTTACCAATGGAGAAAGTGTCACAGAGGTCTCGGTGGGCGACACATTGGCCTCCAGTGACCACAACATGGTATGGTTCAATATCAGGAAAGGTTTCACTAAATCTACTACACTAACCAAAGTCCTCAAATTCAAGGACACAAATTTCAAAGAAATGGGAGACTTCGTTCACCAGGCGCTACAAAGCCAAGAAGAAACCGATAACGTGGAAGACATGTGGTCGATTTTGAAAGCAACCATACAAGAAGCAACAAACCGCTATGTAAAATCAGTAAGTAAACGGCGAAGGAACAAGAAGCCACAGTGGTTTACTGCGGAGATCTCAGACCTGATCATGGAGAAGAAAAAAGCATTCATCTCTTACAAACAATCAGGGAAGCAGGACTCTAGAGCAGACTACCTGGCCAAATCAAAAGCCGTCAAAACAGCAGTCAGGGAGGCTAAATTCCTCATGGAGGAGTCTCTAGCAAAGAACATCCAGAAGGGAGATAAATCCTTCTTCAGGTATATCAGTGATAGAAGAAAAAAACTCAGGCGGGATTGTACGTCTTAGGAAACCAGATGGAGACTATGTGGAAAAGGATTCGGAAAAAGCCCAACTATTAAATGAATACTTCTGCTCAGTCTTCACCCGAGAAGCGCCAGGGCTCGGCCCTCAGCTACAGACAAGGGTTGGCTCAGTTGACCCGTTTAGTAACTTTGAGTTTACGCCCAGCAGTGTCTACGGTGAGCTGTCAAAGCTCAAGGTTAACAAAGCAATGGGGCCGGACAACCTGCACCCCAGGGTGCTTAGGGAGCTGAGTGATGTCTTGGCGGAGCCACTGTCCGCGCTCTTCAACCTCTCCCTTAGTACAGGCAGCGTCCCGTTGGACTGGAGGATGGCTAACGTCATTCCACTCCACAAGAAAGGCTCAAAGATGGAGACAGCAAACTACAGACCAGTGAGTCTAACATCGATAGTGAGCAAACTAATGGAAACTCTAATCAAACACCAATTAGATAAGATCCTGGATGAGGAGAATCTACGGGATCCCCTACAACATGGATTTACTAAGGGGAGATCCTGCCAATCCAACCTGATCAGCTTCTTTGACTGGGTAACGGGGAAGCTGGATATTGGGGAGCCCCTGGACATCGTGTACCTGGACTTTAGCAAAGCATTCGATAGCGTACCACACCGCAGGTTACTGAGCAAGATGAGTTCTATAGGATTAGGTAACACATTGACGAAATGGGTTGGGAGCTGGCTTGGAGGTAGGCTCCAAAGGGTGGTGGTGAACGGCACCCCCTCCAAAATGACGGAGGTGATTAGTGGAGTACCACAGGGCTCAGTCTTGGGCCCAATCCTATTCAACATCTTTATAAGAGACTTGGCAGAAGGGCTTCGAGGTAAAATAACATTATTCGCCGATGACGCCAAACTGAGTAATGTAGCGGGCAAATGCACAACAGACGAAGATTCAGTGCCCGACAACATGATGCACGACCTACTCCTACTGGAGCGATGGTCTAGGACATGGCAACTCAACTTCAATGCCAAAAAATGCAAAGTTATGCACCTGGGCAGCCAGAATCCATGCAAGTCTTATACCCTTAATGGCGAGATCCTAGCAAAAACGGTAGCAGAACGAGACTTGGGGGTAATCGTCAGTGAGGACATGAAGTCTGCCAATCAAGTGGAGCAGGCTTCGTCCAAGGCAAGACAAATCATGGGCTGCATACGAAGGGGTTTCGTCAGTCGTAAGGCGGAAGTCATTATGCCATTGTATAGATCCATGGTGAGGCCCCACCTGGAATACTGTGTGCAATTCTGGAGGCCGCATTATCGCAAGGATGTGCTGAGACTGGAGTCGGTGCAAAGAATGGCCACCCGGATGGTCTCGGGACTCAAGGATCTACCATATGAAAAACGGCTTGACAAATTACAGCTATACTCGCTCGAGGAGCACAGAGAGAGGGGGGACATGATTGAGACGTTCAAGTATCTTACGGGCCGCATCGAGGCGGAGGAAGATATCTTCTTTTTCAAGGGTCCCACGACAACAAGAGGGCATCCGTTGAAAATCAGGGGCGGGAAACTACGAGGTGACACCAGGAAATTCTTTTTCACTGAAAGAGTGGTTGATCGCTGGAATAGTCTTCCACTACAGGTGATTGAGGCCAGCAGCGTGCCTGATTTTAAGGCCAAATGGGATCGGCACATGGGATCTATTCACAGGGCAAAGGTAGGGGAGGGACATTAAGGTGGGCAGACTAGATGGGCCGTGGGCCCTTATCTGTCGTCTATTTCTATGTTTCTAAACTCAGAGGAGGGAAATTTAATGGTGACACCAGGAAGTATTTCTTCACGGAAAGAGTAGTAGATCACTGAAACAAGCTTCCAGTGCAGGTGATCAAGGCCACCAGCGTGCTTGACTTTAAGAATAAATGGGACATCCACGTGGGATCCCTATGAAGGTCGAGTTAAGGAACTAGGTCTTTAGCACTCAGACTTAATGGGGTGGGTCAGTAGAGTGGGCAGACTTGATGGGCTATAGCCCTTTTCTGCCGTCATCTTTCTATGTTTCTATAGTTCTTGGTAAATAAGGCTGCAATCGATACTCCCCTCAAAAACAGCTCCATTTCCTTGGAAAGGGAGAAAGAGAAGTGGATAGAAGTTCAGCCATAACATTTCACATTTCAACTTTTATTTAATGTACTGCAAAGTATTAGCTAAGCCCTGCCTCCTCTAAATTGGAAAAATCCTAACATGAAGAACCCAATGTAACTCTTACAACAGTCTCACTAGTTACAGTAAAACGTCCCTCCTCACCTTTAAGGGCTCCTTTAAAAGAATTAAGTCAAACATGATCCATTCTGGAGTTAGATGAAGTTAAACATTAACATAGAAATATGATGGCAGATAAAGACCAACAGTACTTTCTGCTGGGTTGATCATTGTTTATTAAAATTTCCTTCTGTCAAGGATGTATGCTTTAAGTGAAAACTAAGAACATAATAGCCATACTGGGTCAGCCCAATGGTCCATTCTAGGCAGTGGCCAATCCAGGTCACAAGTAACTTGCAGAACCCAAATTGTGGCAATATTCCCTGCTAACGATCCCAGGGCAAGCAGTGGCTTTCCCCATGTCTATCTCAATGCCAGTCTTTGGACTTTTCCTCTAGAAATGTGTACAAACTTTTTTAAACCCAGATATACTGACCGGGCAATGTGTTCCAGACTTTATTTTTTGAGTGAAAAAATATTTCCTCCTATTCATTTTAAAATAAGTTTGCTTTTCTGAAGTAGGCTGTAAAAACTGTAAGGCTGTTTATAGATATTCTACATGCTGTTTTAGATTCTTCAATTTGTATTTCTTATCTTTTCATTCCTATTTTTTTTCTTCAATTCTGTAAAGATAAGAAATGCAAAACACAAACTGAAAAATTATAAAGAATCAAAAACAGCTCATGCTCAAATCTCTCTCTTCCAGAATGAAACCTATAACAACTTGAAAAAAAGCAGATGGGAAACATTCTTTCTATTAATACCTTTCAGGATATACAAAATATGACTTCTATAGCTACACCCTAACTAGTTTGGAGAGCAGACATAATGTAACCTAGCAGAAGGTTTTGCGAAAGAGACAAACAGATGGACTTTTAAGAAAAATTTTTTATTTCATTCTGGCCAGGCCCAACAATTGAAACAGACTTAGGACAAATTTTTAGATTGTCAATTCAGAAGCGCAAGAACAGTGTGGACTGTCACAGAGCAGTTTTAACTGTATATTTCATTTCTTAACCTTGAAATAAATAAATACATTGTATTTCTCAAACATTGCTTTCAAATGGTATTGTAGACGGTCAGTTTAAAGACACTGCAGTAGAGATTACAGGTAGTTGTCGACTTACGACCTATGTGACCGTTTGACTTTACAACGCGTTTCACCAGCCCATACTAACTACAGTACACTATTTTGTACCCCTCCCCGTGTACCTTTTCCCTGGTGGTCCAGCGGTGTATCCTGCCTGAGCCCTTCCTGCTGATGTTAGAATCCAGCAGCGCACCCGGGCCGGCACACGCAGGAGCGAGCTTTTAGAACTCCCACCCCACCCTGCGCCGCTGACTGAAACACTGTTGCCAGTTCTCAAGGGACTTGTGGTTCTCGCGGCACTGTATTAACATAGGCCGACTTACGACCGAATCAACTTATGACCGACCTATCAGTCGGAACCGATTGTGGTCGTAAGTCGACGACTACCTGTATAATGTAAATTCTTTATCTTAGTTTGTGGAAGCATCCCTTTCATAGCAGTCTGATAAATCTCTAATACAGAGGTCTAATTTTAGCACCCAAGCAAATACCATCAGATCTATGTGGGGAAAACTCAACAAATAAGTCATGCACAAAAGTAGGCCAATATAACTGAGATTGTGCCCAAACTTTGCAAAAACTTACTTGAATCCAAAAGACAATTCTCTATAAGCTGCCACAATGCTATTCATTTCTCCATGACAGAAAATGAGCAAGTCTCATGCTTCTGCCCAGTCTATAACTTCTTGGTCTTATCTGCTCAGATATAAAAGAGCTTATCCAGCTGACACTGTTCTACCTGCTCATAACATGAATTACAAACTACTCAGTGGTGTGACATGCAGACACCATGTTCCACAATGGCTCTTTCCTGCAACATAGCCTCTGTCGCTTAAGCTAAAACCCTCTTAGGACTCAATTCTATAAATGGTGCCCAAATTTAGGTGCTGATAAAAATTTGCACCAAGCGTTATTCTATGAACAGCATTCAGAGTTAGGTGCCATTTTATACAATAGCATTTGGCGCCAGGATCCATGCCAATTTTGGGTGCAAGGATTTACACCAAAGAAACTAAATTAGGCACAGATTTCCCTTATTCTATAAAACTGCATGTAAATTCCAGGAACTCCCATGTTCCTCCCATAGTCATACCCCTCTTTTTGGATCCACATGGATCCCAGCATGTATTTATTTATTTAATTTATTATATTTTCTATACCATTCTCCTAGGGGAGCTCAGAACGGTTTACATGAATTTATTCCGGTACTCAAGCATTTTTCCCTGTCTATCCCGGTGGGCTCACAATCTAGCTAATGTACCTGGGGCAATGGGGGGATTAAGTGACTTGCCCAGGGTCACAAGGAGCAGTATGGGTATGAACCCACAACTTCAGGGTGCTGAGGCTGTAGCTTTATCCACTGTGCAAATTAATACCAATTAGCACTAATTGACTATTAGTGTCAATTGTCAGCACTAATTGGCATATTAATCAATTATATTGTGTGCGCACATTGGGTATACACCCCTATTTGCATGTGCAATTTTGAGCATCATATATAGAATTAGGATATTAAGGCATATTTTTGAAGCACTTGGTTATTTAAAGGAAAGAGTTCCTTCTAATGTTATAGTTTAAAGGTCTATGGCAGTGTCCTGCAAAATTTAAGCAAATGTTTTTTTGTGGCACACCCACAACTCCTCCCATTCTGCCCTAGCCCTGTCCCGCTCCACCTCCAGCCCCGCCCACACAAACCTAGTCTCGTTTTTCCTGAAATCAGAACTGTGTCTGGAGGGCTTCCAAGCATGCATGGATGGTGATGCAATGACACTGCATGCATGCGAACAGCATCATCACGCTGACGTCCATGCATGCTTGGAGGCCCTCCAGACATGGCCCAGAGCTCAGGAAAAATGAGACAAGGTTCGTGTGCAGGTAGAGAGGAGAGGCGCCGATGACGGAAGCAACATTCAGTATACGTCATGAGGCTCATAATCAAAAGAGAAAAACGTCCAAAAACCGGCCTACGTTGGCACTTGGACGATCATAAACGAAAGACGTCCAAGCGCCGATAATCAAACTGGGTTTTGGACGTATTTCTAAACGAACTAGGCCTTCATAGTGCCACTGAACAACCATAGCTAAATGGGGCATTTCAGGAGGAGTGTCGAAGGTGGGATTTGGGCGGGACGTGGGCAGGCTTAGACTTAGTCGTACATCATGTATAAACGAAAGTTTTACAACAGAGCCTAGTCGGAACTTGGACGTTGTGACTTAGACCATTTAAAACATAGTCTAAGTCACAAAAACCCACCTAAAGTCACCAGATAAGCACTGGAAACACATAATACAGACCCCTACACACTACCCCAGTGATCACCAATCCTCCCCCAACCCCATAAAAATATTAATCACACCTTTAAAATTCAGCTTCCAAACCAACAACCCCTGGCAGACTGGCATAGGAAAGCATAGTCGACCTGCACAGAGGCATCTTAAGCTGTCTTGGGGGTGGGTTAGGGACCCATGGAGAGGAGGCCCCATGCCCATAAGCCCCTGTAATCACTGCATTGATACTGAAACATGTGCACTCCCCTATATATCCCCCAAACCCTTTTGTACTGGCATATAAGTGGCTCCTGCAGCCATAAGGGCTATTAGGGTGGTAGATAAATGGGTCTAGGGGATTCTGGAGGTGGTTTGGGGGGCTCACCGTGACCTATATGGGAGCTGTAGTGAGATGATGACATGGCACCCTTTTTGTGAAATTCATAGCAGTGCTCTGTAAGGTACCCCACTATTTAGGTGCCATGTCTGGGTATTCAGTCCATCACTTTACAGAACCCTCCCATGTCCAACAGGGCTTGTTCTAGGCGTTTTTGACTTGGATGAAAAGTTGGAGGCAATGTGGTATAAAGATAGACGATTTAGCGGCTTGAACGATCAGATCGGCAGGACGTATAGTTAGACGATTTTTGAAACAAAAAAATATTTGGACGAATTTTTCGAAAATGTGTCCTAAGCTAGTTTTTACTTTGGATGACTTGCGACTTGGACGATAACGGACTTAGACGTTCCTTTCGATTATGCCCCTCTACGTGTCCTTCAATCCCTGGCGGCACACCCGGAATCTCACCACAAAACACAGTTTGTGATTCACTGGTCTATGGAATACAGAAAAACACCAAATAGCATATATTAGTATCAGATAGTGCCTTGCACCCTCATCTTTCTCATTAGCCTATTTAAAGGCTGAGACAAACTCGGATGATATTCAATAAGAACAGTTGAAAAAAATTGTCAGAGAATTTGAACAATGAGATGATTTAATTTGGAAAAGATAAAACTTAGGAAACAGGATTCAAACATCTGTTTTCCACAATGTGATTTCCAGTAGTCTAAGCAAACCTTTAGAAGACATTTTTCTATACCTTTTTCAAAGTATCTTTTGGCTTTTCAATTTTCCTGTCACAATGTAAGCATTAGAACAGGGCCACACGGTATGGACAAGTTAAACTCAAAAGCTGAGGCAATAGTTATAGAAAGGATGCCTCCACAGCCTCTAAAAACAAAAGGAAAGATGAAAATAACTTACATGTTTGGAGTCTGAATTTAATACAGGAACCCACGCTGACCAGCAAGTTACTTTTACCGTGTGTGTGTGTGTGTATATATTTTTATTTTTTTCTAATGTTTATTTTTAAGTGTCTAATCTCTTAAGCCCTCTATTTTCATCAAAATAAAGGGAAAGAAAGCTTTTCACCAGAACTATTTTTAAAATTTACTTTTAATAGCTATGAAATGCTCTCTTATTTTCCTAACAAAGGAGTATTGTCTTTTACCAGCTAAAGACAAGGTCAGCACAGTGCACCTCTCAGTCACACCCAAAATGACTTAGATTTTTTTTTTTTTAAATAACACTACCTGAATGGCATTCCCACGTTCCACCTTGCCCTTTCCTTTCAACAAAAGGGGGACTTAACAAGAGGAGCTAAATTGATACTTAATTGTAAATATGGAGAGATGCCTTTGTTATATAGAGTTTAAAGTGTAGCAGTGCTATAATAAAATGTCATTTTAAAATTATTTAAAACTTGACCATCCCCCCATTTTACAAAAAAGTAGCGCGGTTTTTAGTGCCAGCCACTAAATAGCTCCAACACTCCAAGGAATTCCTATAAGCATCGGAGCTGTTACCGCCCTGGCCGGCACTAAAAACCCATGCTACGGTTTTGTAAAAGGAGGGTGGGGGGGCTATATGCAGCTTCTGATGAAAACTAAAATTTGTAGTTACATCAGGTCTTAAAAACCAATTTATTATATGTGTGATATGTTTGCTTTGTAATATTTGTGGAAAGGGTGGGTGGGAAAGGGATTTAATTTATATATTGAAGATGATACTAGAAAAGAAATTCAAGTGATGTATATGATTTAATTGATGTATTATTGTACATTTGATGTAAGATGAAAAAATGAATAAAGAATTGGAAAAAAAAACCCCAAACAAACCAGAACTCAGATTTAAATGTGTGACCAAAATATCATTCATTCCTACAATTGTTAATTCATTTTATGAATATGGATGGCTTCCTCTGTCTTCCTGACTGGTAATGGTATAAACAAGGCGCCTTGGCTTTGAAAGTTTTTAACATAAAAGTGCAGCTCCAGGCTGCACACTGAGCAAAGGATGGAAACGATCAAAAACAAGGTGGTGGAGAAAATGGAAACATTAACAATTAAAAACGTGGCTTCAGCAAGCCATTTTCCCATGTGCTAAGGCCATTTTTATCATAACTGGAAAATGGCTGATTTTCTCTTTCTCCTATTAATGGTCATATACTAATGTTGCCATTAGCAGATAGTCATTTAAAAAATTACATGATAAGGGGTCATGTGATAATCCTGTGCTAACTAGTTTGCGCACAGTAATGTATCTATGTTAACAGATTAGTGCAGGGACAGCCACTCTCTGCCATCTGACACCGCACGGGCTGATTAGGAACTTACCACCGGACCCCTGAATGCATCTGGCCATTTTAAACTGTAGTAAGTGCAAACTAGCACTTACTGCAGCGTAGTATAAGGGCACCAAAAATAGAGAAAGCAATAAGGGGAATTCCAATCAATTTTTTCATAAATCTTTACACAACTCATTGCTATAAACTAGGGAATCAAATCAATCAAAACAGCAATGGAACATGGATCAAGATCTGAAACTCCTCCCATACAATAGTGGTCAAGAATCTGCCTCTCGCTCTATAAACAACTGCTCTAAAATGTGATTGAAAAAAATTAAACATGATAAAACATTTTGGATGTAATTTTTTTCCCCACAACATAAATGTGCTTAAAACAGTTTATAATTTAATTTCAAAATAAAAGAATACAACTCCTCAAAAATCAAACAGCACATAAAACCAGCAGACAAATTTTCCAGAAAAACTCTGAACAAAATGTTGTAAATTTCATATGTACATATATAATTTAAGTGCTGTTTTGCTAGTTTCTATTCATGCACTAGTTGCAAGAGGAGAGGTGCAGGCTTCTTATAGAGGCTTTTCAGAGAATGCAGTGAAACTTTTCACACGAGCAAAGAACAGAGGCGTGTACATCTTGTCAATTTCAAAGGTGGTGACAGCAGTCTCACCAGTAGATCTGAAACAGAAGGACATTTACAAACAGGGTCATTATATGATTTCCTTTCTCATTACTGCAACCAAAAAAATTCAACTCTGAGCTGCAATGACTGATAACTGCTTTGCCACTATGAATATGGTCATTTTTGTATTACATACAGAAAGCTGTTTTCCACAGATAATTTGATAAAACTCATTATGATTTCTAAATTTCTAAGCAATAAAGCAGGTGCTCTCTGAAGATAGCAGGATAAATATCTCCCCAGCGTTCTTTTCTAGAAAAGTTTGGAAGCACTTCACTACCAGTCAGACTAGTATAATTGCAGAAAGAATACAACTCCAAGGGGAGATGTGTGGAATAATAAGAACATTCATCCTGCTGACCTTAGACAACATCTGTGGACAAGCAGGATGGAAATACTCGGAAATCCCTATTTTTCAGGCTATCTGAAATAAAAAAGGAAGGCCTCAAACAGGTCTAGTGATCAAACAAAAAACTGTAATTGGTTTGTTGTTGTTATTTTTATTTCTTTTAAACAGCCTGGGCCTAAAGGGTTTGAGTTAGATTCTAGATCCCAAATAAATTCTGAAGGACTGTCTGACCAAACCAGCTGATATTTGGTCTGAAGAAGAATGACCATATTAGCCCATATTATCGTTTGTTGCACTGGCTAGCATTGGAAGCAAGAGTTCTATTTAAATTTTCTTGCATTTGCTTTAAGTTGATATCAGGAGAGTCTCCAATTTACTTGTCTTCTCATTTTGAGTTATATAGACCATCAAGGAATACAAGAAGTTTTCACTTATTTGCCTATCCTAAGCCAAATGGTGTCAGATATAAGACCTTTTTTGATAAGACCTTAGCGTTTCAGGCAGGTAAATTACAATCCTGGCTTGGTGAATGTATTCATCAAGCCATATCTTATTGTTCTTTTCAAAAATTAGTTAAGTCTTCTTGGTTTGACAAATTTATTACTTAGTTGGGTATTTTTAAGATTGTAATTCATTTTTAACTTTTTATAATGATTTTATTTTAATGGTATGAATGTATTTCGCTGATTGTTCAGTTTCTTATGGTGTAAACCACCTAGAACTCTTGGTAATGGTGGTATAAAAGAATAAATTTAATTATTATTATTATAGTAATACTGTTGTAAACAGTAGTACAATGTGAATGTGTGGATTGAAGACCATGTTGCAACCCTACAAATGTTCTCTATTGCCCCAGGTATAAAAAAGTATCTGCATATATGTAAACCACTTTGATTGTACCGCAAAAAGGCAGTTTATCCTTATGGAGGCTGATCTCAGGTGGGCAACTGAAGTGGCATGTCTCTGATATTGTGAGCTGTAACATGACCCTCCAGATTCAGTTAAGCCTGGGCATAAGCAAAGAAGATGCAGTCTGTAGCCCAACTGGAAAGAGTAACATAGTAGATGACAGCAGATAAAGACCCAAAAGGTCCATCCAGTCTGTCCAACCTGATTCAATTTTATTTTATTTCTTCTTCTTAGCTATTTCTGGGCAAGAACCCAAAGCTCTGCCCGGTATTGTGCTTAGTTTCCAACTACTGAAGTCTCCGTCAAAGCTTACTCCAGTCCATCTACACCATCCCAACCATTGAAGCCCTCCCCAGCCCATCCTCAACTAAACGGCCATATACAGACATAGACTGTGCAAGTCTGCCCAGTACTGGCCTTAGTTCATCAATATTTACTATTATTTTCTGATTCTAGATCCTCTGTGTTCATCCCCCACTTTTTTGAACTCTGTCGCTGTTTTCCTCTCCGCCACCTCTCTTGGGAGCGCATCTCAGGCATCCACCACCCTCTCCATAAAGTAGAATTTCCTTACATTGCTCTTGAGTCTACCAATCCTCAACCTCAAATTATGTCCTCTGGTTTTACCATTTTCCTTTCTCTGGAAAAGATTTTGTTTTACGTTAATACCTTTCAAGTACTTAAACGTCTGAATAATATCTCCCCTGTCCCTCCTTTCCTCTAGGGTATACATATTCAGGGCTTCCAGTCTCTCCTCATACGTCTTCTGGCGCAAGCCTCCTATCATTTTTGTTGCCCTCCTCTGGACCACTTCAAGCCTTCTTATGTCCTTCGCCAGATAATGTTTCCAAAACTGACCAGAATATTCCAAGTGGGGCCTCACCAACGACCTGTACAGGGGCATCAACACCTTCTTCCTTCTACTGGCTACGCCTCTCTTTATACAGCCCAGCATCCTTCTGGCAGCAGCCACTGCCTTGTCGCACTGTTTTTCGCCTTTAGATCTTCGGACACGATCACCTCAAGGTCCCTCTCCTTCTCCGTACATATCAGCCTCTCACCTCGCAGCATATGTGATTCCTTCTGATTATTAATCCCCAAATGCATTACTCTGGATTTCTTTGCATTGAATTTTAGTTGCCAGATTTTAGACCATTCCTCCAACTTTTGCAGATCCTTTTTCATGTTTTCTACTCCCTCCTCGGTGTCTACTCTGTTACAAATCTTGGTATCATCTACAAAAAGGCAAATCTTACCTTCTATCCCTTCAGCAATGGCACTCACAAATATATTGTACAGGATTGGCCCCACCACCGAACAATATAGTGACCAGTTTCTAATCCAGTTCACCATTTTGGGTCCTAATTTCAGCCCTTCAAGTTTGTTCAAGAGCCTCCTATGAGGAACCGTGTCAAAGGCTTTGCTGAAATCTAAGTAAATTACATCTAGCATATGTCCTCGATCTAGTTCTTTGGTCACCCAATCAAAAAATTCAATCAGGTTCGTTTGGCACGATTTACCTTTAATAAAGCCATGTTGCCTCGGATGCTGTAACCCGATTCTAGGAAGTTCACTATCCTTTCTTTCAGTAACACATTATTTTTCCAACAACCGAAGTGAGGCTTACTGGCCTGTAGTTTCCCGCTTTATCCCTGTGACCACTTTTGTGAATAGGGACCACATCCGCTCTTCTCCAATCCCGAGGAACCACTCCCGTCTCCAGAGATTTGTTGAACAAGTCTTTAATAGGACCCGCCAGAACCTCTTTGAGCTCCCTCAGTATCCTGGGATGGATCCCATCCGGTCCCATCGCTTTGTCCACCTTCAGTTTTTCAGCACTCATAAGCACTTTCCTCCTTGAACGGCGCAGAATCTTCTCCATTTTCTTGCGTAACTTTGCTAGACACTTTCGATCCTTCTCCGGGATTTTCTTCCGTGAACACAGAACAGAAGTATTGATTTAGCACGTTTGCTTTTTCCTCATCACTGTCCACATATTGGTTCCTAGCATCTTTTAGTTTAGCAATTCCATTTTTCATCTTCCTCCTTTCACTAATATATCTGAAAAAAAATTTTGTCTCCCTTTTTTTACATTTTTAGCCATATGCTCTTCCACCTGTGCTTTTGCCAGATGTATCTCTCTTTTGGCTTCTTTCAGTTTCACCCGATAGTCTTTTCTATACTCTTCTTCTTGGGTCTTTTTTTTATATTTCAGGAATGCCAATTCTTTTGCCTTTATTTTCAAAGATGTCCACAATTCCAGTAGAGAAAATGTCCATTTTCAAAACAGCAAGATATCTTTTTTTTTAAATGACCTATCTAGATGTTTTGGCCCTTAGTATATCTAGATGTTTTTGGCCATTTTTTGAATACAAAGATGTCCAAATGAAAAACGCACAAAAACAAGCTACTGGGATCCAAGCAGCCAGCATTCTTAGCAAACTGGCCACAAAGACCTCTGAGCACAGCAGAGGAGCACTCTAGGGGGTACTGCAGTGAATATCATATTTAAAAGTCCCAGGAAAAAGTCACTATATTGTATGGTGAGCCCTCCAAAACCCACCCAAAACTTACTGTACACCACAATAGCCCTTATGCTTGCAGGTATCATCTTTATGTAGGTTTTGAGTGGGTTTGGAGGGCTCACCATACAATATAGTGACTTGTATATGAGTGACATGTATATGAGAGCCATTTTTAAAGGATTATAAATTTATATGGATTTTTTAATAAAGATTCCTGTCCTTGTACATTTTCATCTGCAGTTTCTTTCTTGTTTTTGGTGTTCGCTTTTTACTGCAGATTCGTTGGATTTTTCTTTGTTTTGCTTGTCAGTTTAGGCACTTTTTTGACACTTATTCATTTTTAAAACAGGTCTAGCTCCAAATGTCTAAATGATGCCCTGGACGTATTGTTAAAAGTTTGATTATCCCTGCAGAATGTCCAAGTCCTAAGCCCTCCCAAAACACACTTCTAACATGCCCCCTAACATTTAAACGCACTGGAGACAAAACAACCAATAAGACATCAGAAAAGTCAGTTTTGAATTTGCCCATTTGGACATTTTGACTAGTAACACAACCAAGTGCTAGTTTATACTGTCTTTTTTGAAAATGAGCTCCAAAATGACCAGAAAAACATCTAAAAAGTCAGTTTCAAAAAATGCCTACTTGAATCTTTTGACTAATAAGACATCCAAGTGCCAGTTTATGCCATCTTTTGGACATCTATCTTTTTTTGAAAAATAACCCCATTGTGTTCCAAAGTTGAATAATTGTTTTAACACCTTCTAGTGACCCAGAGTTGTGTATGACACAAAGCAAGAATAATTTACCCATTTACCTTTTCCATATTGTGGCATGGAATCTTGTTTTATATTTAAACTTTCAAAAATCCCTAACTCTGTTTAGCCTCTTGAAAGACATCAATCCAATTTGCTGTACAAGTGTAGTGCTAATGATTAAACTAAGTCTGTGACATGGTAAGATGAGTCTAGTTTAACAACATTTATAAATTTTGCCACCTCCATTTCTAGATTTTTTACACATATACTGACTGGCCCTATTTTTGCAATTTTTACATTGTAAAACTATTGATTCTTTAGTTCTACACGTTGCCCTCAGTTCATGAATGGACTTTTCCTCTGATCCAATGAAAAATTACAGCCTATTTTACAAAGCTGTGCTAGCGGCTGCCATGCAGCAACAGCCCCAAAGCCCTTTAAATCTCTATGGGCTTCAGGGCCGTTACCGCGCAGCAGCCGCTAGTGCGGCTTTGTAAAACACGTCCTTAGTTTCAATAAAGCCTTGGTGATTCAAAGCTTTCTAAAAATCCAAATATATCAGTTAAATCTTGTTCGTATTTATCTCAACAGATCCTATTTCTCTACATGACTAAATATTCTATTAAACAACAAACAAACAAATAATTTAAGAAAGCTTGGAGCAAGTATAGAGGATCTCTAATGGAGCGAAAGGGTGAGTGGGATAGGCCATATTGTCTTTATTTGCCTTCAGTATTCCATGTAATTTTCCCAGCATAGGAGCCAGACTCACTGAATTGAAGCATCCTGGGCTAAATCTGGAACCCTTAAAGAGGAGTATTACTGTCAACCAGGCAGTTCTCTGCCACAGAGGCTGTTTTAAATAAATGGACTTTGCTTCAGATTTATAAAAAAAATAACTCAACCATTTCAATACAACACTATACAGTCCTATCATTTCAGCAACATACTTGTAAGTAATGTGACACGAATGATGGATCCAAACAAGCTTGTTGAATTTCTGGCGGCCACTGGAACCCAACTGGAGTCCTACATGAAAACTGTGATCTGTTTCTTGCACAGGTGCAAGACGGAAATATCTATATCTGTGGTAATCAATTGGATTCTGTGAAATGAATATGAAGGCATTTAGTGAATTATTGGAGCAGCTATAGTCTCATTCAAAATATATTAATGTATTCTAATCTCTAGCTATTTTTTCAAAAGGGAACCAACTCATTTTTAGAAACAATTCAAAAGTTATTTCTCATATTTAAATTACTATGTTGCACTATTAAAAATTCTATTAAATTGTGGCAGCTTATACCAGCTGTATAGCCAGACAGCCGATTTAGGGCGGGCCTGAGACTATATTGGGTGGGCCGAAAATTTAATCTCTGCCTACCCACCAACTAAAGTAAAGCCTAAATTTTATTTCAACCACCCCCGTAAAAGTAAATGACATACATGCACTAGAGGGGATCCCCAAGCCCCATTGGCCGTAACCAACAGCCTATGTGTGAATATGCATGCAAGGGGGGGGGAGGGGGCTGCTGCTGGCAACAGCGGCAAGGCAAAACAAATAGTCTAAGGGTTCTGAGAGTGCAAATAAGACACACCTGAATTGAATAACAATACTAAATAATCAATAATGTTAGTGATAGAGGCAACCTCAGTGTAGAGGATCAGCGAGGGGAGAAAAACTCCAGCGCTTCACACTAAAGGGCAAAGGTGCAACACCTCTGCCTGCACACCATCATCGGTGGCCTCACGTATGCAGAAATCAAAATCATTAATAAGTGCCAAACCATAATCAGGTAATAATAACACTCAGTGTGAAAAAATAGCAAAAAACATTCTGAGAACCCTCCCCAGCCAACTCTCCCAGAAAATATATAGCAAAAGGCCACAGCCAACTTATCTTCAAACAGTCATGTTGGTACTAACTGTGTACAAGATGCCGGGTTCAACCAAGCCCGGTTTCAGGAGATTAATGTCCCTTCATCAGGAACCCACAGGTGGAAACAGACGATGGTATAACATGGAGCCAGCCGGGGCTGCTAGTCATACACGGTGCCTGACCATACCTCCACCCATGCAGACGGCTGCACCAAGAACAGAGTGGAGGCAAAAAATGCAGCCAGCAAACTGCGAGACACTGCTGAGCCTCCTAAGGGTGCCTAACAGCCTGTGCTCGAACCTTTGTAAAAACAGTAGGTGAGCAAAGAGCGGGGATGGCCCTGAGCTCCAGAGAAACTAATGCAGGCTGGCCAACAGGTACCACCAGGGATCGGTCTGTCAGCTGCAGACCTGAGTCTGCATCTTCTCAATGCAGGCAGAGCTAAAGAAAATGCTCCAAGCGCAAAGAAAACCCCTGAAAAGGGTTGAAAAAACATAGAAGAAAATAAGAAAAAGGGGAGAGCAGAACAGACACACTCCTTCAATCTTGCGTGCAGAAGGGAAAAACTACAGGTGGCAGTAGAACTCCCTGTGAAGTAGAGGCTACTACTATCCATTCAGTTGTGTCCGACCCTTGGATATTCTGTAGGCCAGTCCTCGCCATGCTTCCCTGTTTTCCACGATTTCTTTCAATTGCTTGATGTTCTTTCCTATGTCATTCTTGATGGTATCCAGCCAATGGGCCTTTGATTTCCCCGGCTTCCTTTTACCACTGACCATTCTGAGTTGCACTTCCTTTTCAAGTGAATTTGCTCTCATGACAAGTCCAAAATAGGTCAGTTTCTGTCTGATAACCTTGTCTTCCAGTGACAACTCTTGGTTTATATGATCAAGAACATCTTTGTTAGTGATCCTAGCTGTAAAGTAGAGGAGAGTCAAAGAAAAAAAATCCAGAGTGGTTTCTTTCTGCAGATGGTTCATGGCCATTGAGAAATAACCTATATGTCTAGAATGACTCACCTACTAAAAAATAGACACACAAACACACAAATTTCTTTGTAATAACAAATGTATGAACATATACATTTTCATGATTACACATACCTCTTCTTTTCTCTTAGCAACTACAGCAAATACTTTGGTTTGATTGTCTGTTTCTAGGGACAGACGATAATGACCAAGCAGGATTGCATCAGATCTGGAAAGGTGAGAAAAAGAGTCAGAAATTCTGCAGCTCAACATCCACTAGACAGCATAGTAATGCGATAAATCATCTTTCAAACTCTGAACACAAGCTAAAGAAACTGGCCAAAGGACCTGAAAGTTACATTATTACACAAACTGCTCTCTCAGCCATTTGTAGGGCAATGTTTAAAACCTTTCTATTAGTAAGGGTGCTTTACCCATGGAAATGAGATACCATATATAATCGAATATAAACAGAGGTGACACCCCCCGCCCCCCTCAAAAAAAAAGGTTGCTGCAAATATAAACCGAGATTAGAAATTTGAGTGATCCTGGTGAGAAAGTCTACAAAGACAAGATATCCATGCATAAGTTTTAACAAAAATTGTTTAACTTTATATATTTTTATTAGCGCAAAACCATAAAACATTTTGTACAATAACAGCAGTTTAAACAATATCTGTATAGATAAACTTAGGAACAAGAGGTCACAGAATGAAGGAGAAGGGGAATAGGCACATGAGTATGGTAATCTCCCAAAAGGGTAATAGATGCATGAAACAGCCCTCCCAGTTGTAAAATTTATCCTCAATACTTTAAGAAGTCAATACGTAGTCAAAATCTTAGATGGCACTTATGTGATGTAAAAAGGATGTATTGGTACCGCAATAATTTAAAGATACCTAGATAAACTGGATTTTTAGAAATTGTTAGGTCTCGTTTTGGTTGCTGTGCCTTTAATTTTAAGTGGTTTAGTTTCTGGTGGAACTCTTTATGTCACATTTATAAAATAGAAAGGATAATAGCCATACAGCAGGGGAATTTTAGAAAATTTCAGAATATTTGGGAGCCAATAACAAAATATTGTAATGACTGAATATTATTTTTCCCCTTAAATATGCATGTCCAAGGTGGGGGGAGGGGTATTTTGGTCTCATTATTAAAGTAAGGTATATGGGAATGGGGATTATTATATGTTTTCTTAAATTTAAAGACTGTTATTGATTAGGGGGGAGGGGGATAAATTCTGATATGGATTTTAACAGAATATTAAGTGTTGTATCTGAGTTTAAAATGTTATAAATGCTGTTACACTTATTGTAAGTTTTTAAAAATGAATAAAGAATTTAAAAAAAGAATGTTTCATCCTGCTTGCCCTCAGAGAAATACCTTTATGGTCTACCCAATCTGCCCAACAAAGCAGCTAGAGTTGTACCTGCACCCTTCTACGCCCTATTTAAAGTGTGAAAGTCATTTCAGTTTTTTGCTCTGATTCTATCTTCTTTCTATATAGAGATCCTCTCTGTTTATCTCATGCATTTTTGAGTTCTGTCACTACTTTGGACTCCACTACCTCTGATGGGAGGGCATTCCATGCAGTCATTACCTTCTCCATAAAAAAGTAGCTCCTGAAGTTACTCCTAAGTTTACCAATCTGTAACATCAATTCATGTTCTACCGTTTCCCTGTCTCTGAAAAAGATTTGTTAACAACTGCATCATATATCCCTTGTCTCTCCTTTCCTCCATAGTCAGGTTTTCAAGTTTCTTCTTACACATCTTTTGATGCAGACCTCAAACCATTTTTGCTATCTTCCTCTGAACAGCACAAGTCTTGATATTGGGTCCATTGACATCAATATAATAGGTTTCTGAGTGGGAGTCAGTTTTTGATTATTTTGGTACATATCCAGGGGAGGGTAGGAGGGATGGGGGATTATTTCCATTTAAATTTTGTTTTTTGGGTATTTATATGTGAGGGTGGGTGGGATGATATCATTTTTTTTTTTAAATTCTTTATTCATTTTTAATCTTACATCAAGTGTACAATAAAAGTGATACATAGATTTACAAACAACACTTGATAAATCTATCAAGATAATAACAAATGTATATGTATCTAAACCCTTCTCCCCCCTCCCTTTCCATACTATTTTCTTAATTGAATCAATCTTTTTCATATTTTCTTTTTACCTTTTTCTTCATTTATACAATCCCTCCCCTTTCCCCTCCATTCATAAGTTATGTTAAGAAAATGGTGTTTATTCATTACAAAACAATGTCAATGGCTCCCATATTTTATTAAACCTTTTATAATTTCCATTTTGTATTGCTATTGAACGTTCCATTTTGTATAGATGACAAAGTGAATTCCACCAGAAATTAAAGTTAAGTCTGCTGTGATCTTTCCAATTGTTAGTAATATGTTGCATGGCAACTCCTGTCATAATCAATAAAAGTTTGTTGTTACTTGCTGATATCTGACTCTTTTTTCTCATAGACATGCCAAATATCACAGTATCATAAGTTAATGCTACAGGATTTTCTAATAAAGAATTTATTTGATCCCAGATCAAATTCCAAAAGGCTAATATATAGGGACAAAAAAATAAAAGATGATCCAAAGTCCCTACATCAAGCTTACAATGCCAGCATCTATTAGACAATGAACTATTTAATTTTTGTAATCTAACAGGGGTCCAAAATGCTCTATGCAAAAGAAAAAACCAAGTTTGTCTCATAGATGCTGACAGTGTACATTTTATCATTAATTAGAATAGGGTAAGGTTTTTGTGATGATCTATATTTTTATGCTTTATTGAATTATCACTGGGAGGATGGGTGAAATTGGTTGTTTATAAATATATGCCAGTTGAATGTGCTTTTAATTGTATTATCATGTTACATTTATTGTATTGCATTTTTGAAGTTTTGAAAATTAATAAAGATTTATAATCTGAACAGCACAAGTCTTTTTTTTTTTTTAGTTCAAATATTTTTTATTAAAGTTTATGAGGAAAGTAACAGAAGAAAACAGAAAAGATACACTTTTAACAGTATGTTCATGATGTCTTTAGCAACATACAACTTCCAAAACTGATCAAAATTTTAAACTTAAAAGCAAGAAATTAGGATTCATTTATTCTCCTCTGTATGCCTCTTACACCTCCTTATCTCATAGGTCCATAATTAAGTTGGTACAACTTTGAAGGTTCCATTGTGAGGCTTACTTCCAGATATTTTATATTATTGGAAAGGAAAGTGTCCTTGTAACCTAATTTCTTGCCTGGGTCTAGCCAGACTTTTATGATTTCCAACTTAGTTATATTAATTGTGAACCCCAAGAACCTCTCAAATTCTCTAATCTCCCACATTACCAGCAGTATGGTTAAGTATGGGCAGTTATTTGTAAATAAAAAGTCATCTGCAAAAAGGGTGGATTGATAATCCTCTTCCCCCCCAAAAATACCTTTCTATTCTCCAAATATCCACATTCATCTGGATTCCTGCTGCAAAGGGTTCTACAGACAAAGCAAATATAAGGAGGGATAGGGAACATCTCAAAAGAAATCAGAATAACTCACATTAACTTTTACACAAACTTTCAGCCTTCTGTGATCCAGAAAACAATCCTTTAATTTTTGATTTGCCCTCGTATATATTTATTACATTCTCTCTAAAGATCAGAAACCATTCATTCTAACATATATGCAGTAATAGGTAGGACAAAAGCTTTTTCATAATATGGGCAAGGTATGTAATCTTTAGAAAAATATATTACCTTGTATTCTTAGTCCGTAATCGAGAGACAATAGATTGAGGATCTTCTGGTGTAGTTAACATCATTACTTGACCTTCTGGGAAGAACCTCATATACCTGCAAAGAGAAGACCCAATGTCTCTATAAAATATACATGAAAGCTTAGATATGTGAGGCATCACAATTTGAAAGGATGTTGACATAGTGTTTCAGAAAACTAGATAAAGAAGCTTACCTAAATTAAGTATAAAAACTGTAAATTCTTTCATGTTTTCTGAAGTCCATGAAGCAACAGTTGTTCAATGAACCCCAACTACTAACCTTTAGTAAAATGGTGAACTACTGCACCATTTTCTAATATGAAGTTTCCCATGTGAATAATTTCTATAAGCCCTTTTCCCCAAAAAAATGATACCAACTGTTCCCAAATGCTCCTTTGCCCTGCATCTGAGGGGCAAAATGAACACCTTGGGCCAACACTGTACCATTTTGCAAAATGGTGCCAGTGGGACAGAAGCAAATAGGAACCATTTCTGATACCACAAGACTACCACAAATTTAATAGTAAGTCTGGTGAGGGTTGAAGAACGGAATGAGGCTGGAAAGCTGTTATAAAACTTAACTGGGATTTAAATAAATAATAAAAGTATGGCCCAGTTTAAGTTACAGAAATGAACCATAGACCACCTCTGTTTCCGATAAGGAAGCCTTGGGTGGGAGTAGAAAGGTTTTGAAGGAGCCTTTTAGCAAGGTTTTCCAGAAGCATTTAAGCCTATCAATGGTAAATAAATAAATGTTCTTGAAAAAGGCAGGATCACAATGCTGCACTTATTTTCTGTTTTATGAAAGGACACATATTATTTTTAATGAAAAACTATGTACAGAAAAAAGGAAGAACAGGCCTCTATAGGGAATTTTTCCTTACTCATGCAATTTTGTTTTCATTATTGCAGCAAAACTCCACAGTTAAAGTTACAGACAGGGATTGCTAGATCTTGAATGGATCATTTCTCTAGGCCACCATATCTTAAGGCTATTAAACACAAGAATCAAGATCCATTTCTTTTGGATTCGGTTCTGTTTCCTAATATTAAATTGCTACTGAGGTCGGCTGCCTCCGAGGAAAGAGGAAGTTGCATTATCGGAGATGGACCGGCCTAGCAAAGGCCCTGAGGCTGCCTGATGGAATCACTAAACTAATGCTAGTGGCAGCTATGTGGGGAAGTTAAAAGCACACAGTGAGCTGCTGCTAGGGGGAGGAGAGGTACTGCTGGACATGGGGAAGGGAGAGAAGGTGCTGCTGGACCTGGAAGGAGAAGGGAAGGGAGAGGTACTGCACACTGCCTGCTGCTAACTCAGAGGGAGGGAAGGAAAAATATTGCAGGAGGGATGCGAGTGGTAAGAGAGGGGGAAATGGAGTGGAAGGTGAGATGGCGCATGGGGAGAGAGCATATTAGTTGTGAGTGGGGTTAGGGGGAGGGAAGGAATGAAGGAAAATGTTGCAGGAGGGGTGAGTGATGAAAGAGGGAGAAATGGACATGGGGTGAAGGGGAGGGAGAAATGGTGCATGGGAAGAGAGCATGTTAATTGTGAGAGGGCTTGGGGAGGAAAGAAGGAAGGAAAATTGTTGCAGGAGGGATGAGAGTGGTGAGAGAAGAAGAATGGACAAGGGGTGGACGGGAGGTATAAATGGTACATGGGGAGAGAACATGTTAGTTGTGAGTGGGGTTGATGAGAGACAGACTGGGGGTGGATGGGAAGGACGGATGTCACACTTGAGGGAAGGGGCAAGGAGAGAGAGAGAAAACGTGGAGGCACAAAGTGTTGAACTCATAGAAATAAAGAGGAAGAGACTTTAGATGGGGAGGGCAAGAAAAGAGGGAAGGAGAAATGTCACACTCAGGGGAAAGCGTGAGGGCAAAGGGAGAGGGAAGCAAAACCAAAGCAGAAAAGCGCACGAGGGAAGCAGAGGCAGGAGACTACAGGGGGAATCGCCAGAGTTAGCTCCGCCCACCCCCGATGTTGACCACTAAAGCTCCCCCTTAAAAGGGGAGGGGCCAATGGCGCTGAGCCGTTCGGCGCGTGTTGAAGGCGAGCATTAAAGGCGCTCGCCTTAGTGAGAGCGCCTTTGCAAACAGCCTTGAGAAGGGACGAGCCACCGCTAAAGGAGAGCAGAAGGAGACCACAGCAGGCACAGAGGACACACAACCATGCAGACACAGAGGACACGCAATCAGGCAGACACAGAGGACAGCCACTGCAGACACAGAAGACATCCACAGCAGATGATAAGCGGGCAGCGATGGAAGCAGCAGACAGGAGCAAGATGTTGAGCTACCCAGTTCTCTGCACTGCCTCTGGGAGGCAGTCTTACGTATGCGCTCGATGCGAAGAACTGGAGAGCCTGAAGAAACAAGTCAGACTCCTGGAGGGCAGAATACTAGAACTGGAGGCAATTCAAGCAATGGAGGAGGAAGACAGAGATGCAAAGAACATCAAGACAGAGGACACCATCGAGGAAGAAGTCCAAGAGCTGGAGAAGTTCATAGAGGAGGCATACAGGGAGGCTGTGGAAAATCTCCAGCAACAGTGGAACTGGCGAGATACACCTAAAGAGAGTATGGACCCGACAGATAACCACCAGTAAGAAATGGGTGACACAGCAGCGAGATCTGGAAACAGTGGAGGGAACCCACAAGAAGACGAGTCTGGTGCAAGCCAACGCCAGGATGAGAGAAAATAGATGGGAACAAAGGACACAGATCTACGGCTGGAGAGATGGACATACACCGGGGACATGGACCTGTGGCTGGAGAATCAAGAGAAGATAGAGAGGACAGCAATCGTCATGGGGGACTCCATCATCAGACAAGTTGACAGCCACATAGCGGAAGGAAGACTGGATTGGCTGGTGACCTGTCTACCGGGAGCCAAGGTAGAAGACATAGTGAGCTGCATCGACAGGATCATCGACAGTGTGGAAGAAGAAGATACGGTGGTGGTGATCCATGTGGGGACAAACAATGTGAGCAGCAGGAACTACAACAGGGAATTACTGCAGGACCAGTTCCGGATGCTAGGAAGGAAGCTGAAGACCAGAACACAAAGGATAGCCATCTCGGAGATTCTGCCAGTACCCAGGGCTGACGAGAAGAGGCAGATGGAGCTGCAAGCAGTCAACGCGTGGATGCGGCGCTATTGTGAGGAAGAAGGATTCCACTTTGTGCGCAACTGGACAATGTTCTGGGGGAAGAGCAAGCTGTATAGAAGGATGGACTCCACCTCAGCAGAGACGGAATGAGGCTGCTTGCAAGCAACATCAAGAGAGAAGTTGAGAAATTTTTAAACTAGGAAGAAGGGGAAAGCCGACACTCGACTGAGAGAGAGAGTCGTTGGTTTGGGAACTGGTATACCCGGAGGATACCGTGCAGGATGATAGAGGGGAAGACTCACCAGAGGATACCATGCAGGAAGGTAGAGGGGAAGACTAACCAGAGGATACCATGCAGAAAGATATAGGGGAAGACCCACCGGATCACAAGCATGACAGATTGAATGGGACACAAGAGGGAAGGAAATGCAAGAAAGGAACAGGTCGTAAACTCAAGTGTATGTACATGAACGCAAGGAGCCTAAGGAATAAGATGGGTGAATTAGAAGCTATGGCATAAAAAGATGTTGACATCATCAGCATCACGGAAATATGGTGGACTGCGGAAAACGTCTGGGACACTGTGCTACTGGGATACAAACTATACAGCAGAGACAGAGTGGCTCAAAAAGGTGGGGGAATTGAATCTACTGGAGAGAATACACAACAACTGACGGATAGGTTAGAGTCTCTATGGGTCAAAATTCCAGGAACAAATGAACTGAAAACGAAGATTGGCATCTACTACCGACCCCCAGGGCAGTCCGAAGAAATTGATGGAGAAATGACCGACGAGATTAAATGCAACTTCAAGGGAGGCAACGCAGTTATCATGGGTAACTTCAACTATCTGGGGATAGACTGGAACCAAGGCTAATCGCTTTCTGGCTGGCCCGGAACTTCCTCTCCGACAGCAGAATTGACGTCGGGGAGAGGAAGGCTGATCGGCCCAGTAGATTGTGAAGGCAACGCGAGTCTATCATGGAGCCCAGGATATACATTATTAGTTTATGTACAGTGGTTTTTGAAAACAGTATAAGAAATAAAAAATCTTGTATTTTCAAACGACCTGCTGGGAGAGACAAATTTAAAGGAAAGAACTACCAGTAAAAGCAAACTCCTAATCAGATTTCAACTTTTAACTACATATTACTCTACAAATGGTAGTCAGTCACAAAATGAATTAATAACAGAAATCCTAAAAAGAGTTTCATCAACTTCATTAGCCAGACAAGTCTGCTGAAGGACTAAGTGAAAGGTGTCAATGGTTGCTCAAATCAGAGCATATTTTGGATCCGTGTACAAGGCTAGATAATACATTTTCACTCACTAAAGTTACTATAGTTCTACCTGTAATATTCCACCTGGTGCCAAGCTCTATAGAAGCCATCTAGTGACTGTTCTCCTTGACGTATATAGATTGTCTTGCTTATATAAACACCTACAAAACAAGAAGAAAATAAAGAAAAGTCTTCAAAACTGCAAGTGCTTTATTTAAAATCACTTACATATTTCTATTAAAAACTTTATGTACATAAAACAGTCTTGATTTGCACAAATGATCTCCTGATCCCAAAAATCTGGGGTCCTTGTGGCAGGGTTCCTCTTTTCTGTGTCCAATTAAAGGCACCTTTGAGGCCATCATATAGGAAGGGTAACTGAAGACCTTAGCTTCCCGTTCACTATTATAAAATTTTGTGCAGTAGTTTGTTGTTCAAGCTGTCTCTCCCCCCACCCTTTTGTTTTGGGGTTCTAGGGAGATTTGTTCTCCTGCATTATCTAATGCTGAACATGGGGAACAATACATACACAGAGATAGAAAATGGATGGTGAGCATGGAGCAAGAAGAAATGTCAAATGGTCAGGAGACCCTGGCAAGTAAGTTAAGAGAAGACAGAAGAAAACAGAAACCAGAGACTGAGAACAATATGATTTGAAGAATAAAATGATGAGACAAAAAGTAGAAAAAATCATTTTCTATTTTGTGATGAGAACATATCAGATTTGAAATCTGGATCCTGCTAGAGCTGGTGTTGGACATAACTGGGGACCACAAAACCCCACTACCAGACTGTGCCTTCTTCAGCTTCCAGGAGACTTAGGGCTCTCTTTGGCCAGGGGGAAGTTGCTCTATTGCACTCCCCTAACACTATTCCTGCCGTATGATCTTTTTTTTTTTTTTTGCACAATATAGGAGAAAATGGATCTATTTCTTTGGTGTTTACTACATGCATGGTGTGGCTTCATGGGATTTTGGTTTAATTTACTGCATGTTTAATAATTTCTGGTCAGCTATTATGGATCTGGCATTTGTGTTCTGTATATGTGACCAAGGAATTCTGTTAGCATAATTTTTCAATGTAGAATTCTGTAGTAATTTGGTTTGTTCAGTTTTCTCAATAGTGGAGGGAATATTTGTGAGAGGGGAGGGGAGACAGGGGTTCTGTTGATTCTTGTTCTATATTATTTGTGATTTATAAAATGACAGTTGTACAGAATATTGTTTCTTTTTATACTTTAATAAAATGATTTCAATATAAAATCATAGCTATTTTTAGGTTTGTGTGGATGGGATCAGTCAGATCTTGCAGGGATGGGGTGGTGACGGGGTACTGATGGAGCTCACAGGGACAGAGTGGGGACAGAGTTTGTGGGGACAGTGCAGTGATGTGGACAAATCTTTTCCTCACGGCATTCTCTAGATCAGGGGTGTTAAACTCAATCAAATAAGGGGCCGAGATCTAAAACATAGGCTAAGTTACGGGCCAAATTTTTTAATTAAAATACTTAGGAGTCCTTTTATTAAGGTACGCTAACCGATTTAGCATGTGCTAAATGCACACCTTAATAAAAGGACTCCTTAATAGAAGTGTAGGGTTACAACCTCTCCAACCCCACGCCAGCTCTGCGATGTAAACAAAATAAATAAAAAAGACTTTTCCTCTCTCTTTTAGGTCCTACTTCACACTTGCTGTCTTAACACCAGCTCTGGCAGGATACACATTTCAAATCTGACATATTTTAATCACAAAACAGCAAATAAAATTATTTTTTTCTACCTTTTGTTGTCTGTCTGTTAACTTGCTCACCAGGGTCTCCTGCCCAATTGATGTTTTCTTCTTTCTCCATGCTCACCATCCATCTTCCATCTCTGTAACTTCCCTTCTACTGCCATATCCAGCATTTCTTTCCCATTGCCTCTCTTTCTCTCCCTGCTTGTACCCTGGGCCAAACCTCTCTATTCGCCTCCATGCAGCATCTCTTCCTTCCTCCCCTCCATTATCATGTGCAGCATTTATTTTTCCCCATGCATCTCTCCCTGTCTTCCACCCTATGTCCAACATTTCTCTCTCTTCTCCGTGCATGTTTCTCTCCCCTCCACCAAATGCAAGATTTCTCTCTCACTCCTTACTACTTCTTTGTTGCATCTCTCCATCTTCTCCATCCCATGTTCAACAATTCTTTCTTTTTCTTCTCTCCCCCAATGTGCAGTAGCTTTCCATCTCTCCTATCCCCCTGTACAAGTTTTCCATCCCTTTCTCCCATCCCCCTGTGCAGCAGCTTTCCATCTATCCATCCCTCCCATCCCCCTGTGTAGTAGCTTTCCATCCCTCCTATCCCCTGTGCAGCACTTCCTGATTGATGATTTTCCCCCAATTAGACATCAACTTTCAGGCCTCCTACAACAGCAGCAGCATGAACAGCCTGACCACCAGTGTTCCCTCTTCCCGCGTCATCAGTAACACGGCAGAGGAAAGTCCTCAGCGGGGCAGGCCAGGAGAAACCTGTTCAGAGTGACGCCGGAGGTACTGACGAACAGCCCCTGCCGGTATTGGAATCTAAGGACGCGGTGAGAGCTGTCAAATGAGTCACATGCTAACTGCGTCTCCGGAGGTACAGCTGCAGGGGGTGCTCTTCCTGAGCACGAAGCTTCCATTTCCCCATCCCCTTCGCCCTCTTGCGCGCTTCTCCTCACTGTCTCATGGCTGGTCCTTTCCTGTTTCTGACCCAGTAGCTGGTGGTTGCTTCCCTCTGTCATCGCTGAGCAAAGAGAGCAAGCAGCAGGGTATGCTCTCATGGGCCAAATTAGGGTATTCACTCGCGGGCCAAATTTAGTTAAACTGCGGGTCAAATTTGGCTCGCGGGTCATTTGACACCCCTGCTCTAGATTGAACACTGAGAATTTAGCCTGCACTAACAGTGTGGGGGCAGATTACAGATAGTCTCCCTGGATTGAAGAACACGATATTCGCAGACAGTATTCTTTGTTAAGGCTGGACAAAAACCAAGAAGTCCATCTCAGGCAAATCTGTATCTCCCAGGGTGGGCTTCTGGAATAGTGTGGGTTTACAAGAAAGATTACTACCGAGGTTCCTTCTTGTACAACCCCACTCTATTCCTGAACACTCGGGACATAACAAAGCAGTCCTTCAAAGTTAGGGAGGGACTGATGAGCTTGCTACCAGAATCAAAGACTCAAATATGGAATCCTTTCTTGGCCATAACATCTATTCTATAAAACTCTGTGAAGGTATGCAAAGATGACCAGGTGGTGGCCCTACAAATCTCTTCTGGGGAAACTGCTGAAAAGTTTGCCGATGAGAAAGTAACACCTCATGTGGAGTGGGCCTTCACTGAAACAGGAGGCCGCTTTCTGGCTAAGACATAGGCCGAAGAAATGGCCATCCAAATCCATCTGGAAATGGTGGTATACAATGCTGGTCTGCCCTTACGGACTGCTCCAACCAGCATGAACAGGTGATCTGACAAATGAAATTCATTTGTGACTGCCAAGTATCTCAGCAAAAGCCTTCACACATCCAAAGATTTTAACATTCTGTCGTGTTTACTCAAATCCGAGGGCATGCAGGCTGGTAACCGCACCTCCTGACTGATGTGGAAGGCATGATAGAGGGAACAGTGTCCAGAGTTACATGAGTCCCTAATCCAAAGAAAGGGATCTCTACAGGATAAAGCCTGAAGTTTGGACACTCTTCAGGCGGAGGTAACGGCCACCAAAAATACAGTCTTGACGGAGAGATTCATCACAGAAGTTTGGTTCAGTGGCTCGTAGGGCGGCCTCGTAAGTGCCCTGAGCACCAGGTTAAGATTCCAAGTTGGAAACAGCTAATGCAGCGGAGGGAGGAGCTATAGCGCACCCTTTAAAAACCTAACCACATCCAATCCTAAATTTGCTGGTTTTTGACTTAGGTCCTGTGTAACTCAAAGTGGTGGGTTTCTTTGACGGCTTTTTTTCTCTTTATTTCCCTGGCATATTTCAGTTTCCTATGGATTTTTAACCTTGGTTCTCCTTGCTAGTGTAGACTATAATTTGAAATTTCTTTATTTCCCTGGCATATTTCAGTTTCCTATGGATTTTTAACCTTGGTTCTCCTTGCTAGTGTAGACTATAATTTGAAATTTGTTTTTCTCAGCCTACGTGTCCAACATTGCTGCCTGGATGTTTCACCGCCATTTAAACTGAACATGGCCAAAACTAAGCTTCTTATCTCTCCTCCTAAACCCACCACTTCCCTTCCCCCATTCTCTATTCTTGGAATAACACTCTCATCCTCCTTGTTCCGTCAGTTTACAACCTTGAGGTCCTCTATGACTCCTCTCTCTTTTTCTTTTCACAAATCCAACAGATAGATAAAGCATGTTGTTTCTTTTCCTGCAATATCACTAAAATCTGACCATTCCTTTCTGAGCACACTACAGTAACCCTTATCCATACACTTATCATCTCATGCCTAAATTATTGCAACTTGCTTCTCACAGCTCATCTACTAAACCATCCCCTCCTTTCAATCCATTTAAAATTCTGCTGCACAACTTATATTCTGCCAGTGTCACTACACTCACACTAGCTCTCTTCTCAAGTCACTTCATTGGCTCCCTATCCATTTCCACATACAGTTCAAACTCCTCTTATTGACTTACAAAGTACATTCACTCTGCAGCTCCTTAGTATCTCTCCTCTCTTATCTCTCCCTATACTCCTCTCCAGGAAATCCGTTCATTGGGTAAGTCTCTCTTACCTGTACCCTTCTCTCCTCTTCTGTCAACTCTAGACTCCATCCCTGCTATCTTGCTGTACTGTATATGTTTGGAACAGAATTCCTGAATCAGTATGTCAAGCTTCATCTCTGGCTATATTCAAATCTAGGCTAAAAGTGCGCTTTTTGGGGGCTGCTTTTAACTTCTGTTCACTTGTAAGTATGCATGTCTGTTTTAACTATTCTCACCATTAGCAATTCCCTAACTCTTATTTGTTCTGTTTGTCTATTTTGATTATATTGTACTAGTCTTTAAGCCCGTTACATTAACGGGTGCTAGAATATATGTCTGTCTGTCTTTCTTTCTTTCTGTCTCTCTCTCTCCCTGACTCCCTTTTTCTGTCTGTCTTTCAGTCCCTCTCCCTGCCCCTGTGTCTTTCTTCCTTTCTGTCTGTCTCCCTCCCTCCTGCTGTCATTCTTTCTGTCTGTCTGTCATTCTTTCCCTCCATTTCCCTGTGCAGTAGTATTTCCACCCCACTTCCCTGCAACAGCATTTCCCTCCCCCCCCCGACTTCCCTGTGCAGCAGCAGCAATATTTGTCTTCCCCTCCAGGTCCCTGTGCAGCAGTTGCAGCATTTCCCACACCCCTTCCCTTCTCCTACCGCGATCTTGCCTACTCCGTTCGGCCCCTCCCTCACGTTCTGCACTGCTGCGATCTGGCTGTTCCGTTCGGCTCCTCGCGGCTTGGGTCCTCTTCTTTGTCGGCCCCCCCCTTCCCTTCCCTTCCCACGGTCTTGAGCTTCGGTCTGGTCTGGCCTGCTCGCCTTGTCGTATTTTTTTTTTTAGTTGAAAGACGCGGCGGTGGCTCCTCTTATGATCCCCACCTGCGTCGGAAGTCCGATGCAGGCGGGGATCGTGAGAGGAGCCACCGCTGCGTCTTTCAACTAAAAAATGCAATACGGCAGGGAGCAGGCCAGACCGAAAAACAGAACCGTAAGCCGCGCATGTGCACTTCCTATGGGTAGCTACAGCTCACGGAAAAGCGGCGCACGCATAGGAAGTGCGCATGCGCGGCTTACCGTTTTATTATATTAGATGCTCTGTCGAGCAGGATCATCTCTTACATGTTTAATGTACAATGCTGCATAAGTCTAGCAGTTGTGGCAGGGAAGCCCCCGTTATATCCACAAACCCTGCTGCTAACTATAGTTCAGCCAAACCAGTGCCTATGACTAGAGAGAGAAATAGGGTGGTAAAGTCTAGCAGACAGGTTTCTGGTCCTTCAGAAGGACAACTGATAGAGATCAGTGCAGCAGCAAAGCCATGCTCCACAAAGGGACACTATTATTCATTCCCCAAGGTTACTAGTAAAGCTGTCTATAATTCCCCAGCAGTAGAAAAGAGTATGCAAAGGATTAATAAAAGGGGAGGTGCCAATAGAGCTCTGCTGCACCTGCAGAAGCCCCGGGAAAATAAATCCCTTCCAGCTGAGTGGGGGAGGGGGGGACCAGTTTTCTCAGACACAGAGGCAGAGAAACAGCACAAGCTGGGTGGAATAGGCTGGAGAACCCCAGGTACCAACTCCTACTCCTTGCAGGAGTGTTGTACAGGAGGAAGCCAGACAAAGGAGATACTAGATTCCTGGAGAGGAAAGGGTTGGCAGAGAAATAATAGAAAAGCTGGCAGGAGTAAAATGATTCACCCACAGGTAGGAGATGGGGGTTGGAAAATGTTGAAGAGTATCCCATGGAAATAGAGGAGCCAGTGTATGAAGTGAGTGAGGAAGAATCTGGTATGGACTGTGATTCTGAACCAGAACAAATAATATCAGATGAAGAGATGCTTGAATGATCCAGTAAAAGTTAGAAATGTATATGGAATGATCCTGTCAATAAGGGAAAGGGGTTTTATCCCTTAAGGAAAAGGTTTGAATGAAAAGTATATCAAGCTTTGGGGCAGGGGAATGTCTGTTTGTGAAACCCTAGCACAGCTAAAGCAGGAAGCTGTTTGGAAAAGCGGAGTCTTTTGAGGGTGTTTTAAAAGTTCCCAAGTTTGACCAAACTTGAGTAATAAACATCTGGGAACCATGGGAGGGAACAGGGTCATTTTGATCTTAAAGGTGGCTAGTGTTCCCCACATATCTGCCCCAGCTAAGGAGAGGCAGGGAAGTTATGTGCTACTCAATTAGAAAATAAAGACAACAGTTTGTTTTGAGATGTGACTAGTGCTGTAGTGTGCCTAAGGAAGTACTGGGGAAACGTGCAGGCAGGAGCACTGCCTGGGACTGCCTAGGGGCAGGAAGCAGGGGACTCAGATCCCAATTAAAGAAGGATACATGGACTGATATGGTAGCAACAGCTCCATAAGCTGGAATTGTTTGTAGAGTTTTGCTGTTTTTATTTTGCTAAGCTGGAAAAGACTGAACTGTTTGAATAGTAAATAGTGCCTTGGATTTTCTGGTATTGTTGGCTATCAGATGATTGAAGAGACCTGTGTTAATAATGCTTTACTTTTTGTGCATGAGTCCATGTGAATAAATAAACCTTTTTTGTGTTTGGAAAATGATTATAGCTGAGAAGCTGTTTGCTACTTCCCTATTGTTACTCCATGGAGCTAGATTTTGTGCATATGGTGAGGGGACAGCCTTTGCCATGCTGGTGGGTTTGGACCCTGTCACACAGTGCTATAGAAATTAGAGAATGACACAGTGACTTGTTCCCGTGGCTAACCGTGGGTGACCGCAGTAAAACCACAGGAACGGGTAAGCACAGATTCTTACCATAACAGGTGTTATCCAGGGACAGCAGGCAGATATTTTCACGAATAGGTGATGTCACCGAAGGAGCCCTGGTATGGACCACTTTAAAAGTGCATCGCAACTTTAAAAACTTTAGAAAGTTTGCGATAGCCCGAACCGCGTATGCGCGAGTGCCTTCCCGCCCGACGTAGGGCACACAGTCCCTCAGTTAAGATAAGCCAGCTAAGAAGCCAACCTGGGGAGGAGGGTGGGATGTGAGAATATCTGCCTACTACCTGTTACGGTAAACCCAGGACAAGCACGCAGCATATTCTCATGAATGGGTGACCTCCAAGCTAACAGAAATGGGATAGTGGGAGTGCTGGCCTAAGAAAATAAATGTTGTAATACAGATTGGACGAAGTGCCCATTCCGTCTGGAGAATAGACTCTAAACAGAAGTGAGAAGTGAATGTATGAACTGAGGACCAGGTGGCAGTTTTACAAATTTCCTCAATGGGAGTAGATCTGAGGAAAGCAACAGAAGCTACCATAGCTCTAATTTTGTGGGCTGTGACACGACTCTCCAGTGCCAGTCCAGTCTGAGCGTAGCAGAACGAGATGCAAGCAGCCAGCCAGTTGGATAACGTTCTCTTGGAAACAGGACGTCCCAATTTGTTTGGATCAAAGTAGATGAACAATTGGGGAGATGTTCGATGAGGCTTTGTCCGGTCAATGTAATAGGCCAAAGCCCGTTTACAGTCCAAAGTATGTAAAGCGGTTTCTCTAGCATGAGAATGAGGTTTAAGAAAAAACACTGGTAGAACAATGGATTGATTGAGATGAAATTCAGTGATAACTTTCATAAGAAACTTTGGATGTGTGCACAGAACCACTTTATCATGATGAAAAACAGTGAACGGTGGATCTGCCACCAATGCTTGCAACTCACTGACCCTCCTGGCAGAGGTGAGAGCAATAAGGAAGACAACTTTCCAGGTGAGAAACTTGAAATGAGCTGAGGCCATTGGTTCAAATGGTGGCTTCATCAAGCTGGAAAGAAGTACATTAAGGTCCAAGACGACAGATAGAGGTTTGAGAGGTGGTTTAACATTAAAAAGTCCTTTCATGAACCGAGAGACCAAAGGATGAGCAGTAAGAGGTTTTCCCTCGACTGGCATGTGAAAAGCACTAAGATGGACTCTAATAGATATAGATTTGAGACCAGAATCAGACAGATGAAGAAGATAGTCCAACACCAATTCCACTGCCAAGGATGTTGGATCATGATGATGAAGAAAACACCAGGATGAAAACTGAGTCCACTTTTGTTGGTAACATTATTGAATGGCTGGTTTCCTGGAGGCATCAATAATATGTCGAACAGGCTGAGAGAGACGTAACTGTGAAGAACTCAGCCCAAAAGAAACCAAGCTGCCAGGTGTAGAGATTGCAGGTTGGGATGCAGAAGTGATTCCTGATTCTGAGTGAGCAGAGTAGGAAATACTGGAAGAAGTATGGGTTCTCTGGAACTGAGTTGAAGTAGAAGGGAGAACCAATGTTGTCTGGGCCGCCTTGGAGCAATGAGAATCATGGTGGCTGCTTTGCTCTTGAGTTTGAACAGTTTTCAGCATGACAGGAAGAGGCGGGAATGCATATAGGAACATGCCTGTCCAATCCAGGAGAAAGGCATCTGTTTCCAGACAGAGAGGAGAGTAAAGTCTGGAACAAAACTGGGCAACTGGTGATTGTGAGGAGCTGCAAACAAGTCCACTTGTGGAGTGCCCCATTGAGCAAAGATGGACTGGAGAGTTGCAGAGCTGAGAGTCCATTCGAGAGGTTGAAGAATTCTGCCGAGGTTGTCTGATAGGGAATTCTTCTCACCTTGAATGTAGACAGACTTCAAGAACAGATTGCGAGCTGTCGCCCAAGTCCAGATTTTCAGGGCCTCCTGACACAACAGGAGGGAGTCCGTTCCTCCTTGCTTGTTTATGTAGTACATCATTACTTGATTGTCCGTGCGAAGGAAGAGGACTTGGGGGCAGAGAAGATGATGAAAGGCCTTGAGGGCATAAAACATTGCTTTGAGTGTCAGGAAATTGATGTGAAATTTCCGCTCCCTAGCGGTCCAGAGACCCTGAGTCTGAAGATCTTCCATATGAGCCTCCCCCCCCCCCCCCCGGCTAAGGGGAAGCGTCTGTCGTAATGACCTTGTGATGAGGGGGCAAATGGAAAAGGAGACCTCTGGAGAGATTGGAAAAGGTCATCTACCAACGAAGCAACTGCAGAAGAGATGGTGTTACAGATATATGTTGCGAGAGACGATCTGTCGCTTGAGATCATTGAGAGGCAAGGGTTCACTGAGGAGTGCGAAGATGAAGCCTTGCCAGAGGTGTGATATGAACAGTGGAAGCCATGTGACCCAAGAGAACCATCATATGTCTGGCAGAGATTGACTGCAGAGGAAGCAATTGCTGACAAAGACGGATAAGAGCCTGAAGGCGATCCTGAGGAAGAAACGCTCTCATGAGAGTGGTGTCTAATATAGCCTCAATGAACTGCAGATGTTGAGTTGGAATGATATTTGACTTGGGGAAGTTGATCTCGAATCCCAGAATTTGTAGAAAAGAAATTGTCTGAGATGTTGCCAGAACCACTTCTTGAGAAGATAAAGACTTGATCAACCAGTCGCCCAGGTAAGGAAAGACTTGAAGGCCATGTGATCGGAGAGATGTGGCCACTACAATCCTGGGTTGAGACTGAGCTGGGGTCATAGGCTTTGCAGCAAACTGTTTCTGATAGTAGGGTTGTCTGAAAGGATGAGAAGGTGGAGGCTTCTTTTTGGGCTTTACCAGAGTATTCCACCTGGTCTCATGGGCCGATAACGTCTGGGTAGTGGTATCCAAAGATGCCCCCAAACAAAGGCATTAGCTAACCTATCCTGATGGTTGACATCAAGCTCCAACACTCTAAGCCAGGCAAGGCGCCGCATAGCCACTGACATAGCCGCAGCACATGATGTGAGCTCAAAGGTATCATAAATAGAACGGATCATGTACTTACGAAGTTGGAATAAGTCAGAGATGAATTGCTGAAAAGCAGGCAATTTACGGTCAGGTAAATATTTTTGAAAGGTGGCAACTTGGTTGATTAAGTGCTTTAGGTAAAAGGAAAAATGAAAAGCGTAGTTACATAGAAACATAGAATAAAAGCGGCAGAAAAAGGTTATAGCCCATCAAGTCTGCCCATTCCAAGTACCCCCCCCCTGAATTTACTCCCTTGTCATGTAGGGGAAGTTTGAGAAACTTCTTGGGCAGCTAGTCATAATCCAAGGCATCTAAAAACTCCTTAGATTTCTTGGAATCAGCTTCTAGGGGAATAGAGAGAATCTTAGACAAAGAAAGGAAGTTGCGTCATAAGGAGGAGCCTGGCAGAGGGAAGGCCAGGAGCATCATTGAGCAAGCCTGTGATCGATGGCTCGTTCTGCAAGGTTTGTGCCAATGGCAGGGAGGGAGGGCAGCCGTCTGGATCTATGAACTAGTGCTGCCTGATTCACCTCCTGGTCTTACTTTAAAAACTAATTACGGCCTATGAAGGATCGCTGGTGCACTTTCCCTCTGCTACAGTCCTGCCCCTCCTCTGATCAAATATCCTGTTTTGGTCTGGGGTGGACTGCGGCAGAGGGAAAGTGCACCAGTGATCCTCCACAGGCCATAATTCGTTTTTAAAGGGAGACCAGGGGACGCCAGATGATGGTGGAGAGAAGGGGGAAGCATGCCTTCCGCGGCTGGAAGCTTTCCCTCTGCTACTGCTTCTTGGTCTCACTTAGGCGTGAAGCAGTAGCAGAGGAAAAGCTTCACTCCCACTGCCAGTGGCCCAAAGAGCGCAAAAGAACTGTCTAATCAGATCCCATGGAGGAGAGGAACACGGGGGGGGGGGGTTGCTGGAGGACCAAGATGGGGGGGGTCATTAGAGAAATGCTAGACTGCGGGGATGGAGACACAAAAGGAAAGATGCCAGACCTCTGGGGGAGGGAAGGATAGGGGAGGACAGAGATGGAAGATGGATGGTGAGCACCGAGAAAGAAGAAAACGTCAAATGGGCAGGAGACCCTGACAAGTGAGAAACCAGAGCCTGGGACCAACATGATTTGAATAATGACCAGAAAATAAAAGGTAGAACAATAATTTTATATTCTGTTTTGTGATTAGAATATATAAGAACTGAAATCTTTAACCAGCCGGTGCTGGTATTAGACATTGTACTCCTTGGCCTAACACCATTCTTGGCACATGTGATCTTTATATTTTGCACAGTATAGGAGGACATTATTCTTTTTATTTCTTTGGTGTTGTACTATATGGAAGATGTGGCTTCTTGGGATTTTGGTTTAATTTATGTTTATCATTTTTGGTCAGTTATTATGTATTTGATATTTGTGTTCTGTGTGTATGACAAAGGTATTCTATGTAGCATTCAGTTTTCCTGATAGTGGAGGGGATATTGTGAGGGGAGGTGGGTTTTATAGATATTTTTTCTGTATTTGTGATTTATAAAATGACAAGTTGTACAGCATATTGTTTCTTTTTATACTTTAATAAAATGATTTCAATATAAAATAGTTATTCACAGTGGCGTACCTAGGGGGGGGGCGGGGGGGGGCGGGCCGCCCCGGGTACCAGCCCTAAGGGGGTGTTCCCGGCCTTGCCGTTCAGTCCCCCGCCACCCCCGAAGGACCGCTCGCCCCCCTGGCCTCCCCGCACCACCTATGAACAGCCGCAGCAGGATCGCGAAGTCAGCGTCAGCATCCCTGCGCTGCTTCCTACGACGCGATCCCGCCCCTCCTCTGACGTCAGAGGAGGGGCGGGATCGCGTCGTAGGAAGCAGCGCAGGGATGCTGACGCTGACTTCGCGATCCTGCTGCGGTTGTTCATAGGTGGTGCGGGGAGGCCAGGGGGGCGAGCGGTCCTTCGGGGGTGGCGGGGGACTGAACGGCAAGGCCGGGAACACCCCCTTAGGGCTGGTACCCGACGCTGACTTCGCGATCCTGCTGCGGCTGTTCATAGGTGGTGCGGGGAGGCCAGGGGGGCGAGCGGTCCTTCGGGGTGGGTCGGGGCATCAGGCCTTCAGGGTGGGGCGGGCGGGCAGGCAAGCAGGCTTTCAAGGGGGAGGGGGTGACAGGCAGGCAGGCAGGCCTTCAAGGGGGGACAGGCCTTCGGGGGGGGGTGCAGACATTCAAGGGGTGCAGGCCTTCAAGGGGGGCAGGCAGGCCTTCAGGGGGGGGCAGACCTTCGGGGGGGGGGGGGGAGGCCTTTGGGGGGGTGCAGACCTTCAAGGGGGTGCAGGCCTTCAAGGGGGGAAAGGCAGGCAGGCCTTCAAGGGGGGGACAGGCCTACAAGGGGGGGGGACAGGCCTACAAGGGGGGGGGACAGGCCTACAAGGGGGGGGACAGGCCTTCAAGGGGGGGTGCAGGCCTTCAAGGGGGGGTGCAGGCCTTCAAGGGGGGTGCAGGCCTTCAAGGGGGAGACAGGCCTTCAAGGGGGGGAAAGGCAGGCAGGCAGGCCTTAAAGGGGGGACAGGCCTACAAGGGGGTGGGACAGGCCTTCAAGGGGGGGACAGGCCTTCGGGGGGGTGCAGACCTTCAAGGGAGTGCAGGCCTTCGGGGGGGGGGTGCAGTCCTTCAGGGGTGGGGTTTAGGCCTTCAGAGGGGGACAGACCTTCGGGTGGGAGGTAAAGTCCTTCGGGGGGTGAAGGTCTTCAGGGGTGGGGTGTAGCCCTTCGGAGGGGGGACAGACCTTCGGGGGAGGGGGGTCCTGGTGTAAAAGTACACAGAGGGAGAGAGGGAAGGGGGGGTTCAAAGATACATGCATATGCCAGACTTTGGGGGTTAGAAATAATGGGTCTAAAAACAGAGGAGTGGGAGAGAGATGGTGCATAATGGGATTTAGGGAGGGAAGGAACAGAAAGGGAGAGAACTTGGAAACAGGGGATGGTGTGGAGGGGGGATAGAGATACTGGATAGGAGGATAGTTGGGAACAGAAAGGGAGAGATGGTGGATCCTGGGGTGGTGGGGAGTTGAGAAAAGGTGAATCTGTGGATGGAGACAAAAAAAAGGAAAGATGCCAGATCTCCGGGAGAGGGAAGGGAAACGGAAGGGGAGAACAGAGATGGCAGACGGATGGTTAGCACGGAGAAAGGAGACCCTGGCAAGCAAGACAACAAGAGCCTGGGACCAACAAGATTTGAATATTGATCAGAGAACAAAAGGTAGAAAAAATAATTTTATTTTCTGTTTTGTGATTACAATATGTTAGATTTGAAAAGTGTACATGAGACAGCTTGAAATGGGAACTTTTCTATTTTTGTGAATGGCAAGGCTGAGTTCAGTTAAAATATATGCTTTATAAGAAAATATAATAATGTGTTTTATAAAGTTTATAAGCATTGCTGGCATACTCGGTGAGGTGTTCCTAGTGTTGGTGGTGGTGGTAGCATGTCAGTGTGTTGAGAGGAAGAGGTAGTCTGGGAAATTCTGCTGAGCAAACTCTGGGCCCATTTCCACCCCCAGTTAGTCCACTCCACACTGGTTCACACACTGAGTGGGTCTTTGGGTGTTATTTCTGGGTAGTTGTTTTAGAATCTCTTCCAGTGGTTTGTCAGTATCTCCTTCTGGTCCAAGGAAGGAAACTTTGTCAACCTTAGCATTGACCTTCAGAATATGTTTGTAACAGCGCTGCTTGTGTGGCATTAGGCTATGTAGTGATCGAAAGAAAAAAACAGACCTTTGCACATTTTTGCACTATATGGTGGGTGTATGAGGAGATTCATTTCCTGCACAGTTAAGTCCATTTTTTCTACTGAATAATAGTATAGGTACAATGAAAGTAAATAGCAAAAATGTTTGAGTAGATAATTAAGGAAATCTTTTTCATATTGCTTGCTTATGGACTGGGAAAAAAGACTGTTCAAGCAAATGTCTCCAGAACTGCTTTAATGGAAAAATGTGATTTTTTTTTTTTTTAAGTACTTTGTGAAATTTATTGTTGTTGTGAAATTTATTGTTATACTTTGTTTAAACTTAAAAAGCGGTGTCATTAACAGTGAATCTAATCGAAAAATCGATTCAACAGGGTGAATCGGATCGAATGAAATATTTTTCTCTGAATCGGGCAGCACTATTGGCTACCATGAGAATGGGCTACTGGGCATGATGGACCATTGGTGTGACCCAGTTAGGCTATTCTTATGTTATGTTCTCATCTGTAGGGGCCTTTGTTTTCACTTCTTATTTTAATGTATTTTTTTCCTGGGAACTTATCAGTGTTTTTTTATAATGGGAACAAAAATGGAAGAGAATTAATGTGTGTGGAATGGGGGGGGGTAACTAATTTCTTCAGCTAAATAATTCAATCCACTTCAAACAGACATAGGAGAACTCACGCACCATTCACACACCCTCCAACCAAAAACGTCAAAAGAAAAAAACTGTTCGACAACCTCCTAGCCATTCGAGCTGCAACACTTGACCCCCAACTCTACAACCTATTGACCTCGACCACAAACTACAAAACCTTAAAAAAAGAAATAAAAACCCTTCTATTAAAAAAACACATAAAACCAAACTAACATAATCAGAACTGTCCCAAGCATCACCTGCAACTACTCCATATGTACTTCTGATGTCATGACAATTCAGACATAATTTATGTTATGTTATGTTTGGAATAATGGTTACATAAATGAGGTTCAATAAAAGAAAATTTTCTGTGGGAGCATTTGTTGGAACTTCTGTTATCCTGATTTCTTCTATCTGTGGGCTTTCTTTAGCTAACCTACTTATCTGGGGCTTTCCACTTCTGCAGCTGCCCTTTTCACGGTCCACTTTGCGCTTGCACTCTCTGGGGAGGGGGGGTTGGGTCTGGGCTTGGTGGGGTAGGTGTGTCTGGTAGTTTTGTCTGGGTGGTGGCTGGGTGTTTCTTGGGTGCTTGTTGTGCGGATTGGTGTGTCTGGTGAGCGGTCTGGGTGTTGTTGCTTGTGGGGGTTTTTTTCATTATAAAATATGGCTGAGGGTCTAGTCCGGCTTATTATTCTTGTGGGTTCTGGGGTGGGATTTGTTTGCTTGCCCCAAGTTTTGGCCTTTTGTTGTGTATTGCTATGCCTCTCATTGGCAATTTTCTCTTGGGAGAGGCTTGTTCATGCTTGTTGTTGCTGTTACTCTCATTCTGTGTTCTTTTTGATAATGTATAAGTTTCTGTACAGACCATGGTTGCTTGTCTGGACCTTTTGCCATTCTCAATAAAAATACTTTGGAAAAAAAAAAAAAAAAAAAAAAAAAAAATTTTCACTGCCTGTTTCTATTCTGACCATTTATTCCATTTCATGGTTATTGCAAAAAAAAAAAAAAAAAAAAAAAATTTTACATGAGGGGGGGGGGGGGGGGTGTCAAAAAATGATGGGCCCCGGGTGCCACATACCCTAGGTACGCCACTGGTTATTCAAGACTTGTGTGGATAGGATCAGACAGAGTCTGCTTGGATGGGGCGGGGATGGAGACAGAGTTCGAGAGGATGGGGCAGAGATGGGGACACATCCTCCCCTCCCATCATACTCTAATTGAAATGATCAATGGTAGTAGTAGCAGTTCTTAGCTAATGAGTTAGCTTGTTAATTTCTGAATTTCTTTTCAACATTTTGATGCAATTTGTAAATGCAAATAAAAAAATTGTACGTTTAGTTGTCTATTTTATAGCTAGTTAGAGGTTCTTTAATAGTACAAAAAATTTATGTTTATCAAGTGTTTTGTCACTGATATTATTGCTTGATGTCCTTTCCAGGGGAATCAATATGCTGCTGCAGGAATCACTCCAATGCCCATCGGGATTTAATGGGTTTTGGAACATTTGCCACGTGGCAGCCACTACCATGGTTTTGTAAAAAGGGGACTTTTTCACACTGACAATTGGGTGGAAGACACAAGATAAAACAGGGGCAGGAATGTTTGGGTTAGAGAGTACAAAGGGAGGTAGTAGTTTTCTACCATTTATCCAATACAGGTCTATTTTAAATTTTTTGCATCAAGGACACTATCAACATTTATCAGTTAATAACTAATATCAGAAGCCCTCCCACGACCTAACAGGGAGAAAAAGATTTAATCTCCTCTCCCTGCTGGTAATGGGGAGGAGGTTGAGCTGGCTCGACCGACCTGCATGCCGGTACAATGTAGTCCCTCCGTGGCGGCATGGACTGGCTCTCGCCTTCATCTGCCTTCAGCACGCTGTTGTTGCAGCTTGAATTAAACGGAGCTGGTCTTATGCTGGTTCAGGAGGGGGCAAAGCAGTGCTCCCACACTCCTCTCCGCTAGTGGCTGGACATGAACACAAGGAGCCGAAAGCCAGAACTCTCCCATCCACCACAAAAAGAAACAGGACCCAATTCTTTAAATCTTAACCGCCACCATAGAACCATTCAGGCATCAGGCAACGGCTCCCTCAGCTGCCAGATCGGAGCAACCGTCAAACTGGAAATCGGTAGGTGAGCTCAAAAGAAGCAAACACCAATGAGACTGGAAGTCCCAAATGAAAACAGCAGAGACAGAACAAAAAACCAACAAAAAAGAAATTTAAAAGAAAAATCAACAAAGGCAAAATAAAACAAACACAAAAGCAGGACAAGGGAGACAGCACAGAAGATGACCTAACTGGCCGCCATCTTGTTAGACTATTCATTTATATCTCTATCTCTACCTCTGTCTTTATATTTTTATCTTTACTTTTCATAAATTATTTCTTCAGGTACTTTAGTTAGATTATGAGCCTTTGGGACAGTTAGGGAATTTCCAAGTATCTATCTTATTTATTTTTATTTATTGGATCTTTTAATGCATCATTTTTGTAAACCGCTTAGAAACCTCAGGGTTATTAGCAGTATATAATAATTAAATTAAATTAAAATTAAATATTTTTTGAAATATTTTTTGAAATTATCTAAATTTTCTACATAAATGGCATAACTTTTGTTAAACCTGTACATTGCATTACATTTTTTATGCCTCTAATAACAAATTCTACTGCATTATAGACCCAAACACCATTACTTTTTTTGAAAAAAAAGAATTGTTAATATTTTGTACTTTGTACTTGAGTAAAAAAATACAAGTTTAGTTAATGATTTTTTGCTGAATATTTCAAGCAAAAAATTCAACATACCATCGAATCGTACACGAGGTCGTTCTAAAAACATCTGCCGCCATGTATTATATGGGATCAGCTTATTACAGCTCCTGCCCCAGATCTTCAAACAAGCCAAGCGCCAGATTTCAGGATCTCTTGAAGAGAATAAAAACCAAGATCAACTTGAATAGAAGCATAAAAATGAGTAGTTACTGCTTTAGTGTACTTTGACAGTTCATTTTGATGCAGCCTTTATAGACTCAGATAATCATGGAACGACAGCCAGGGATTCCAAAATACATTGGGTGAACCTCAGCCAGTCAGGTTTTCAGGACATCCACAATTAATGCATAAGAAAGATCTGTACAGGAAGTATATGCTAATCAGTTTCAAGAATAATCATTGTGGATATCTTGAAAACCTGACTGTCTGGGGTTTCCCCAGAACAGGTTTGAGACGCTAACTACACAGACATAAGCAGAAAGTAGATACACTGGACAAGGCTGAAAACTGTACAGTGCCCCTTCTTAACAGGATCATTTTATTTTACCAAGTCTCAAATATTTTAGCAGAAGAAAAACATCTACAGAGTTAATTCTGACAAGTAATCATGAAAGCATGGACTAAGACTGATTCTTTAACCAAAGGGTGCATGCAATATACCTTTTAAAGTAGAGCACCATCTAACCCGATTCTTGTATCCCATCCAAGCAAAGTTGTTTATCCTTAACAGATATTTTGGGGGGACAGCAAGATATAAGCCCCCACTGATGGGTGATATCTGATGAAACCTGGTGCAGTGAAAGTAGTACCTAGCTCCTGAAATTTATAGAGCTTTCCAGCAGTTAAAAGTAGTTGGAATGTCAGCAAAGTTAACACCTAGGGAAGTGGTTTTCGCTAATTTTTAAGCGAGGGTCAACGGAGAGCCACCAAATATCTTCCTTCTTGAGGCCATGACACCAATAACACCTTAAGACATTCATTCCTAACAGAACACCTGGGCTTGGTCACACGTGCAGAATGCAGATAAACTCTAGGCATATAAAGGACCACAAACTAAAAGTCCTAATATATACAAACAAAACCCTAAGATGCCAGACTCTGCATGCAGTACAACACCAGAGAAATAGAAAGAAATGAATTTCTTCCTGAATAGGGCAAGATATAGACAGCAGATGTAAATTCTGAAAACTGACACATTTCAATCATTAAATTGAAAATAAAATCACTTTTCCTACCTTTGTTGTCTGATGATTTTATTTTTCTACTCATCTTTTCCTAGTTTCTGGTTGCACTTCCTTCTGTCTGTGCTCTTAACTCTGTTTCCAGAGCCTTCTTATCAATTTGCTGTTTTTCTCCCTTTCACTTTCTGCCCTATATCCATCTTTACTGAAAATAACGACCCACACATAGATCCAGAATCACATTTCTTTGAAAGGCATAGATCTTATATCAGGTTTCATGTGCTCATAGAATGCTAGTTCACAAGGCGCCAAGCAGTAAAAAGAAATCTTCTACCAGTGGTACAAAGTAATGGTCTAATCATGGCACATACTATTACCAAAAGCAAAAAAAGGTGCTTTGAAATACTGTCCACAATTATCCAGTAACAAAAGGCACTTAGCTTGGTGACATGAGCTGTGTTTGACACAAGCCATGTTTTGCTGACACTACCTATGAAAACCAAGAAGCAGCTTAAATTCATAGGAACCTTAACACTCTTTAGCTTCCAGCATTAATAAAAAAAAATCTGCTCAGATGCTGGAAGCTAAAGAGTGTTAAGGTTCCTATGAATTTAAGTTGCTTCTTGGCTTTCTGAGGTAGCATCAGGAAAACACACATTACAAAGACTAGTGGACACTCGAAGTTACAGGGAAATACTTTTAAAACCAATTGGAGGAAATATTTTTCACTCAGAGAATAGTTAAGCTCTGGAACGCATTGCTAGAAGTTGTGGTAAGAACAGATAGCATAGCTGGTTTTAAGAAGAGTTTGGACAATTTCCTGGAGGAAAAGTCCATAGTCTGTTATTGAGAAAGATATGGGGCAAGCCACTGCTTGCCCTGGATCAGTAGCATGGAATGTTGCTACTCTTTAGATTTTGGCCAGATACTAGTGACCTGGATTGGCCACCATGAGAACGGGCTACTAGGCTTGATGGACCTTTGGTCTGACCCAGTAAGGCTAGTCTTATGTTCTAAACATGGCTCGTGTCAAAGCCAGGGTTACTTCACTAAGTTAAGTGCCTTTTACTATTGGTTACATGTTGATATATTATACTTATGGCACAACAAAGGAATCGTGAGAATGACATGTCAATAATTCAGCCATGTGTGTAAAGTTCAAAGTTTACTTTATTGATAGTAGCACTGCGAGGACTCGAAGATGACAGTGTTTTGGCATCTATGCCTTTGTCAAGAGTCTATTGAGCCGTGACAAGTTAAAAACAATAATAAAAATAATATAAAGCATATAAGTTTCATAATCCAAGAAACAAGTATAACCCAGGAAACAAGCAGATGAGCAATCAGAAGTTTATAGTTGAAAGGAGCATGGTAATAACACTGAGGTGAACTCAGACTGAAGTGGTCTTAAGATCAGAGTTGGATAAATGGCGAAAGTAGTCCAATACTAAAGGAATAGAAGATGTGGATGGCTCCAGGTGATGGAGATTACACCACGAAGTGAAGCATGTCCATTTGAGTCAATAACACTGCTGAGTAGAAGCAGCTATAATGACTTATACTGGTTCAGAAAGATTGAAATCTATATTAGCGGAGCCATGTTATCTTATGGTGCCTTCAGAAAAGAAATTAAAACAGTATTATTTGATAAATTTATTTCTTAATTCAATGTTTTTATTCTTAATATAATAATTTTATCACCTTTACTTACATTTTATTGTTATTTTAGTTAATATGCTGTATTCTCATTTTAATATTGTTTGCTGATTGTCCAGTTGTTCTCTCTTGTGTAAACCGCCTAGAATTATTTTGATTTGTGGCGGTATACAAAAATAAAGTTATGTTATGTTATGTCAAGAGGTACCAAGCTGTTAGGTGCAGAGATTGCAGATGTAACAGAGATCCTTGATTCTGGATGAGTAGAGATGGAAAGATCTGCAATGGAATTGGATCCTTGACACTCAGTTGAAGTAGAAGGGAAAACCAAGGCTGTCTGGGCGACCAAGGAGCTATTAGGATCATGATGGCTGACTCTTGTTTGAGTTTGACTAATGTCTTCAGAACTAGAGGGATTGGCAGAAACGCATACAGGAACTTGTATGACCAAGTCATAGAAGAACACACGTCGGGATGCTGTGGAGCAAAACAAAAGGTCCTTCCAGAGGTTTAAAAAAGAATGAAGAAATAGCTAAAGCTAAGTACAAAAGTTTTAAAGTTGTAAAAGAAAAGTTTATCGATTTGCACAAAACATAGAATATAGAGCACAAGCACTTAAAAAAAACTAAGGTCTGATGATGAATAAAAGCCAGAAAGAGAAACAAGCCTTCAAATAATTTGGCTGGTGGTTGGCTGGAACTGAAGACCATAGAGGTACTTAGAAAGGTATTATCTGAAAAAAAGATCACTTAGAAATTAGGCACTTTGAAGTTTATTATATGCCGTTGTGGATTGATGGTGCAATTCAGAAGAAAAGCATCCACCTCCAGATGATGAGAGTACTGTCTGGATCAGAATTGAGGCAACTTGTGATTGTGGGGAGACACAAACAGGTTTATCTGATGCGTCCCCTCATAGTGAGAAGATGTGACGTAAGACTTTGGATTTGAGAGTCCACTTGTGGGGCCGAAGAAATCTGCTGAACTTGTTGTCTATCGCATTCTGCTTCCCTTGTATGGCTTTGAGAAATATGTTCCGAGGAATTGCCCAATTCCAAATGTGTTTGACTTCTTGATACAGAGGAAGAGAGTCTGTTCCTCCCTGATTGTTGATGTAGTACATGGCTACTTGATTGTCTGTGTGAATAAGGAAGACTTGATTTGACAAGACAATTTTGAAACGTTTTCAGAGCATTGCAAATTGCCCGCAACTCTTAACAGGTTGATGTGAAATGCCTTTTCTCAAGCAGACCACACACCCTGAGTCCTGAGACCATCTAGGTGAGCTCCTCAAGTATACATGGACGTATCTGTTGTAAGTATTTTGTGATGTGGAGGAATGTGAAACAGCAAGCCTCTGGAGAGATTTGTCAGATTCAACCATCACTGTAGAAATTGATGCGAGGTAACATTGATTTGCTGGGAGAAGGAATCCGTGGCCTGAGTACACCGAGATGCTACGGTGACATGAACTGTGGATGCCATATGTCCAATGAGACAACATCATTTGTCTTGTTTTGCAGAGTGGACCCATGATTGCAAAGATGAAGCAAGGTGTTTTGCCTTTGTTGGGATAGGAAAGCCTGTAGAAGTGGGTATAGAGTTCCCAGGGATAGCACGCAAAACTTCTTGGACAAATATTTGTTGAGGGCTTGGAGGTCGAGAATGGGACGAAGACCTCCCATCTTCTTTGGAATTAGAAAATGCCTGGAGTAGAATCTCTGATACACATGGGAAGATTTATTTCATTTATTTTTGTTGGAATGACGATTATTTACCATCCCCCATTCTCCTTGCACTCAACAAAAAAATGGGCTGAATGGTTCAAATATATTTAATCTGGGGTTGTTGTTTATTTTTTGCTTGCTTTTATATAAGAGGCACCTTTCTGTATTTCTCACGTGTGTCCTGTTACAAAACCAGGCCCTTATACAAAAATAAGGTTTAATATTTTATTCTGGTTGCATGGAATTTCATTGAATGTTTTGGGTCATAGAATTTCTTTCATGAATGAGGAAGTACTCAAAGGGGTTCCTTAACAGGGAACTTCCAGCATTGCAAGTGGCATACATGTAATGTAATGTAATTTATTTCTTATATACCGCTACATCCGTTAGGTTCTAAGCGGTTTACAGAAAATATACATTAAGATTAGAAATAAGAAAGGTACTTGAAAAATTCCCTTACTGTCCAGAAGGCTCACAATCTAACTAAAGTACCTGGAGGGTAATAGAGAAGTGAAAAGTAGAGTTAGAGGAAAAATAAAAATAAAATAAACATTTTAACAAGACAGCATTGATCTAAATACTAAATACATGGATTCCAAAAGACTCTTTTTATCCTATCCCCGTAAACACTACCAAGCCCTCTCTTTTAAGACAAATAATGGCCCCTTTTTATAAAGTTGCATTAGGCTTTTTTATCGCCAGCTGCAGCGGTATTAGCTCCGATGCTCATAGAATTCCTATGAGCATTGGAGCTAATATCAATACGGCCTGGCGATTAAAAATCCTAACCTGGCTTCATAAAAGAGGGCCAAATATGGAACAGTTAACATAAGAACATAAGCAGTGCCTCCGCCGGGTCAGACCATAGGTCCATCCTGCCCGGCAGTCCGCTCCCGCGGCGGCCCAAACAGGTCACGACCTGTCTGAATCACCAGAAGGGGCTCCCTTGCCACCTTGGTTTCTCATTGAAGTCCTATCTTCCCATCGTAGTCCTAACCCTCCGGTCTTGCACATGCACGACCTGTTGGGTTTCTATACTTATTACCTGGTTAGCTTTCTATACCTGTGTTACATCCCAGCACCTCTCTCAGTATCCCACGATCCCTTTATCCCTCAGGAATCCGTCCAATCCCTGTTTGAATCCCTGTACCGTACTCTGCCTGATCACTTCCTCCGGTAGCGCATTCCAAGTGTCCACGACCCTTTGGGTGAAAAAAAACTTCCTTGCATTTGTTTTGAACCTATCTCCCTTCAGTTTCTCCGAATGCCCCCTCGTACTTGTTGTCCTCTTCAGTCTGAAGAATCTGTCCCTATCCACCCTATCTATGCCCCTCATGATCTTGAAGGTCTCTATCATATCTCCCCTGAGCCTCCTTTTTTCCAGAGAGAAGAGCCCCAGCCTATCCAACCTCTCGGCATATGGGCAGTGTTCCAGCCCTTTTACCAGTTTTGTTGCTCTCCTTTGGACTCTCTCAAGTACCGCCATGTCCTTCTTGAGGTGTGGCGACCAATACTGAACGCAGTATTCCAGATGTGGACGCACCATCACTCGATACAATGGCATGATGACTTCCCGCGTCCTGGTTGTTATGCCCCTCTTTATGATGCCCAGCATCCTGTTGGCTTTTTTCGAGGCTGCTGCGCACTGTGCAGATGGCTTCAGTGATGCATCCACCAGCACACCCAAGTCTCTCTCAAGTCTGCTGTCTCCCAACAATGCCCCCCCCCCCAATTTGTAGTTGAACAACGGGTTCTTTTTCCCTATATGCATGACCTTGCATTTTTCCACGTTAAAGCGCATTTGCCATTTGTTTGCCCAGTCTTCCAGCTTGTCCAGGTCCCTTTGCAGGTCCTCACACTCCTCCCTGGACCTAACTCTACCGCACAGTTTGGTATCGTCTGCAAATTTTATAACCTCGCACTTTGCCTCCTTTTCCAGGTCATTGATAAATATGTTGAAGAGTAACGGCCCCAACACCGATCCCTGTGGCACACCGTTCGTGACTTCCCGCCAGTCAGAATATTGGCCCTTCACTCCGACCCTCTGCAGTCTACCCGACAACCAGTGCTTGATCCATCTGTGCACATCCCCTCCCACCCCGTGGTTCCACAGCTTCCTAAGCAGCCTTTCATGTGGCACCTTGTCGAAAGCCTTTTGAAAATCGAGGTAAATGATGTCTATGGGTTCCCCATTGCCCACCCGACTGCTTATTCCCTCAAAGAAGTACAGAAGGTTCGTTAGGCACGACCTTCCCTTACAGAATCCGTGCTGGCTTGTTCTCAGTAGGCCATTCCTCTCGATGTGCTCGCAAATGCCGTCCTTGATCATAGCTTCCACCATCTTCCCTATAATTGAAGTCAGGCTCACCGGCCTGTAGTTCCCGGGGTCACCCCTCGATCCCTTCTTGAAGATAGGTGTGACATTCGCCAATTTCCAGTCCTCTGGTACCTCTCCAGTTTTCAAGGATAGGTTGCAAACATGCTGGAATGTGCCCGCTATTTCTTGTCTTAGTTCCTTCAGAACCCTTGGGTGGATCCCGTCCGGGCCCGGTGATTTACCGCATTTTAACCTGTCTATCTGTTTGAGGACATCCTCCTTACTTACCTCTATGTGCTCCAATTTTTCGGCCTGTTCCCCACTCATGAGCTCCTCTGAGTCCGGTATATTAGATGTGTCTTCGCTCGTGAAAACCGAGCAAAGTTAGCAAAGTGTTATTCGTATCTTAAAATGAATGAATGAAACACAAGGGAAAACCATAGAACACTTATGCATCATATGCAATAAATATGTATCTCAATTGTTTTCTTTTTCAAATGTTTACCGTATTTTCACGCATATAATGCGCGCGTTATACACGATTTTTACAAACCGTGCATAACCTTGCGCGTTATACGTGTGAGCGTGTTGTACAATTTTTTTTTTCATTCCGATCCAGCATCCTCCCCCCCGCTCGTGTCACCCCCCTCCCCCACGATCCTACATCCCCCCCAGCACCGCAAAACATCTCTTACCCGATTGGGCACCGGCACCAGCACCAATGCACAGGACGTGCCAGTGCCTGAAGATCCTCTCTCGTTGTTGCTGGGCTTTGCTGTGCTGGGCGGTGCGAGGGAGATCCTCCTTCTTCCTCGTGCCGGGCTGGACTGGGCTTTGAGCATTTGCGCATGCTCAAAGCCTTCTGGTCTCGCTCTGAATCTCGGAGAGAGCGAGACCAGAAGGCTTTGAGCATGCGCAAATGCTCAAAGCCCAGTCCAGCCCGGCACGAGGAAGAAGGAGGATCTCCCTCGCACCGCCCAGCACAGCCCAGCCCAGCAACAACGAGAGGATCTTCGGGCACTGCCACTGGCACGTCCTGTGCATTGGTGCTGGTGCCGGTGCCCAATCGGGTAAGAGATGTTTTGCGGTGCTGGGGGGGATGTAGGATCACAGGGGAGGGGGGGGTGACGCGAGTGGGGGGGAGGATGCCGGTTTGCAGGCCAGAAGAGTAAGCGGGAGTGGGAGGAGGTTATAGCAGCTTGCGCAGTATACGCGTGTGCGTGCTATATAAAAATTTTTTTACTGAAATGCTTAGGACCCGCGCGCTATACGCGTATGCGTGTTATACACGTATGCGCGTTATATGGGTGAAAATACGGTAATCTCTTCTAGCAGCTTAAAGAATATGAATGTAAATACAAGTCTTTTAAAGTCACAAAAAGGAGCAGAAAAGACCAGACCTTCAAGCTTGAAGTCACTTTAATATCAACCATGCAGAACCATACATCTTGTTTAATTTCATGCTGAGTCAAGTGCATGGCTCTTGCAATGAAAGCATTGTTTTATACCTACAAAAGAGAGACTGCTGCTCCCTAAGGCATACCACAAAAATTATCACATGGTTTTAGCTTGGCTTACTGTTTAAGTCTGACATCTGAGGTGAACCCAGAGGCGTACCTAGCATATGTGGCACCCGGGGCCCATCATTTTTTGACACCCCCCCCCCATCTGTACAAAAAACATGATTTCTAGTAACAAGCCACATGTCACACATGAGTACCTAGGAAAAGGTAGCATCTTACATACTGCAGTGAGCAGTACAACATCAATACACCCATTGTAAAACTAAACAAGCCAGACTAGTACAGATCAATCCTGCAGTCAAGCCTAAAAACCATGTCTTTCGAACACACAGAAAACACCTTCGCCTAGTATGGAATATGTAATCATAAACTAACCCCTCCCTCTTTTACAAAACTGTAGTGTGGATTTTAGCCACGGTGGTAACAGCTCTGACGCTTATAGAATTCTGAGCATCAGAGCTGCTACCACCACGGCTGGCGCTAAAAAACGCTCCACAGTTTGTAAAAGGGGGGATAAAATAGAAATACATAGACAAAGGTTAAATTGAACCAGTAAGAAGCTGGACTCTGAATACAGTGCACCACAGAAACAGTGACACATGTCTCCTAAAGCAATAAATAAATAGAAAATTTTTTTCTACCTTTGTCTTCTGTGGTTTCTGCTTTCCTCTTCTTCTTGTAACTCTCTTCCTTCCATCCACTGTCTGCCGTCTCTCTTGCCCTATATGGCATCTTCTCTCCTTCTATGCCCCTTCCAGAAACTGTATGCCTCCCCCTTCCATCTCTCCTTTCACCCCCATTGGTCTGGCATCTCTCTCCTCTCCTTCCCTCTCCCACACCTTTCCTCTGAAATCCCTTTCCCTTTTTTCCCTCATTTTCCTTTTCAATTTATTTTCTGCATCTGTCTAGATTACGTTACTACCCTCTCATCAATGTCCTTTTTTACTGTCTACCTAAAGCTTGCCACCTCTTTCCCTCACCCCTCCAGTGTTTCCCTAACTCAATCCTTTTCTCCCCATCATGTGCCCTCCTTTTATTTATCCCCTCCTTCCATCATGTACCCTCTTTCTCCAACCCTTGCATCTAGTACCTTCTCCTCTCTGTCCACTTCCATCCAGGGTCTGCTCCCCTCTTTCTCTTCTCCCACTTCCTTCCTGCATTTGCTCCCTTATCTTTCCCATCTGCACTTCCATCCAGCATAGGCTACCCACTACCATCCAATGTCTTCCCTTTCTCTCGCCATCCACCCCTCTTCAGTCAGCATCTGCTCCCTTTCTTTCCCTCCAATATCCTTCCCCCTTATGTCTCTCCCCTTTCTCTGTACATCAGTTCTATCAGCACCACCCTTCCATATCACCCTGCCCCCTTTCTTTCCCTCCACCACTCTTCCATTCCAGCAATCCTGCTCCTTTCTCTCCCTTCATGCAGCAAGGTCCCACGATGACTGTAGCTGCCGGCTGCCAGACCACCCCATTCTGACGTACTTGCTCTGAAGCGGACTCAGCAGCCGCATGCTGGAAGGTCCCATGATGACTCGTCTGCTGGCTATGCTCCAGCAGATGCAGGGAGTTGTGGCAGTCTCGCAAAGACTGCGTCTGCGGGTCCACCCCCTCCAACGTAACTTACTTCTTCCGGAGCAGAGCCGGCAGACGAGTCTTCGCGGGACCTTCCTGCACCTCAGTGCGGCTGCCGACTCTGCTGCAGAGAAAGTAAGTCAGAGGTAACGTGACCATTTATTTTTTTTCATCTATTGACTGTGTATCATTTCTTTCTTTACTCAGGCCCAACAATTGTCCCTTTCTATTCCCTCCCTCCTTCCTTCCCATGTCCTTAGTGCCCCCAGTGCCACCTTCCCGTGTCCATGGTGCCCCCAGTGCCTCCTTCCCGTGTCCATGGTGCCTCCAGTGCCTCCTTCCCGTGTCCTTAGTGCCCCCAGTGCCTCCTTATGTCCCCCCACTGCCTTCCAGGTTTTGTCCACCCCCAAAGCCAGCCTGCCTGTCTGCCTACCTATCTCCGTCCCTCCCTGCTACGCTAAAGCCAGCCAGCTTTCCTGCCTACATCCTGCCCTCCCTGCCGCGGAAAAAAAAAAAGCGCCTCTCCCCTTCCTTTTCCCCGGCCCACGCTGCTGCAATATTACCTCCCCCGCCGACAAGAAGTCTTTCCAACGTCAATTCTGACGTCGGAGAGGACGTCCCGGGCCAGCCAGTCACTGACTAGTGATATGTCAGTCTTAACCATATGTAAATTGCTTATCTACAATAATAATACCTTAGTTAGCGCATGCGCATATGACTGAAACTCTGTGCTTCCATGCCACATTAAAACGCATGTGCAGTACAATAAAACTGCCAAGCAGGGAAGTGTCTCAGCGCACGATATGCTGTCGGTATTCCAGAGCGAATGGGAACTGATTTCATTGGACAAGGGTCCAAGCCACATTTCAGAGGCAAAAGGAGAAAATAGGAGAAGGGAACTTGGGGCTGAAAAAAAGGGTAGGTGGGAGAAGGGGGCTGGAGCTGGGGTTGGTATTGTAAAATAGGAACATGTTAGAGAAAGGAGCTGGGAGCTGACAATGGGGATGTGTAAGAGAAGGGGGCTGGGGGCAGAAAAGGGGATAATATGTGAGAAGGAGGCTGCAAAAGGGACATGTGAGAAAAGGAGGCTGGGGCGGCTGGAGGCTGAAAGGGAAAAGGTAGGAGAAGGGGGCTGGGGGGGGGTTGGGGCTGAAAAAAGGGGACATGTGAGGGAAGAGGCTTTAAAGGGGGGGGGTTTCTTGGGTAAAGAGATCTGATGTAGGAGGCTGTTGTTAAAAGAAGACAGTTTGGAGAAGAGAGCTGGAGCTTGGGACTGCAAAAGGTGAGTTGTGAGAGAAGGGGTCTGGGTCACGGGGCTGAAAAGGAAGACAGGTGTGATAAGGAGACTAGGGCTAGAACTGAGGGCTGGAAGAGCAGGTATGAGAAGGGGGTTAGGGTTGGGGGCTATAAAAATGGAATGTGTGAGAAAAGGGGGCTGGGGATAAAAAAAGGGGGAGGTGGGAGAAGGTGGCTACAAAAGGAGATATGCGAGAGAGGACTGGGACTGAAGCAGGGGGCTAAAAAGGGGGCATGCGAGAGAAAGGGGCTGAAAATAGGAGCTGGAAGAATAAGTGAAGATGCAGAAGCAAAGGTTGATGGGGAAAGGGGGAATGGAGAGGGAGTTCTATGGAGGTGAAGGACAGAGAAAGGGGAAAGATTTTTAAGTTGGTGTAAAAAGGTGGAAATAGGGAAGGTAAAAGGGGAAATGGGAGCCTGAATATAGGGGTAAGACATAAGAATAGCCATACTGGATCAGACTAATCTATTCTAGCACCCATTAATGTAACGGGCTTAAACACTAGTGCAGTAATAATGTACAAAACTATATAAATCCATAGTACCTGGCTTAGAAGCAGATGGTGTAACTAACAAAGATCATCTAATAATTAGGTGCAGAAATGTGCTCTATAAGCTGTAAACTTCTTCTATCATGCTATATGAGTCTTCACAGGATATAGGAGTATATAAAGGACATTCCTACTGTGTAGGTCTGAACAAATAGGTGCCATATTCTTGTAATTCTGTGCTACTTGTGCCAAATATTGTTAAACACCAATGTATTCCAGGGAGTCCTGTCATTTAGAAGAACGCATGAGGTGCTCCTTCTCCACCTAAATTAAGAATTTTGTAATGACTAGTCTAAGCCTCCACATTCGTTTTTTAGCTTACCAAGCCTGTGTGAAGATGCATGACATGGTCTTCCAGGCTTAGAGATTCTGGAAGCCATTTTTACTTCTAAGGTTAATTGCATTATCTTTGGGACATTGCAGAAACAAGGCTGCCCTGTGAACTTCTAAAAGCTAAGTTACTCAGCATTTCATATTCTGCTCTTTTCACTGGTTTTCAGCATTATATCTGCTTAATTTCTCTTCTCCTCCCTGTTTCTTACTAAAAAAAAAAATAAAAAAGCACAAAAAAATCCTTCTCTTTCCTCTGTTAAATCTTATTTCCTCTTCCTGCAGTTTTGTTTAAAATACTGTGTTTTAGGTGGTATAGAGCCTATATTTCTGGTGCCTGTGGCTCAGGGTGACTAAAGTAGGGAAAATCCTGTTATAAATCCTGTGTTTTAGGGTAGCACTGATAGAACCTGCAGTTTTGTTTAAAATATTGTGTTTTAGGTGGTATAGAGCCTATATTTCTGGTGCCTGTGGCTCAGGGTGACTAAAGTAGGGAAAATCCTGTTATAAATCCTATGTTTTAGGGTAGCACTGATAGAACCTGCAGTTTTGTTTAAAATACTGTGTTTTAGGTGGTATAGAGCCTATATTTCTGGTGCCTGTGGCTCAGGGTGACTAAAGTAGGGAAAATCCTGTTATAAATCCTGTGTTTTAGGGTAGCACTGATAGAACCTGCATTTTTGTTTAAAATACTGTGTTTTAGGTGGTATAGAGCCTATATTTCTGCCTTACTAGTAGTCTTACTTATAGTCCCACCAACCCCAGGGACCACTATTCATATATAGAGACCCATATAATCAGGACTTCACAACCAATCAAGATGACCTTTATTCTATGCAATCACTGTGGTGCTTTAATTCCAAGACATACTATTTGGAGGCTTAAGGCTTGCCCCATCTGTCTTCAACTTGCCAGTATTAAGGAGGAGCTCTGCAAACTTAAACAGGAATTGAATACAATTAAAGCAGCTTCCATCACTCCACAAAATCATACCAACTTACCACCTCTACCTCAAAGAATAAAACAGCCCAGGAATAAATGGGTCACAGTAGGCTCAGGAAGACTGCGACATGTAACACAGAAACATCCACCTTCACTAATATTACCTCTACAGAATTCCTTCGCTCCACTAGTGCACTGCGATACTCAGGAAAACAGAAGGGAGGTGGGACTGGAACCAATGAAGGAAACTCAAGAGAACAAGAGCACCCTAAGTACAAATAAAAAAGCCAAAAACAGAAAACTATTACTGTTGGGGGATTCCATCATCAGAGGCATTAACCTTGGAACACAGGGCGAGGAGTCCAAAATAGTGAAATGTCTTCCAGGATCCTCAGCTACCAGGAGTTCCAGGCAAATACTGACTATAATTAAGGAAGAAACTAAGGATTTTAACACTGATGTTGTTATCCATCTGGGAACAAATGACCTGGCCAACAACTCCACACTTGCAGCACAGAAAGCTTTTCGGGAGCTTGGTGAGGGCGTGAAACCTTTTGTAAAGACTTTAGCTTTTTCTGAAATACTGCCTGCATATGGAAAAGGAGAGCAAAGAATGAAAAACACAGAGGACTTTAATAGATGGCTCAGAGCCTGGTGTCATCAAGAAGGCTTCAGGTACATAGGAGGATGGGGAAATACATGGAAGGACAAGAAGCTATATTGCACTGATGGGCTACATATTACTACAGCAGGAAAAAGAAACCTTGCAGAGAAATTTAGACAATATTTTTCCAGGCATTTAAACTAGAAGGTGGGGGTGGTGTATGTACGAAGGACAATTATAGAGACCACCCCCGGCAAAAGAAAAGATGTGATAGTAGTAAAGGCTGCAACATAAGCAATATCAGCAACTCATTTCTTAGTATTGCAACGGAAAGTGAAACGACACAAAAATCCATACGAAAAAGGAGATTATCGCTGAAAAATAGCTGGAAAGCGATGACCACAAATGCTCGCAGTCTAAGCAACAAAGTTCATGATCTGCAAGCCCTGATATTAGAGGCAGATCTAGATATTGTTGCTATCACAGAGACATGGTTCAGTGAATCACATGGATGGGATGCAAACATACCGGGATATAATCTTTTTAGGAAGGACAGAGATGGTCATAAAGGTGGAGGAGTAGCTCTCTATGTAAAGATCAATATCCAAGCGACCGAAATGCAAGGGACCTGGGGAGAGGAAGAAGCGATATGGATTGCTCTGAAAAGAGAAGATGGAACTTCTATCTACGTGGGTGTAGTCTACAGACCTCCGACTCAATCGCAGCAAATTGATAAGGATCTGATTGTGGATATCCAAAAGTTTGGAAGGAAAGAGGAGGTTCTGCTGTTGGGAGATTTCAACCTGCCGGATGTGGACTGGAATGTTCCGTCTGCGGAATCGGAAAGAAATAGGGAGATTGTGGATGCCTTTCAAGAGGCTCTACTCAGACAAATGGTGACGGAACCCACAAGGGAAAAAGCGATATTGGATCTGGTCCTCACAAATGGAGAGAGTATCTCTAATGTTCGAGTGGGTGCTCACCTGGGTAGTAGCGATCATCAAACGGTTTGGTTTGATATAACGGCTAAAGTGGAGAGCGGCCGCACGATACTTAAAGTCCTAGATTTCAAATGTACGGACTTTAATGCAATGGGAAAGTACCTGAAGAAAGAGCTGTTAGGATGGGAGGACATAAGAGAAGTGGAAAGACAGTGGTCTAAGCTGAAAGGAGCGATAAAAATGGCTACGGACCTTTATGTGAAGAAAATCAATAAAAACAAGAGAAAAAGGAAGCCGATATGGTTCTCCAACCTAGTGGCTGAGAAAATAAAGGCGAAAGAGTTGGCGTTCATGAAATATAAAAAAACCCAAGAAGAGGAGAGCAGAAAGGACTACAGGGTGAAACTGAAAGAAGCCAAGAGAGAGATACGTTTGGCGAAGGCACAGGTGGAAGAACAAATGGCTAAAAATGTAAAAAAGGGAGATAAAATTTTTTTCAGATATATTAGTGAAAGGAGGAAGATAAAAAATGGAATTGCTAGGCTAAAAGATGCTGGGAACAAATATGTGGAGAGTGATGAGGAGAAAGCAAATGTGCTAGACAAATACTTCTGTTCTGTGTTCACAGAAGAAAATCCTGGAGAAGGACCGAGATTGTCCAGCAAAGTTACACGAGAAAATGGAGTAGATTCTGCGCCGTTCATGGAGGAGGGTGTTTATGAGCAACTTGAAAAACTGAAGGTGGACAAAGCGATGGGACCAGACGGGATCCATCCCAGGATACTAAGGGAACTCAGAGAGGTTCTGGCGAGTCCTATTAAAGACTTGTTCAACAAATCTCTGGAGACGGGAGTGATTCCTGGGGATTGGAGGAGAGCGGATGTGGTCCCTATTCATAAAAGTGGTCACAGGGATGAAGCAGGAAACTACAGGCCGGTGAGCCTCACTTCAGTTGTTGGAAAAATAATGGAAGTGTTGCTGAAAGAAAGGATAGTGTATTTCCTTGAATCTAATGGGTTACAGGATCCGAGGCAACATGGCTTTACAAAAGGTAAATCGTGCCAAACGAACCTGATTTAATTTTTTGATTGGGTGACCAGAGAGCTGGATCGAGGACATATGCTAGATGTAATTTACTTGGATTTCAGCAAAGCCTTTGATACAGTTCCTCATAGGAGGCTGTTGAACAAACTTGAAGGGCTGAAGTTAGGACCCAAAGTGGTGAACTGGGTCAGAAACTGGCTGTCGGACAGACGCCAGAGGGTGGTGGTTAATGGAAGTCGCTCGAAGGAAGGAAAGGTGACTAGTGGAGTCCCTCAGGGTTCGGTGCTGGGGCCAATCCTGTTCAATATGTATGTAAGTGACATTGCTGAAGGGTTAGAAGGAAAAGTGTGCCTTTTTGCAGATGATACCAAGATTTGTAACAGAGTAGACACCGTAGAGGGAGTGGAAAATATGAAAAAGGATCTGCAAAAGTTAGAGGAATGGTCTAATGCCTGGCAACTAAAATTCAATGCAAAGAAATGCAGAGTAATGCATTTGGGGATTAATAATAGGAAGGAACCGTATATGCTGGGAGGAGAGAAGCTGATATGCACGGATGGGGAGAGGGACCTTGGGGTGATAGTGTCCGAAGATCTAAAGGCGAAAAAACAGTGTGACAAGGCAGTGGCTGCTGCCAGAAGGATTCTGAGCTGTATAAAGAGAGGCGTAGTCAGTAGAAGGAAGAAGGTGTTGATGCCCCTGTACAGGTCATTGGTGAGGCCCCACTTGGAGTATTGTGTTCAGTTTTGGAGACCGTATCTGGCGAAAGACGTAAGAAGACTTGAGGCGGTCCAGAGGAGGGCGACGAAAATGATAGGAGGCTTGCGCCAGAAGACGTATGAGGAGAGACTGGAAGCTCTGAATATGTATACCCTAGAGGAAAGGAGAGACAGGGGAGATATGATTCAGACGTTCAAATACTTAAAGGGTATTAACGTAGAACAAAATCTTTTCCAGAGAAAGGAAAATGGTAAAACCAGAGGACATAATTTGAGGTTGAGGGGTGGTAGATTCAGGGGCAATGTTAGGAAATTCTACTTTACGGAGAGGGTGGTGGATGCCTGGAATGCGCTCCCGAGAGAGGTGGTGGAGAGTAAAACTGTGACTGAGTTCAAAGAAGCATGGGATGAACACAGAAGATTTAGAATCAGAAAATAATATTAAAGATTGAACTAGGCCAGTTACTGGGCAGACTTGTACGGTCTGTGTCTGTGCATGGCCGTTTGGAGGAGGATGGGCAGGGGAGGGCTTCAATGACTGGGAGGGTGTAGATGGGCTGGAGTAAGTCTTAACAGAGATTTCGGCAGTTGGAACCCAAGCACAGTACCGGGTAAAGCTTTGGATTCTCGCCCAGAAATAGCTAAGAAGAAAAAAAAAAAAATTTAAATTGAATCAGGTTGGGCAGACTGGATGGACCATTCGGGTCTTTATCTGCCGTCATCTACTATGTTACTATGTTACATTTCTCAAATATTAGCAGTAAGTTATTTTATTGGTCTTCCAGTCGTTCTAAGAGATGGACACATTATGGGTTTGATTCTATAAATGGTGCCTAAATTGGTAGGCAACTAGGGAAATGGTGCCTACAGCATTTCAATCAAATTTAGGTGCTGTTTATAGAATTGCATCTAACGGCACCTAAATCAAGTTAGATACCAATAGGTATCTACAACTTAGGCGCCAGTATATTAGGCCAGGGTTTTCCTAGCCTAAAATACCGATGCATAATGCTTTCCAAGCCCAAACTCCGTCCCTAACCATGCCTTCTTTTTGTGTAGGTACTGGTAGGCGCCTTGCCGATTTCAGCACAGAACTTAATCATTTTTAATTGGCTTTTAATGGTGTTCTCAATTATCACACCAATTAAAAATTTTTACATTTTGTGCCAAAATTGGCTAGGCATCTAGCCTAGGTACCATTTATAGAACCAGGCCCTATCAACTCAGAGTTCTGTGATCTGCTCCTCCAGTTGCACTGACTACTCTTGTACACAGATATGCAGGATTCTGCCTCTTTCAGTTGAGTGTGAAAGTCAAAACGCTCTCGAATCTCTTCAATTCCTGTATGGTTTGTTTAACTTGTCTTCCAGTATCACTGATACAACTGTAGAGATTTCTTGTGCAAAATCGCTGGTGAGAAAGACTATGGCTCTCTTATTCACCTGCACCATCTTGCTTTTTTCCCTTTGCTGTTTGTTTTCAGAGGCATTATCGAGGCCTGTGCTTACCACCACCACCACCAATAGCGCTGTGAGCAACATGTATAGAAATTATTTCAGCTATAAAAAATATCATAGGGCCAGTATATAAAATTTGATTACCATGGGGTGTGCAGAAGCTCCTGCTACATGAATCTGCTCAGCTCCACTGCACACTCGAAATCCCTATTGTATTTATTTATTGTATTATTTTGGATTTAGCTCATACATTTTCACTGGTAGCTCAAGATGAGTTATATTCAGTTTTCTATATTTATTTATTATATGCAGTAATCTGTTAATCTACTGTAAAACAATTTGCAAGAAAAAGTATTCAGCAGTCATAAATAACTAAATAGAATACCTGGCACAAATGTAAAATCCTTTACAGACCATAGACAGCTGTTCTAATGATCTTAGGTCCAGATCACTAGAAACCACCCACCGGAATATGTACACTAGGACTTCCATAGGCAGCACTGTGAATAGAAAAAATGGAACTGTCTTGATAAAATATACTTACTACATTCCAACTCTTTGTCCAATGCTTTTTCGGTGGATCAGTGATATTGGACTGAGTTGATTGACATATAACCTATGCTCTTAGAGAATATTACAGAATATCTGGAAACTACATTTTGAACTATTTCAGGGAACACTTGAGATAATTCTAAATCATAGCCTTTGGGTCAAAAATGGAGTTTTTGTACTTAACAATTACATTTATTAACACTGATCAGTGATGAGAAAGAAAAGTAAGAAAACACTCCCATGATAAATGATTACTATTTTTCCCAAAATGCTTTAAAAATGTAAGTACAATGAGATATATATATTCACTGTTCATTTCTATTTTTATGCAGATAATATTCAATTGCTTTTTTCCCTTTGTCCCAGTGAGGAGCAAAAGTTTGTGAACGCCACTATTGTGTACAAATTTCAGTGCAAGAAACACGCAGAGGTACAAACAAACAATCCAAGAAGCATTTTTTTAATGAAGTACATGCACAAAAATACTGTAGTTGTTGACTAGTCCAAAATTCATACAAAAAAGCAAAGTTTGTGGCTGTTAAAACCTTTTTTCAGTATTTTGAGTGTTGTCCTTTGTTGTCTAGTACAGCTTGGATTCAAGCAGGCATTGAATGGCATAGTTGCAGGCAGTATTCCGGTGTGATCTGAGTTGTCCACACCTGTTTTATTTTGTTCTCCAGATCTTTTAGTGATGTTGGATGCATGTCAGCCACAGCTCTCTTCATTATCACCCATGCATTCTCGATTGGATTGAGATCGGGAGAGTTTCCAAGCCATGGAGCCAGTATATGATATCCAGATGACGCTATCCATGCTTTAACTGCTTTAGTTGAATGGCATGGTGATCCATCATGCTGAAAATAATTGGTACCATGTATGGACATGAATACTGGTAACTTGTCTTTCAGAACCTGCAGGTAAACTGGTCCCATCATGGTTATGTTTCTGGGCATCATCCAGATTCCAGCTCGTCCATGTGCCGAAATTGCACCCCAAACCATCACTTTTTTACACTGCTTTACTGTAGGCACCACATATTTTGCATTGTACCTTTGTTTTGCAGGTCTTCAAAACCACCCAGTGTAATTCTTAAACTGAGTGAAGGTGGCTTCGTCACTAAACATCACTTTCTCCCAATCTGCAGACTTCCAGCTTCTGTATTTGTTGGCAAAACTGAAGACAATCGGCAATGTTCTTGGCAGACAAAGAAGGTGTTTTTACTGGACTACATGACTTCAGACCATCATCAAACATTCTGCGACAAATTGTCCATCTGCTCAGGTTCTGAAGGTGAGATGGTAAGCGAGAACGGAGTCGGGTGGCATTGATACGAGGAGATAACTTTCTGATAATTTTCTGATCATCCCGGCTGGTTGATGCACGAGGACAACCACTCTGTTGCCTGGAACAAAAGGATCCATTATCTTTCACACATTCAAGCGTAGCATGCACCACTCCAAGTGAAATTTTCAATGATGATGCAATTCTGTGATATGAGAGACCTTCGTTTCGTAAACTAGTAACCCGTGCCCGGTTTTCAGGACTGAGTTCTGCTCCTCTTTTTGGCATATTTCTGCAAAAAAAAAACCCCAAACTAAAATATAATAGATTTTAAAAGAAAACACATTTGTATCCAAAAACATCAGAAATCTCAATTACTGTGTGTTCAGTTACAGTTCATAGTATTTAATAATTAATTATTAGAAATAAAAATTAGAGAAATTATTAGTAAATACCACAAAATATTATTAGTTACGTATATAAGCAACACAGGCAAACACCTACAAATGTGAACAGTAATTATTGTAGTATGAATTTTCAGAAATGTTAGCTTAGCGCGCACACAAAATGGTCGTGTGATTGCAGCGCTCCTCTTACCTGGGCAACCGTTGAATAAATAAAGATTTCATTTTAAACTGTTTTCGGCTGAAAACATCGGAGAGGACAGCGGGAGCATGGCGAGCACCCGACAGAGTAAAAGTGAAACCGGAGGGGCTGTGAAAAGGCAGAAGCAGGATCAAATTACCCCGAGTAAGGTTCCGCTTCCTGCTGATGTATCAGAGGAGTTAAGCAAAGCTGAAGTTATGGGGGAACTGAGGCAAATCAAACAAATGCTGACAGAGACTTTGAGTAATATGGCAGAACTGAAGGAAGAAATCCTGAATATACACAGACAAATGGAAGTAGCTAATAAAAGAACAACAGAGTTAGAAGTTAAAATGGAGAGCTTAGAATGTGAAGGAAAAAGATGCAAAAATGACAGTTTGGAAATAATTAAATTGAAAAGTCAGCTGGAAGATTACGAAAACCGTGGAAGAAGAAAGAATATAAAACTTTTTGGAATACAGGAAAATTTGGAAGGGAAAAATGCAATACAGTTTTTAGAAAATTTAATTCCTAGATTATTGCAGTTGGATTTCAAACAGCCTTTGGAAATAGAACGGGCACACAGGATTCCAATAAAGAGTCTGGAAAATCAAGGGAGACCAAGACCATTAATATTCAAGATGTTAAGATACCAGCAAGCAACAGAAATTTTAAATGCTGCCAAAAAGGATAAAAACTTAAACTATAAAGGATCCAAAATATGGTTTTTACCAGACTTTGCTAAAAATACAGCAAATATTAGGAAGAAATTCCTTGATCTGAGATCTCAATTAAAGGAAAAAGGATATAAGTATGGGTTATATTACCCAGCAAAAATGAGGGTATCTTGTGGGGATAAATCTTTGTATTTTGTTGATCTGGAAAAACTAAAGACCTTTCTTTCAAAATCAGAACCTATGTCATTTTAGCACAATGGGTGTTGAAATGAAGGGATAAATATTAAGACTGGATTGGTGGATATTGAATAAAAAATTAAATATAAAGAACTATGGGACTTTTGTTTGTTGGAAAAAGAAGAATATGCAACAAAGAACAGGAAATAAAAATGGACAAGTGAAAAAGAAAATAAAAGAATGTAAAGAAGAAAGTAGAAAGAAGGATAGACTGGAAAGACATTAAAGTGAAGTTATTAGACTGAACTTTTAGGAGACTGAAAGATGGATGGTTGGAGTAAAGAATGAACAAGAAGGATTAAAGGATTGGACAAATTAACACAAAAGGAAAAGTGAAGACTGAATAGGAAAATAAATAGATGTGAAGAAGAAGAAAGCAGGACTGATAGACTAAAAGGATATTATAAAAAAAAAAAAAAAAAAAAAGAATGACAATTGGCACTCAAAAGTCTTTAAGAGTGGATGGATGGAGATAAGAAATAAATATGAAAGTTCAGTTTATTTAATAAGTCAGAAAAGGAGAAAGTAAAGAATGAAAGGACAATAAGGAAAAGATTGCAGAATGGACTAATGATAGAAAGGACAAGTTATATGATATTTAAATGCAAGGAAAGGAAAATGAATAATATAAAAGAAAGATACTTAAGAATTTATTGGTAGCTGAAGGAATGTAAAGATTGATGTTGTGATAATATAGTTTTAAAAAGATTGGATTTAATTTGGAGAAGAGGAAATATAAAAAGGGGGAAAAAATGTTTTTGAAAATGAAATACAAATGTTTAAATACAAATAGGGGATAAAAACTTATAAAATTGAAATTTTTTTTTTTAACAGAAATATATGAAGAGATGGATATTTGTTGTTGGATATTTAAAGGAGGATAGGAGAAGATGGATTAGATAATATAAGATATAGAAAAATGATACTTTTTATTAAATATATGACTATGATAGAATTTTCTTGAATGAAATAAAATGTTGGGGAATGAATTAGAGATTGGTGAAATGATAAAAATGCATTAATGGAATGTTAGGAAATAAATATGGTTATGTGACTAAAGGTTAAATAATAGATAGAGAAATTAATTACTTTAAAATGGAAAAAAAAAAAAAAGAAAAGAAAAAAGGTTTTATGATTAGAAGAGAGATATAATTAGATATATTGTGGAGAGGTAGTGAGTTTGTCTCAATAAAGGATAAAGGGGTTATTAATAAATATTGGTTGCCTGGGGGGGAAGGGGGAAGTTGGGATTACTGTCCAATGTGTGTCCTTAAGCAGTCATTATATTGGGGGGAGGGGTGGGAAGAAGGTGGGTATTAAAGATATTACTAGGATGATTAAGGAAAAGATTAATAAGGGATTGGGTAATTTGGAGGTAAGAATGTGTGCCATGGGGAGAAGTTTTTTAGATCTTAGTTATGGAAGAAGGGAAGAGGAAGATTATGATAAGGAGTATAAAATATATTATGTCTTTTAAGATATTTTCTATTAATGTCAATGGCCTGAATCATGTAATCAAAAGGAAAAAGGTATTATCATTTTTAAAGAAGCAAAACGCGGATGTTTATTGTCTGCAGGAGACCCATCTTAATATAAAGGAATCACAGAAACTAACGGGTGGGTGGGTGAAAGAATGTTTTTTTGCTCCAGCAGAGGGTAAAAAAGCAGGAGTAGCAGTTCTTATAAATAAAAAGTGTATGGCCAATTTTAAGATAGTAAATTCGGACCCACATGGAAGATGGCTACATGATGATTTAAGTATGGGAAATAATGCCCTGACGTTGTTCAATATATATGCCCCTAATTCGAATCAATCAGAATTCTTTAAAAAATTGCAGAGTATGTTGTTACCACTGGCTGCTTCTAATTTAGTGGTGGCTGGAGATTTTAATGCTGTAATGGATCCATGAATGGATAAAAAACCAGGTAAAAGTATAAAATCTTTAGGTTTAGATAATTTGGTTCAATCATGTGATTTGAAGGATATATGGCGTATTCTTCATTTTAATGATCAGGAATTTTCATTTTGTTCACAGGTTCATAAATCATTTTCAAGAATAGATTATATTTTTATTTCATCACATAAGGTGCAGCAAGTGATTAAGGCTTCCATTGATCCCATTATCATTTCAGATCATGCGGGAGTATGGATAGATTTACAATTAGATCAATTAGAAAATAGAAGACCTCTTTGGAGATTTGATAATGCATTGCTTGTGGATGAAAAATTTTTAGAAAATTTTAAAACACAAATTAGTGATTTCTTTCAAATTAATTTAGTGGAAGATACATCTATTGAAAATGTATGGGACGCTTTTAAAGCGACTATGAGAGGTCATATTATATCATATTCGGCTTTTGTTAAGAAACAGATTAAAAAACAGTATATAGAGTTAGAAAAAGAAATTAAAATACTAGAAATTAAATTGGTAAGCAAATGGGAACATGATGTATTACAAGCTCTTTTGAAAGCAAAAGGTAAATATAACGAATTAGCTTCAAAAATGATAAGAAGAGACTTGTTTTCCAAACAGACAATGTATTATGGAAATTCTAATAAGGCGGGAAGATTATTGGCAAATTATCTTAAAGCAAAAAAAAGAAGAACTAACATTAATGGGATAAAAGATGATAATGGTATAATAACCAATCAAACGGATATAATTTTAAAGCAATTTCTAAAATTTTATAAGGACCTGTATTCTTCCGAGCCTTATTTGGAGAGGCAAAAAGATGGTAAAAATTTTTTAGATTTAATTATTGGACCTAAGGTTCCTGATCATATAAAACGGAGTTTAGATGAACCTATATCATTAAAAGAATTAGAAACAGCGTTGAGATCTCTTAGAATTGGATCCACTCCAGGTGGTGATGGTTATACAGTAGAATTTTATAAAACATTTCAAAATGTCCTTTCCCCATATTTACTAAATTTATATCAGACACAACTTATAAAAGGTGATATTAAAGGTACTATGGCTGAATCAATAGTAATTGTTTTGCCTAAGCCAAATAAAGATCCTACTTTGGTTTCAAACTACAGGCCTATATCTTTAATAAATGTGGATAATAAACTTTTGGCAAAAATTTTGGCTTTGAGATTAGCCAAAGCTCTCCCACATATTATAGACACGCATCAGATGGGTTTCGTTGCTAAAAGACATTCCTCTAATAACTCTAGATTATTGTTTCATATGTTAAATTTATCAAAAAAAATGGATGAACCGGCTTTTACAGTTTCCTTGGATGCAGAAAAAGTGTTTGATAGGGTAGAATGGAATTTTATGTATCAGGCTTTAGAATGGTTTGGTATAGGTTCTGGATTTATACAAATGGTAAAAACATTGTATAGCTTCCCGATTGCAAGATTAAATATTAATAATATGATATCTGATGGTTTTCAATTGCAGAGGGGAGTTAGACAAGGTTGTCCTTTATCTCCTTTGTTATTTGATGTTGTATTAGAACCCTTATTGTTAGCAATACAGCAAGCAAGGGGGATACAGGGTATTCCATATTCTGATAAGGAATATAAAATTTCGGCTTATGCGGATGATATTTTACTTTATTTGAGGAATCCAGAGTCTACCTTATCTTGTCTATTGGAATTAATTGATATGTTTGGCAAATTTTCAGGTTATAAAATTAATTGGAGTAAGTCTGAACTTATACCTTTAAATGTTCATTGTGTAAAAGGATTATTTGACGCTTTTCCGTTCATATGGAAAGAAGAAGGATTTAAATATCTTGGCATTCAAGTTAAAAATACAATTGAAGATACAGTAAAAGAAAATGAAAAATTTGTATTGAAAAGAGTTACAGAGTTATGTGAGCAATGGAATCCGTTACATCTTTCTTGGTGGGGGAGAGTTCAAACTATTAAAATGATGATCTTGCCTGTAGGTTGCTACCAAATGAGTATGATACCTATTTATTTTCAGGGGTCCTTTTATAAAAAGCTTAATAGCATTTTAACAAAATTTCTTTGGCTTGGTAAAACGCATAGAATAGCTTTGGTATCTTTGCAAAAATCAATTAAGGAGGGAGGGTAAATTTTCCAAATTTTTATAGGTACCATCAAGCCTATATTTTACGTCAGGGTATGTATTGGATCCTCCCAGAACTGATAGATAATGCACCGGATTGGTTATATTTGGAATGGCGCCTTATGTTTCCCCTAAATTTAGTTCATCTTCCAAGTATCAACATGCCTAGAAGATACAGAGAAAATAAGATATTAATGGATACTTGGAAAACGTTGAGGTTTATTAGTAAATTAACACCTGTCCCAATAAACAAGTCAACTAATCAGTCTTTATGGATAAACTCCAAGATTAAAATTGGCGGAGCTCAAATCCTTTGGAAGGACTGGATTATTGCAGGCATTAGATCTCTGAATGATGTTATTTTGGAAGGTAAACTGCTGGAATTTTCACAATTGCAACATAGATTTGGTCTTAGTAAAAAACAAAGTTTTAAATGGTTGCAATTGATGCAGGCCATTCAGGTTGGGTTCCCTGAATGGAAAACATTGAATAATCAATATAGTTTAGAGTTCTTATGCTTCCAAGCAGACTTCCTAGGGCATCAAGCCGCATTGTGGTATAAATTAATATCTGGATATTTGAATAAAAAACCAAAAAATGGTCTAAGAGACATTTGGAGCATTGAGATTAAGCATCAAATTACTGTATCTCAATGGCCACTAATTTGGTCTTGGAGAATGAGATGTACAGTGTCAGCATCTATGAGACAAACTTGGTTCTTTTTATTACATAGAGCTTTTTGGACCCCTACACGTTTGCAAAAATTAGATAGTTCTAAGTCCAATAAATGCTGGCACTGTAATCTGGAACGTTGGATCATTTACTGTATCATTGTCCCTACATTAAAAGTTTTTGGAATGCAATTTGGCCACAAATTAATAAATTGATGGAAAATCATGTAGCAATATCATATGATACAGTGTTATTTGGAATGATGATGAGAAAAAAAAGTCAAATTTCACCAGAAAATAACAAGCTTTTACTAGTCATGACAGGGGTTGCCATTCAGCATATAACCAATAACTGGAAGAATCATAGTAACCTTAATTATACATTTTGGTGGAATACAATTTGTCATATATTCAAAATGGAAAGAGTAATAGCAATACAAAGAGGGACATATCCTAAATTTATAAAAATATGGGGGCCATTGACAAAGTATTGTACTGAATGAATAGTAGGATTTATCTTCTTCTTTTCTTCTTTTTCTTGTCTTCTTTATGGCACACATGGAGGGGGAGTAGTGAAAATAATTTTACATAACATGTTATAATATGGTATACAATATGTATAAGGTGATTGGAAAGTACTTGAAGGGTGGGGGGTGGGAGAGGGGATAAAAAAATTTGTTCAGAATATTATGTAATAGATATAAAAGTGATATTGTGTATTCATTAGTTGTAACTCAATATTTTGTACACTTCATGTAAAATATGAAAATGAATAAAGAATTATAAAAAAAAAAAGAAATGTTAGCATCAACACATATACAGTAAATGTAAGATTTAAATCTATTCACCTGTGTTCTGATGGGTTTAGTCTGAATTTCTTCAAAAAACAGTGAACTATCACAATGTTTATACAGAAACATGCTTTCAAGTAAACAAACATTTACTGAAAAACACCAGGAAGTAAAACAGACCATTATAGCCTGTTTCCTTAGCACACTTGCGAGATCTATAACTTCTGACTGGGTGTTCACAAACTTTTGCTCCCCACTGGACAAGTCAAACCTGTTAGATGTAACATTCTTCATCCAAACAGGAACTCAAAATGCCTTAATAAGGAAAAGGTACAAAATGTTACCTTCATGATCAGCTGATTACAGCTAATTAAACATAGGAGTCCTTTTACTAAGCTGCAGTAAGCATGTTTACCATAGGTTAAAATGCACTGGAAAGACGTGATGCAGCTTGCCTGAGAGGACGCAGGAGAGCTCTGCTCCCACCCCAGCTAAATTGGCCTTCATACACCCCTTCTTACCTCGGTAGCGGTGGTTATTTGCCCATGTCCCTTTGGCGGTGTCTGAGTGGCGCAGCAGTGCAGGGTATGCCCATCCGAGCAGCAAGACCGGTCTGAGAAAAAAAAAGAGTCACCCATAGCCAAGATGGCGGTGAAGCCCGCATCTTTTACGATCCTGGCAGGTGACTGGATTCAGGAGATCACTCGCTCTGTCTCGGCAGTGCTGGTGGACCTTCTCAACAAACTTCAGTCGGCAGTGGAGGAGGTCAATGAAAAATTTGACTCCCAAAACCACCGGATTGTGAAAGTGGAGCAGCGAATCTCTACCGCTGAGGCCACGTGATCTGCGCTGGAAACACAGGTATTGGAGCTGAAACAATGGAGCGCCAAGATGCAGGACTGGTTGGAGGAGTTTGAGAACCGGAGCCACACCCTGCACCCTTATGGCACCCTTCACCTTTTACTCACATGTTCACAAAGTGTATGCTAGGTTGGACTACATTCTCCTGGACAAGCGTCTATTTTCCATGGCCCACTCACTCTGAAATCTATGAGAGCACAATTTCTGATCATGCACTGGTGGGACTCTGGTTGAGCATAGCCCCTACGTGTCGGACTTCCTCCTGGAAATTGCCTCCTCATTTGTATCATGATCTGGACTTCCAGATGTTTTTGAGAGCGCGCTGGGTAGATTATCAACTTCTGCTATGCCTCTAAGGCGGTAATCCATGGGCACATTATCGCCTACCTTGCTGGACAACAAAAAAAGCAGGAAGGGGAGATTTTGCAGCTGTCTGGGAGGCTCCATGACCTTAGGCGGTCCCATATTAGTTCATTGTCGGAGGCGGATCGTGTGGAGCTCCAGGAGGTTTGGTGTCAACTTGAGGAGCTCCTTAACAAATACACGGAACATTCTCTATACTATCAGCAGTACCAGCTTTACAGATGGGGTAGCAAAACAGGGAAACTGTTGGCCAACCTGATTCGACCACACAAAAAATGACAGATTATTACCAATATGGTAAAACCAGAGGACATAATTTGAGGTTGAGGGGTGGTAGATTCAGGGGCAATGTTAGGAAATTCTACTTTACGGAGAGGGTAGTGGATGCCTGGAATGCGTTCCCGAGAGAGGTGGTGGAGAGTAAAACTGTGACTGAGTTCAAAGAAGCGTGGGATGAACACAGAAGATTTAGAATCAGAAAATAATATTAAATATTGAACTAGGCCAGTTACTGGGCAGACTTGCACGGTCTGTGTCTGTGTATGGCCGTTTGGTGGAGGATAGGCAGGGGAGGGCTTCAATGGCTGGGAGGGTGTAGATGGGCTGGAGTAAGTCTTAACAGAGATTTCGGCAGTTGGAACCCAAGCACAGTACCGGGTAAAGCTTTGGATTCTTGCCCAGAAATAGCTAAGAAGAAAAAAAAAAAAATAATAAATTTAAATTGAATCAGGTTGGGCAGACTGGATGGACCATTCGGGTCTTTATCTGCTGTCATTTACTATGTTACTATGTAATATTAAAGATACCAGGTGTGTCCATCATGTGGGGGAGCGTAACATAGCTTCACAATTTGTCCAATACTATCAGTTATGGGCGTCGGCCTCTTGATAGGGAAGCCTTGACCACGTTTTTCGCAGGATTTGGGACTGCCCCAGTTGACTGATGAACAGGTGGCAGCTTTGAATGCGCTCATAACGGCGGACATTCTACTACGAAATGGCAAATGCGCTTTAACGTGGAAAAATGCAAGGTCATGCATATAGGGAAAAAAAACCCGTTGTTCAACTACAAATTGGGGGGGGCATTGTTGGGAGAAAGCAGTCTTGAGAGAGACTTGGGAGTGCTGGTGGATGCATCACTGAAGCCATCTGCACAGTGCGCAGCGGCCTCAAAAAAAGCCAACAGGATGCTGGGCATCATAAAAAGGGGCATAACAACCAGGACGAGGGAAGTCATCTTGCCACTGTATCGAGCGATGGTGCGGCCGCATCTGGAATATTGCGTTCAATATTGGTCGCCGTACCTCAAGAAGGACATGGCGGTACTCGAGAGAGTCCAAAGGAGAGCAACGAAACTGGTAAGAGGGCTGGAACACTGCCCATATGCCGAGAGGTTGGATAGGCTGGGGCTCTTCTCTCTGGAAAAAAGGAGGCTCAGGGGTGATATGATAGAGACCTTCAAGATCATGAGGGGCATAGAGAGGGTGGATAGGGACAGATTCTTCAGGCTGAAGGGGACAACAGGTACGAGGGGGCATTCAGAGAAACTGAAGGGAGATAGGTTCAAAACGAATGCAAGGAAGTTTTTTTTCACCCAAAGGGTCGTGGACACTTGGAATGCGCTACCGGAGGACGTGATTGGGCAGAGTACGGTACAAGGATTCAAACAGAGACTGGACGGATTCCTGAGGGATAAAGGGATCGTGGGATACTGAGAAAGCTAACCAGAAAATAAGTATAGAAACCCGACCAGGTCGTGCATGTGCAAGACCGGAGGGCTAGGACTTTGATGGGAAGATAGGACTCAATAGGAAACCAAGGTGGCATGGGGGCCCCTTCTGGTGATTTGGACAGGTCGTGACCTGTTCGGGCCGCCGCGGGAGCGGACTGCTGGGCAGGATGGACCTATGGTCTGACCCGGCGGAGGCACTGCTTATGTTCTTATGTTCTTATGATAGGCTCCCTTACTTTAGCCAAGGCACCAGCCCCAGACTGTTTTGGTCCGGAATATTATCGGATGCTATGGGACTTAGTGGCTAGTCCACTTAGTCGGATGTGTAACATAGTAGCGGGAAATGCAGGTCACTTTCCCGAGAACCTGGAAAATATCGTGCTGCTGCCAAAGCTAGGGAAGGTCCCCGAACTGGTGAGTTCCTTCCGACTCATATCTCTATTGGACCAGGATGTCAAATTGCTAGCTAAGACTTTGGCGCAGCGTCTCAACTGTTTTTTTGCCAGACTTGATCTACCTGGTGCCCGGTCGCTATGCGTCAATGAATTTGATGAAAGTATTGGGGGCCATTCACAAGCATAAGAGCAAGGGTGGACAATCTGCAGTGGCAGGATTAGATATGCAGAAAGCATTTGATAGTATTTCCTGGGAGTATTTATTTTGGATTTTGGAGGGTTTTGGTTTTACGGGGTTTGTTTTGGATTGGATTAGGGCACTGTATACTCATCCCCAGACAACAAATTTATAATGTGACAACTGAAGCCCATGTGCAACAAGAAATGTTTTCATGGGCATGGTAATCCGTGCTGCCTAATGACCTGTGAAAATAGCTCAGGATACCTTCTTGGAAATATTCAGAACTGAAATTAATTTTTTAATCCAGCTTTTGTCTGGAAAGGTTTGACAGTCAGCAAATTTACAATGTAATATTCCAGTAACTCACCTGAGATGTGAGTCTGACTGATGTCAAGCTCAGGTTGACAAAGTTTAAGGGAAGAGTCCTGAAATGATAGCTGCTGCTGGAAGTAGGATAATAAGTCTGCCATCTTGCTACCCTCATCAGTGTCCTCCATGCTGCAAAGAAAACCACAAAACAGAAAAAATAACTAGTTGGAGACTAGCACAAAAGCATCTAACTACCAAAGCAGATGCAGCCAACAATTTCTCCTGTTTATCTCAAAGAATAAACCTGTTAGTCTTCATCTTTATTAAAACACTTACAGATAAAGGATGACCAAATTTTGGTTTTGGATTTGGCACTGAAACTAACCCAAAATCCAGGTTTAGTTTTCTATCAAAAATTACATTCCATTTTCATAACATAAAATCAGATTTCTATACCGCATAACCATGGAGTTCAATGCGGTTTACAAAAGATTAATTAATAAACAAAATGTATAGGATCAAGAGGTTAGTTAAGTATAAATTTTGAGATTACATAAGTTTTTAATTTTCTTCTAAAATGAAAATAAGAATGTGACATAAGAAGATGATGAAAAATTTTGTCATAAAATTTGAAAGGAAAGTTTACGATCGTGATATTTCTTACTTTTACAACCCTTAACAGGTGGAAAAGTGAAGAAAAGGGGGGTGAGATCTTCTGTTATTTCTCTGAGAAGTTACACAAAATATATTAGCCTAGAATAAAAGGACCTGACAGAAAGCAGAAACCAATACAACCCCTCCCACCACTCTTCACAACTGCCGTGCTCTCCCTAAGCAGAGACCTAGCCCTGCGGGCTGCCTGTCACACCATAGGCCCTCCCTGAATCTACCTTGAAATACCCTTATGGTCTAAAGGCCTCTTTGGGGGCAGGAAGAAAACCACTCATTCTTGCCTGTGCCACCATCGAATCACAATGATTGCCAAGACTGCTGCAGGAGGTCCTGATAACCACTTTGAGATTGGCATCCAGTATATGCTGTATATGCTGGATGCCAATTTCAAAATGGCTGCTGGGACCTCCCTCAGCATTCTTCCGAGGCTGCCACATGAATTCTCAGCAGCCATTTTGATTCAGTGGCAGCAGTGGGCAGGAATAAGTGAGGTCCATTCTGACTTTTGTAAATGCCACTAGACTACCACAGTTTGTTCAGGTAGGCCCAAGGAGAGCCTACAGGGTGGTAAGGCAGCTCCAGGTCTCTGCCAGGAATATTGGGACAACATGACTTGTTTTCTGTGGGGTGGGGGTGAGGACACAACAGTGCACATTTTTTGCCACTAGGGGGATGGGTGGGTCAAAACCAAGTAGCAAATTTCCTGCTGTGGATTCTGTTTTCGACGGAACTAAAACCACTTTTTTCTGTCGGCTTGTACTTACAGACCACCTACACAGCACCAAAAGTATGTTGAAAACTGTCTACATAAAATCACACTAAAAATTAGATGAAAAACATCACAACAAGCAAGCAATATATTAAAATAAAATCCAACACATCAAACTTCTCATAATTTAACACTAATCTGGAAAAAAGATTAGGTTCTTACCTTGATAATATCTTTTCCAGTAGATAGGAATGTAGGGTTATCCTCGCATAGTCACAAGCACTCTGCAGAAGATGTCAACCACAGATTTTCAGCTCCTCCTCCTTCTCCCCAGTCTCTGTTGCATCCTTTATTTCATACTAAAGCCAGTGACAGTCCTACAGGAAGAGAGACAGGCGAAGGAGGGGTACAGGGAACTCCCCGAAACTAAGGGCTCCTTTTACGAAGACACATTAGCAGCTTTAGCGCACGCAGCTTTTTAGCGCGTGCTAAACCTGCGCTATGCGGCTAGAACTAACGCCAGCTCAATGCTGGCGTTAGCGTCTAGCGCGGCCGGCAGTTCAGCGCGCGCTATTACACACGTTAAACCGCTAACACGGCTTCGTAAAAGGAGCCCTAAGTGTCTGATCTGCTCAGATAAATGCAAAACAATCACTGAATGAACAGTAATGCAAGGAAAAAAATATACTGAACATAACAGAACATAACAACCTTAACATTTACAGAGTTCAAACATTCCTCCTTTTAAGTATATACAGACTCTTCACAATCCCATAGTTTGACTTACAGAAAAATCTGAACTGTGAAGCTGACCATTAAGCTTGAGTCAGAGAGCAGGCGCATCAGATAATTGCAAGCAGTTTGGCATACCATTCCTATCTACTGGAAAATATATTATCCAGTACAAAAGGAATGGTATGCTGAACTGTACAGGCATACCTAAACAGTCCTCAGACTCTCGGCTGCGACAGAGGAGCCTGCTGGTAGTACCGAGAACTCAAAAGCGGCATCCTCCTGTGCTTGCTACATCCACCCTGTAGAATTTGGTGAAGTTATGAAGAGAAGACCAGGTCACTGATCTACAAATCTCCTCGGGTGGAAATTGCCTGAGCCTCTGCCAAGAGGAGGCCAATCCCCTTGTCAAATGTGCCTTCACAGAGAGAGACGATTGCTTGCTGCAACCTATGTATGCAGAGGATAGAGATATGCAAATCCATCTAGAGATTTGTAGTCTTGGAGGCTGGCCTACACCATCTCGCCTGATTTGTTAACAAAAAAAGATGATGAGAAACAACTCATTGGTTACCTCTAGGTAACGCAATAGCACTCTTCTGATGTGCAAAACCTTTAATGCAATATTTCTTGGACTCTGTGGGGTGAAATACTAGCAGTCTAACTTCTTGGTTTATATGAAACACCAAAACAACCTTTGGCAGGAAGAAGGGAACCGTACACAAGGTCACTCCTGCTTCCATGATCTGGAGAAATGGATCTCTACATGACAGGGCCTGCGATTCTAACACTCTCCTGGTAGATCTAACTGCCACCAAGAAAACTGTCAGATCCATGAGGGAATCCTTGTAAGGGATCTTATGGGGCTCTGCTGAGTTCCTGCAAGAATACATCAAGGTTCCTGGTTAGGAATGGCTCTCGAATCAGAGGCTGTAATTTAATGCATCCTTCATGAACCTATGTCTGAGTGAGCCACAAGCGAAGTTCTCTTCTTTCAGCCCTGAAAATAGGAAAGTCCTGCTACTTGAAATCTAAGGGATGCCTCTGCCATTCTCTTATCTAGGCCTTCCTGCAGGAATGTCAGAATGGATGAAATGGGGCATTTCCCAGTTCCAACTTTTATGTACTGCATCAGTGCCGATACGTCTCCCATGTCTTAACATATACTGAAACTGTCGTCGGCATTTTGGTTCTAAGTAAAGAAGCAATGACTACTTCTGAGTACCCTTTATGGGCTAGTGCTGCATGCTCAAGAGCCATGTCGTAAAACCAAAGAATCTCAGATCTTCTAGAGCAATTAGCTCCTGTGAGGCCAAGAGGGAAACTCTTATAGCAGTCCAGTCTCTGGCCATGGTTAAACCAAGGCATCTAGACTTGTGCTTCCGGGCTTATATCGCAGTTGCCATGAGGTCAAACGTCGAACAACCCCATCTGGTCACAATCTCCTGAAATGCTTTCAGAGACATCCACTCTCCCAGATCTAATGTCTATCTGCTGAACATTGTACACTCCAGCTATGTGTGCCACCAAAATTGCCTGTAGGTGTGTCTGCCCAACAGACCAATGCTTTTGCTTCCTGTTGGAACGGAATGAACATAAGAACATAAGAAGTTGCCTCCACTGGGTCAGACCAGAGGTCCATCGTGCCCAGCGGTCCGCTCCCGCGGCGGCCCATCAGGTCCATGACCTGTGAAGTGGTCACTGACTATTCCTATATCCTACCTCTACTTCTATCTGTACCCCTCAATCCCCTTTTCTTTTAGGAACATATCTAGACCCTCCTTGAACCCCTGTAGCGTGCTCTGGCCTATCACAGCCTCCGGAAGCGCGTTCCATGTGTCCACCACCCTCTGAGTGAAAAAGAACTTCCTAGCATTTGTTCTAAACCTGTCCTTTTTCAATTTCTCCGAGTGCCCCCGTACTTGTGGCTCTCCACAGCCTGAAGAATTTGTCCCTGTCTACCTTCTCTATGCCCTTCATGATTTTGAAGGTTTCTATCATGTCTCCTCTAAGTCTCCGCTTTTCCAGGGAGAATAGCCCCAGCAACTCCAATCTGTCAGCGTATGAGAAGTTTTCCATACCTTTTATCAGTTTTATCGCTCTTCTCTGGACTCCCTCAAGTACCGCCATGTCCTTTTTGAGGTACGGCGACCAGTACTGGACACAGTACTCCAGATGTGGGCGCACCATTGCCCGATACAGCAGCAAAATGACTTAAGCCGCTGTTGTGACATTGTCAGAGAAGACTTTGACCGCTTTGCCCTCTAGTAGGGACTGCAGGCAGACCAGCACCATGCAAACTGCTTAGAGTTTCAGTCTGTTGATAGACCAATTCTGTTAAGATGGAGTCCATTGGTCTTGTGTACTGGGTGACTGTTGCAATGAGGCCCCCAGCTGAACAAGCTGGCATCCATTGTTAATATGATCCATAGGTCGATCTGAAGCAGGATCTCCTTCACCAGAGACTGCGGATGAAACCACCAGCTCATGCTTCGCCTGGCTGCTGTTGTCCAGTGGAGTGGTACTTACAGGGAGTATCTTTCAGGCGACCAACGAGACAAGAATATGTCCTGGAGGGGGCGCATGTAAGCCTTGCTCAGGGCTTGAATATAATCATGTTGATGTCAAGGGAGCAGGTTAATGCTGTTCCTTTGACAATCAATGTGTTTAATAGCACAGGTCAACACATTGTTTTCATCACAGTTAATGTTGGGTGGGTTTTGTAGTATTGTTCATGCTGATTTCAAATCTGTGTTTAGTTTTTCACTAGCACGTCACATTTTTGTAATGAGACTCATTATATATTATAAATGTTAATTGGGTGATATGTCATGCGTTTATAGGATAAATGTATAAGGAAGGTTAAAGACAGTTGTCTTTGTTTTTTTATGCTACGGACGGTGATTAATATCAGTCTTTATCATGCCAAGACATTGTACTAATCATCCAGATAGTTTCTGTTACATCTGTGATTCATTCACAACGAAAGCACGACGTCGCCCAATTACCGTAGATCTGAAGAAAGTATACAAATTGTACTTTGGCTGTCGACTGAGTGACCAGGATAAGTCTTGGGCTCCACATATCATCATCTGTACCAGTTGTTCCAACGGACTTTGTGGCTGGCTCAATTGACAAAAGGCAGCGATGCCATTTGCAATCCCAATGATATGGAGGGAACCGCAAGACCATATTAAAGATTGCTACTTTTGCCTTGTGAATACAAATGGATTCTCAGCTACAACTAGGCACAAAATTATATATCCTACTCTGGATTCCTCTATTAGGCCTGTTCCTCATGATGACTCACTGCCTGTCCCTGTACTTCCAACAAGATGGACTTGCTTCTGTGGAATATGATGAGGAATGAGTTGATGATGCAGCAGCTGGACACAATCTAGAATTATCTGATCCAGATGATGTGAATTATGAAGATTCAGAACCAGAGACCTTTACACAAACTGAGCTCAATTATCTTTTTCGTGATCTAAATCTTTCAAAAGAAAAAGCAGAACTTGTTTCAAGGCTTATGTTCTTAAGCAAAAGCACTTTTTTGCAATGATGCTAATATAACTCATTAAAGAAAAAGGAAATCACTGTGAGGAGGTACAAAAGGCATCTCATTGTATCTTAGTTCAAGAAAATGCCTATAAGGTTTTAACCAGATGGTATTTCACTCCAGAGAGGTTACACCTTATGTACCCGCAAGTTCTTAATGTTTGCTGGCATTGTGGGGTGACACCAGGCTCGTTTTATCATATCTGGTGGGAATGCCCAATCATTCAGGCCTTTTGGCTTTTGGTCACATCAGAACTGACACAGTAGCTTCAGGAACCAGTGCAGCTCTTGCCCCAGGCCTGTTTATTGGGCACACAAAATTTGAGAACGTGGCCTTGGCAGACTAAATTGATGCACTTGGGCCTGGCGAGTGCTAAATGTCTTATAGCACTAAATTGGAAACGATCCATTGCCCCTTCAAAGGAAGACTGGTTCCTTAAGTATAATAAGTTGGCTCAGATGGAATGTTTGGTGGCTAAACATTTAGGATTTTTTGAACAACAAGAGCATACGTGGGCTAAAGTATTTCAGTGCCCTTGACAATCCTGAGGGTGGGGGATGGGAAGTGGGGATATTTGGTGAGCCTTATGAAGAAACCACAGAGGGTTCCACTATGGGGATGTACATGTGCATAGGAAGGGGAGGTGGGTGGAGGGTTTTGTTGATTGCTTTGTGGGGTAGTTGAGGGATTATACACTGTGGTTTTGCTATGGTTTTCTTTTGTAATGCTAGGTGGGGTTCACCAGTTACTGCTTTGTATGTTGTTATTTTATGCTCCATTGGAGGTTTTTCTAGGCAGAAACTGACCTTGTTATTTTACTTATGATGTTCAACCCGTGGATTGGGTTGTATCTATGCTTGTTGCTTGTATTTATCTATAAAATTTATAATAAACAAAAACAAACAAAAAAAAAGAAAAAGGAATCATAACTTAACAACATTCTTCACTGTAAATGGCTCATTGTGTTTTGTCATGACATCAACGGGCTCTTCAACAGTTTGTCACAAGTACACTGTCCATATGAATGGCGTCTCTTCATTGATTCTTCCCAAAGAAACTTGAAGGCAGTGTTACTGCAAAACGGAAATTCCAAACCAAGTATATCAATTGCCCATTCTGCTCATCTAAAGGAGTCTTATAAGAATATGAATAATTTATTAGAAGCAATCAGTTATAAAACACACCAGTGGAACATCTGTGGTGATCTAAAGATCATTGGCATGCTAATGGGAATGCAAGGAGGATTCACTAAATACTGCTGTTTCCTGTGCTTGTGGGATACAGCTGAACATTATATCAAGCGTGGCAGCTGAGGGATACCTATAACCCAGGGACAAGCAGTGTGAAATTTATGCCACTGGTGGATCCTCATAAAATATTTCTTCCATCTCTTCATATCAAGCTGTGGAAAACTTTCTGGGCAACCATAAGTCTCCTTCATACAAGGAAGAAGTTCAGAATCTCCTTGACTCATATCAGAAACTTGGCTGTCGCATGTCATTAAAAATACACTTTTTGCACTCACATCTTGACTTTTTCCCTGAAAATCTTAGTGAGTGACAAGCAAGGAAAAGGTTTTCACCACGACATTTAGATAATGAAGCACCGCTACCAAGGTTTCTGGATTGAGAGTATGATGGCCGACTATTGCTGGATGTTGTGCCGTGACAATCCAGACACAACTCACAAAAATAAATCATACTCTAAGCATTTTTGACTTTGGACCGAAGACACTGCAACATTTCTTTAAGTTGATGGTGCGATTCTTAAAACCCTATATGCTAAAACGCTATAAACTAACATTATTCATAACTTTAAAAGTTTACATGACTGAAAAAACACTAATAACAGATCTGAAATCAGCATGAAAAACTAATTTATAAAAATGTGCTGTGTTGTCAGATGATTCCGAAAAAAAATTTTGTTGCCTTATATAGTTGGATGAATATTGTTTGTTTATCTATCTCCCGCCCTTATCCAGGGCGAATAACAATTTTACATACAAAATAATACATTACATTTAACATACAAATCACATCAACACAAACCTCACTTTAACCAAAATACACACATACATACAAAGTATAAAAATACAAGTGACATACAAATTGCTTCAACAGCAGACAACGGAATACATCAGAGTATAAAAATGCCTATGATATACAAGTCACTACCATGACGAGTATCATTAAAACCAATAACACAAAACAGACCAAGGAATACAACAGTGACCTGCACTCTGTACTCAACAGTCACCACTACTGCTCCCTCGAGCACTCTCATACCCCATATTTCATCATACAAAACAAATGTCTTTTCAATATTTTCTTAAAGTTCTGTAAATTCTGCTGATGGCGAATATATTCTGGAAGGTTGTTCCATTCCCTGGGGCCAATGCAGTGAAAAACACTATTCCTAGATGTTGAAAGCCTCAAATCCCACACAGATGGGACAGACAAGTCCAAATGCTAAGTAGATCAAAACAAGCGGGCTGACTCATGTGGCACGATACTCTGGACCAGATGTTTGGAGGCCTACTTCTGAAGGCACATGAAGACATTTACCAATAACTTGTGACGTATCCTGTCCCTTACCTTCCACCAATATAACTTTATAAAAAAGTTAGTTACATGTTCACGTCTACCCAGTTTGAACAACGATCTTACCACTGAATTCTGGGCCATCTGTAATGCACACAAAACTGACTCAGGTACTCCCAAGAACACCATACTACAGTAATCAAAACCAGATAATACCATCGACTGCAACACTATCCTAAATACTGGAGCCACCAAGTAAGGCCCAAGTCCATTCACTAACCAAAGATGGAAATAAACCTTCCGAACTACTGTTAACACCTGCCCTCTCATGGTAAGACCAGAGTCCACAAGCACGCCGAGATACTTCACCTCCCATCTCACCAACACTCTCTCCCCCAGTATCTCAACGCTTAGAGTCCTCACAACACACAACACATAAGCATTGCCTTTGCCGAGTCAGACTATAGGTCCATCATGCCCAGCAGTCCGCTCACGTGGCGGCCCCCCAGGTCAATGACCTGTAAGTGATCTATTACTGTATAGTAACCCTCTAATTGTATCCCTCAATCCCCTTTTCCATCAACATGTATGTGCGCCTTGCAGGTGGCGCAGAATTCCATCATACATTTATTGTGTGGAATTGGTAAATTTGAACATGTTACTAGACATTTTATAACGATGTATTGATTAACTATAGTGTTCTGAGTGAAATACAAATTACTATTGATGGTTTATCTATTCTAAGCCTTAACCCCGCGGCACCAAAGTATCTGCAAGACTGTTTGATACCTTATGTACCTACCAGAGATTTGAGATCTTCTACACACAAGCTGACTTGGTTGCCCCCTCTCAGAAAAGTTTGCATCATTATGAGTCCAAAAGGAACAGTGTGTTCTCATATGCAGGACCATCAGAGTGGAATAAGCTGCCTGTGTACTTATGGCATCTAACAAAAACTTGTACAAATTTAAGCAAATGTTAAAGAAACATCTTTTTTGTAATATAAAATATGGTATTCAGTAATGTTGGGTTTTACTATGATTGAAGATTTTGTTTTGTGTGTCTGTTTGTATTATTATGTATATATTTTTTGTAATCCGCCTTGGATAGAAGTGGACTAGAAATAATAAATTGAAATTGAAATGGCATGCTGCAGGCACTGGCTTGGCTAACAGGGCTGTAATCTGACCACGAAGCTTCTATTTGCGTGCTTCTGAAAGGAAGACTTGGCCTTTCGCCATGTCGCATAATACTCCCAGATATTCAAGGGACTGTGTCAGAATCAGGTGGCTCTTTCAGAAGTTCACAATCCATCCCAGATTCAGCAGCACCTCCACAACTGCCTTTTCTCCTTTTGGATGGGACACAGCTCTGACGAGCCAATCATCCAAGTGCAGATGCGCCGGTCAACCCACTCTGCAGAGATGAATAGCCACTACCACCATAACTTTGGTGAATGTTTGGGATGCTGTTGCTAGCCTAAAGGGAAGCACTGATAATTGATAGTGATTTTCCAGCATAAGAGTTCTTGAGGAATTTCCTGTATTCTGGGAAGATAGGGATGTGAAGGTAAGCGCCTTTCAAATCCAAGGTGGTCAGAAACTCTCCTGGCTGCACCGCTCCAATGATCGACTAAACAGTTTCCATATAAAAAACTGTGGTACTCTCATGGCTGTATTAACATGTTTGAGATCTAAACTGGGCCTCCAATCCTCAGCCTTTCTTTGGCACAACAAAGTATATGGAGTATCTGCCAGAGTCCGAGTCATCTGGAGGAACTGGCTCTATGGTTTGGATGTTGAGCAATTTCTGTAGTGTTGCTCCGATCTTGTTTGTTTTTCTGACCGGCCAGCTGGCAAATCTACAAACCAATTGGAGAGAGGGCACACTAACTCTGATAATGTTCAGAACCCAGCGGTCAGACATTATATGTTCCCAAACCTCTGGAAAATCTGAGAGTCGACCTTCAATCTTCAGAGAAGTGTCATGAGGATTGGCTTCATTGTGGCTTTTTGGCTGGCACTGAACTGGTGGGAACTGGAACCTTGGTTCCTTTTGATCCCAGAAAACCGTTGTCTCAAGCCCTGAAAAGCTCTCTGGATAGAGGCTCCTGTGGAATATTAGCAAGACAGCCTCGAGTCGTGAATGGACTCTAGGCGCTCTGGGTCTGCTGTCTCGTAAAGATTTGGTCCGGCAATCTTGTGCACTGGTCATGAGATACTATACTGTTTCTTATACCCCCTAATTAACAACAAGGAATCATTGTGGCTTACATAAGATTAATAAGGATTCATAATAGTAAAATCAAGAATCAGTTAATTTAGAGTTCATGTCTTGGATTACAGTGAGAATAGATGTATGTTGAATTGATGGTAGGAAGGGATCTGTCATAAGCAGGCTGGAAGGCAATTTCAAATCTTGGGACCTTGGAACTTCAACTAAATTTACTGAGGATTGTTAGTTATTACATAGGATACAATATCCTATTTTTTCTACTTTAAAAATATTAGCTGCCCTCTTGGACAGAAATCTTACTATGCAAGCATAAGTGGATGCTGTAGTAATAAGGGTTTCTCTATACTATGAAAATTACGTTCATTAAGGGCTTTTTTCCATGACTATGCTTTTCAATTATTGGTGCAGTCTTTAGTTTTATCAGTTTTGGACTACTGTCTATTTCACCGGTCTACAAAAGAATTTTCAGAAACTGTGGTTAATTCAGAACTCCACAGTACTTTAATTTGAAAAAAAAAAATGGATTAGAGAATGACACGGTGACAGAATTCATCACCATTCCCTTCCCTGCAGATAACCATGGGAAATCATCCCGGGTCATTCTTTAGTGTCTATCTTAATCTCAGTCCTTCTACACCAGCATTTTTTAATGCAAGATTTGAGGGTCAGTGGTTCTGCAATTAAGAACATAAGAACATAAGAAGTTGCCTCCGCTGAGGCAGACCAGAGGTCCATCTCGCCCAGCGGTCCGCTCCCGCGGCGGCCCATCAGGCCCATTGCCTGAGCAATGGTCCCAGACTATCCCTATAACCTACCGCTACTCTTATCTGTACCCTTCAATTCCTTTATCCTCTAGGAACCTATCCAAACCTTCTTTGAAGCCTTGTAACGTGCTCCGGCCTATCACAGCCTCCGGGAGCGCGTTCCATGTGTCCACCACCCTCTGGGTGAAAAAGAACTTTCTGGCATTTGTTTTAAACCTGTCTCCTTTTAATTTTTCCGAGTGCCCCCTTGTACTTGTGGTTCCCCGTAATCTGAAAAATCTGTCCCTGTCTACTTTTTCTATACCCTTCAGGATCTTGAAGGTTTCTATCATGTCTCCTCTAAGTCTCCGCTTTTCCAGGGAGAACAGCCCCAGCTTTTTCAGTCTGTCAGTATATGAGAGGTTTTCCATACCTCTTATCAGTTTAGTTGCTCTTCTCTGGACTCCCTCAAGTACCGCCATGTCCTTTTTGAGGTACGGCGACCAATATTGGACACAGTACTCCAGATGCGGTCGCACCATTGCACGATACAGCGGCAGGATGACCTCCTTTGTCCTGGTCGTGATACCCTTTTTAATGATACCCAACATTTTGTTTGCTTTTCTTGAGGCTGTGGCGCACTGTGCCGACGCCTTTAAAGACGTGTCCACCATCACTCCCAGGTCTCTTTCAAGGTTACTTACCCCTAGCAGTGATCCTCCCATTTTGTAGCTGAACATCGGGTTCTTTTTCCCTACATGCATGACCTTGCATTTCCCTACATTAAAGTTCATTTGCCATTTTTTGGCCCATTCTTCTAGCGTCGTTAGGTCCCTTTGCAGATCTTCGCAGTCTTCCATGGTTTCAACCCTGCGGTAGAGTTTGGTGTCATCCGCAAATTTAATAACTTCGCAATTTGTTCCCGCCTCCAGGTCATTAATAAATATATTGAACAAGAGCGGTCCCAGCACCGACCCCTGCGGAACTCCGCTCGTGACCCCATGCCAGTCTGAGTAATGGCCCTTCACTCCAACCCTCTGTTTCCTGTCTGCCAGCCAGTTTTTGATCCATCGGTGGACCTCCCCTTGCACCCCGTGTCTCCACAGTTTTTTAAGCAATCTTTCGTGCGGTACCTTGTCAAAGGCTTTTTGAAAGTCAAGGTAAATGATGTCAATGGATTCTCCTTTATCCACCTGTCTATTTACTCCCTCAAAGAAGTACAATAAGTTTGTGAGGCATGACCTACCCTTGCAGAAGCCGTGCTGGCTCGTCTTTAGCTGTCCATTGTTTTCTATGTGTTCACAGATACTGTCCTTAATCAGTGCTTCATACTGATTCTTCCCTCTCTCCTTTAAGAATGACGCAGGGATGGTTTCCCATGGTTATCCACAGGGATGGGAACAGGGATGGAATAAACATAAAGGAATCCTATATGGAAGGCATGAAACCAAACAAGCTTAGATGGTAACACTAGTAATTGAGAAGCAAAGTTAATGCTGGGCAAACTTCAACAGTCTGTGTCCCATATAAGGCAAGACAGATCAGGATGGTCTGGAGTTAGCTCTAACAGCAACACCAGCAGTGGGGACCTGAAAATAGCAAGCACAAATCAAGTGTGCATATATGGTATCAATATCATACTTTATGAATTTATCTTGTTGGGCAGACTGGATGGACCATATGGGTCTTTATCTGTCATCATCTACTATGTTACATGTATAACATAAGTTCAGTTGCAGATTTTTGCTATTATGTATTTAAGTTTTTATCTCACCCTCATCCTGCCTCAAATTACACCCCTTTTCCAAGAACATATCTTTGGCCATTTGTTTCCACATATTTATGCAGTTTATGAATCTGCTGACCACATAAATGCTTTTGAATATCATTCTGATTATGTTTTTACAGTCTTGTTTGAAACTATAAACTTAATTCTGAATTTTCCTATGGCTCAAATATTTGCCTGTACACATGACACACAGGTTAATGGATACATACTAGCTTTTGCTGATTCCGTCACCATCAGGAGACCATGTATAGTTAATTTTAAACTCGATATCTGGCACAAGTTGCATGGCCCTGCGATAAAACTTGATGGCTGCAACAAAAAACAGTAAGATAAACAGCACAAAATACAGAAACGATTACAAAGTCCAACAATAATAGGAGTTCCCCCTTCCCCATTTTCCCAAATATCATTATGTGCTTGATGTCCCCCCCACCATCACCACATACACAAAAAAATTCCAGGCCTACCTTTCCTCTTCCTGCTTGTGTTTATGTTTAAATATAGCAAGTTTATTTTCTTGAGCGTTTCTTTGTATTCTTTTAGTTTCTTTAGATTTGTTTCCCCGAGTCTAATATTAAAATAGGGCCTGGCTGTTGCTTCATGGGTAAACTTTCAAAAACTCCAGTTTAAAAAAAAAAAAATCCTATAAAGCAAAGCTATTTCATGGGCTGTTCTCAACAGCAGGAGCAAAACAAACCTGACCCAGAAGATAGAAGAGTACTGCCCAAGTGCTAGAAATATCAGTTTCATAAAACTATAATCATAAGGCATGGCTCTTGGTGAAATACCTTTTAAATGCATCCGATTGAAAGTTTTGATAGGAGACGTTACACCCTGAGGTAGCTGAATAGTGAAACGCTGGCCACCAATCAACCAAGATAAGTTGATATTTTCATCTATCATATAGTATATTCATTTTTGATTACACTTTAAAGCAGTGCAGTGTCTTTTTATTAAAGGAGGTTTTTTTAGCCGGTGAGGTGAATGCCCTACCACCGCTATTCCACCATTGTGGAGGTGGGAGGGCCCTTGTCTGAGGCTTTTTCCTCCGTTGAGAATTGACTTCTCAATCTGCACCTTGATTTTTAATACACCATCAGACAGTATACATCTGACCATTGTGGAAGTGTTATTTATTATATTTGATATGGTAATACCAAAACAGTCCCAATATTTTCTATCTTATTTCACATTCCCTTCTGCTAAGGAATGTCGATATGAAAATTTTTTTGATAGACTACTTTCGTACCAGGCTGCGATCAGAGACAAGGAATTTAGTCAGCTAATAGCTAATGCTATATCGTACAAACATTTCAGGAAACTTTTGAAAACCTATTTATTTGATAAACTTCTGTAGTACATAATAACCAAGACATATTAATTTGTCTTTTGTAGTTCCTAAGATTGTCTCAGATTCTTAAAGTTGTGAACTGCATTAAACTATTTTAGGTAGGTATATAAATGATAATGTAATTGACCACCAATCCTAAAAGTTCTAGGAGGCATATGGTTGAGTTGGTGGCTGATTGGACTGCTTGAGGTGATGACGCCCTTATCAGCCAGTCATCCAGATAAGGGAACACATAAAAGCCATAAGAGCAAAGTGTTGCAGCTACTACAACTAAACATTTTTAAATACTCTGGGTGCTGACGCTACACCAAAAGACAATACCCTTAATTTATGTTCCCTTATATTGTCCAAACCCAACAAACAACTTTGGGGTGTTTTTCCCATTGGCCTACCAAGGAGATCAGTCAAGGTATTAACCATCCACCTCCAGAATGGACACAAGATCAAACAGTCCCACCAAATATGCAAGAATGACTCTACTGAAATATTACATCTCCAGCACTGATGAGACACCTGAGAAAACATTCTGTTCAATCGCTCTGGCGTATAGTACCATCGGGTCAATACCTTATAGGCATTCTCTTGGACCAAGGCACAGGGCTTTATATACCTCACCACATATAACCCCCCATTCTTTAGAAGTAAATATCTGCCCTAAGTCCCCTTCCCAGTGTCTCATATATGAGAAGTGAGTGATTGAATGCCCCTTCCAATACTGATACAATACTGAAATAGGTCGAGGAACTTTTTGTACAACCAGCCACAAATTCTCAAAATGTTCTTGCAACATAGGTGATCTAGATCCCCAGCCCTGGGCATTCATAAAATATTTGATAATAAGCCAAATAGTCCCCAGTGGGCAACTCATACTTCTGCTGGAGTGTTTCCAAGGATAGCACTCCATCCGACCCCAACAGGTCATGAAATTTTAACAACCCCTTTCTGAGCCCATTGATGGAAAACTTTTTATCTCATCCCGCAGGGAATTGAGGCTCTTCTTGTATAGCCACCAGGGAGGACACTAGAGCCCCATTCCCCAGCTTATCCCTTACCCATTTCCACACCAACACAAGATACCGAAGGAATGGATTATCAATACCCTGTTTCTAGGGGTGTAGCGTACCAGAGACCCAAAGCCTGTGTTTCAGCTAACTCAGACCCCCACTCCCTTGTTCCAATTGCACCCCACTTTTAAAGTCCCCTAGCTTCCAATCCAATAGCAATCGAAGCTGGGCCGATTGAAAATACTATAATAGATTGGGCACACCTCTACCTCCTACCTTTCTAGCTGCCCACATCAATTTTTGGGAAATTTGTGGAGGCTTCCGCTGCCAGATAAATCTCCGCACCCAAACCAGCCAATTCTGCGGATAGCACCGGTACTGGCAAAGTTTGAAAAAGAAATAACAATCTTGGAAGCACATACATCTTAATGACAGCTATCCTTACCCACCACGAAAGCTATAAACCATGCTACCGCTGTAGGTCTCTTCGAATTTGCCGATATACTAAAGGGTAATTCATAGCATATATTCTAGATAAATCTTTAGGAATGTGAATGCCCAAATATCAAATCCCATGTGAGGCCCATTGGAAAGGAAATCGTCCCTGAAGCCCACCAACCTCCAAATCATTCAATGTCAGGTTTATAATTTCCATTTTTATCCAAATTTATTTTAAACCCAGATACCCTCCCATAATCTTCAAAAATCTTCAATAAAATCAGAATGGAAACCTCTGGCTCTCCCACATATAATAAGATGTCATCAGCGAATAACGCAACACAATGATCCACCCCTTGCTGTGAAATCCCAGACAACCTAGGGTGAGTACGTTTACAAATAGCTAATGGTTCAACCGAGATGGCAAATAAAAGTGGTGAGAGCAGCACCCCTGTCGTGTCCCTCGCACTATAGGAAAAAACTCCATATAGGACTGATTAACCTGAAGGCAGGCCTTAAGCGTTTCATAAAGGCTTGCACCCAACTACTAAAGGAGACCCCCAAATCCATACGCCCCATAACTTAATAATAATAATAAATTTATTCTTGTATACCACCCAACCACGAAGTTCCAGGCGGTTAACAACAAAGAACATAAGAAGTTGCCCCCGCTGAGTCAGACCAGAGGTCCATCTCGCCCAGTGGTCCGCTCCCGCGGCGGCCCATCAGGCCTATTGCCTGAGCAGTGGTCCCTGACTATTTCTTTAACCTACCTCTACTCCTATCCCTATAACCTACCTCTACTTCTATCTGTACCCCTCAATCCCTTTGTCCTCCAGGAACCTATCCAAACTTTCTTTGAAGCCCTGTAACGTGTTCCTGCCTATCACAGCCTCCGGAAGCGCATTCCATGTATCCACCACCCTCTGGGTGAAAAAGAACTTCCTAGCGTTTGTCCTAAACCTGTCCCCTTTTAATTTCTCCGAGTGCCCCCTTGTACTTGGGAAGAACTGTACAATCAGTGAAAGGTACATATAAATGACAAGAAGAAAATTACATAGTTATTTAACAAACTTATCAAACAAGTGTGTTTTAAAAAATTTTCTAAAAACGTTGTAAGAATCTGTTTGACAGATAAGTGGGCTTAACCAAGAATTCAATTTGCCTAACTGAAAGGCAAATATCATATTCAAAAATTTCTTGTAACGACAATTCTTAACTGAAGAATATATGAACATAAACTTATTACGAGTGTTTTCTGATGAAGTATAAAAATTAAATTGAGAGGCTAGATATCCTGGAGCCAAACCAAAAAGAGATTTAAAACAAAGTCAACCAAATTTAAAAAGAATACATGCCTCAAAAGGCAACCAATGTAATTGTCGATAAAATGGACTAATGTGATCATATTTTTTCAGGCCAAAAATTAAGCGCACTGCCGAAAATTAAGCCAAAGAAAGCCCCACAAAACCCTGTCGAAAGCTTTCTTGGCATCAATTGCAATCAGGACAGCCCTATCTGATCGTTTATGTGCTTCCCACAAGAGATGTAAAATACGCCTAATATTATCACTCATTTGCCTTCTCTGGATGAACCCCGACTGATCCAAGTGGATCAAATTGGGGAGCACTCTCCCCAACCGAAGTGCCAATACGTTAGCCAGAATCTTAGCATCCGAACCGCCGAGAGGTACTCCATTAACCACTCTCACCAGTATAAGCCCCAACTGTGCCGAAAATTGTTTATAGTATCTGCTAGTATAACCATCCAAACCTGGAGATTTTCCATTTTTCAGTAACTTAATCACAACTAAGACTTCCGGCAGTGTAATGGGTTCCTGTAATATCTCTCTATCCCAGGGGTCCCCCAAAGTCCCTCTTTGAGGGCCAAATCCAGTCGGGTTTTCAGGATTTCCCCAATGAATATGCATTAAAAGCAGTGCATGCACATAGATCTCATGCATATTCATTGGGGAAATCCTGAAAACCTGACTGGATTCAGCCCTCAAGGAGGGACTTTGGGGACCCCTGCTCTATCCCATTCCGACAACTCTGGGATAGGTAAAGCATCTAAAAACCTTGTTTACACCTCTGTATCTACCGGGTCCGGCACTCCATATAACCTTCCATATAACCTTGAATAGAAACTCAAAAAAGCCTGATGAATGGCCCAATCAGTAACCTGCATCCCTCCCCTTTCATCCTTTACCCGAGCAATGGTGGCTCTGGACTGCTTGATCCCTATATATCTAGCCAATTGGGAACTAGCTTTGTTACTATGTTCATAAACCTGTAGTTTAAAACGCTCTCTAATGCGTTCTGTCTCCTCCACCTGGTATTGATATAGTTTATCTCTCACTCTTTGCAATTGAGACAAAATCAGGGGGTCCGGGTGAAGTTTATGAGTTTTCTCCAACTGGAGCAATTTTTCACGTAATTGAAGATAGCTTTGGGTTCTCTGTCGCTTATATCTAGTCCTCCACTAGCTAAGAACCCCCCTAACAACCACCTTCAAGGCGTCTCACAGGGTAGCATCAGAAACCTCCCCATTGTCATTCATTCCAAATATTCCCGTATAGTTTTTTCCACTGCAGCTACCACCAGAGGAGCACTCAAAAGTGATTCATTGAGTCTCCAATAGCACCTACCCCCTTGTTCAAGAAGACACTGACAGGCCACCCAAACCGGGGCATGATCTGAAATGTGCATCGCCTCCATTTCTGCTCTTTTCAACCCTCCCCCTGATTCCTATGAATCCATACTCCATCTAGTCTAGTATAAATTTGCTGAGCAAGTTAGTAATAGGTGTAATTCCTCTGGGACCCATGTAGCAGCCTCCAACTATCAATCAATCCCAAAGAAAGCATCAGAGCCCTAAAAGCCTTACTATGACTCTTGAGGGCACCTCTCCCTCCCCAAGAATGATCCAAGGAAGGATCTGGGGGAACATTAAAGTCCTCACCCAAATACATTACACCCTGTACGAAAGAACCCAGCTCATCATGGAAGCCCCCCAAAAAAGCTGCTTATGCTGTATTGGGTCTATAAACATTTACAATTATAAGGGAGCGAGCCTGCAAGGCACCTCTTAATGCCAGACATCACCCCAATTTGTCTCTATACATCTGATTGATTTGTAATCCCAGCTCCTTTCTTACCAGGATAGCCAGCCCCCCGGCCCTTGATGTGTCCAAATCAAATCAAATTGTGGCTTTTGCAACAAGGTTGCATCTCTTGTGATAGACAAATATCCCATTTCATATGCATTATTTCCCGAAAAACTATGCTCCTCTTGCACAGACTATTTAACCCATTAACATTCAAAGAACCTATGATCACCTCTAATTCCCCGACCTCTCGCCCACCCTACCCCATCCTCTGCTGTTCCCAGAATCTGTCCCATCCTCTCTGTCCCCTCCCCCCCATAAAACTGATCCAGACGTTTTCGGGTCAGCCTTAGTCTCCTTCCCCACGTTCACCCAAAACCCCTTGACCCCCAAATGTAACATATGCTCATTACCCACTAATTCACATAATCACTCAAAACCCACCACTGCTACCCTCCCCAACACACATAGCAGCTCTCCTCTCAAACCCCATAATAACACATTTCAAAAAGAAAACATGGTATAAAATATGCATAAATACAACACATCTGTACTTAGCAGACCATTCCCAACCCATCTCACGTACCTCCCACCAGTTCCTCCACACACTCCCCCCCCCTAGCACATTCACTCCAAGCACACAACCCTCCCCATCACCCTCAAAAAACCAAAAATAAAAAACCCACACTCGATCCTCCTAGGCTGCTAAGTAACCCATGTAAATAAACTGTAAAACATTCAGCAGGATGACAAGAGACACCAAACCAGATCAGACTGCCTGTGCGGGCTTCAAACTCGCCACACTGGAAACTTTTTGCCACTGTCCACCTTTCTCTGCACCCGTAGCTGGTAAGTGCTGCACATTCTGATCTGGTATTGTTCCACAGCCCAAGTCTTTCATGGCCATCCATGCGTCTTCCACCGAGTCCACCTTACGATTGTCCTCTACTTGGCATTGAAAATCCTCTAGTTGTGCCACTGCCAATTCAGCCACAGTTTGTCTCCTGCACTGTCATCGCCATGTGCTCTATGTGATCTTCAGAGGCCGCCACACAACCCCCCAGCTCACCCACCTCCACCTGAATCTCGGCTAGTGCTGCCTTTACATCCGCTCTCACTCCCACCATCTCAGCTTTCAACTCCCGGAACCACTGCTCCACATTCCCTGCAGCAAGCAACTCACCCTCTGATGGAGGTGCTGTGGATTGTCTGGCCTGAGCCGCCGAGGTTTGTTGTGCCATTTTGGCTGGGCCCACCGGGGAGCTGCTCACATGCGATCGTGTTTTCACACTCACAGTGCCTGGAAACTGGAACTTTTCAAGTTTTTTCTTGCTCACCATGCACTTCACGATCAAGCAGTGCCGTTTGAGCGTCCCCAACTGCCTCGGAAGGTAATTTCATGATTGCAAAGTTCAAGCCCCAACAGAGCTCGAAAATTAAGCTGCCATACTTCCAAGATGACGTCACTTCCTCTCTTCACTATCCTTTCTTTCAGCAATGCTTCCATTATTTTTCCAATAACCGAAGTGAGGCTTACCAGTCTGTAGTTTCCCGCTTCATCTTTGCGACCACTTTTGTGAATCGGCACCATATCCGCTCTTCTCTAATTCCCAGAAACTTCTCTGAGCTCCCTCAGTATCCTGGGATGGATCATGTTCGGTCTCATCGCTTCGTCCACCTTCAATTTTTCAAGTTGTTCATAAACACTTTCTTCCGTGAACAGCACAGTATCTACTCCATTCTCATGTGTAGCATTCCAATGGCCACGTGCCATCTAAAGAAGGAATCCAATCCAGATTGTCTTTCTATGACTCTGCTCTACTTCAGTGTGCTCTCTAGCTCCACCTACAGTTAATACCAAGCACCGAGAACCATTGTACAAATGTGAAGTAGAGACACCCATGGCAATGAAGACCATAAACAAGCGTTCTGCTCAAAAATAAACATGAAAACAAATGCATCAAGGGAGCTCAAAAACAACCCCTGCATAAAACTGTGACATATAGACAGTCTTCCTAGCCCAAGGACTGACTAACATCCAAGAAATAACTTGGAGAAGCATAAACGGACAGTAGGCAGGCACAGGAAGGACAGAAGTCTAGAATGTCTCCCCTATCTACTAGAAAAGAGTTTACCAGGGTAAGTACATAATCTATTTTTCCAGTACAATAGGGGAGACATTCTAGACAAGTGGAACGTACCAAAGAAATCCCTAAATGCCAGGATGGGTTAACTGCACCAACCCAGAAAAACGAGAACCTGAAGGCAGAGGCCTTTCTCACTGCCACATCCACTCTAATATTTGGCAAATGTGTACAAAGAGGACCGTGTTGCTGCCCTGCAGATTTTCTCAAGGGAGACCACACTAACTTCGGCCCATGAAGAAGCCATAGTCCTAGATGAATGCACATTAACAGAGACAGTAGACTGAGTCCCGGCCAGAATATAGGCTAACAAAACAGCCCCAAAGATCTATCCAGAAATAGTGGCCTTGGAAGTGGGGGCCACTCAAGAGAATGAGTCAGCACAAACAGAAGGTCAGAATGACAAAAGGTAAAGAAGAAACACTCTGCTCACAGCAAGTTTCTTCAAAAGACAATCTTGGGGTCTGGAGCCAGTAGGCTGAAAAACAGGCAAACGCACCTCCTGATGAACATTGAAGACGAAATCAACTTCAGCAGGAAAGAAGAAAATGTGCACAAGAAAGACCAGAATCTGAGAATCAGTAGAACTGCACTTGACATGAAAGAGCCTGAAGTTCGGATATATGGCTCACTGAAGTAACAGCAACCAGAAAGACTACCAGGAAAGTCAAGGCCAAGAAGGAAGCATCCAAAAGAGGCTCAAATTAATGCTATCCTCTCAACATCCATTGCACTGGAATTGGAGAATGTCCACCATTTCTGCCCTGGAGTCCTCCTCCATCTCTAATTTATATATCTTGAGCCATCTGCTTTACAAAAATCAATGAGTGAGAGCTCCTCAGGTAACAATTTATGCCACTTGTGAGGTGGGGAGGGATCTGAAGGGAGATACCTAGGTACCCCTCTTCTCAGAAGTCCACAAGCTCTTCATCAGAGTGCCAGAAGCACTAAGATTCAGATTTATACAAATACTCCATAAGAGATGTTCGATTCTCTGCATGTCTCTCATTACTGACAGACCTTGACCAAGACATCAAGGATTTCAGAGGCAAAGTTTCCTCTCCTGATGCACTGGAAACAATTGCTGCAGCCAACATTAATTGAGATCCCCTTCTAAGTCTCAGTGTTGAAGTGTCTCCTAAAGTCAGTGTGTGGCTCTCAAGAGTCCTGGATCACTTCTGGTCTCGATGTAGACTATGTTGAAGCTGCAGTATTGAATTGAGTGAAGCAGCATCCGATCGTCTCCTAAAGCTTCTTCGTGAGTTGCTCCTTGAAAGCTGCTATTAACAAAGGTATGAGCATCATAGCAGGCTTGGCCACATCCTCCTGAGTCTTGGGTATTGAGATGGCGATGTCTGACTTGAACAGCACAGATAGCAGGGTATGGCAAAGACCGTTCCAAGGCTGGACTGTGTGTGTGTGTATACATATATGAATATTTGCAGACATTATGTATGTATGTGTATATATATATATATATATATATATATATATATATATATATAAATAAACATATATATAAATACACACACACACATATATATATATATATATATATATATATATATATATTTGCAGACATTAAAGAAAAAAAACCTTTAAAAGATAAGTTAACAAAGGACCAGGAAATTAGAGAGAGAGAGGAAAAAAGGGAATAACATATATACAGGGTGCCCATAAAAAAAACTCCTTGATTTTAAATGGTTACAAAATCAAAACTTATTGGAATATGTTTATAAATAAGATGACAGCAAATACATGTCCCAAAAAGCACGGTTAGCAAGATCTTACACAATCATTTGTACTTTCAGCCTTATAAGCTGCAATTGGTGCAGAAGTTACAACCTTCGGACAATACAACGCAACAAAATGACCAGGTGTTCCTCAAGTGGCCTTCCAACACTGATGCCAGTACATACCTACCCTAATCATGTATTGTAACACCATCACAGAAGTTCATGTATAGAAATCCATCAAAGAAACTCCCTAACTCTGTATTGTAACACCATTCCTGAAACTCATGTAAACCAAAGCTTATGGAAACCACTCTGAATTGACTCCCTAGTCCAGGGGTGTCCAATGTCGGTCCTCGAGGGCCGCAGTCCAGTCGGGTTTTCAGGATTTCCCTAATGAATATGCATTGAAAGCAGTGCATGCACATAGATCTCATGCATATTCATTGGGGAAATCCTGAAAACCCGATTGGACTGCGGCCCTCGAGGACCGACATTGGACACCCCTGCCCTAGTCATTAGTAGCAGTATAGAAGCTTTCAATAATCTACTCCAAAAGCTTTTCTCTTCCATAAATCCCTCTCTTTGACAGCTGGGAATACAGAGCATAAATGAGGGGGATCGTAGTCAGCTCCCAGGCATTGCATGCATCAAAAATAAAGTATCTACAGTTTAATGGATATATCCTCTTACACCAGGAACACTTTTTGAAGTTGCTGGAGGTTTTAGACATATCACCTGGAAAAACAGCCAATGAGAAATCAAATGACACAATGATGAAAGATACACAGACAGAACTCTAGGTCTAATCCAGTGTTCTTCAACATTTTTACACCTATGGACTAGCGGAAATAAAATAATTATTTTGTGGACCGGCATCGGTCCACTGACCGGCAGTTGAAGAGCACTGGGCTAAGTCATGGGCCAGACACCGCCCCTCTCTGCCTCAGACCCTGCCCAGATAATAGTACTACTTGTAACACTATTTTTTCCATTCATTTTTCATATATACACACAATATAATCTTATTAACAACACATAATGCTTAACCACAAAATTAAACTACACAAAACAGACTATATGCTTCTCAACATTCATTCCTACCAGAACACAGATAACCCCTATGCAAGCACAGGACCAAAAACTAAAAGTACTAATATATACAAACGAAACCCTAAGATTCAAGACTCTGCATGCAGTACACCCCCAGAGAAAAAGAAACAAATGTATTTCTTTCTGAACAGTGCAAAATATAGACAGCAGATGAAAATTCTCAAAATTAACACAATTCAACCACTAAATTGAAAATAAAATAATTCCCTCTACCTTTGTTGTCTCCCTCCCTCCATCCCGGCAGTTGGGTGAGGCTGGGTGTCCTGCCCTCTCTTGTTTACAAACAACGCCTTGATTAAGCCAGCTGTCTCTCTTGTCTTCCTCCCCCTCTGTAATTCTGCTATATCTTTTTTGAGATGTAGCAACCAGAATTGCACACGGTATTCGAGGTGCAGCTGCCCCATGAAGTGATATAAGGACATTAAAACATTCTCATCTTTGTTTTCTGTAACGGGCTCTTGTGGCCTGAACAAGAATCTTACAGTAATCCGTCTTTGTCTGTCACATCTAGAAAAATACCTCAGTCTGCAGTTCAGAACAATCAGTGGGTTTATATTAAAAAAACAGAACCTGAGCTTCTTTTGAAATAGTTTTGTTTTAATTTTATTCACTACCACAATCATTTTCCTGGAGGTTAGGAAGAAAGACAACTCAGGTGACTGTTTGCAATAAATAATATTTAAAGCATTTAACATATTATACTTTTCAATAGAACTTGTATTACAAATGCTCTTTCCAGATATGTATAAATTTAATGCTTTGTAAAACCAAGAACAACTTCTAACTAGTGCTAGACTTTTGAAATACCAGCACTCCCACCTGGTTGTTTTATGCTGCCCGTGGCCAGCTCCCTCTTCCTCACTGCCGGTCTGCGGCCGGAACATGCCTTGGGCCTGAGGAGATCAGTTCACAAAGCCACACGCATCCACGGACTGGCAGTTGAAGAACACTGATCTAATCTAACCCAATTCAAGTTGAGGAGGAAAAATCCCCAAAACTTAGTAATGACAATAAAATCTAACTAGGGCAGGGATAGGCAATTCCGGTCCTCGAGAACCGGAGCCAGGTCAGGTTTTCAGGATATCCACAATGAATATGTATGAGATGGATTTGCAAGCACTGCCTCCTTGAGATGCAAATCTATCTCATGCATATTTATTGTGGATATCCTGAAAACCTGACCTGGCTCCAGCTCTCGAGGACCGGAGTTGCCTACCCCTGAACTAGGGCAAGCTACAAGGAAAAAAAATAACCATGAAAGTGACACACAGAAGAAATATTTTCAAAACAAAAAACAACACCGAGGTGATCACGCCAAGAAAGATGTATGACTAACTGCAGAAACTAGGGGCTGATGGGATCCTACAACAGCCACAAGTGGGAACAGACATATGCATGTGGAATGGAGTGTTCAAAAGTTACGGAAAAAAAGTTTCCACATGGATTCTGTCAGATGATGTCATCCATTTGTGAGGATTCAGCTATCCAGATTGCCTTCAGAGAATATATAATTTTCCTGTAGCATTTACTAGATCAGGGGTGGGCTGCAATCCAGTCGGGTTTTCAGGATTTCCCCAATGAATATGCATTGAAAGCAGTGCGAACTGATCTCATGCATATTCTTTGGGGAAATCCTGAAAACTCGACTGGATTCCAGCCCTCAAGGACCGGAGTTACCCACCCCTGAACTAGATGATTAGAACAGATTATATCAATTAAATACTACTACTTATGGGGAATTTTAGGAAACATCTAAAAACATACCTGTTCCTGAAGTATTTAGGCAACTAACTTGTACAATCCTACTCCACAATAACTGATCTCTAGCGCTGTTAATAACTAGCTTCTAACCTTGTTAATTCTAATTAATTTGTAACATCTTTTAACCATTGTAAACCGCATAGAACTTCACGGTCTTGCGGTATATAAACTGTTATTATTAAATAAGGAATAAAATGCATTGTTAATCTATAGAAGTTAAATTGGTCTTAGAGAAAAAAAGGTATATAGTAAATCATGGCACAGGAAGATCAAAATGGCTCATTCCTGGAGAAGAGGATGAGGAGAGGCATCTATGGCTGGAAAAGTTAATCACACACCTCTCTCCAACTACAAAATTTTTAAACAAACTATATAAAATAATCAAACCACCACATTTTGTGGTATGGATATTTGGACCAGCCATGGGGCACAGTTAAGAGAAGGAAGACTCTCGCTTAGGAAGGGACCCCTGCTGACCATAGCATGACATTCAGACAAGTGTCCTAGTGTGCTTCTCAAAACTGTCCTCCAGCTAGTCAGGTTTTCAGGATATCCACAATGAATATGCATGAGAGAGATTGGTATTGCTTCCATTATAGGCAAATCTCTCTCATGCATATTCACTGTGGAGGTCCCCCAGGATAGGTTTGAGCCCACTGCTCTAAAACAGTGTTTTTCAACCTTTTTAAACCTTATGGACCGGCAGAAATAAAAGAATTATTCTGTGGACCGGCATTGGTCCATGGACTGGCGGTTGAAGAACACTGGGCTAAGTCGTGGGCCAGACCCTGCCCATCTCTACATAATCTCCACCCCAGACCCCGCCCCCATAATAGTACTAATTGCACCTTGCACGTCCCATGCCTCATCTGGAAGCCTTCCCTCCGACATTGCAACGTCAGAGAGAAGGCTTCCGTTTCAGTCGCAGGATGCCCGTAGGAGCCACTGCCCGTGGCTTTGTGCACTGAATCAGTTAGGAAGAGGGAGCTGGCTCGAAGATAACGCCACATTGATCACACTGTGGACCGGTGGTTGAAGAACACTATTTTGGGCCTGATGCACATGCTAGCCCTGTGGACCGGCAGGAAATTTCTGTGGACCGGCACTGGTCCATGGACTGGTGGTTGAAGAACACTGCTCTAAAACACTATTCCAGTCTTTAAATCAGCAAGGACTCCTCAACTGCCCAAGCCAATTGTACAGGATTGGGAGAGAGGAAAAGGAAACAACATACTGTTACCAAATAAGAAATAAATTACATTACATTACATTACAAATCAGTTCAGCTCATACTTCTGCAGCAAAAATCAACAGTGTTTCTGAGGCTCAGCTGATTTGCCTCTCTACAGCTTCAGAAGTATCAAATAATTGTCAGGATAATTGTTTGAACTCCAAGAACTTATTTGGAGGACAGTACTGTACCTTCATAAAGAGCTCCGTTTTGTTCTTGCTCCGCTGCTTTCAGGAACAATTCTCTTGCCTGCTTAATAAAATTACATAAACAAAGTTTGGCTTTGGAATAGCAGTTGTAAAAGCATACAAACTAAACAATAAAAAGCATCTGTTTAGAAATGCAACATTCAGGACTTCTGGAACTGCATAGCTTCATATCATATCAATACGTGTATTTTCAGGTGGACTTCCTGGGGCTCCAGGCCACACAATGGTATAAATTGATATCTGGATTCATGAATAAAAAACCAAAAACTGGTCTTCGGGACATTTGGAGCAGTGGTCTCAAACTCAAACCCTTTGCAGGGCCACATTTTGGATTTGTAGGTACTTGGAGGGCTTCAGAAAAAAATAGTTAATGTCTTATTAAAATGACAATTTTGCATGAGGTAAAACTTTTTATAGTTTATAAATCTTTCCTTTTGGCTAAGTCTTAATAATAATATTGTAATTTATAGCTAAAGAGACATATAATCAAAAAACTGTATTATTTTACTTTTGTGATTATGATAAACATATTGAGGGCCTAAAAATAGTACCTGGCGGGCGCATGTGGCCCCCGGGCCGCATGTTTGAGACCACTGATTTGGAGTATTGAGATTAAGCATCAAATTTCTGCATCTCAATGGCCACAAATTTGGACTTGGAGGTTGAGATGTACAATGTCGGCATCTATGAGACAAACATGGTTTTTTCTTTTACATAGAACTTTTTGGACCCGTTTGTTTACAAAAGTTAGATAGCTCTAAGTCTAATAGATGTTGGCATTGTAATCTTGAAATAGGGACTCTAGATCATTTATTATTTTATTGTCCATTAATCTTGGCCTTTTAGAAATCAATATGGGGTCAAATAAATTGTTTATTGGAAAACCCAGTTGCGTTATCATATGATACTGTTTTATTTGGCATGTCAATGAGGGCTAAAAGCCAAATATCATCTAAGAATAACAAGCTTTTGCTAATTATGACAGGAGTCGCCATACAACAAATAACGAGTAATTGGAAAAATTGGAGGAGACTTAACTACAGTTTTTGGTGGAATTTGTTGTGCCACATATATAAAATGGAAAAAACAATATCTATACAGAAAGGAAATTTTAAAAGATTTCAAGATGTGTGGGGGCCATTAACAAATTATTGCAATGAATAGATTTCATTTTACCCTGTATGGTATAAGCTCAAGTTAGGGGGAGGGGGGATAATTCTAAAGTTGTTTATAAATGAGAAGAAAGATAGGAAAGTATTTATTAAATGATATAAATGATTATTACATAATATGAAAAGGGTGGGAGGGAGGGAGAGAAACTATATAAATTTGATTATTGTTGATCATTAAGTGTTTTATGTAAGTTTAAATGATTGTACCTGCTTGATACACTTACTGTAAGTTTGAAAAATGAATAAAGAATTTATAAAAAATTTAAAAAAATAAAAATATATGTGTATCAAACAAGCCATAGCATTACATTCAGAGAACGAAGTCCAAGAAAAAGAACAAAGCACTAACTCAAGTCTGTCAGACTGACAAGTATCTTCCCAGCTACCAATGAATGTATCATAATATCCTATAATTTCTCCTCTTATAACCCTCAACACAGATATTATCAACAAGAGATCTTACAGCACCAAGGCACTGTAACTAGGATAAAAACCTTGTCAGTACTGTATGGCAGTGGTTTCCAAACTGTGAGTCAGGACACCAAATGCAGTAATATTACCACAAATGGAGTCACAGAAAGATGTCTACTCTCTCTCACTCAGTGACCTATGCCTAAGAGTGGCAATCAGCAATAGGTCATGTGTGAGCAGCCTATTAAATCTGAAGTCCATGCAAAGAAATCACAGCTACTTACCTATAACAGGTGTTATCCGAGAACAGCAGGCAGATATTCTCACACGTGAGCGATGTCATCCATAGAGCCTGGTACGGACAGTGCAAAAAAGTGTACTGTCACTTTTCAAAGTCTCAAGACTGCCTGTACTGCTCATGTGCTGGTGCCTTCCTACCCGACGTCGGCTCGTGGGACCATTAGTTCAGTTTAAAAAAAAAAAAAAAGCTAAGCAGCCCACTAGGGGAGGAGGGAGGATCATGAGAATATCTGCCTTCAACCTTCAAGGGAAAACCTGGAAGCCGTATGAGCAGAATGTCGCCACCACTACCACCAAGAATTTCATGAATACAACGGGTGCTGAAGTGAGTCCAAATGGGAATACCTTGCAGTGTTCTCCCCAGAAATTTTTTTCAACCGGGTGGCATGAAAAAGTAGCCAGGTGGGGCGGGACGGGAAATTTGGTGAATAGGGTCATTAAATCCAGTGGCATACCTAGTATATATATGACAGCCAGTGCTAATCATTTTTAACAACCCTCTCCTCTATATAAAAAAGTTATTTTTAGTAATAATCCACATATCGCACAAGAGTGTACCTAGGAAAAGGCAGCATCTTAAACACTGCAGTGAGCACTAGAACACCAACACATACATTGTAAAACTAAACAAACCAGATCCTGCACAATCAATTGATCCTGTACAGTCGATGCTAACAAAAAACCATGTCCTTTTCATACACACAACATAGATACACCCTCGCCCAATATGGAGTAATCACAAACTAAAAATAAAAATATGTAGACAAAAGTTAAACTGAACCGCCAAGATACCAGACTCTGCATACAATACAACACCACAGAAACAGTGACACTTGTTCCCTAATACTGTGCAAAATATAAAGACAGTAGATGTAAATTTGAAAAAACTGATACATAACAATCACCACTTTACAAATTAACAAATAAAAATAAAAACATAAACTGAAGATAAGAATATACCATTTTATTGGGCTAATCAATTTTTCAATTAATTTTCAGAGGCCATAGCCTCCTTCTTCAGATCAATATAGTATACTGCTGTTACATTATACTGTCCTGACCTGAGAAAGGGGGTTTTGGTCTCTAAAAGTTAGTAAAAAATGTATTAAAATAAGTCCAATAAAAAGATTACCTTATTTTCTGTTTCTAAAAGTTTTATCAATACTATTTTATTCTAAAGCAACAAAAAATATTTTTTCTATCTTTTGTTGTTTCTGCTTTAATCATCTTGTCTTCACTCTCTTCTTTCTAGCCAGCATGTCCTCTCTCTGTCTTCCATGCAGCATCAGCCTCTTCCATCCACTGTCCGCCCTCTCCCTGTTCCATATGGCATCTTCCCTCTTTCTATGCTCCTTCCATAAACTGTGCCCCATCTCTCCTTTGTACATGATTGATTTCAGCTCTGCCACCTCTCCATTTTTCTCTCTCTGTCACCACCTCCTCTGGCATCTCTCTATTTTCCTTTCTTTCTTTCCTTCCCACCCCACGGTCTGGCATCTCTGTCTCCTTCCCTTCCCTGATTCCCTGGCATCTCTCTCCTTTTCTTCCATCTCTCCCTCCCCCTACATGCCCTGGCATCTCCTTTCATTCCTTCCTTTCCCACCCTCCCTCATCTTTCTTCTAAACTAAACTAAACCTTAGGTTTGTATACCGCACCATCTCCATAGTCGTAGAGCTCGGCATGGTTTACAGGAATTGGGATGAGAAAGGAACTCCAAGGAAAGGAAGAAGATAGGAGGAAAGAAGAATGTTTAGAGGACTAGGATATCAGAGGAGGAGGGAGTGTTACATCTTTGAGAATAGCCAGGTTTTCAGATGTTTCTTTCTCCCTCCAGTTGCGTGCAGCAATTCTCTCCCCCCTCTGCTCCCTTTCCTCCGTCACCCCATCCCCGGTCATGAACTTCTTCGGGCAGCAGCAGCAGCATTCACAATTCGCTGCTGTTGCCGGCTTCGGGCCTTCTCTGTTGGATTCTACCTTCATGGAAACAGGAATTAGGCAGGACCCGGCAGAGAGGAAGGACTGAAGCTGGCAACAGCAGCGAATTGTAAACACTGCCTGAAGAAGTTAATGATGCTAGGCCTTGGAGCAACCAGGGCAGCCCACTTCTCCCACCAACCCCCCCCGGCTGACTCTCCTATCTCTCCCTTCCATGCGTACCCCACCGTGAGATGACCGACAAACCTCCCTCCAGCAGCATTGGCAGCCGCAGCAATCTAAACAGTTATAGCTATAATACCAAGAAAATTGCTTCATTAATCAAAAATAATATCACATTTTAAGAAAAATGGAGCTTTGTAATCAGTAATTTGAGGGACTCCAGGAAGGGCTTTCAAATTTTTAAAAAAAATTATTTTCTGATCAAGTACAATCAAATTCATGGGGAAAACTTCAATTCAGTTTTTCCAACTTTAGATTTTTCTGAACAGCCTTTGAAAGCAGACATGGAAGATTGGCTCAGCCTTCTGGACAGGACAATGTGGTGGTGACACTTCTTTCACTCACTGTTTGTCCTTTTGTGGGAGGAAGGCCCAGCTGTGAAAAGGAGGAGCAGGAAAAAGGGAGTGGGGGCTCTGAAAATGACAATGAAGAAAAAGCAAATTCTGTAGTGACAGTAAAGGAGAGGTAAAAGACTGCTCAGTTTGGCTCTTCTGAGCTGCCAAAAACAAAAAAACAAAAAACCCCAGCTGAAATAACTACAACGAAAACAGCAGAGCACTAGTACTAACAAGGGCGCTTGCAAGAATTTCCATTAAGATGGCAATTCGTTAGTGCACTTTTTAAACAAATTATTTATAGCAGTACAGCCACTCTGCTCACACGTTTATTTTGAAATTCAGCTGGTTATAAGTAATAAAAACCCCATATACACCACCAACAACCCCACGGCGCCCGATACCTTCTCACTCTGGCCACTTTCAACCCCCACTCTCGCGCTTCCTGTGCACCTGCGTTATAGAAGCGATTGAGCACGCCGGTCTCGCCAAAGTCCAGTTTGCTGAAGTGCAGCAGCTCCAGGGCGGCTGCCACACTCTCGCACGCCTCCTGCAGGCACTGCAGTACCACTGCTGGGCTCACCTCATTGATTACATACGGCCACCATTGTCCTCCTGTTGCTACTGCCTGCGCCAGTAAAATGCTGGCTGTGGTTACCACAGCCGATGGCCCCTCACTGCACCACTTGATAAAAACAAAGGAGCGATGTTGTAGAGAAGTGCTGCTGGGTCCTGCCTTCGCGGAAACAGAAAGTAGGCAGGACCCGGCAGCAAGAGCAGCAAATTGTAAGTTAGCCCGTAGCGAACTCATGCTCCAGAACTCTGACGTGTGTGTGCTGGCTTGCCCAGGGTCACAAGGAGCAGCGTGGGTTTGAACCCACAACCCAGGGTGCTGAGGCTGTAGCTTTAACCACTGCGCCACACTCTCCCCACTGTTCTGAAACGAAGATACGTCCTGTGGATAAAGTAACTAGAAATGTTGTGTAAGCTTCCTTGAGATCTAGAGAGCAGAACCAATTGTTAATTTCCAACAGTGGAAGAAGGGTCCCTGGAGAGACTATATGAAACCTCTCTCTCATCAAGTTCTTATTGAGTGCTTGGTAGTCTAGGATTGGGCATAGACCTCTGGTCTTTATTAGCATGAGGAAATACTTTGATTAGAACTCAATGCCCCTCTCCTGCACCAGGACTTTTTCTATAGCGTTTAGCTGGAGAAGAGCTGAGAGTTCGTTGTGAATGAGGATTTTCTGGTGGGAGGTGAAAAAGGACTCCCTTGGAAGGTGGACTGGTGATCTTTTCTGAAGATGGAGAGTGTAACCTTGCTTGATTATTCAAAGGACCCAACTGTGTCTGATGTTATGAGGGCCCACCTGTGGTAGTAATGGATTAGATGGCATCCAATGGGAAGAGAGTTAGGTTGCTGAATATTGGCTAAGCTCTCTGTGATAGAGTCAAAAGGATTGTTGCGTCTTTTGTTGAGAGTGTGGTTGTGATTTCTGAGGACATTGTTGTTGTTTTTGTCGCCTCTGCATTGAGCCCTGGAAGAGGCGGAGGGTGAATTATATCTGCACTTATAATAATAGGAGACCCTTCTGGGAGTATAACAACATGCAGTTGACTGAGACTTAGACGGTTTTGTCAAAAAGAGAGTGGTCATGGAATCTTCATGGTTTTTAATTTTTTGAGTAGCTGTTTCAATTTTGTCATCAAATAGCTCATCTCCAAAACAAGGAACATTAGCCAACCTCTCTTATACATTGGCATCGAGATCTGATACCCGAAGCCAAGCTTGTCTCCGCATGACAATGGATACAGCAGACGTTCTGGATATTACATCGAAGACTTCCTAGTATCTAACAGACTATTGGTAATACTATATATACTCAAATATAAACAATGATTTTGGGGCCAAAAAAATGACCCAAAAATGGGGGTCTCTGTTTATATTTGGATCCATCCTAAATTCTGGTGGTCTAGTATATGGTGCTACTTCCTTCTCTCCCTCCCGTAAATCAATGAGCACCCCCTCCCTCCCTGCTGTAGAATAAACATAGGCCCCCTACCTCCTTTCCTCCCTCCCTTGGAGAAGCAGCATAGGACTCTCCCAGAGTCTACCTTAAATGATCTAGTGAGGTGAGTTGGGGCAGGAGTAATCCTCTTTCACTCCTGCCCACACAGTGTCGCTGAGAAAATGGCTGCTGCAAGTTCCTGTGGCAATTCGCAGGACTGCTTCAAGTCTTGCAAATTGTTGCAGAAATGCATGGCAGCCATTTGTTCAACAAGACTGCATGAGCAGGAGCATAAAAAGATCGTTCCTGCCCCAACTCATCTTGCTGGACCAGTGATTAAGGTAGGCCCAAAGAGGAAGGCCTATGCTGCTTTTCCCATATAATGGGAGATTCAATATGAGATATTTAAATCAAATAGGAAAATCTATCCAAAAATTATCAGGGAAGGAGAGATTCCTCTCACCTCCTATCCCAGCCTGATTCTAATTATTTTTATTTCCCTCCCATGTACCTTAAGTATCCCTGGTGGTCCAGCGATGAATCGCAGCAGGAGCAACCTTCCTTCACTCCTGTCGGTGCAGAACCACTTAATTGGCTGCTGCAAGTTCTCCTGCTGCAATTCACCACTAGACCACCAGGGATACCTAAGGTATGCGGGGGAGATAAAAAATAATTAGAATCAGGCTGGGACAGAAGGCGAGAGATCCTCTGTGTAAGTGTTGGTGCCAGTGTTGACCTCCATCCAGGCAAGGCAGCTTTCTTATCCTGTGTGGATGCTTTATCAGAAACAGATCTCGCCCCCTCTAATTTATTGTCTGCCTCCCTCCCTTTATAAAATAAGAAAACATAAGATTGCACTGGAAGGAATAACACAGAAGGAAAAAAGCTGGTTTCAAACCCTTCCAAAAACAAGTTCACCTTAGGATAACCCTAAAACATATCCCAAAATGGCTCATGTAGCAGTACATTTAGGGTAATTACCACCTGCACTTAATGTAACTCTAATGTTTTATTAAAGTGGCAGGATGCTGGATATGGAGATGCCCTGAAATGTTTTCAATCTATTTGGGAACTGTATTGGAGGACACTTACTCATAGAAAGTGAAGACTGATTTTAAATTGATGTCTTTCTTTCATATTGTTGATTTATAGCAATTCTTGTTGCTTTGATTGTTTCCTACATTCGTCTTTGTTTGCAGCAGAGGGGGGAAGGAAGGGAGGTCAGGCATTTATAGGGGAGTTTTATACAACTCAAGACGTGTGTCTGTGTTTGATTATTTATGTCAAGAACTCTTAATGTGTTTTTAATTTCCCTAGTTTGTTCAGACCCATGTTAGTTCAGTTCTATACTGTTGCTCAAAGTTGGGGTGTGCATTCTTTTCTCTTTTTTTAAGGTATTTTATTGTACAATTTGAATGGAACAATTTTTATATTGTGCTGTTGTTTAGCAGCTAAATAAAGTTTAACAAATGACTATAAACAATGGATAGCCACATCTTTCAAGTCATATAAGGAACACTTCTGGAATGGAGTGGCCGACTATTGATTAGAATCTAATCTAATCTGATATTTCTGAATCATAAGAACATTCGAATTGCCGCTGCTGGGTCAGACCAGTGGTCCATCGTGCTCAGCAGTCTGCTCCTGTGGCGGCCCCTAGGTCAAAGACCAGTGCCCTAACTGAGATCAGCCTTACCTGCGTATGTTCTAGTTCAGCAGGAACTTGTCTAACTTTGTCTTGAATCCCTGGAGGGTGTTTTCCCCTATAACAGCCTCCGGAAGAGCGTTCCAGTTTTCCACCACCCTCTGGGTGAAGAAGAACTTTTTTACATTTGTACGGAATCTATCTCCTTTAACTTTAGAGAGGGCCCTCTTGTTCTCTCTACCTTGGAGAGGGTGAACAACCTGTCTCTGTCTACTAAATCTATTCCCTTCATTATCTTGAATATTTTGATCATGTCCCCTCTCAGCCTCCTCTTTTCAAGTTTATTAAAATTTTGATATACCACCTTATCGTTTATTTCAAGGTGGTTATACATTTTAAATAGGGCAGAAACAGATAATATAATTTAAAATAACTTTAACAAAATAAACATACACGATTAGATAAAAACAATGACATACATGACTGGACAAACGGGTACTAGTGGAAAAGAAGGGGAGAACTACAATGTTGAAAGAAAAGTAAGATATTAAAAGGTATAAACAAAAGGGTGTGGTTAAAAACAAGTAAGTCCAATACAAGTGGACTCGTAAAAGATAAAAAAGTTTTGGGTTTTTTTTTAATAGAAATCCTTAAAAGGACATTTACACTTGAAAGGCATCTTTAAAAAGGAATGTCTTAAGGAAAGAGGGAGAAGAGGCCCAGTTTCTCAAATCTCTCGCTGTATGGCAACTCCTCCAGCCCCTTAACCATTTTGGTTGCTCTTCTCTGCACCATTTCGAGTAGTACCATGTCCTTCTTCATGTACGGCAACCAGTGCTGGTTGCAGTATTCCATGTGAGAGTGTACCGTGGCCTGGTACAGCGGCATGATAACCTTCTCTGATCTGTTCGTGATCCCTTTCTTAATCATTCCTAGCATTCTGTTCGCCCTTTTCGCTGCCATCGCACATTGTGTGAACGGCTTCATCAACTTGGTCGACCAGTACTCACAAGTCTCTTTCCTGGGGGTCTCTCCAAGTACCGCTCCGGACATCCTGTATTCGTGTATAAGATTTTTGTTACCGACATGCATCACTTTACACTTATCCACACTGAACCTCATTTGCCATGTTGCGGCCCATTTCTTGAGCGTGTTTATGTCACGTTGCAGATCTTTGCAATCCTCCTGCGTCTTCACTACTCTGAATAACTTAGTATCGTCTGAAAATTTAATCACCTCACTCGTCGTGCCAATTTCCAGATCGTTTATAAATATGTTGAAGAACATGGGCCCAAGCACCGAACCCTGTGGCACTCCACTGGTGACGCTTTTCCAGTCCGAGTATTGTCCATTGTCCATTTACTCCTACTCTCTGTTTCCTATCTGCCAGCCATTTTTTAATCCACACTATGTCTAAACACGTTCAAGGTGACTTACAATATTTTGAATTACAGAATGAATATACTACATTACAGTAGTTTGAGGAGTTCAGAATTATGAATACGGTAATAGAGATGAGAGAATGGAGGTTCTTTGATTGTATTGAGTAGTGGGTGGGATTAGATATTTTGAGCTAGTTGTCTACAGTGTGTATGCTTTCAAAGAAGAGAGTTTTAAAAAAATTTTCAGAATCTGTTGTAGAATGTTTCCATCCTAATGTTGGAAGGTTGTTCCAGGTCTTGGTGCCAAGATATTTAATTTAATTTAATTCTTATATACCGCTAATAACTGTGAGGTTTCTAAGCGGTTTACAAAAATGATGCATTAAAAAGATACAATAGATAAAAATAAATATGATAGGTACTTGGAAATTTCTCTATATAATATATGAAGAGCGAGTTGAATATGCATTTGTGTTTAACTCCTTTTGGAGATGGGCGTAGCAGTTGAAGCGATTTCAGTTTTCTGGTTGACAAGTTTATGAGTGATTCAGCAGTTTTTGCATATAAAATTTGAAACATTATGCACAATAGTTTGAAGTATGAGTTTTGACAGTCAGCTAGTGTAAGTTCTTATAGTAGGGTGAGAAGGAGTCAATTTTTTTAGTTTGAATATTAGTCTGATTGTCATGTTTTGAATCATCTGTAGTTTGTTCAGGAGAGTAGAGGGAGTTGCAATAATCCAGCTGGGATAGTATAAGTGTTTGTTTTAGCACGGGAACTTGGCGCTCTTGCAATAAGGGTTTGATGAGTCTTAGTTTTCTCATTTTGTAGAAGGTTTTCTTCCTTAGATTGGATACTTGAAATTCGTAAGATAGGGTGGCGTCGAGAATGAGTCTTGTTGATATCCAGTGTGGATCCTGAGATTAAAGTTACAGCGTTAGGAGCCATGTTTACAGCATTATGAAATCACAGAATTTTGGTTTTGTCCATGTTTAGTTTAAGTTTGTTGGATGTGGCCCAGGTGTGTATTTTGTCTATTCCATTCGATATTATCAGAATTGTCGTTATAGTCGTGGCTAATTGGGATAAGTAGAAGAATTTCATCTGCATATGAAAATATGCATTCCTTGTTGTCGAATCTGATACTGCCTAGCGAGCTCATGAACAGGTTGTAGAGGATCGATGATAACGGTGATCCTTGCAGTATGCCAAAGAACACTTGCCAGTATTTTTAAAACATTTCATCTTTGTATATAAGATATTGTCTGCTTTAAAGAAAGTCCTTGCACCGGTTCAGGACAGTTCCTACGATGCCAATTTCATTGAGTTTGGCTAGTAATAGTTGATGGTCTACTGAACTGAAAGCAGTGGATTTGTCAAATTGGAGAAGGATCGCCTGGTGACCAATGCTCAAGTATTGCTTGATTTTGGTGGTTAATGTCAATAACAAGATCTCTGTGCTGTGATTTGAGCAGAATCCAAATTGAATAGGATGGAAGCAAGAATGTTCTTCAACATAGGTGGAGAGCTGTTTGCTAATGTGCGTTTCAAAAAGTAGGTTTTTATCAGGATTCCAGCTATGAGTCTGTAATTTAAGGGGTTAGAGAGGTCTACATTCTGGGCTTTAGGGATATGCTTGACAGAAATTAGACCCATTTGGGATGGTAGTTGGCCTTGATGAAGAAGACTGCTTAAGAGATTTGTCAGCCAGTCTAAGATGTGGTCAGGGGCTTCTGCAAGTAGACAGTTGGGGCATCAGTTAAGTATACTGCTGCAAGTGGATAGTTGGTTTTTGTTTTTTTTAGGAGAGTAGCAGTGTTTGTTTGGAATAAAGGCTGGAAGGTGCTCCAGATTTGGTTTGCTGGGTTCGATTTTGGTTGGAGGAAAATAGGGGCAGTGGAAGTAGCTTTTTTGACTTCTAATTGTATTTTTAAATCTTGTTTTGGAAGAAGTTTGCTAAGGTCTGCGCATTAGGTTGGGAGTCAATGTCTGATTGACCTAGGACCGGGGCTTAAGTTGTGGTGCACATTAAACAGAAAAACTTTTTGATGTCAAAGTTATTGGTCTCAATTTCAAGAGTGTAGTGGGGTTATTTGGCCTCAGTAATGTGGAATTTGTATTTGTTGATAGTTGATCTCCACGCTGATCTGTGCTCCCTTTGCCATTGTCTTTCTAATCTTCTGCAAGATTGTTTCTGCTTTTAGGGCATCTGTGAGCCATGGTGAGGACTTGGCTGATTTTCGGCTTTTGTGACATAATGGTGCAATGGAGTTTCTCTATTGTTGTTCCAGTTATCAAGTGAAGCTATGTGACACTGATATAAATGCATGGGACTGGGATAGCAGTTTTTTCTTTAGGCGGAGATAGGTTCAAGGGGATTTTTTGCAAGTTGGTAGCAGTTCTGTATGGTGGGGTTTTAGGATTTCTTTTATTGACTGGGTGGTTACCAGTGATTATGGGGATTGTTTTATGAGTTGAATTTGGATTATTCATTGTGTATTGGTTGATAGGTAGAGAGGGTCTGTGCGGGTGGTGGTTGTGATGTGTAGGATGCCACATTGGATAAAAGGTGTTAAATGGTTAGTGGTCATTAGCTAGGTTGAATAGCCCAAGTAGGAAAATGGGTAATGCATGAGACCACTTCAAGGATGTGGTTTAGGTATTGATGGGCGAAAGAGGTATGATGAGTTGGGAGTGTGGTGGCTATTTTGCTATAGGGAGATGTAAGCTTTCTAGTTGTAGAGTATGGGCTGCTGAGTTCTGTTTGCTGGAATGGGAAGTAAGTGACAAATCTAGAGTCTGAGGGGACTGGGTTTGAAGTAATGATTAGGTTAGAATAAATTAGTAGATTGTGTGGTAGGATTGGTAATGGAAGCCTTAATTGGTATCAATTTGTAGTTGTGAGAATCAATTGTTTAGGTTGATAGAGGGGAGTATAAGTGTAATATGAACATAGGAGTGGGTGGGAGGGCCAAACAAATGGCCAATTAGGAACTTCCTTATGCTCCCAAAGATCGCTGGAGGCCTACGGAGCAGGAGGGACTGAGCAGCCCTCCTGCTCCCAACTTACAGGTACGGGGGGCCGGGCCGGACTGATGGCGGTGGGGGGTCCTTACAGCATCCCTCCTGCCATATCGAAGGAGGAGGCGATGGCAGGAGGAAGTGGGAGCATTGGGTGGCAGGAAGGAGTGGGCATACCTTCTGCCATTTGTGGGTCGTGGGGGGGGGGGCAGCGGTGGAAGTTTTGGACAGGTCTGCGGGGAGCATTGGGTGGCAGGAGGGAGTGGGCATACCTTCTGCCATTTGTGGGTCGTGGGGGGGCGGCGGTGGTGGTTTTTGGACAGGTCTGCCTGTCTTTTATTTATTTATTTTTTTTTTATGGGGCAGATATTGCAGTTGGGTTTTAGGATAGTAAAATCCGATTCAAAATAGCCAAGCAATTATTAGTGAATCAATCGCTTGGCTATTTTGCATGGGGTTTTACTCATTTGTATGGGTGGATCGGATAGGAGATTGATCAGACATCAGTTTAGTAAAACTGGTTTTGTGATCATCATTACAGGATCGGTAAGTTTAGTGAATCTAGGCCTATGTCAGGCATCTCATAGCAAATAAAGCAAGCAAATTAAACCAAAGAAATTAGGCTGAGTTCTAATCATAGCTTTTACAACCCCCAAAACAGTTCAAAGCAATTTTCTGAATGTCACCAACAGATTAAAAACCAAAGAATAGAATTTTTTATTTGTCCCAAGTACCACTGTATGAACTTTATGTAGAAGATGATTTTACTACAAATTCTCTAGGCTGCATGGAATTCCATGTGCTCTCACCATCTTACCTTTTCCTCCTTTGCTATCTCTTGCTTTGCTTTGGTATCTGTGACCTTTACTCCAAGGCTTCTTGCTGAAGTTTTGCGTGGTCGGTTTTCCAAGCCACTAGAACTCACACCTGGGGTAAGTTCTGACATCCATTGAGCCCGAAACATCTGCAGTTCTACCTGGAAAAGAATCAAAAGCTCTCATAAATGCACTATTACAAATAAATACATTGAAGAAATTAATGCTACATTTCATTTTTCCCCACTGATTTGGCATAGCAGTGAATAGAGTTCAGAGAAAAGGGGCATAAGAACAGGGCAAACAAGGTACCCATCCAGGCATCAATAGAGAGCTGAAAGACCATAGGTAATCTTGCTTACGTTGGCCCAAATACATATTTATCTTGTTGCACAGGGATTAAAAATTATGTGGCATACTGTTTGTGACTGCAGTATGTTTGAATAAAATAAACATACATTTTATATTTCACAGAATAGATTAGAAACCGATTAAAGGATAGATAGCAGTTAATTGCAGACAGAGTTCACATTGAAGAAAGGTGAGCAAAGATGTTAAAAAAAAAATCATGCTTTACAGAAATTCAGGTGAGCAGTATAAAGAAGCAAGCAAGTTACAGATATGCACTAACCAGAACACACCTGGAAGAAAGGGAGGGGAATACCTTAAAAGATCTCAGGAAGGACATACAAAACTCATTAAACTCTCAAATTATGTCCTATTGGAAACCACCGGAGGGACCTACCTAGACACTACAGGGTCTACCCACTGCACTCATACACAGACCCACTCAAACACTAGCCAAACAGAACAACCACAACAACAAAAACAAAAAACACAAGAAAAAAAGTGGAGAAAAAGCCTCAGTTCGTCTTCATATGGCAAAAAACTCCACTTGTAAACCACAAACAGGTAAGGTCCAAAAATGTATCAGTCCAATCAGCAGTGAGAAATACAATAGTAGCCCTCGTAGGAACAACCCCAAAAAGAACTTCAGCACGCCAAATTATGAAACTTCCCAAAGTGTCAGTAAAGCAAGCAGCACATATACGAGTCTCAAACACTGTCAATGGCAAGCAGGAAAAACAAACACTTAGCTGCAGACGGTATCCAGGCTGTCTTCCATGCATCAAAAAGTGCAAGCCTGCCCGGCCCCACAGCCACTCCTTCCCATGACCTCAAGATACTATAAAATCTAGGAGCCAGCCCAAAAATTTAAGAGCCAGATTTCAAACGATTGATAAATGCTCATAAATTTTTTTTTTTTTAAATATTCTTAATTCATTTTATATTTACATCAAGTAATAACAAATTAACTTAATACATCACTTGAAATACCATAAATTTTTCCCAAAATAAAATTTATCCCCTTCCCACCCACCATTCTAATATCATTTAATACATACAATATAATAAAATCATTCATTCCCTTCATAACCAATAATAAAAAGTCAAAAACCCAACCCCCCTCCCCAATCTTTCATTTATGTAAAATCAGGGAAAAATGATAACTATTCTTTACAATAATTTATCAATGGTCCCCACACATCCTTAAACTTATTAAAATATCCTTTTTGAACAGCTAACGCGCTTTCCATTTTATACATGTGACACACTGAACTCCACCAAAAACTATAATTCAGTCTTTTCCAATCTTTCCAATATATGTTATTTGTTGAATGGCAACTCCTGTCAGAATCAGTAAAAGTTCATTATTTTTGGAAGATATTTGGCTCTTAGCTCTCTTAGACATGCCAAATAAAACTGTCATACGATAATGCCACATGATTCTCTAACAAGCAATTTATTTGGCTCCAAATCGATTTCCAAAAAGCCAAAATAAATGGACAATAGAACAATAAATGATCTAAAGTCTCTGCTTCAAGATGACAATGCCAACATCTATTAGACTTAGAGCAATCTAATTTTGGTAAGCGAACAGGGGTCCAGAATGCTCTATGCAACAGGAAAAACCATGTTTGTCTCATAGATGCAGACATTGTACGTTTCATCCTCCAAGACCAAATTTGTGGCCATTGAGACGCAGTAATTTGATGCTTAATCTCAATGCTCCAAATTTCCCTGAGTCCAGTTTTTGATTTTTTATTCATATATCCAGATATTAATTTGTACCACTGTGCGGCCTGGTGTCCCAGGAAGTCTGCCTGAAAGTATAAGAACTCTAAACTAAATTGAGCATTAAGATTTTTCCATTCAGGGAACCCTGCCTGAATAGCCTGCTTCAGTTGCAACCACCTATAACTTTATGATTTATCAAGACCAAATTTATGTTGCAACTGTGAAAAATCAAGCAGTTTACCATTAGATATAATATTATCTAACGTGCGTATACCTGCTTTTATCCAATACTTCCAGACGATATTAAACCCGCCTATTTGAATCTTGCTCATAAATTTTAAAAAAATGTCAATTAGGGGCGTGGCTTGGAGCCACAGTAAGATGGTCAGGTGAAAGCGCGGCTCCTGCATTGCAGGTTAAAGATCTGAAAATATAAGCTACAAAACTTGATATTTTTGATTGAAACTGTGCTTTCTGATTTTATGATGGCATCGTCTAAACAAATGAAGGGAGAGGTGGCTAGTACAAGCGCAGAATGCGCTAAAAGATAAAAAACGGAGCCGATGACCCCCTCAAAAGTTCTGTTGCCAGGACATGACAGAAGCGATATCGTGGCAGAGCTCAGGCAGATTAAAGAAATTGTTTTAAACAACTCGAGGAAGATACAATAGGCTATAGATGAAGTGGCTAGCCTCACACGGCAAATGGCAGTTATGAAAGTTAAAATGGATAAACTGGTCACGTGATGCCGCGCTACTAAGCGGACGTGCCTCTGCACAGCTCCGGGCCGGGCGGCGTTAAATCCCGTTGCTAAGCACATGCACACAGTCGGGCGCTTTTAAATCTTTCGCCGCTGACCTCCCGAGGTTGCAGGGTGCAATCGGAGCTTCTTCGCATAGGGCCCTGCACGCGGTATGACGGCAAAAACGCCGCGGGACACGCGTGGGAAGGTGAGGAATACCGAGTCCAAGATGGCGGAGGGCCACGAGGTGCCTGTCTTCACCATTCAAGCGGCAGCGATCCAGGAGCTCACCAAGTCACTAACCTTGGTTATGGAGGACAAACTGGCAAAAATACAAGCCTTCATGGAAGACTTCAGGGAGATGCTTGAGACTCATGCAGGCAGGCTGCAAAGAGTGGAAGACCGTGTGGCCCAGCAGGAAGACCACGCAGCGAACTTTGAAGAACGTCTCCGAGTCTTGGAGACCGCTAAAACTGCCTGCCTCGACCGCTTGGATGACCATGAGAACAGAAACCGAAGAAATAATTTACGATTTATTGGTCTGCCCAGCACTATCCGGGACGTTGACCTGCGAGCCTGCCTTGAAAAATGGCTGCCAGACGTCCTGGAGCTGGGCGCCTCGGGGGAGCAGGTGCTCATTGAACGCGCTCACCGAGTGGGAAGTCAGAGAGAAAATGAACAGCGGCCCCGACCAGTCCTTGCCCGATTTCTGAATTTTGCCACGAAGGAGCGGGTCCTCGCTCACTTTCGGCGAGGGAATGGTTTCCAATATGAGGGGCAGAAGATTTTAGTCTTCCAGGACTTCTCTCCCCAGGTTTCATCTAAGCGCAAGGCCATGGCGCCTCACTGTAACACCCTTTACCAGCGAAACATCCGGGTGTCCCTGCTGTACCCCGCCAGAGCTCGTGTGTCCTTTAACAACAAGGTCCACTACTTTGACACCCCAGGTGAGCTTGGGCGCTTTATTCAAGATCTGCCGGCGCCTCCGAGAGCGGGACCTGGGAATGCCTGACTACCAGCCTTCTGTTTTCACCTACTTTATCCTGGTTTTTGATGGGGGGAGCGTGCTGTGTTCCATGCGACGGCGAGTTGGGGTGCCTGTGGGGTGTTTTCCCTCTGGCTTCACCCCACCATCTTCCATCTTCCACGAATACTGAGTGTCCCTCCTTTTGCTGAAGTTCCTCCCGGATTTGCCTGTTTCGTTGGGAAGGTCTCGACGATACCAGCGCCGGTCGTGGGGGCGTTTTGACTTCTCACCTACCTGGCACCTTACTGCACGCTGGTCTGCTGGAGTTTCAACTTTTAAGAACCCGGCGGAGGTGTGAACGGGTGCTGGATGCTCCTGGAATCTCACTCACTCTTTTTCTCCCCCTGACCATGGAGAGGATACATCTGGATGCTGGGGTGTAGCGGGCGCTGGCGTGCTGAGGCCAAGTGGTGCCCCAATGCAGCTAGTCTGTTGACATGCTTTTGGAGCCGGCGCCCCTGGCCTCTTCCGACCATGGCGCATTGTGCCCTTAGGCATTGAATTCCCCTCGACCTGACGACCGAGCGGCATGGGATACTGCAGGGGCTGGAAAGCTACCAGCGGGTTGCTGCTCTCTGCTCTCTTCCCCCTGTGATGTATACACCCCTACAGGGTGAGCTTTGATCATTGTGCAATTTCTACTGTTTCTGTTATGTATTATGAGGGCTTGGCCCGGAGTTGTGCGTTGTACGTTGTACGTTTGTACTCTGTACTTTGTTTTTTGTACATCTGGGTTAGCATGGGTTTCTGTGCTGGGATTGGGAATGGGGAGGGACTCGGGAGGGGGGGTTGGCAGGGACCATATGCATGCATGCTTGTTGGTATGACTGGGGCCTTTGTGGGGCGTATGACTAGGGTATGTATGTTGGTGTGTATGAGTCTTTTCTTAAAGGGCTTAAGTGTACTTAAGGGCAAAGTATTACTATATTTTTTGAGTGGGTGGAGGCATTGGCTGGGACGGCTTCCCCCACTTTGGTTCTGGTTCTATTCCTTGATTTTTCTATGTACCACTGCTCTGTTAAATGGTACAATTGCATGTTAAATCTTTAAATGTTGATGGGATACATTCTCCCATCAAACGCACGAAAATTTTAGCATATCTTAAGCGTGAACACACAGATATAGCATTCCTGCAAGAAACCCATCTGAGCACTACGGAACATAGGAAACTGCGTAGGGGCTGGGTGGGACAGGTATATTCTGCATCATTCACAGCTCGGAAATGTGGGGTGGCTATCCTCATCCACAAAAACATACCCTTCCACCTGCATACTCAAATTGGTGACTCCAACAGGAGGTTTCTTATCTTGGTGGGTGAACTTTGGGGCAAACCACTAGTTTTGTGCAACATCTACGCCCCTAACACTTACTCGCATGCTTTCTTTACATCAGTGGTGGGTCACTTGGCTCCCCTCCTGCCTCAACCGGTTATACTGGGAAGCGACTTTAATTTTGTAGCACACCCTCAGTGGGATCGCAGACCAGCTAAACCGGTACCAAAGGGCCATTTCAATAAGGGGGTACACTTTCTTATTAGAGAGTTGGGATTGCTAGACTCCTGGCGCATATTGTACCCCACCGAACTTGACTTCTCTTTTTACTCTCACCCTCATTCGTCACACTCCCACATTGATTACTTTCTCATCTCTGCTTCTCTCTTTCCGAACCTGTCGACTGCGAGCCTGTCGCCACCAGTAGTATCGGACCATGCTCTTCTGGGCCTTGACTTACATTTCGGGCCCCAAGCCGTGGGACGGGTCTGGCGGATGTCCCCTTTCCTTTATAAAGATGCGGAGTTTCGCGAATTTTTTCAAAAGCGATGGGATGACTACCATAACACTAACTCAGTGACGGACGTGGACCCCGTTGTCTATTGGGAGGCGGCTAAAGCGGTTATGCGAGGACATGTTCTGGCTTACTTGGCATCCTTGAACAAGAAGAGAGACAGGGAGCTCCTTGCTCTATCGCGAGATCTTGCTGGCTTCCGATCTCTTCACATCTCCCGACTCGACAACGAATCTAAACAGGCCATGTGCGCCGTCAAAGAGAAGATCAATCTCCTCTTGGAGCAAAGAGCCAGACGCAATATATACTGTTACAAATATAAACTTTATCGCTAGGGGGACAAAACGGGGAGGTTGTTGGCTAACCTGGTGCGCCCGCACAAGACTCGTCATACTATTACTTCCATTAAAGATAAAAGGGGTGTCACGCACATCACTCATTCAGCTGTCACGGAGCAGTTTGTGCAATTCTACTCCAATCTGTATGCAGCACAACCCTATGACGCGGACACTAGCGATAGATTCTTTCAGGGGCTTCGTCTCCCCTCCTTGACAGAGGATCAGAGGCTTGCCCTTAATGGACCTATCATGGGAGAGGAACTGCAGGTTGCTATTAAAAAGCTTAAGCTAGCTAAAACGCCGGGCCACGATGGCTTTGGGCCAGAATTCTATAAGTTATTGAATCCGCCAGCCTTATCCTCCCTTCAACAATACTTTATGGGACTGCGTAATTTCACTCCACCAGGTGATTCTCATAATAGAGCACATGTTATTGTTCTCCCCAAGCCTGGGCGTCCGCTTGACATTCTAGGATCATACCGCCCAATTTCCCTTCTTAACCAAGATGTAAAACTTTTGGCTAGTATTCTGGCGGCGCGTCTCAATAAATTCTTGCCCACACTCATTCACGAAGACCAGGTCAGTTTCGTACCCGGCAGACATGCGTCCATGAACCTATTGAGAGTGCTGGCGGTGTTACAGCACCCTCGAGCGGTTTCTGATAGGGCACTCATTACTAGCCTAGATGTAGAAAAGGCGTTCGACATGGTCTCATGGCCACATCTCTTTAGGACGCTTGGCCGCTTCGGGATCCAGGGGGATTTTCTCGCATGGTTGCTGGCTCTGTATCATCACCCCACATCGCAACTCTTAGTGAATGGCGGAGTCTCTGACCCCTTCCCTTTGGGTCGGGGCACGCGTCAGGGCTGCCCCCTTTCGCCCCTCCTTTTCCTTCTCTCGCTTGAATCTTTGGCAGCTCGAATTCGACAGGACGAAGGGTTGGAGGGTCTTGGGGTGGGCAACAATGAATTTCGCATCAGTATGTTCGCTGACATGCTTTTATATGTTAATAATGCAGACAGGAATATGCCTGTTCTGATGTCCCTAATTCGAGCCTATGGTGTCTTCTCAGGTTTGAAAATTAATTTCGATAAGACGGAGGCGCTTTTGCTAGGAGGTTCGCCAGCGGAGCCTTGGTGTAGAGACCTCAGCGTGGGTATCGCCCCGGGAAAGTTGAAATATCTCGGCATCATGCTTTACCGAGACCCGCGCAAGTTATACGAGGCTAACATTTCTGCCACCATCGGACGGATCAAAACTCTCTGTCATAAATGGCAATCGCTGCCTCTATCGCTTTTAGGGCGTGTGGCCTTGGTTAAAATGGTGATGTTCCCGAAACTACTCTATCCACTGCAAACTATACCTGTTTGGATTTCCCGCTCGGACGAACGAGCCTACCAATCCATCATTTGCGCCTTCGTGTGGAGGGGAAAGAAACCACGTATCAACACAATTAAATTGTCCCAGAGCCAAGACCGAGGGGGCTTAGGTTTGCCCGCTCTGAGAATCTACAACGTTGCCGCGCTCCTCCGATGGATTCATGAGCAATTGGTATCTTCGCGCCGATATTCCCCAGAATCTTTAATCGAGGACTGCTGCATGCCCTGGTCCTTCTCTTCCTTTCTTCATGGAATGAGGGGAGGGGACGCGGGGCCTCGTTCTGCTATTCTGCCTTTCCTTCTCCCTTTCAAGCGGGCGTGGTGCTGGTGGCGTGCACTCCAGGACCGGCTGCCCCATGTATCCCCGTTTCTTTCTCTTCTACGTAACCCCGATTTTGCTTCTGGAGCAGGTGGCCTGGCGGGACTGGGGGACTGCACTGCACGCACCACAACTGTGGGTGATGTATTGGAATTGGGAGGGGGGGAGTTCCCATCCTTTGCACAAATGCGGGAGGCTTGGCGAATACCACCCGCGCACATGTACACTTTTTTGCAAATTCACCACTATTTTCATTCCTTAATGCGTGCTCATGGGGATCGGTGGAGATATGGCCCTTTGGACCGGGTTTTCTTATCCACACCCACTGCCTCTAACAAAATTTCTACATGGTACAAGGTGGGGAGAGATAGCTCTGGGGAGGGATGCCTCCATATACTGGGGGGGAATGGTCTACTGAGCTGGGGATGTCTGTTTCAATACATGATCTCAGGATCCTCTTTCAAACACTTTACTTGCATGTGAAGGCCGCGGGCCTGCAGGAAACACAATATAAAATATTGCCTCGGTCTTATATCACTAGAGCCCGGGGCTGTCATATGGGACTGTGGAGTGATGATATATGTCCCAAATGTAACTCTCATAGGGGTGATTACGTCCACTCGTTCTTTGCTTGTACCAAACTGCATTTCTGGGACTCTGTGAAGCTCTGTTTAGCGAACATCCTACAGTGCACAGTGCCTTGGAACCCTATTGCACTGTTGATGGGAGATGTTACTGATCTCAAACAGCAAGGCATGGACTTCCCTGCTCATAAGTACCTGCTCCACGCAATCCTTGTGGGCAAACAACTCATCCTGAAATACTGGGCTGCTGAGGAGGTACCGACATATACTATGTGGATATCCCGGATGCATTTGCCAGCAAACTTTGAACTGGACACTTATGTCTCCTGACCCCAGGCTCACTGGAAACTTTATTGCTCACTCTGGAGGTCGACCTTAACCCAGGTTGCCTAAACATTTTGTAGGTTCGGTCCATGCACTGGATGTTCATATTTACGCTTACTTTTATATCTTTTATATTTTGTATTTTGTTCCACTTGTCTGTTCTGTCACGGGGTCGAGTGGCAGAGCATTGGAACACTTGCATCTTTGCATTTTGAATATATGCCCTTGCCGTGTGAGTTTGATTAGTGTGTGTGAGTCTATGTGTGTGCTGAGTTGAATGTGGAATGTTTGGCGGTTCGCATGTTTTGAATGGGGTGTGAATGCTTAGAGGTTACACTGGATCGTTTGGGGATCCTAGTTGGTGAGGTTTCTCTTCATTGAAATATAGGCGAGAGGCGCGGGGAGGCGTACTGTTATCTCTCACAGCTAGTTTTACGTTCTCAGCGAGAGTGCGTTACGTCCACCTAAACTGCAATCTTATGTTTCTGTAGGTTTCTACCTCTGCACACTGTTACGATGTATAGCACTGCATGATATCTGCTATGTTTTCTTGTGTACCAACATTATGTACCAAATATGATCATGTTACTCCTCTTCTTATCAAGTCACATTGGCTACCTATTAATCATCGGATAACATTTAAAATAGCTTTCTTAGTTTACAAGGTACTATTGTTCAATACGCCACTATTCATATCTAGAATGATAACCCCTTATTGTACAACTCGACTCCTTCGATCTTCCCAGCAAGACTTATTACTGGTCCCTTCACTAAAAATTGTTGGAACAAGGAGAAATGATATGTTCTCTGTACTAGCTCCCCAATTGTGGAACACCCTTCCTCTTTTTATCAGAAAGGAAAAAGATCTTATTTCTTTTAAAAAATTATTGAAAACTTTTTTATTTAACGATGCTTTTAACGATTAATTTCCTTTCCTTACTCCCTTCTTTATATTGCCTTTCCCTTCCATTTGTTCTTTCCCTTTTTTAAGAGAAATATTGTAACCCTTTCCCTCCTTTCCTCCCTGTTATGTCTTATGCTGTTTTTTTTTGTTAACTGTTAGGTAAAGAGAAATTTTCTCTATTTTATTTAACTAATTAATAATTATTTGTGATTATGTTTTGGATGTTTTGTAATACTAATGTGATATTATGATATTAACTTGTATTTTATTGTACATCGCCTAGAAAGCTTTATATAGGCGATTAATCAAAATAAACCTGAACTTGAACTTGATTATCTTTGTATTGCTGACGGCAGTGGCTGTCCCATTGTTTCTTGTCTTAATAAACTTGATATTTAAAAAAAAAAAAAATGGATAAACTGGAAAAAAAATTGAGGCAAATGAGACTGAAATTTGGCAGTTGAAGCAGAATAAAAAGTTAATTGAGAGCCTGTCAAAAGATCTTGAAGATTGTGTTAACCGTGGTAAACGGAACAATTTGAGAATAATTGGTCTGCCGGAAGGCATATAAAAAAATGATCCAGTCTCATTTTTGGAGAACTTTTTGCCGAAGATATTGCCACTGAAATTCAAATATCTATGGCATTTGAAAGAGCCCATAGAATTCCGACTAAAAGATCAGATAAACAGCGGGGGCAGCGTCCTTTGATCTTCAAGTTATTGAGATTTCAACAGATTGCAGAGATCCTTAGGTTGGCAAAAGAAAATCACAACTTAAAATGTCAGGACTCAAAAATTTTCATTGTGTCTGATTTTGCCAGGGCTATAGCACAGAAAAGGAAAAAGCTGTTGGAACCGAGGCCAAGATTGAAAAGTCTTGGTGCTAGGTATGGGCTGATATATCCAGCCATAATGAGAGTCACATATGACAACAAGAATCTAAATTTTGAAGATCCAGTGAAATTAAGTGAATTTTTGGAGAATTGTGAACACCCGATGTCTATGTAATATACTTTGACATATAAATAATTTGAAAAAGGAATGCACGAAGCCCTGCTGAATAAACATTCTAAACGGCACTGTTTACTGGATACAGATGACAACATTCTTTGTTATGGGTTGAATTGCTCCAGCTTATTCTAATGTGGTGGTTTAGATATAAGAGGATGGAAGGATTAATGGAACGGATCTGCTTACAGTAAAGTCAGCACTGGTGACTCAGGAAATTTGAGGGTCAGTCATGTGTATTAGTGATATCATCTGCGGTCATCAAGAAATAAAACTTTTGAAGGAACGAGAACATGACAGCTTATTAAGGAACCGGATAGTTATAATAATCAAAAAAGTGATTTTTCTGTGAACTACATCAGAGGAAGTTAAATGCACGGTGTGGCTGTACCTCTTGCGATTCAGGAAAGGGAGGGTATGAAGGTTGGATTTGCATAAACTATTGCATAATAGAGTCCTGGTACCATATCTGGGTACATAGTGGATATGTTATGTTCCTGAAGGCTGGCTGAAAAGCTGATTTATTGAAGAATCTGAGTTACTTGTACTGCGGATGAAGTTTGCATGGCTTTGAGAGTTCGCATTTAACATTAAATTACTGTTTTAGTATGCACAATAATTTTATGTGCAGATTATTAGTACATTTTGAAAGTCAAACTGAGATTGATAGAAAATTTTGTGATTTGGGGTTAATATTGTTTTAATTTTTATGAATTACTTTATATGGGGTTATTAAATTTTATTTTAATCTTATCAATAGTACATGAAATGAATTATATTAATGTTTATTGATTTTAATTGATCAAGAAATGTCATAGTTTTTTGGTTAATTAAATATAATAGTATTTGGTTATTTAAATATAATAGTATTTAATTTATTGCTATTTGTGATTATATTTTATTATTGCATAATAAGAAATTGATTTTGAGTAAGTGATATTTTTATTGGTATAATTAATACTAGTTGAAGTGTAGTAATGGTGATATTGATTATAATTATCAAATTAAGGAGATTTGAGGTTTGAGCAATATGGTATTGGTTTTATGTTGATATGGAATGTTATATTCTGTTAGGGAAATGATATTTAATGATTGGGTAGTTTTTAATTAACTTGATTCGGGTTAATTTGGGTATTCATAATAGTTTTTAATGAAGTCCTATAGTCTTACATTTGAGGAAAATAGTATTTATTATATGAAATTCTGGGATTTTGCTGGATAAAATGGTTTATAATTTTTAATGAACTAATTTTGAAATTTGTCAAATTTATTAGATTTAATTTGGGTAGATTAAATGTAGTTAGCTTATGATTTTTAAAGATTATGATGTAAAGATATTGACCTGTGGGAGTTGCTTGTCACTTGATACCATATGCGTATTTCCAAGTTTTCACTTTTATTTAGGGGGGGGTGGGGTAGGGTGTGGAGATGGAAAAGGGGATATGGGAGGGGGGTTTATGTTTTTCTAGATCCTGAATTTGGGGGAAGTGTAAATTTAGATTGGTTGCAATATAATTATTTTTTTTATTGGAAGATTTATGAAAGTTTGTTTTATATAGTTATACAATGACTTAAAATATTTTCGTTAAATGTAAATGGTCTAAACCATCCGATTAAGAGAAAAAAACTGCTCTTATTCTTAAAAATCAGAATGCAGATATCTGTTTTATCCAAGAGTCTCATCTGTCTGCTGAGGAATCCAAGAAGCTGGAGGGAAATTGGGTGAAGCACTGTTTTTTTGCCCCTGCGGTGAGGAAAAAGGCTGGAGTCGCTATTTTGGTTAATAAAAAATGTAATGCAGTGTTTAATATGATAACTTCTGATCCTTTAGGAAGATGGGTGCATGTTGGCATGAGTATGGGAAATACTACTTTGGCGCTTTTCAATGTATATGCCCCTAATTCGAACCAAATAGAGTTTTTTAAGTCTCTGCAACAGTTGGTTTTGCCACTGGCTACTTCTAATTTAGTAGTGGTGGGAGATTTTAATGCTGTTATGGATCCTTTAATGGATAAAAAATCTAGTAAAATTATAAAGTCATTAGGTATAGATAATTTTGTACAGTCTTCTAATTTAAAAGATATATGGCGTATTCTTCATTTTAATGATCGAGAATTTTCTTTTTGTTCCCATGTTCATACATCATTTTCAAGAATTGATTATGTTTTTATTTCAAATCATCTAGTACATCAAGTAGCACAAGCCTCCATTGATCCTATCATTTTGTCTGATCATGGGGGTGTGTGGGTTGAATTTAATGTTACTGATCAAGATAATAGTAGTCCAATATGGAGATGTGATAATACTTTGCTTGCAGATCCAAAATTTTGTGAAGAATTTCAACTAAAGATTGATGAATATTTTCAAATTAATAAGACAGAGGAAATTTCTATGGAAACTTTGTGGAATGCTTTTAAGGCAACCATGAGAGAGCAAATCATTTCATATTCAGCTTATGTTAAAAAACAAATAAAAAAGCAATTTTCTAACTTAGAACAAGAAATAAAACTTTTAGAATCAAAATTGATTGATAAGTGGGAACATTCCACATTACAAGCTCTTTCAAAAACTAAATGTAAGTACAATGAGATTTCTTCTAAGTTAATAAGAAATGATATTTTTTCACAGCAAGCTCTGTATTATGGTAATTCTAATAAGGCGGGAAGAATATTGGCTAATTATCTTAAGGTAAAGAAAAGGAAAACAAAAATTAGTATAATTAAAGATGAAAAAGGGGATATACATTCTGAAATTGGTCCTATTTTAAAACAATTTTTAAATTTTTATAAAGCCCTTTACTCTTCTGAGCCTTATTTAGATAGGGAAAAGGATGGCTTTGAATTTTTAAATTTAATTGAGGGTCCAAAAGTTCCTGATCATATAAAAAGAAGTTTAGAAGAACCTATATCATTAAAAGAATTACAAACAGCATTGAAGTCTCTTAGAGTTGGGACCGCTCCAGGTGGTGATGGCTATACTGTAGAGTTCTATAAGTCTTTTCAAATTACCCTTTTGCCCCATTTATTAAATTTATATCCGACTCAACTAAATAAAGGTTGTATTACAGGTACTATGGCAGAATCATTAACTATTGTTTTGCCGAAGCCAAATATGATCCTACATTGGTTTCAAATTACAGGCCTATTTCTTTAATTAATGTAGATGGGAACTTATTGGCTAAACTTTTAGCCTTACGTTTGGCAAAGGCTCTTCCTTATATAATTGGTATGCATCAAATGGGTTTTGTTGCTCAGAGACACTCTTCCAATAATACCAGGTTGGCTCTTCATATATTATATTTAACAAAGGACTTAAATGACCCCGGTCTTTTCTGTATTCTTGGATGATTCAAGCGTTGTATAGCTCCCCTGTTGCTAGGTTATATATTAATAATAAATTTTCAGATTTTTTTAAGTTGCAAAGGGGGGTTAGACAAGGTTGTCCTTTGTCTCCTTTGCTTTTTGATATAGTACTTGAACCCTTGTTATTAGCTATTCAACAGGTAAAGGGGATACAGGGTATTCCATGTTCTGGAAAAGAATATAAGGGATCTGCTTATGCAGATGATATACTGCTTCATTTGAGGAATCCTGAAACAACCATTCCATGTTTGCTTGATTTAATTGAGAAATTTGGGAAATTTTCAGGATATAAAATAAATTGGAATAAGTCAGAAATTCTTCCTTTAAATGTGCATTGCATAAAAGGTTTATTTGACTCATTTCCTTTTATTTGGAAGGAGGAAGGAATAAAATATTTAGGTATTTGGATAAAAAACACATTTGAAGAGACAATGAAAGTGAATGAAAAAAAAACTTTATTGCAAAAAGTAACAGAATTATGTGAACAATGGAATCCGTTGCATCTATCTTGGTGGGGAAGAGTCCAAACTGTTAAGATGATGATACCTCCTGTTTGTTACCAAATGGGTATGATACCAGTTTTTTTCAGGGGTCTTTCTATAAAAAGTTAAATAGTATTTTGTCTAAATTTATTTGGCTGGGTAAAAGAGTAAGAATTGCTTTAGTGTCCTTACAAAAGCCAATTGCGGAGGATGGGGTAAATTTTCCAAATTTCTATAGGTACCATCAATCCTATATTTTGCGCCAAGGTATGTATTGGGTCCTCCCAGAACTTATGGAAAAGCTACCTGATTGGTTAGGGTTAGAGTGGCAACTCATGTTTCCTATTAGGCTTCGTCATCTTCTTAGTATTAAAATATCTAGGATACGGGAAAATAATAGGATATTAATGGACACATGGAAAACTTTAAGATATATTAATAACTTAACACCTCTTCCAATTCAAAAGTCTACATACCAAAATATTTGGCTAAACTCCAGGATCCAAATAGGCGGTTTTAAGATTGTCTGGGAAGATTGGATTAAAGTAGGTATACGAACCTTAAATGATGTTATATCTAATGGTAAACTGCTGGATTTTTCACAGTTGCAACTTAAATTTGTCCTTGATAAAAAACAAAGTTATAAATGGTTGCAACTGGAGCAGGCTATTCAGGCAGGGTTCCCTGAATGGAAATCTCTTAATAATCAATTTAGTTTAGATTTCTTATGCTTTCAGGCATATTTTCTGGGTCACCAGGCCGCACAGTGGTATAAATTATTATCTGGCTATTCGAAAAAGAAAACAAAGACTGGACTTAGAGATATTTGGAGCATTGAGATTAAGCATCAAATTAATGCATCTCAATGGCCACATATTTGGTCTTGGAGGATGAGATGTACAATGTCTGCGTCTATGAGGCAAACATGGTTTTTCCTGTTGCATAGAGCACTCTGGACCCCTTTTCGTTTACAAAAATTGGATTGCTCTAAGTCTAATAGATGCTGGCATTGTCATCTCGAGGCTGGAACTTTAGATCATTTATTGTTTCATTGTCCATTTATTAAAGCTTTTTGGCAGGCAATTTGGGATCAAATAAATTGTATGCTAGAAAATCATGAAGGGTGGGGGAGGGGGTAAAAATATGCTTAAAATATTATGTAATAGATATAAAAGTGATATTGTGTATTCATTAGTTGTAATTCAATATTTTGTACACTTCATGTAAAATATGAAAATGAATAAAGAATTAAAAAAAAAAAAAAATAATATATGTATGATTATATGATTTGGGTGGGGACAAGGGTTAATTCCTCTTGTAAGTTGTTGCAGAATTTCAAGTGATGTTGTATTTTAATTGTTTGATAATTGCTGTACACTTGATGTAAAATGTAAAATGAATAAAGAATTTAAAAAAAAAAAGTCAATTATCCAGCAAGCTAATTATTACAGGGACAGTTAAAATCTACACTTTGAATAAATTTTGGTGAACAGTGGAAGTTGTTGAAGCAGACTGTACAGAGCAATCTTAAAGGGAAGGAGAGGAAAGGGTTTTGGTGTTGTGCTCAGAAAGGAAGGGACAGATTTTGGTGCCAACTACCCACTCCCATCTGCCACAGCCTCTTTGGTGATGGAGAGATTTGTCAATCCGGTTTACATCGATTTTGCAGCATTGAAACCATTATAATATCACTCCTTAGTGAGGTTCATTCTCATTTAGATCAGAACCAAACAACATTATCCATCTCTCTAGATTTATCTGTAACATTTATCTGGTCAATTATTCTCCTCTTGTTTCCCTTCTTTCTGATAAGGTTAACGGAGTGTTCCAATCCTTCCTTAGGGACAGGACCTTCACGGTAGTCATTTCTTCTTCTACTTGTCTGTTCATTATCTTCACTGCAGTGTCCCACAGGGTTCAATCCTCTCATCTCTTTTATTTAACATGTTTTTGAGCCCACTTGCAACATTAATACAAGATTCTGCTGTCTCATTCTATTCTGATGACATTCTTCTATTTCACAGTGCATCAGACAGACTAGACCAGGGGTGACTAACTTCGGCCCTTGCTACGCTCAGGCTAGTCTCATGCTCCATGGTCAAGTCACGGGGCATAAGGTCCGGGCTATGGCAGCTTCTGTTGCTTTCCTCCGGTCTACTCCTGTGGAGGACATATGTAAAGCTGCCACTTGGTCTTCGGTTCATACGTTCACCTCCCACTACTGTCTGGACACTTTGTCCAGAAGCGACGGCCGGTTTGGCCAGTCGGTGTTACGTAACCTGTTTTCCTAAATTGCCATCCTCCCACCTGCCCTTTTTTGGTTGGCTTGGAGGTCACCCACATGTGAGAATATCATGCCTGCTTGTCCTGGGATAAAGCACAGTTACTTACCGTAACAGGTGTTATCCAGGGACAGCAGGCATATATTCTCACAACCCGCCCTCCTCCCCGGGGATGGCTTCTTTGCTGGTTATGGAACTGAGGACCACGAGGTGGGGATGCGCCCTCTAGTGGGCAAGAAGGCATGCACAAGCGTGGTGCAGTGTAGCAAACTTGAAACTTCAATCAAGTTTGCTTGAAAAGCTGTCCGCGCTGGGGCTCCGTAGATGACGTCACCCACATGTGAGAATATTATGCCTGCTTGTCCTGGGATAAATCCCCGATCCACATAAAGAAGGCATAAGTGAGTAGTACAGTGTTCTATTACATGAGAGAGAATGTAATATGAAAGCAGATGGTTCTAAAGATTTTTATCTGCAATATGCTTTGGATTGAAAGGAAGGACTTAGAGCATTAGTGCTAAGAACCCGATTTCCCCCTAAGGAAAAGAATGGGATCGCTGTATAAGGAGGGAGAATAGTTGGAGAGAGGTTTGGGGACTTGAATGTGTTAGTACCCTGTAAGAGAAGCCTTGCATTGTCAGAAACCCATGATATCTGGGAGAATTCAGGTGAGAGTAGAACCATCATAATGTAATAGGTAGTACGGTTCCCCTACCCCACTGACCAGAGATGGAGTCAGGTCAGTGAGGGAGTGGTGTTTATGGGAAGGCTAAAGAGAGCTTCCTAGTGGTGATATTTAAAGTACTGAAAAGCCGCTTGTTTCCGGCCTTTCAATACCACTGGCTCCATGGAAACTCAATATGCTGTTATAATTAATATATATTTATTTTAGGTTACAAGAACAAATCTTTACAGCATATGGAGCTGACAGATAGTATGCCTCAAGCACTTGAGTATACCTGGATATCTGTCCTCCTTTCATAATACAAAGGCTGTCTCTTATACAATTCTTGACAGCTTGAGGCCATGATGGCACATATCATATTGTTAGTTTTTATTGGTCACTTACACACGTCATTGCATTTATCAGTTTATTAATTGGTTCATAATATCTGTGTCATACTATACGCGTGTCCTGTTTACCAGAAAATCTATCTTTTTCCGGCATATGTCGTTTTAATCATCATGTCAGCAATTCCAAGCCATCGGCCAGTAAAAGCCTGCCCATCATAGGATATTCTTGCAAAATAATGTATTTTTATATTCTTGGTCAAGACATGTTCTCATCCTTCTTAGATTCACTTCCCTGGCATTACAGCAGATGTGATACCAGTTGCCATGTAAAAGAATAAGTTTCGTTGCATTTGCTCATTTTAGCATAAATTTCACTTGGCTTGCTGATTTCAGCAAGCATAGATTGTGCAAAGGCTTGACAGTTTTAGTCAGAGCATTCTCAGCCATCTTAGACCTTTAGTTGTGTTTATTGGCCTAATGTGTTTATTGGCCTAATATGTTAGGGGATTTCAGTGGGGGGGGGGGGGCTCTTCACCTCTAGTTTCATAGAGGACTTAAACTTCTTCATCTGTACACCTGTACAGGACTCTCTCTCTCTCTCTCTCTCTCTCCTCCCTTCTCAGTACTTAAGTAGGCTGCAGAGCACAAGAGAAGAGAAAGTTGAAGGCAGTGTGGCCTTGGCCAGCCCTGGTGCCTAGCTGAGGGAACCCAGGTTCCAAGAACTTTTTCCTGCCACTAAGGGTGTGTTGGGAGGGCAGCAGTGCTGTGTGAAAAGGATGGTCACTGAAGACTGAGGAATGCTAATGAACTCTTTTTTGGCTATTCAAACCCTGACTGGAGTGTCCTGTGATTTGTGTACCTATTGAAAGGTCCTTTTCTTATGAGTGGTATTTAAGTCCATACAGTGAATTATAAGTGACCAGAATAAATGTTTTGTTTGGATTTTGGCTGCAAGACTCAGTTTCTATTCTGAATAGTCATCATTACTCTGTGGCCCCCTCCAAGGAGTGCTGGATAGTGCACTAGTGGCAGGGGTCAGCTCTTTGCGCTTCTGGCAGACCCCCTCCCCGACTCTCTTACTACAACCTTAAGGGCAAACCTATCTTCCACTGGAATGGTGGTCTTTTTTGTAACCATCACCACCAAATCATCCACCTGAGGACACTTCAGCTTATCCACCTCTTCCTGAGCAAGAGGGTTAAGGCATAACATAGCCCATGCAACTTTGAGGCCAGTGTCCAAAGAGATCCACTGAATTGAGATTAATTCCTGGATGGTCTCATGTACCAAAAAGGTTCTCGATGGGCATGGAGTACTCGTCTTAGGTTTAGCTGTGGCCGAAATAGATACTTCCAGCACAGAAATATTGAGCACTTCCAGGATCTTCCGGAAAACCCAGACCGCAGACAGGTCATTCGCTTCATTCAGGGCAACCTTTCCTCTTCCAGAGCCTCCAAGAGAGGGGATCCAGAAAACACCAATCCCGTGGCCTCACCGATCCATTGGCCATTTCCACTCTGTGCTGTTTAAGCACTGAATCTCCCTGACTCAAAAAATACAGGAGTAGAAACCCCATCTGGGGATTGGACTACTTGAGGAGGAAAGCTGGATGAAGGAGCAGAACAAACTCCAGGGAGAAAGGTTCCTGTACCTCTACCCCCCACTTGTGCAGCAGTAAAGATAGGGGAGCTAGAACTCTGCTCAGTAGCTGCATAGCCTGAAAGTATCACCTGCTGAGTCACCCTCTGCAGATCCCCTGATCCTACAACTGATGCAGAGCTGCCAGCATGATCCCAGGACCCCCCAGACTCCTCTCAGGCTGAGGAACCTGCCATAAGCATCCCCCCTCCCAACACTGCAAGGTCAGCACTGCTGCCGTCAGAAGAGATCCTGTCACGTCTGTGGTGGAGGAACAGCTGGAGCACAGGCCCAACATTGAGTACCACTTCCCGCAGCAGGAGCAGCGCTTGACAAGATCTGCCCCCATAATCAGTCTTCCCACTGAAATTGCATTGGCTCCGACAGCCTCAAGGCTCACATTTCTGATCTATTCTCTTTTTTTTTTTTTTTTTAACCAGCTGCCTCTACAAAGAACCAACTGCAGAGAAAAATAGCACCGTGGGAAGCCAACAGCTGCAGGAGCTGGCAGGGAGAATCAACAGTCAATTAAAATACTCAGAATGAGTCCCTCAATCCCCCTGAAAGAAGGCTCACCTATCACTTCAGGTAATACTGCTGGCTACCCTGGTTTATTTTTTTTTGGGGGGGGTTACTTCCATTGCTACTTTTTTATTTTTTTAATGTGCTCTGGCATCTAAGCAGAACAGCCCAATAGCTCTCTTGTTTTTTTCAGTGAGGAGGGAGGAAGGGAAGAAGGGAGCCAGCCATCAAAGAGGGACCCGGGGGACAGGGACAGGTACTGACCTGGCACCACCAGGTGTACCCCAAGTTAGGTACCCCCAAATCCCCCGGCTCTCTGAAGTAAAAATTAAAACAGAAGCCAATCCATAGACAAAGCCAGGAGCATGGGATACGGCCAAATATCCATCTGCTGGAGACAGAGAATATTGAACAGCCAAGGAGCATGTAATCCTATATCACAGAACTCAGTTCTGTGCTCTCTATCTTTGTCTGCTAATGGATGAATGTAACTCATTTGTTTGAATTTGTCTGCTGTTGATGCTATGAAAGCAGATATCTTAAGTTAATGTACATTAATAATAATGGAATTTGAGTTAAATAACCTGCATTAAAAAATAAAATCACATCAACACATTAGTAAATCTAGACCCAAGTTTGTACCAAAGTCAAAGGAGGGTGAAATAACTTGCCCAAGGCCCCAAGAGTGGCAGTGGCATGATATATCCTGTAAGAACAGGAGCTCATAGAGTAGCACTATCTAAAACTTTATCTGATCCTATTTTAGCACTTAAAAATTCACATCATCCCAGTTGATGAAAACAAATAGATTTTTAAGTCCTGCTTCTCTTCCTTTCACATTCAGTAGCAGCAGTCAGCATACCCTGTGTGTCAGCATTCATTCACATACCATAGTACTGTATATGAGTCGCAATCTTAACAAGAAGCCCACCTACAAGGAGGGGCAGGACTTGTGAACATTCAGACTCAAAGGCCCTATCCTGACTACTTCTTCTGGGCATAGGTCACAGTGAAGATCCAGAAAGAGAAAAACAAGCCCTCTCTCTGTGTCTCCATCTAATAATGATGTGACCTCATTTGGGATCCCAGCCTCTAGTTTGCAAAGCACTGTCAAAGAACAAATATGAGAATGTGTTCTTAGCAAAGTACCAGATTATAGTATACCTGAAGGTTAGCTCCAGATGGCCTGTCATTGTCATCAGTTTTTAAGATGTCCGGGTAACAATCTTCATCACCTTCTGCCTATTAAAGAGAAGACAAAAACAACAGACTTCAGTCACAAATTATTCTCAACTAGCAATCAGCATGAGCATGGACTGGTGTTGATTATTTGAAGTAGAAACCATGAGAATTTCCATCTAAAAATAAACCCAGAGAACTCATATGTTCAGCATAAAAACCGAGCAACCTAGCTAGAAAAAATGCGCATGTGACATGCTAAGATTCAAAATTTTGTGATGTGTAATAATTGTTCATGTGCCTACAAAAAAGCTAGAAACGACAGAGGCATGGAAATCTTATTTGGAAGATCAACAAAGTAACCATCACACAAGACTAATCTTGTGTTCGTTGTTTGTCATTATCTATAAAGTACACAACAAAACACGGTTACCATATGGCTTCAGGAAAAGGAGAATGGATTGAGACTTCTGACTTTATTGTGGAAACTGTACGAATTGAAGTAACCTTCAGTATCTTCACTTTATTGTGGAAAATAAACAGAAATTTAACATACTTCGTTAATAGCTAAACACATACACTTTGATGTAGCCATCTACCAATGGTGTTCCAAACACTCAAGCATTCAATGCCTTCCTAAGATAAAGCCTACGATGCTGTTTAACTCCTTGTAACAAGGCCTCTCGCTGCAGTGGATCTGTGATGATGCCAAGGGCTAGATGCACTAAAGATATCAACTCGATCGCTATTGGCCGATTCTCTGGCCGATTCTGCAGCAGAGATTGATGCTCTATCAAGTTTGCATGGAGGTTGCATGCAAATGCGACTGACACATGCGCAGAGCCATGACATGAGAAGCAACCTCCTGTCACTGCTGTTAGGGCTTCTTTTGTTTTTAATGGCACAGATGTGTGTTACACATGCACAATCTGTCCCATTAAAAAAAAAAAGAAAAAGCCCCCCTCCACGCCAGGCATCTCCCAGCCACTGTCTCCCCCGAAACCCCCCCAAAATGGCAGGAGAGATACCCAATCCTTCCTGCTATGCAGAACACCCCGTGCCATGACGCTCCCCCCTGCGCAGGCACCCCAGCACCACTGTTCCCTCCCCCTCCTGAACCCCAAAAAAGTGACAGGAGGAATGATTACTCCCTCCTGCCACCAAACGTCCCCACCCCGAACCTCCCCGTACCTTTTTAAAACATCTGGCTCCTGCTTCAGGCCTGTCTGTCTAAACTTCCTCTCCCCGGTAACTAATCCCCACACAGTCCTCAGTTCCCTCTAGTCACTAAGTCTTAACAATGCACCCAAAAAGTCAAAAAAATAAAAGTGCTTTCAAGCATAAAAGCATAAGTGCCATAAAAGTAAAAGTGCCATTCAGCCCATAGTGCACCTTAGTAAAACCTCATACTTGTCTAATGGCCTCCTCTATATTTTTGTACTCTGTTCTCTTGCCAAAATATATGTATGGAGCACCCAAAAAATAAAAAAACAAACAAACAATAAAAGTGATTTCAAGCACTTTTATTGTTTTTTTTAAAAACACTTTTTGGGTGCTTTATTAATACTTTATTAATATCTCTAACAAACTTTCACTCAACATTGATAAATCTTGTGGTCTTCTCCTCCCCATCAAAAAATCCGAAACTTTACCAGGAACTGTTTATATCAAATCCACACCCTTAGCTATGGATACTAAAATAAAATTATTAGGAGTAACCATCGATAGAGATCTTTCCTTTCATGACCACATAAGCTCAGTAGTAAAAACTTGTTTCTTTAAATTACGCATCATCCGTTCACTCAGTTCTATTCTAAATACTGATTCAATTAACATCCTTATTCATTCCCTAGTCATTTCACACTTAGATTACTGTAATTCTCTGTTAAATGGACTACCTCAAAAAGAACTCCGACGGTTGCAACTTATACAAAATACTACTATTAAACTAGTCTACAAAATAGGTAAATTCGAACATGTCACCCCTCTTCTTAAAGAGGCTCATTGGCTCCCAGTCACGCACCGTATAATCTACAAAATCTTATTGCTCACCTTCAAAATCAAACAATCTCACTTACCTCTATTCCTCGATAAATTATTAATTCCCCAAAGTTCTCCCCGATCCTTACGATCCACCGATCAAAAACTTCTTTTTATTCCGTCTCTAAAAGAGTCCTACTATACTAGGAAAACTAATTTTGCTATTACTGCTCCAACCTTATGGAATTCTCTCCCTCAATTTCTTCGGGATGAAATTCATCTACAAAAATTTAAAACCAATCTTAAAACTTTCCTATTCCAAGATGCCTTTGCCAAATCCTAATCTTTTTCTTCATCTATTAAATTTGCAACACTCTCATAATTCTCATCCTCTACATTAGCGCATCTCATAACATCACGCACAATTACCCTTCATGTTCTTTCCCTTCCCACTATATCATTTCTTCTAATATTATGTAACTTTTCCCCTCCTTCCCATTCATCCTCACAGTCGTGTTTGTCTGTATATGTTTAATATGTTTTCCCCAATATTCTTTAATACACTATTAACTAGTTCTTATTCTCCTATTTTAAAATTTTTTTATTGTTAACCGGTCAGATATTTGCTTTATGATCGGGATATGAAAAACTAATAAACTTGAAACTTAAGAGACTAGAGGGAATTGAGGACTCTGTGGGGATTAGTTACCACAACCCTTCCACACAGTAGGGGCACCTTTTTATGCTTTTGGAATAAAGATTTTGCATATATCGAATTTAGAAATTATTAAATTTTAAGAGACGCTCAAAAATTAGGTGCCGATATAGGCGCTGTTCAGCGCAATTCAAGTAAAATTGGGTGCTGTTTAGTGAATCACGCTGAGCGGCACCTACTCCAACTCGAATTGCCTCCCTCCTTTTCCCCAACACGATGCCCCTATTCTCACAGTTAAAAAAGTCCCTGGTCTAATGGACCCCTTCTCTTTTTCCACCCCCAGTTGCAAAATAAACCTTTCCAGTGTCATTCATCCACCCTGACCCCTTTTGCAAAACTCCACCCCCCCAGGGACCCCTTGTACCTGAAGAGGCAAGAGCAATACCCACATGCTCCTGCCTCCAGCAGTGTCCTTTACAAAATGGTAGCAAGAAGCACCAGGCGGGATCAGTCTATCATAAATGGGCACTATTATTTTGTAGAGAACACCACTAGAAGTAGGAGCATGCGGGCATTGCTCTTCCTTCTTCAAGGACAAAGGTCCTGAGGAAGGGCTTGTAAAGAAGGAGTCAGGGGATGGGCAGGCATAAGGGTGCCACTAGACACCAAAGAGTATTTTTTGTTGTTGGTTATGTCTGGGGTGGGTTGCTAAGTTGATTAGGGGATGTGAAGTGGCTCACTAGACCAGTGTTTTTCAACTGCTGTTCCGCGGCACACTAGTGTGCTGCGAGATGTTGCCTGGTGTGCCGCAGGGCTGCCATCAGGGCAGTACTACCAGTCCTGCATTCAGGGGCCCGGAGCTGACAGGGGACCCGAGGCAGGGGCACCAGTAGCTCGCCAAGGCAAAGTGAGTCGATCACTCAGGACTCACTTTGTCTTGGCGATCTAATCTATCGAGCCGATAAGTCTTCTTCTCCCCGACGTCAATTCTGCAGTCGGAGAAGAAGTTCGGGCCAGCCAATCGCTGCCTGGCTGGGCGGAACTTCCTCTCCGATTGCTGAATTGACGTCAGGGAGAGCATGCGTCGGCGTCGGCTTTGGGGCCTGTTATCCATTGGTGGGTCCTGTTCCCCGATGGCAGCGGCAGTGGCTTGGGGAACTGCAGGGAGAAAGAAAGAAAGGGGGCAGGCAGGGAAACAGAAGGAAAGAAGAGAAACAGAAAAAAAGAAAGAAAGGTCAGGGAGAGAGGAAGAAAAAGTTGGGGGAGGGAATGAGGTGTGGAGGAGAGAAAGCATACAGGCTGATAGAAGGGAAGAAAGATTGGATGCACAGCCAGAAGAAGAAAGTGCAACCAGGAATCACCAGACAAGGTAGGAAAAATGATTTTATTTTAAATTTAGCAAAGTGGAGGCAGTATTACCACAGTTTTCAAAGGAATTTACCCAAATAACTTAATAGTTAACTGGGTAAATTCCCAGAGATGAAAACTTCCCTTCACTTACTATGCACAGTTCTGAATTTATATCTGCTGTCTATATCTTACAATATGGTCACCTTTTACTAAACCGCAATAGTGGTTTTTAGCGCAGGGAGCCTATGAGCATCAAGAGCAGCGCTGGGCATTCAGCGCAGCTCCCTGCGCTAAAAACTGCTATTGTGGTTTAATAAAAAGGATGGAGGGTATATTTGTCTATTTTTGTATGCTATAAAAACCAAATACAGAGAGAGACTGAGAGCTGTTGACGAAGAGCTACGTGTGTGTCTTTCTTCGATTCCAGCCAGAATATCAGCTTTGTGTTCAGCCAAACAGGCCCAGGTTTCGCACTGAATAAAGTATTTTATAATTTTTTACTATTCTGTTTACTTAATATTTCATAATAAAGTAATTATAAAATACTTTCTTTGTGTTTATTTGATTCCTATTCAAGAGAATTACTTTATATATAGTCAATATAGGCACAGAGCTAAATTTTTTAACATTTCTAATGGTGGTGTGCCTCGTGATTTTTTTCATGAAACAAGTGTGCCTTTGCCCAAAAAAGGTTGAAAAACACTGCACTAGAAATAAAGGAAGGAGCTGGTTACATCAGGAACTGCCACTGGGATTCTTTTTTATATACGGGTGGGGGGGGGGGGTTAAGAGGGATCAGGTAGAACAGTGCCACTAAACACCAGAGATTTTTTTTTAATTTGGAAAGGTGGGGGTGGGGGGAAAGTTAGGGTCCATGCAGACTGTCAGCACTTTTTTTCTGCTTAGACCAATCATCAGGCAAGGAGCTGCAAATTACTGCCTTGATCTTAATGCAGCAGTAATCTGTAATTTTATGGTAGAGAGTTGGTGACTTTCTGCATGGGCATGTTGCTCTTTAAATAAATCTGACCTTCAACACAAATAAGCCCTGCAAATTAATTGAGCCAGTTCTGTGGGTGCTTGAGCACTCCCAATATTGAACAAACTATTGTAACCAGAGAGGGGTAATTTCCCCTGGGTTTAGCACCCCCACTTATTTTGGAAAAGTTGGCTTCTATGCTATTCATAAACTTATTTCTCTGAACAAAAGTGAGCAAACAACACTCAGCAAAGTAACCAAGGATCTAGTTTTATCTCCCCTTCTCTATCAGAAGGGTTCATGTATTCCCCAGGGGAAAATATCCAAAATTCAACAGTACCCTGATCAGAGATCCCCACACTATCGACTAGATTGTAAGCTCTTTTGAGGAAGGACTGTCTAAACTAAACTAAACCTTAAGTTTATATACCGCATCATCTCCACGGATGCGGAGCTCAGCACAGTTTACAAGAACTTAAAATATAGGAAGAGAAGGGGAAAAAAGTTTACCTGAACTTATATATAGAAGAGAAGAGTCTCTTCAATGTTTTACTGTACAGTGTTGCATATGTCTAGTAGAGCTACAGAAATGAGTAGTAGTGGCAGCAGAATGAGATAGTGCACTGGGGAAGTAACCCCAATTTTTTCAGAAGTCACCAGGATCAGACAGGTGACACACACTTCTGACTGCCCCTAACACGCGACCAGAAACTCCTCCTCTACAGTTAGCCATCTCTCCCGCCCTCCCCAGTACAGCATGTCTTCCCCGCTCAATGCCCTCCCGTCCTACCTTCAAACTCGCGTCTACAAATCACTTGCGATAGCCTTCCTTCGCCGGCGCCCCGCCCCTATGACGTAACTTCTCCCCTCGGCCCACCCTGCGTGCAGTAGAAATTGGAAGTCGCCATCAAAGAAGGCGGAAGGTCCGAAAAGGGTAAAAAGTTGTATCAGGAAAGATTAGATGAGGAAGGAGGAAAGCTGGTCATAGACGATTTCAAAAAGAAAAGTTAGAAAATAGGGAGGGAGGGAGGGAGGGGTAGACAGGCGAGGCAAAGATAGCAAACAGGGAAGAAGAGGAAGGGAATTGAGCGTCTGCTTCTTCCGGTTCGCCTGAGAACATAAAAGTTGCAATGCTGGGAGAGACTGAAGGGGGGTCCATCAAGCCCTGTATCTTGTTTCCAACAGTGACTAACCCAGGTCACCGCACCTTTGACGCCGCTAATCCCTGTGTTGGAGTTGTTCGGAAACTGTCCTGTTAGGGCGCAGGACCTGTTCTCGGAAATCTTAAGACTGTGTGTGTCCAGTAAAGGGCATCAGAAGCCTACGAAGTGTCTCAAACTCCTGCATGGCACTCGAGACATTTCGCTGTCCCCCTGCACATTTCGAGCTCGTTGGTCAGGTCACCCTTACCCACCGCAGACTTCTCACCTAGATACCAAGAGATTTGTCATACAGACCACCTCAACGGACGCGTAGGGGATTTCTCTGCCAGCACCACCTGTCACCCGTCATCACAAACGCCGAGAGGTTTCTCCGCATCTGAAAAGCTCAGTTAAATACTCAACTCAAAACACTTGCGCTCGAGAGTCCACTCTCTGCCCGCCCCCGACTAGCTCTTGGCGGTGAATCCTAGCTCGGCAAACCTTTCCCCACCCGCTCCCCACTCTCACCATGCTGCGACCGTCAACGGCTCTCCCCTGGCCAGGGAATTAGCAGAGTTCTCGGTCGGAAAAGCGAACGACACCGCAGGAGTCGCAACGGGCCCTGCGTACAGCCGCCATGACTGAGTGATCGGTGCGAAGCGCGACCCCAGCAACCAGGAGCGCGCGCAGAGCAACGGGCCGAGGAAGGGGACAAAACGAATGCAAGAGGAAGCGGAGCCCGGCTCACTTGTCTGCTGTCAGCCACTCTGCGTTGCAGGCCTCTGCCTCGCGCCCCTCTGCAGGGAGGAAAGAGTGTGTATCTGATAGTGCGGCTTTAATACTGAGGCGCCCACGCTGGCTGACGGAATATCCAGACATATTGGGACTAGCGTTAATAAGATGAAAGACCTGACCTTTTGTAATGTGTTTTTTGAAGTGTATGCCAGAAATTCTTAACTATTCAATGCGGGTGGGCAGAAGAACCAACACCACCGGTTGGGGAGACTCTCTGGGGTACCTTTAGTTCTTCACTGGCAGAAAGCAGCGGCTCCGGCAATTCCTGCCGGCCCTAAACTTTCCCTTTGATCCAATTTCCTGGTCCCAGGAAATTGCTGGGAGCCGGGCTGGGCAGCCGGAGTGTCACTGCTTGCTGCCGGGGAAAAAAATTAAAGGTTTAAATGTTACCGGAGGAAGTGGAGTTAAGAGAAGCCCCGATCGCCCGGGAGGGAGTGATAATCCGGGAAGGAGTAAAACGCGGACGTCCTTAAAAACCTGCTTCCTTCGGTTTTTGACAGCTGCGGTTTCAGATTTCATGTCCGCGTTTTACCCTCCCCCCCTCTTTCCACCGCTGCAGCTGTTGCTGTTTCTGGCCCCACATATTTGTGCTGATACTCTTAATAATGATACTATAATGAATTTGAGGAAACACTTCAGCTAAGGGAGGTCTCCGTTTTACAAACCATCAAATACTCTCTTAATTTATTGACTCTTCTTGTATATCTTAAAGTAATTTTTAATTTAAGTGAAATAGCCTGATCGCTATCTTCCTATTAGAGCAGTGGTCCAAACCCTTGAAGGGCCACATTGTGGATTTGTAGGTACTTGGAGGGCCTCAGAAAAAATAGTTCATGTCTTATTAAAGAAGTGACAATTTTGCATGAGGTAAAACTCTTTATAGTTTATAAATCTTTTCTTTTGGCTAAGTCTTAATGATAATATTGTAATTTATAGCTAAAGAGACATATGATCAAGAAACTGTTTTATTCTACTTTTGTGATTATGATAAACATACTGAGGGCCTCAAAATAGTACCTGGTGGGTCGCAAGTTTGAGACCACTGTATTAGAGCTAACAGCATTCATGCACTCTAAAAATAAGAGGAAAAAAAACTCAGATCCCCATTTGCTGCCAGCTATTTAACTTAGTTCACAGTATACACAGGGAAAGATTATGCAAAAAGTCAGCCAAAGTGTGTATAATAGCCAAAATAAGAACTGACTGTACTGAAAACTAGTGCACAGAGAGTGGAAAGGATTTATAAAGAATATGCTCAGAAAAGTGAAACTCTGAAGAGAGAGTGACAACATGATCCGTCTGATTTGAGATTTTCAGTGATAGATGTTATATCTACTACGAGGGGCGGTGACATGGCTAAGCTCCTCTGGAGACAAGAGCAAAAGTGGATTTATGATTTGAATACACTTTTCCCAGAAGGGCTGAACAATGAAATTGAATGGGTGGCCTTTCTTTAACTCATTTTTGTGCTTTGTATCTGTTCTATAACTTGTTATATTCAAATCACAGTGAGCTATGTACATAAGCATTTTTTCCGTGTGCCGACGTGATGACATCATCGCGCCGCGGCACGGAGTTTTTCCCTCCCCCTCTCGGTTCGGGTTAAATTTGGCGGGATTGGCAGCGTTCTCTGTCATTTGGAGCATCAGAAACACTTCTGCAAATGGTATGTTACGATTTTTGTGCTTCCCTCCTTGTAACTGACAAGATGTTACTTTGTTACAGCACAGCTGTCCTATGTGATTATCTGTGCTATGTTTTGATAGTATTTTTTGTATTGTAGATCTTCTCATGGATATAAATTTTGAACTCCTTCTGCAAATGATCATCTCATGCATCACAACGTATAATGTTTAAAGATTGATTTTGGGTCTCCTGAAGCAGACCACGAAACGGGGCCACGTTGAGACCCGAGACCCCTATAACAAGTGTATCTTTATAAGATAAGTGCATCATCAAAAATCCAATGAGATTTATTATATTTCATATCTCAAAAATTTTTTGAACCTGGACTGTGTTTAGAAATTACAAGATTTAAAATTAGCTTTTATTACCTTTACTAGTTCTCAGAGAGTGATTTTTTGAATCAATTATGCAATGACTGGACGGTAAACTCTTACCCCAAGAGAGGGTTGTCACTCTCTCTTCAGAGTTTCACTTTTCTGAGCATATTCTTTATAAATCCTTTCCACTCTCTGTGCACTAGTTTTCAGTACAGTCAGTTCTTATTTTGGCTACTAGCTATTTAACTTAGCCTGCAAACTTGAAAGGGACAATCCTCATTGGTTTAAAAATCCTCCAACCTCCTATTTCTTGTTTTCAATCTTACTTTTGATCTCTCTAAACAGTTTCTAAAACGTTAAATAATGTTTAAGAAGTACTTAGCTTTTATGCTATAGTGTTAAATGTTCAATGATCCACTGTCTGTTGTATTTTTAGAGCAGTAGTTCCCAACCCTGTCCTGGAGGACCACCAGGCCAGTCGGGTTTTCAGGATAGCCCTCATGAATATTCATGAGAGAGATCTGCATATAGTGGAGGTGCATATTCATGAGGGCTATCTTGAAAACCTGACTGGCCTGGTGGTCCTCCAGGACAGGGTTGGGAACCACTGTTTTAGAGCACATGAATACTGTTAGCTCTAATACGAAGATAGCGATTACACTATTTCACTTACTTTAAAATATACAAGAAGAGTCAACAAATGAAAAGAGTATTGATGTTTTGTAAAACGGAGACCTCCCTTGGCTGAAGTGTTTCCTCAAATTCATTACAGTATTATTATTATATGTAACCTTTTGGCACTTTTAGTCTCAGCATAGGTTATGGTTCCACTTCTGCTGCTTGTGAGAATCTGTCAGTTAAATGGTCCAATCACAATTTAGCTCTGACGGATTTAAGTCTGTTGACCTCAATGGATTCCTTAAACATTTGCTTCCCTTGGTTTTGACAGCTGCTGTTTCTCATTACCCTTTAACTGTGATGGACCTCAATGCTCCTTCTCCCCGTCCCACCCCACCAATCTACTTTGCCAGACCTCAAGCAGGGGGAAAGTACACACTGTTGAGTGCATGGCGGGCTGGCACCAATGATCGCCTCCCTGCCCCTTGCTTAGACACGATTAGCAGCTCCCTGTGCTCCAGGCCCCCTTTCAGCGTGAAGCCCCACGGCACTCCCCCTTGCAGCTGCACATGAATGCACTGGAAAGAGAACATAACTGCCGCTGCTGGATCAGACCAGTGATTCATCATGCCCAGCAGTCCGCTCACGCAGCGGCCCTGAGACCAGCCCTACCTGCGCACATTCTTGTTCAGCAGGAACTTGTCTAACTTTGTCTTGAATCCCTGGAGGGTGTTTTCCCCTATGACAGATTCCGGAAGAGCGTTCCAGTTTTCTACCACTCTGGGTGAAGAAAAACTTCCTTACGTTTGTACGGAATCTATCCCCTTTCAACTTTAGAGAGTGCCCTCTTGTTCTCCCTACCTTGGAGAGGGTGAACAACCTGTCCTTATCTACTAAGTCTATCCCCTTCAGTACCTTGAATGTTTTGATCATGTCCCCCTCTCACTCCTCTGTTTGAAGGAGAAGAGGCCCAGTTTCTCTAATCTTTTGCTGTACGGCAGCTCCTCCAACCCCTTAACCATCTTAGTCGCTCTTCTCTGGACCTTTTCGAGTAGTACCGTGTCCTTCCTCATGTACGGCGACCATTGCTGTACGCAGTACTCCAGGTGAGGGCGCACCATGGCCCGGTACAGCGGCATGATAACCTTCTCCGATCTGTTCGTGATCCCCTTCTTTATCATTCCTAGCATTCTGTTCGCCCTTTTCGCTGCTGTCGCACATTGTGCGGACGGCTTCAATGACTTGTCGATCAGAACTCCCAAGTCCCTTTCCTGGAATGTCTCTCCAAGTACCGCCCCGGACATCCTGTATTCGTGCAGGAGATTTTTGTTACCGACATGCATCACTTTACACTTATCCACGTTGAACCTCATCTGCCATATTGATGCCCATTCCTCGAGCCTGATTATGTCACGTTGCAGATCTTCGCGATCCCCCTGCGTCTTCACTACTCTGAATAACTTTGTGTCGTCCACAAATTTAATCACCTCTCTCGTCGTACCTATGTCCAGATCATTTATAAAGATGTTGAAGAGCACAGGTCCAAGCACTGAGCCCTGCGGCACCCCACTGGTGATGCTCTTCCAGTCTGAGTATTGTCCATTTCCCCCCACTCTCTGTTTCCTATGCTCCAGCCAGTTTTTAATCCACACGAGTATTTCACCCTCGATTCCATGGCTCGCAATTTTCCGAAGTAGTCGTTCATGCGGAACCTTGTCAAATGCCTTCTGAAAGTCCAGATATACAATGTCGACCAGGTCGCCCTTTTCTATCTGCCTGTTTACTCCCTCGAAGAAGTGCAGCAAGTTTGTCAAACAAGATCTGCCTTTGCTGAAACTGTGCTGGCTGATCCTCATCAGCCTGTGTTCGTCAAGGTGATCAATGATGTGGTCCTTAATCAGCGCCTCTACCATCTTTCCCGGTATTGAGGTCAGACTCACTGTCTGTAGTTTCCTGGGTCTCCCCTCGAACCTTTTTTGAAGATCGGCATAACATTCGCCACCTTCCAGTCCTCCGGAATCTTTCCCGATACGATCGACAGATTGGCTATTAGTTGAAGCAGTTCATCTATGGTCCCTTTCAGTTCCTTGATGACCCTCAGATGGATGCCATCCAGTCACGGGGATTTATTGCTCTTAAGCCTATCAATCTGCCTGCATACCTCTTCTAGACTGACCGTCAACCCTGTCAGTTTTCTATTTTCACTCCTAGCATATAGCCTAATGGGTTCCAGTATGCTGTGTATATCCTCTTCGGTAAATACAGATGCAAAAAACGTGTTCAGTCTGTCAGCGATTGCTATGTCCTCCTCTAGCGCTCCTTTTATTCCTTGGTCATCCAACGTTCCCACCGCCTCCTTTGCGGGTCGTTTCCCTTTAATATATCGAAAGAACGGCTTGAAGTTTTTCACCTTCTTGGCTATTTTTTCCTCGTAGTCTCTTTTGGTCCCTTTTACCGCCTTATGGCACCTGCGTTGATGTTTGTGCTTATTCCAGTTTTCATCCATTTTTGATCTTTTCCATTCCTTAAATGAGTTTTTCTTGTCTCTGATCGCTTCCTTTACCTCTACAGGTGCCTCTTCTATGAAGTTCTCCAGCTCCCGGACTTCTTCCTCGATGGTGTCCTCTGTCTTGATGATCTCTGCATCTCTATCTTCCTCCTCCACTGCTAGAAGTGCCTCCAGTTCCAGTATTCTGCCCTCCAGGAGTCTGACTTGCTTCTTCAGGCTCTCCAGTTCTCCGCATCGAGCACATATGTAAGACTGCCTCCCAGAAGGGAGGTAGTCATACATATGGCAGACAGTGCAGAAAACTGGGTAGCTCAACATCCTGCTTCTCTCTGCTGATTCCATTGCTGCCTGCTTACTGGTCTCCTGTGGATGTCTTCTGTGCCTGCTGTCTCTTCTGTGTTCACCTGGTTATGTCCCCAGTGTCCGCCTGGTTGTGTATCCTTTGTGCCTTCTTTGTCCTCTGTGTGTGTGTGTCTGCCTGGCTGTGTGTCCTCAGCGCCCGCTGTGTCCTCTGTGCCTGCTGTGGCTGTCCTCTGCGCCTGTTGTGTCCTCTGTGTCTTCTTGGTTGTGTGCCCTTTGTACCTGCTATGTCCTCTGTACCTGCCGTGTCTGCCTGGTTGTGTGCCTCTGTACCTGTTGTGTCTGCCTGGTTGTGTGTCTTTGTACCTGCTGGGTCTGCCTGGTTGAAAGTCCTCTGCGTCTGCTGTGGTCTCCCTCCGCTCTTCTTTAGTGGTGGCTCATCCCTTTTCAAGGCCCTTCGCAAAGGCGCTCTCGCTAAGGTGAGCACCTTTGACGCGCGCTGAATGGCTGAGCACCATTGGCCCCTCCCCTTTTAAGGGGGAGCTTCGATAGATGATGGGGGTGAGCAGAGCTCTCATCGCTGCCCCTGCTTCTCCTTCGCTCCTTCTCTCCTGCTTTCCCTTCTTCCGGGCTTCTCTTGTCCCCCTCAGCTCGCCTCCTGCTACTCTCTGCTCCTCTCAGCTGCCTCCTCCATTTTCTTCTCCAGGCCAGTGGTGGGAGCCCCCCAAAGACCTGCGACTGACAAGACACCGCAGCAATGGGCGGTCCGCACCTGCTGAAATCCAGCCAATCATCTCGCAGTATACAGAGGGGTGGGGTCCTTTGAGGTGTAATTGTTTCACTCTACCCTTCTCGCTGCTCCTTCCAAAAAAATAACAAACACACAAAACGCAAAATTCTCAGTGCAAGGAAGAAAGAAGGCAGAGCATGGAAGCAGCGATTTTCAGAGTGAATGTTGGTAAGTGCTAAACTTTTTTATTGGTACAGTAAAAGAAAAGAAACTTTACCAATGATGTAATTTGGGGGGGCGAAGTCAGCATGAGAAAAATCATGAATAAGCGAAACTGCGAGTGCTGAAACTGCAAATACGGAGGGAGAAGTGTACTTTAGGGATCTTCTTTGGACCATTTAATTGACAGATTCTCACAAGCAGAAGAAGTGAAGGAGCCATAACCTATTCTGAGACTAAAACTTTATAATTTTGTAAGCTAAGGAAATAGCTTAGAGGTTAGTGTAGCAAGAGGCTGGGAATTTGGGTCCAAGATCAGGTTGAACCAACAAAAATACATTTTCTTGCCCCAGCACTATAGACCTTATCTTTGGTTAAGTTTTACATCACAGATCCTACTATAAACTGTGTCGAGCTCTACGAACGTGGAGATGATACAAACCTAAGGATTAGATTAGATTAGATCCTCCCATTTATTTCCATCAGAAGTGAAGCTTTCTGGACCTCTGTTGAGAATAAATACCAAAACTTTGAAGCTTGATCGGTTAGAGCTATAGTTGTCTAATGGTTGGTGTATCTAACAGATAACCTGGGGAAATGGTTTCCATTTCAGAGAATACTTGGGGGGGATGAGTGACCACATAGAGATCCGTAAAGTAGATTCATATTGAGGTCCTCAAAATTAAATTGAAATCAGAATCCACAGCTGTCAAAAATGTGAGAAGCAGATTGGCAGGGGGGAGCTTGAGGTCTGTCAAAGTGGATCTATGGGGTGGGGTGGGATGGGGTGGGGAGGAGCATTGAGGTCCATCAGTTAAAGGGTAATGAGAAACAGCAGCTGTCAAAACCAAGGGAAGCAAATGTTTAAGGAAGTGCGGTTGAGATCCTGCATCCAGTACTTTTCTTCAGAATAGGTAAAATCATTTTAAATGAGTGGGCTGCTCTTTACTTTAGTGATTTTCTTTGGAACATTTAATTGACAGATCCTCACAAGCAGCAGAAGTGGAGCGATAACCTTTACTGAGGCTAAAAGTACCAAAACTTTACAACTTTGTCAGTTAAGGAAGTAGCTTAGAGGTTAGTGTAGCTGCCTGAAAGCTTGGGGATCTTTGTTCAAGACTGGGATGAACCAAACAAAAATAAATTTTGCTGCCCCAGCTGTAGGGTAAAATACAGACCTCCCTTAGCTGAAGCGTTTCCTCAAATTTATTATTATTATCTTTCAGCACAGATCTGGGGTCAGAAATGGCAACAGCTGCAGTGGTGGAAAGATGGGGGTAAAACGCAGATATGGAATCTGAAACCACAGCTGTCAAAAATCAGAGGAAACAGATTTTTAATAACATGTGTTTGAGATTTGTGAGGTCCACGTTTTACCTCTTCCCTGCCAGGAGTCCTCAGCTGGTGGGGCTTGGGGATCCCCATCAAACACATTGTTGATTCCCTGGCTGCCACTGACTTTGAATACACTGGAGTTGTCTTCTATGTATCTGCGAGTGTGTGTGTGGGGGGGAGGTTCTTCCCCTGGGGCATGTGGAAAAAAAATCTACTCTCAATTTTTCTATTACTCATAGAAAATAGAGAAAAAAAAGACAAATAGAAAACATGACGGCAGATAAAGACCAATGACACATCCAGTCTGCCCATCCACATCATCCATTATCTCCACCTCTCCCTGGCCTAAGAGATCCCAAGTGCTGAGGATGTGGCCCTCCGGCTCAAATAAACAAGGATGTGGCAAACCTTTCTAAGCTGGACAATATAAGAGGTATTTGTTTGATATATGTAAGCATAAAAAGAACCCCAGTTAGATGTAGATTTTTCTACATACAGTCACCTGCTTGGGTATTCTAGCAAGAATGAGAACTTGATAGATAGGGGATACCCATATTGGAACATGTAATAAAATTTTGTGCTTAAAGGGATATAGGAAAGTGAAGAGAGTCGAGTGGCCTGTCTGTGAAGGCCTAGGGTCTTCAAGATGCTGCTTAATGTATATGTTTTATTGTCTTGTCCATATTGTAAATTATGTCATCTCTGTTCTGCCTCGATTATATTGTGGATGTACTTTTGTAACCCGTTCTGAGCTCCTTTGGGAGGATGGGCTAAATAATTGAATGAATAAATAAATATATAAGCAAACAGCCAAGTAAAAAAACAGAAAATCAAAATTGGGGATGAATATTAAGAGATTTGTAAGAATAATATGTTTCTTGCTGAGATATAGAGGGAACACAGGAAATAAAGAATTAAAATATATTAGGAATCAATTTGGGGTATTATAATCAAGATTCTTTTCCCCCTTTTCTTGTTAGCACTCTGAATCTAGTAATCTGAGTTTAGTTGCCTGTATTTTCTTTGATTCTTCTGCTCTTATAAAACTACAAGGGTTACCAGATGTCCAGATTTACCTGGACACGTCCTCTTTTAGAAGACTGTCCAGGTGTCCAGATGGTTTCCTGGACTGGAGGAAGTTAGGCTGGGTTTTGGACTCTCCAGTCCAGCCGCCACCCCAGACTCAGGTATGGCTCTTTGAGTCTCCCCTGTCCCCAGTACCTCCTCTGGTGTTGCAGTTTCAAAACTTCAGGCAGCCAGCAGCATTAGTAACATGATCCTGCTGCTGTCAGCCTACCCCGGAAGCCTTTGCTCTGCAGCATCCCACCTACATGGGAACAGGAAATTCTTGTACAATCCCACTTTATTCCAGCTTAGTAGATAAAGACAGGTTATTCACCCTCTCCAAGGTAGAGAGAACATTATATTACATTAGTGATTTCTATTCCGCCATTACCTTGACATATGAATTGTCAGGACATTTAGAAGTACATAAGGAGTGGTATGGATGTTTTCTAATTTGCTAAGGAATAGAGAGAGTATTGCAGGTGATGTTTGAGGTAGATCTAGTTGTGTTAGTTTGGTTTTATGTATTTTTTTAATTGTAGGGTTTTTGTTTCTTTTTTGAAGGTTTTGTAGTCTGTGGTCAAGATCAGTAGATTGGAGAGTTGGTGGTCCACCTTTGCTGCTTGATTGGCTAGGAGGTTGTTGTACAGCTTTTTTCGTTTCACGTTTTTGGTTGGAGGATGCGTGGACTCTCCTGTATCTGGTTGAGGTGGATTGATTTAGTCGGTTGTTCCAGTAGACTGGGCTGTCTACATTTATGGCTTTAAATAGTATGCAGTAAAATTTGAAGAGTACTCTCGCTCGTATTGGGAGCCGGTGTGTGTCGTGGTATGCCTCTGTAATGTGGTCATATTTCTTAGTCTTAGGGCTGTGTTTTGTACTGTTTGTAGTTGCTTCATCATGGTTGTTGGGCAAGGGAGATATAGTATGTTGCAGTAGAACGAGAGGGCACTCTCTAAAATTAAAAGGGGATAGATTCCGTACAAACATAAGGAAGTTCTTCTTCACCCAGAGAGTAGTAGAAAACTGAAATGCTCTTCCGGAGGCTGTTATAGGGGAAAACACCCTCCAGGGATTCAAGACAAAGTTAGACAAGTTCCTGCTGAACCAGAATGTACTCAGCTAAGGCTAGTCTGTTAGGGCACTGGTCTTTGACCTAAGGGCCGCCACGTGAGCGGACTGCTGGGCACAATGGACCACTGGTCTGACACAGTTGCGGCAATTCTTATGTTCTTATGACTAGTGGGTTAATTCCTTCTACCTGCTAGGACTTGTAGGAAGCCTCAAATTCCAGAGACTTAAGCTCCACCCTCTCTAGAACCAGTTTCTTTCCTACAAGCCAGGCTGTAGGAGCTTGTCTTTTCCGCTTGTGTTTATTTAATAAATCTTTATTAATTTTCTTTTTGAGAACAGTGCATTAAAATATACATACAATTAATGTTATAGACAGCACTTACTATCAATCAAAGAATACTATAAAATATTTTTCCCTGCCTCCCACCCTAATTCAAGAACAAAACCAAAGTGCTTTAAATTATGCATACAATTAATAACATAAACAGCACTTGCATTCGATCAGTGAATACTACAAAATATATTACCCTTCCTCCCTGGATGTGCATATCAAATAGGAAATAAAGGCATACTTCAACTAATCGGAGTTAACAAAATTCATCAATGGACCCCATATTAATTTAAATAGCTTATTATGACACGATATTTCTGAGTTCATTTTTTCATATTTATAACATAAACATAAAGATTCCCACCAAAAGGAAAAATTAAGTCTGTCCAAATTTTTCTTGATAATAATCTGCATGGATATCCCAGTCATAATGATAAAGAGTCTGCTTTTATACCTTTCTAATGGAGGTTTAGTTGACAACAATGTCCCACAGATTACCACCTCATAGGACAATGGATCAAAGATTCCAATATAAGAACATAAGAACATAAGCAATGCCTCTGCCGGGTCAGACCCGAGGTCCATCGCGCCCAGCAGTCCGCTCACGCGGCGGCCCAACAGGTCCAGGACCTGTGCAGCAATCCTCTATCTATACCCCTCTATCCCCTTTTCCAACAGAAAATTGTCCAATCCTTTCTTAAACCCCATTACCGTAATCTGTCCTATTACGTCCTCTGGAAGCGCATTCCAGGTGTCCACCATCCGCTGAGTAAAGAAAAACTTCCTAGCATTTGTTTTGAATCTATCCCCTTCCAATTTTTCCGAATGCCCTCTTGTTCTTTTATGTTTTGAGAATTTGAAGAATCTATCTCTCTCTACTCTCTCAATGCCCTTCATGATCTTGTAGGTTTCTATCATGTCTCCTCTGAGTCTCCGCTTTTCCAAGGAGAAGAGCTCTAGCCTCTCCAGTCTTTCAGTGTATGAAAGGTTTTCCATGCCCTTAATCATTCGTGTCGCTCTCCTCTGGACCCTCTCAAGTATTGCCATATCCTTCTTGAGGTACGGTGACCAATACTGAACACAGTACTCCAGGTGTGGGCGCACCATTGCCCGATACAACGGCAGGATGACTTCTTTTGTTCTGGTCATAATCCCATTTTTAATAATACCCAACATTCTGTTTGCCTTCTTCGCGGCTGCTGCGCATTGCGCCGTTGACTTCATTGTTGTATCCACCAGTACACCCAAATCTCTTTCAAGGTTACTTCCCTCTAATACTAATCCCCCCATTTGGTAGCTGAACATCGGGTTTTTTCTCCCTATATGCATGACTTTGCATTTCCCTACATTGAATTTCATCTGCCATTTATTCGCCCACTCCTCCAGTTTGTTTAGGTCCCTTTGTAGGTCCTCACACTCTTCCATAGTTCTAACCCTTCTACAGAGTTTAGTGTCGTCCGCAAATTTTATAACTTCACATTTCGTCCCCGTTTCCAGGTCATTTATAAATATATTGAACAGCAGCGGTCCAAGTACAGACCCCTGCGGAACTCCGCTCGTGACTTTCCTCCAGCCCGAGTAGTGACCCTTCACTCCAACCCTCTGTCTCCTGCCTGCCAACCAGTGTTTGATCCATCTGTATACGTCCCCTTCCACCCCGTGGTGCCATAGCTTCCTAAGCAGCCGCTCATGGGGTACCTTGTCAAAGGCCTTTTGGAAGTCAAGGTAAATGATGTCTACAGGTTCCCCTTTGTCCAACTGGCTGTTTACCCCCTCAAAGAAGTGCAGTAAGTTTGTTTGGCACGATCTTCCCTTGCAGAAGCCATGTTGGCTCGCTTTCATCAGCCCATTTTTTTCGATGTGCTCACAGATGCTGTCCTTTATCAGTGCTTCTACCATCTTGCCTGGAACCGATGTCAAACTTACCGGCCTATAGTTTCCCGGATCTCCTCTTGACCCCTTTTTAAAGATAGGTGTAACATTTGCTATCTTCCAGTCCTCCGGAATCTCTCCAGTTTTCAGGGATAGGTTGCAAACTCTTTGGAGTATTCCCGCTATCTCATTTCTTAGTTCTTTTAGTACCCTAGGGTGGATTCCGTCCGGGCCTGGTGATTTGTCGCTTTTCAATCTATCTATCTGTTGGAGGACATCCTCATGGCTCACCTCTATTGCTGACAGTTTTTCTTCTTGATCACCATGGAAGATCACGTCGGGTTCCGGTACACTGGATGTGTCCTCGCTTGTGAAGACTGACGAGAAGAATTTGTTTAACCTGTCGGCTACCTCTTTTTGCTCCTTTATCACTCCCTTTCTGTCTCCATCATCCAACGGTCCTACTTCCTCCCTCGCTGGTTTCTTCCCCTTAACGTATCTGAAGAATGATTTGAAGTTTTTTGCCTCCCTGGCCAGTTTCTCTTCGTATTCTCTTTTCGCTCTCCTAACCACTTGATGACATTCTCTTTGGCGTTTCCTGTGTTCATTCCAGTTTTCCCCAGTTTGGTCCTTTTTCCATTTCCGGAAAGATTTTTTCTTGTCTCCTATCGCTTTCTTCACCTCGTCGTTTATCCATGCAGGGTTTTTTGTTCGGTTTTTTTTGCACCCTTTTCTAAATCTGGGGATGTCATATGTTGTGCTTCTTGCACTGTGCCTTTGAATAGAGACCAAGCTTGCTCTACAGTTTCTGTTTTCCTTGAGCTGTTTCTAAGTTTTTTTTTAACCATTGCTCTCATAGCATCATAGTTTCCTTTCTTGAAGTTGAACGTTGTCACTGTGGTTCTTTTCCCTTTTGCTGTACTTACTCCTAATTTGTACTGGATCATGTTGTGGTCGCTGTTTCCTAGTGGTCCTACTACTTCCACTTCTTTTGCAGGTCCCCCTATTCCGTTGAGGATTAGGTCAAGAGTGGCATATCCTCTTGTTGGTTCCTTGACAAGCTGATCCATAAAGCAGTCCCTCACAGCCTCTAAGAATTCTGTTTCCCTCGCACAGTTTGAGTTTCCAATATTCCAGTTTATCCCGGGGTAGTTAAAATCTCCCATTACTGTCACATTCTTGTTGTTGCCTTCCCGCCTCAGTTCTGCTGCCAGATCTTTGTCGTTTGCTTCCGTTTGTCCAGGTGGACGATAGTATAGACCCAATCTTATGTCAAGGCCACTTTTTCCTGGTAATTTGACCCATAATGACTCCAGTCCTTCCGCCTTTGGTTCTATATCCACTCCGGACGAGGGAATGGTGTCTTTTATGTATAGTGCTATTCCTCCACCCTTCTTGTGGGTCCTGTCTCTTCTATAGAGTTTGTACCCTGGCAGTACTACGTCCCACTGGTTATCCTCATTCCACCATGTTTCCGTGATTCCAATGATGTCTAGGTTTTCTTTGTTGGCTATGGCTTCTAATTCTCCCATTTTGGTCTTTAGGCTCCTTGCATTAATTTGTCCCCATATTGATTTCCAAAAGTTAAGTATCGATGGACAATAGAACAACAAATGATCCAGTGTCCCTATTTCAAGATGACAGCATCTATTAGACTTTAAACTGTCTAACTTTTGCAAACAAACTGTGGTCCAAATTTCCATAGGTATCATCAAGCCTTCATTTTGTATCAAGATATGTACTGGATCCTTCCTGAACTCATGGAGCATCTTCCAGACTGGCTGTTAGAGAGTCATCTCATGTCCCCATTGCGTCTGAGCCATATCTTGAGTATCCAGTTACCCAGAATATACAAGGACAATAGTATTCTTTTTTTAAATTATTTATTTATATTCTTTTACAAGTTGAAAAAACAATACTTGAAAGGAAATACACCAATTTAAGAAGAAAAACCAAAAATAAAATTATAAGATAATTCCACACTAGTAACCATGATTAAAGTCCACATTAAGGAGAGAGAGAATCAAGCAAATTCCAAGGGAAGTTGGACTTCAAGCAAGAAATAACTAAATTAATCAAATTACAGAGTACAGCTGGATCAATTATTATCCTGGTTAGGGGATTCCATGGAAGTCTCTGGGCCTCTTACAGTTGCTTTACCTTCAAGAAAAAATTGTAACTGATCAGGTTCATAAAAGATATATCTATTATTCTGATATGTAATGCAACATTTACATGGAAAAGACAATAGTATTCTTTTTACCACCTGGAATACATTAAAATTAATTAATAATTTAACACCTACTCCAATACAACAATCCATGTGTCAATCGCTATGGTTAAACTCCAAGATACAAATCGGCGAGTCTAACATCCTCTAGAAACATTGGCTGCAGGCAGGTATACGTACTTTGGATGATGTGATCTCCAATGGGAAAATGCTAAATTTATTACAACTGCAACAATCATTCGGCATCTCAAAGTCTCAAGCTTATCAATGGTTGCAGTTGAAACAGGCCATTCAGAAAGGGTTCCCTGATTGGCAAAATTAAAAAATCAGTATAGCTTGCCAGGCCTATGTTTCCAGACAGATTTGCTAGGTCATCAGGCCACCGAGTGGTATAAATTAATATCTGAATATCAGAATAAAATACCTAAAACTAGTCTAAAAGACATTTGGAGCATTGAGATAAAGCAGCAGATGTACCGGGCCATGGTACGCCCTCACCTGGAATACTGCATCCACACTGGTCACCGTACATGAAAAAGGACACAGTACTACTCGAAAGGGTCCAGAGAAGAGCGACTAAAATGGTTAAGGAGCTAGAGGAGTTGCCGTACAGCAAGAAATTAGAGAAACTAGGCCTCTTCTCCCTCGAAAAAAGGAGACTGAGAGGGGACATGATAGAAACATTCAAGATAATGAAGGGAATAGACTTAGTAGATAAAGACAAGTTGTTCACCCTCTTCAAGGTAGGCATTCTCTAAAGTTAAAAGGGGATAGAAACGTAAGGAAGTTCTTCACCCAGAGAGTGGTGGAAAACTGGAATTCCCTTCTGGAGGTTGTTATAGGGGAAAACACCCTCTAGGGATTCAAAACTAGGTTGAACAAGTTCCTGCTGAACCGGAACGTACGCAGGTAGGGTTGATCTCAGTTAGGGCTCTGGTCTTTGACCTTGGGCCAATGCAGGAGTGGACTGCTGGCCGCGATGGACCACTGATCTGACCCAGCTGTGGCAGTTCTTATTTCTGCTACTCATGGATTTGGACTTGGAGGATGAGATGTACAACGTCAGCATCTATTGAGACAAACTTGTTTTTTTCTGTTGCTTGAGTTTATTTAAAATTCAGTCTTTTTATTTGTGGTTACCAGCGGGGACGGCTCTGAATGCAGGAGATCAGAGACCTTTGGAAAAGTCTACTTCCAGGGGGTTGGCTGCCTGTCAGTGCACCCTCTAGATCAGGGGTAGGGAACTCCGGTCCTCGAGAGCCGTATTCCAGTCGGATTTTCAGGATTTCCCCAATGAATATGCATTGAAAGCAGTGCATGCAAATAGATCTCATGCATATTCATTGGGGAAATCCTGAAAACCCGACTGGAATACGGATCTCGAGGACCGGAGTTCCCTACCCCTGCTCTAGACAGACTGCACGTCAGATCGGGGCTCAGAGACTGTTCCCTTGGGCGCTTGCTCACCCCAGGTTCATCTGCTAGTGGTTCGAGTGCAGGCTGCATAGCTCCGTGGTGGCACACCTGGGACCAGGGCCAGACTGTGTTCTTCCACCAGGTGTCTGCATGGTGTGTCCAAGGGTGGCAGAGGTACCCAGCTGTGGATGACCAGCCGATGGGGCAGTCCAAAGATTTGAATTCCAGCTTGCCTGCTTCCTATGGCAGAAGATCTCCCTGTAAGCTAATTCAGCTCTCTCAGCACTGTTTTTACAGTCAGCACATGTCACAGTGAGTACATGTCTTGCTCCACTCCTAAAATCGCTGTTTTTGAGATTTTCAGCTGTTTTTCCCGGGCTATTTTTGTGCATAATTAGCACCCACAGTGGCCATCTTGGATTTTGCCAATTTAGAATAAAAGTTATTTTTACCACTTGCAAGCTTTGTTTTTGTAAGAAAACCATTCAGATGGACTCCCCAGGCCAGGATGTGGTGGATTCATGCCTTATTTGTGGTGGATGGCTGTCTGGTGCGCAGCCTTGTTCCACAGCTGCCCGTGCGGGGGACAAAATTAGCTTGGACCCTATGCCTTCGACCTCCTGAAGGGGTCTTCCTGCTATTTCTGCCTAGGTAGCATGAAAAAGGCATCAGGGGACCCTGGGAAGTGCGCAGGCCCCGCTCTGGTGAAACGCAGGCACACTTCCCCTGGAGGGGAAGGAGGTAGAGGACCAGCAGAACCTCCTGGACTAGGAAGATCATGCCCTTGCTAAAGCTTCAGGCCCACCAGCTGGACTCACCACTACTTTGATGGTCCAGCATCTCCTGCAAGTCACCCTTTCAAATCGAGACTTGCAGCAGGAGCTGAATGGCTAGACTCAGGTTTTGGTCCAGCTGGTGGGTCTCATCCAGCAGTTGTTAGTAGCCTGCCTGCCCAGCTATTGATGGCCATAGCCACTCCTGGCACACCTGCCCAGACTGGGATGCCCACGCCCCATGCTATCACCAATAGTGGCCAAGGCAGCTTTAATGGACATTATTCTTGTACAGACTGCTTCACTAGCTTTCTCATTACCCTTTAACTCTGATGGACCTCAATGCTCCTTCTCTCCATACCACCCCACCCCACGGATCTACTTTGACAGACCTCAGTGTATGTCAAAGTAGACTGTGGGGTGGAGGAGGAACATTGAGGTCCATCAGAGTTAAACGGTAATGAGAAATAGCAGCTGTTAAAAACAATGGAAGCAAATGTTTAAGGAAGTGCAGTTGAGATCCTGCACTTTTCTTCAAAATAGGTAAATAGGTGGTGGTGGGGGCCCTGTTGTAAATACAGTGTTTCATAGTGTCCCTACTTAGTTATTAATGGCAGCACACCCTGTGATGCAGGGCTGACCTACATGCCTGTGGCCTTAGGAAATGAGTAAACATCTATGTCCAAGATACCTGTTACAAAGAAGGGACTGTTCAAGAATATTTCCAGTGCAATAGGTGAGACATTCTAGACAAGTGGGCTGTGTCCCATTGGCCTTATGCCGTATGCAGAAGGAATCCACTCCAGATGTTTCTGTGACCTGCACGCGTGTCTGAAGAAATCAAGTTTCAAGTTTAATATATATTTGATTGATCGCTTTATCAGTTTCAAAGCGATTAACACATGATTAAAATTACAATATAAAAGAAGTTTTAAAAATAATTAAAAACAAACAAGACATGGACAGTTACGAGAAATGTTTCTGTTCTCCTCTTTTTCTTATTCAGTGTTTTCAGCCCTTTTTCGGGGTTTGTGCTCAGAACATTTCTTCAGCTCTGCCTTCGTAGAGAAGAAGCAGACTCCGGTCTGCAGCTGACAGGCCAATCCCAGCGGGTACCTGTTAGCCAGCCTGCATTGGTTTATTTGGAGCTTGGGGCAGTCCCTGCTTTTTTCTCACTCTGTTAAGCAGGGGTTCGAGTGCAGGCTGTTAGGCATATTTTGGGGGCTCAGCAGTATATCACAGGATGCTGGCTGCGTTTTCACCTCCACACATCCAAATACGCACATCTTTTGGTCAGGCACCATGTTTGACTGGCAGCCCAAAGATCAGTGTCAAGGAAGCATTTTCAGTATGAGGCAGTGATTTCTTCTTATCCATCTTAAATCCTGTTGGGATGGAGCAAAATAATTCCGTAGGTGCAACTGTGAGGGCGGATGTTTCTGTGTCACATGTTGCAGTCTATCTGACCCTACTGTGATCCATTTATTCCTTGATTGCATTACTCGTCGAGGCAATGGTGGTAATTTGGTATGACTCTGTGGAGTGATGGAAGCTGCTTTGATTGCATTCAATTCCTGCTTAAGATTACTGAGTTCCTCTGTAATAGTATAAATATGAGGACAGTTGGAATGATTCTGTGGAGTGATGGAAGCTACTTTCATTGCATTCAATTCCTGTTTAAAATTATAGAGCTAGCTGTTGGACTGGCCATGGATTCTTGGGGAGGGGAGGGGGGGATGGGAGGGGAACTGATTATATTGTTGAAAATGTTATTTCCTGAATGGTACTACTGTTTGTATTTGCTTCTTACTGCTGGAATAATAAAAATCATTTAAACATAAAGTTATAGAGCTCTTCCTTCATACTAGAAAGCTGAAGACAGATGGGGCAAGCCCTAAGTCTCCAGATAGTGTGCCTTGCAACTAAAGCACCACAATGATTGAACTGAATAAAGTCATCCTGATTGGTATAGGAACTGACTGATATACGTATAAATAACCCAATAGTTGAGAATACTTATTAGTAGCAAACCCTGGGGTGAGTGGGACAATATGTCCTTAATTCAGCAGAGAATCAAGCAGATGAGAATGAAGTATATAGGTAGTGTAAGGGCCTAAGCAACTAGAGATCTGTGAGCTGTGTAGCTATGAAACCTATCTGCAATGTTATTTTCTATTAAAACACTTTTCTATAACTCTGTAATAGAGCCTGCCTCCAGACAAAAGGTGGGGGTAGGAGACTAGCACAAATAGTGGAATATACATTACTATGTTAATTTTCCTGTATTGTTTATTTAGCAGCCTGTTCTTTTACTATACTGTGTTCATGGATTGTTGTTTTGTGTTCCCCAAAATTTCCAATAAAACTTTTGAACTAAAAAAAAAAAAAGAAAGTTATTAGAAGGCTCACTGATAAAAATCTAGTTTCCACCAAGGCTGGCAGTATACAGAGATTTAACAGTTTTTAAAAGTTAGTCTAAGCTGTGTGCACAAGTTCAGATTAAGAATTTGAATTTGTTTAGAGGGCTTTTTTTTTTTTTTAGAAAGCACAGAAATTTAGAGCAACAGAATAATAAAAAAAATACAAAACCAGCAGTAAAAGACTAGCCAGTTACAAATATGAGAGAATGCAATGTTACACTTAGCTCAGTGAGGTCATATGCCATCCTTGTCACTGGTGGCTACGATGTACACGTATCTTTAACTGAACATAATAATAATTTGTTGCACATTATAGTACTTATTGCAGTTAAAATCATTCTCTCATTGGAAAAATCTAGCTGCTATGGAATATGGGGGGCATGGTGGAATTTGGTCTGTCTTGTGGACAAATATGAATGCATTGCTGCTGAGAGATCACATTGATTATTGAAGTTTGAAAGACTCTGGGCCCTGCTACTAGACCTTTCTATCTCTCCTTATACATTAGACTGATCCCTACCTTTCAGTAAATGGGTTGCTTAGAATGTTTATCAAAATGGCTAGTATCACGCATATGCATTGTTTTTTGTATTGACATACTATTGTTTTCTACTGTTGACATCCAGGTCTTACATTTTTGTTTATATTTACGATTATGTATTATATATGACTAAGTATACATGAGTTTTAATATTTTATTTCTGTATAATTTTGTATTATCATTATTAATTTATTCCAGATGCTTATTTGGTATTTAGTTATATTATAATATTGTTATACTGTCAATATGTTCACAATCATTTGTACTTTATGATTTGCATCACGTTTTTGTTTTTAGTCTGTGCAAAAATCAATAAAAACTTCTTTTTTTTTTAATCAATAAATGTTTATTGAAAAAAGTTTTGTGGAAAATATACAAACCAGAATATAAATATCAGGGACATCAACAGATAGGAGAGCAAGCATATAAAAAGCTCCCAAGTCACAAAATGCTCCCCCAGCAGTACAAACAGTAGAAATTGCTCCCAACAAAACCCAAACAGCCCCCAGTACTTATCATCAATCAGAACTCCACAATACCCCCCCCCCCATCTTACCAACTGTATTACCCTCAGAGAGGGACTCCCTGTGGTTTCTTCAGGGAAGTCCCCCTGTACACAATCCCTCCCCCCCCCCAGAAAAAAGCTCAGTGTAAAGATTCGATTTTTTCTAATATTCTTGTCCAAGTCCTGGTGTAAGTATAATAATACCCATGTCGCTTTGCAATAGATAATTCCATATGAAAAATAAACTGAAGCTTCAAAGTCCAATCCAAATGAGTAGGTGCCAGTCCCTGTTTCCAATGAGCAGCAATCAAACATTTTGCTGCCGCCAAACCCCAACGTTGGAGCTTTGTCTGCCAAGAATACAGACTAACATTATAAAGGCCTAATAAACATCCCTGTGGAGAAAAAGGCAAGGAAATCTGTAACAATTGTGATAAACATCCCACAACAGTCCTCCAAAAGGGCTTTAAAACTGGACAATCCCACCATATATGTAAAAAGGTCCCCCTATCCACCCCACATCTCCAACATAAGGCAGATACTGTAGGAAACATACGATGGAGACGGGCAGGTGTGTAATACCAGCGCATGGTTACTTTATAGGCATTTTCCTTAATAAGTGCACAAGAAGAGGCTTTTCCCACTTCGATATGAATTCTAAACCACTCCTCAACAGAAAAGGTACAGTGCAAGTCTACCTCCCAAGCCCGTTGATAGAGAGCCGGAAAGGAAAAGGAGCCCCGAATATATTGGTAAAGAACAGAAATGGGTTTAGGTAAGTTCCGAAGAGTGACCCACAAGTGAGCGAAGGGGTCTAGAGATTGAATGGGTCCCCTATCCCACTTTTGAGAGTGAAGGAAATGACGTATCTGAGAATAAGCCAAAAAGTCTCCCCTGGGCAAATCAGCACTAATCTGGAAGGTTTCAAAAGACACCAGGACCCCCTTCTGAAGCACATCTCGAAAGGTAGACAACCCCAACCGTTCCCACCGCACAAACACAGAACTCTCCCCACCCGCCGGGAACATAGGCTCACCTCGCACCGCACCAAGAATCGAGGGGCCTACCCCAGCCCCCCAACGCCGTTTAGTAACCCCCCACACTTTCAGAAGATGTTCCAAAAACGGATTTCCTGGGACCGCCAGTCGCTCAAGATCAATAGAGGAGGACCAAAGCCAGCGTTTCAAACATGGGCGTCCCACAAAATGTTGTTCAATACGCACCGCCAACTTAAAATCAGCCATCTCCCAATCCAATAATAGCCGCAGCTGTGCAGCCCGGTAGTACCACAATAAATTAGGCACCGCGCGCCCCCCTCTATCCCTAGCTGCCCACAAAGCAGCTCTGGAGATACGAGGAGATTTCCCCTGCCAAATAAAGCGAAAAAACAAAGCATGTAATTGCTTCAACACCAAATGTGGGACTGCGACCGGCAACGTTTGAAAGAGAAAGAGCAACCGGGGTAGGACATTCATTTTCAACACTGCTATGCGACCCCACCAAGACAACCAAAACCCATTCCAGCGTTGAATATCAGTCCTAATCTGTTGAATAATTCTAGCATAGTTAGCTGTATACAATTGAGATAGATCGGTTGGTAAACGAATTCCCAGATAGCGAATAACCCCCGGAGCCCAGCGAAAAGGAAACCGGACAGCTAAGCGACATTGATCCTCCTCCCCCAGGGTTACATTCAACAATTCAGATTTATCCATGTTTACCGTGAACCCCGAAAGCTGCCCATATTCTAAAAAGAGATCAACTAAAATTGGTAACGAGTCCTCCGGGTCCCGAACATACAATAACACATCATCAGCAAAGAGTGCAATACGATGTTCAATATCTCCCACTCGTAACCCCATTAAGTCACCATGTTCCCGAATACGAATGGCCAGAGGTTCCATAGAAAGGGCAAACAACAGAGGAGAGAAAGGGCACCCCTGTCGAGTACCTCTCGCAATGGAAAAAAAGTCGCTATAAATCCCATTAATACACACAGTAGCTTTTGGAGCTGCATAAAAGGCCTGTACCCATGCCAAAAAGAAAACTCCCAACCCCATCTTCGACATCACCTGCCATAAAAAGGTCCAATCAACCTGATCGAAAGCCTTCTCGGCATCAATCGACAGAAAAGCTACTTTAGCAGATGTCCGCTGAGCAGCCCACATAAGGTGTAAAGTGCGTCTAATATTATCACTTACCTGTCTATTATGCACAAATCCAGATTGATCCAAGTGTACCAAAGACGGCAGTACCTTCCCCAACCGAAGAGCCAACACTTTAGCAAGGATTTTTGCATCAGTATTTAGTAACGAAATCGGTCGATAAGACCCGCAGCCCATCGGATCTTTGTTTGGTTTAAGCAGGACCGAAATCCCAGCCTCCCCCATGGTGGACGGCAACGAAGAGCCATCCCTCACCCCATTCGCAACCCGAACCAGCAACGGAGCCAGGACCTCCCGGAAAAGTTTATAAAACTGATTAGAATAGCCATCCAAGCCCGGCGATTTCCCTAACTTCAACTCAGCAATGACTCCCAAGACCTCCCCTAACTCTATAGGCTCATTAAGCAATTCCCTATCCTCATCCGAAAGTCGAGGAAGCCGCATCTGTGAGAGGTATCTTTCAATAGCAGCCGGATCTCGCCCCTGTGAGGGTCTGTATAAATCAGAATAAAAATTAAGAAAATCTGATCTAATATCTGAGTCAGTCCGATGCACCGTCCCTCCTGCATCCTGTATCTGAGTAATAGCCGCTCTCGCCTGTTTCAGCTTAATCAACCGAGCCAAGCGAGATCCAGGTGTATTATTATATTCATAGACCGATTGCCGCAAACGTGTCCTCAAAAACTCATATTCCTCCATCAGCAGTAGGGAGAGCTCCGCCCGTGCCTTAACTAATTGTTCATATATTAAGGGGTCCTGGTGTCTCTGGTGCAGCCTCCCCAACCGTTCCAATTGTTCCCTTAACCTCAGGTTGCGCTGAGCCCGGAAGCGTTTACGACGAGCACCCCATTTGATAAAGATACCCCGTATTACCACCTTCAGAGCATCCCACAATATCGCATCAGTAACCGTAGCATTATCATTAATCTGAAGGTATTGGTCCACAGTGTCATACACCTCCCGGACCACAGCTGGATCTTTCAATAGAGATTCATTAAGTCTCCAGAAACGGCATCCCTCCCCTGTCCAGTACCCCACACTAGTTACCCACACAGGCGCATGATCAGAAATTTGAATAGTTCCAATTTCCGCCTGGCGAATCCCTCCCCACGAATTGCGGTGGACCCACAACCCGTCTATGCGTGCGTATGATTTATGTGCATGTGAGTAGTGGGTATAAGTTCGTTGTGTAGGATGCAACAACCTCCAGCTATCCACCAAGCCCAGAGAAGAGAATAGGGACAGTAAAGCCCGTCTAGCAGCCCTGGACGGAGACCTAGTCCCACCCCCAGAATGATCCAGATTAACATCAGGTGTAACATTAAAATCCCCACCGAGATACACCGACCCCTTTGCAAAACCAACCAGTTCTTCTTTAATAGACCCAAAATAACTAGCTTGACCCTTATTGGGGCCGTACAAATTGATAAGGGTAATTGTGCAACCCTGCAACGTAGCCACGAGAGCCAAACATCTCCCTGCACCATCCCGATATACATGATCAACCACCAACCCCAAGCCCTTTCGTACCAAAATGGCCAAACCACCCACCCTCCTCCCTGGGGTCGACCCCTGGTGGGTCCAAATCTGATCATAATAGCGTGATTTTAAAACCCCCACATCTCGAGGCCTCAAATGTGTTTCCTGAAGTAAACAAACATCCCATTGCATGCGAATCAATTCCTTAGTCACAATACTACGCTTCCCAGGACTATTAAGTCCATTAACATTCCACGAACCTATAGTAAACAGCTTCTCCTCTACCCTCCCCCCCCCCCCCTGAACCCCCCCCCAACCCCTCCCCTCGCCCCCCACCCCTACGCTGCATCGAACCCTGTAGGTTAGGATTCGCCAGCTGACAGAAAGTGCAATCCCTCCCAAAGGCATGTATCCCACTTTCAGAAGCATTGAAACCCCCAAAGCGTAAAACCACACACTTATATTCCAAACGCCACCCTTCCCCCCCCCCCACCTACATTCATGTCTCAAGCATTCCCCACACTCACCAAGCCCCTTTCAACCCAGCCAAATACCCCCCCTGTCTCCCAACATCAAACAATTATGAACCAGTACAACACTTCCTGGAATAAAACACAGTGCGTTAGAGAAAGTCATACAACGTTGAGAGCGCAGGAAGCCCCCAAAATCTCCAACACCACCGAACATATGTATGCAGGCTCCACGAAAGCCAAGGGATCAACTCCCTCCCTGCAAAAGCAGGGCAATGTCCAAGCTCTGTCAGGATGGAGGTTTCACCGGTTTCTTCCCGGACCGCAATGCCGTGTTCCATGAGGCACCCTGTGTTGATGTAGATGCTACTGCAGGGGGCCGATATTCCACTTGCGATGTCCCGCATCCCAAGGCTCGCATCTCCGCCCAGGCTTCCGACACTGTACTCACCCTCCGGGATGCCCCATTAACAGTCATCCACATCCCAAAGGGGAAAAGCCAGCGGTATTTATGGCCCCCAGTGCGCAGGGCAGAGGTGACATCTTTGAATGCCCTGCGCTTCTGCAATGTAGACCACGCTAGGTCTTGGAATACACCCACCGCCATATCCTTCCACCGGAGTGTGGCCTGTCGCCGGCCAGCCAGCAAGATCCGTTCCTTCAATGTGAATTCTCCAAAGCACGCAATGATATCACGCGTGTTCTGAGCTCGGGCGGCTCCCAGACTGCGGTGGGCCCGCACCAGAATCATATTATCAGGCAGGTAAGCCCCATCAGCTCTCAACAAATGCTCACAGAAGTCCCGTACCACCGCCTTGCAATCCTTGTACTCCTCCGTTTCAGGGATGCCCTTAAAGCGCAGGTTGCAGCGCCGAGACCGATTTTCTAGATCTTCAACTTGAGTCTGGAGGTCCCGCAGTTCAGAGGACAGGCGAGCCGAATCTTCTGTGGTAGTTGTCACCACCGTATTTAGGGTAGCCACGTGGTCTTCTGTTGCTGTAACTCTGGCTCCCAGCTCGCCGACCTCTGCCCGCAGCTCCGCTATCGCCGCTCTCACGTCACTCCGCACCCCATTAATATCTGCCTTGAGCTCCTTAAACCAGTCTGTTATAGACTTCTGGGGCGCATCACCGACCTCCCTCCTCTGATCGGGGATACCCTCATCTTCCGACTCCGATTGAGTCGCTGGTCCGGTCGCCATTTTTTTTTTCTCTCTCTCCCCCATGCTGCCCGCCGCCTCCGGAGACGATTTCTCCGGCGGATCGCCGAAGAACTTAAATTTTTCCAGGCGCTTTCGAGTGGCCATAGAAAAGGGAGCCTGTGCAGGCGAAGGTTGTGGCAAAAAAGCGCACTTTGGAAGCGCCAAGCGCTATTATGCACAGAAGCCCGACGGAGCTCCTGTTTCACTCAGCCATTTGCGAGATGACGTCACTTCCGTCCCCTCAATAAAAACTTCTTGAACTAAAAAAAAAAAGCTTTTAACTTCTTACAAATTAAAATGACAACATATTTAGAGCAAGTGGAATAAAAACATAAAGTTGCAGTCTTTATGCTTTATAATTGCAATTCACAGATTTCCAGATAGCCCCCTCTTCAATTTGCCTTGCATGTCTCATACTGAGCTCTATTATTTTTTTTTTTTTAGAGACTGCTGCTCCCCCTTCCCTCTGATCCTGGCTAGGTGTTTCTTAATCCTCATAAAGGGGATGGGACTTGATATACTGCTTTTTCTGTGTGGTTATAATTAAAGCAGTTTACATATTTTAAGACACTTGTATTGTACTTGGGGCAATGAAGTGTTAAGTGATTTGCCCAGAGTCACAAGGAGCTTCTGTGGGAATCAAATTCAGAACCTCAGGTTGCTAAGGCAGCCAGGGCCGCCATCAGAAATTTCTGGGCCCCTTACTGAGCAATCCTATTGGGCCCCCCACGCACCCCTTCCCCCCCCCTTCTT